>NC_060139.1:552024328-552649328 GCF_021461385.2 Schistocerca piceifrons | reverse complement strand
TTTCCGCTGAATAGGTCAGATGTCCACTATACGCAGGAGGCGTCTACACGAGTAGCAGGGGCTGTGTGGCGTGGAATGGGTGGTTTTTTACGTTAGAGGGTCTTGGGAAAACACAAGAATGGCTTCAGTCACAAAGGGTGCAGGCCAAGCACTGGAAGAACGAAGACACAGGAGCAATCTGTATAACAGTTGTAAATTGTCGTAGCTGTGTTGGGAAAGTACTAGAGCTTCTAGTGCTAATAGCAAATACTGATGCTCAAATTTTTATAGACACTGAAAGCTGGCTAAAGCCGGATATAAGCTCAGCCGAAATTTTTGCGAAGAACCTAACGGTGTCCCGAAAGGATAGGCTAAGCACGGTTGGCGGTGGCGTGTTTGTTGCTGTTAGAAGTAGTTTATCTTGTCGCAAACTTGAAGTAGATACTTCCTGTGAGTTATTACGGGCAGAGGTCATTGTTGACAACCAGAATAAAATCATAATTGGATCCTTTTACCGACCTCCCAATTCAGATGATAAGGTTGCTGAAAGGTTCAAAAGAAACTTGAGTTTGATTTCAAACACGTACCCGACTCATACGATAATAGTTGGTGATGACTTTAATTTACGCATAAAACATCATCCGAAATTGTGCTAAACGCATTCTCTGAAAATTATTTCGACAGTTAGTTCATGATCCCATACGAATAGTAAACGGTTGTGAAAACACATTTGAGCGCATAGCAACAAATAACTTTGAGTTAATAACGAGCAGCGAACCCGATACAGGGATTAACGAACACAGGGTTGACGTAACGAGACTGGGTACTGTAACCCCCAAATCCTCCAAAAATAAACGAAAGATACACCTATTCAAGAAAGCTGATAAAAATTCAGTTGACGCCTTCCTGAGAGACAATCTCCACTCCTACCAAATTAATAGTAGAAGTGTAGCCCAGATGTGGGTTGAATTCAAAGAAATAATATCGGCAGTAATTGAGAGATTTAAATCAAATAAAATAATATAAATTAATAAACGATGGAGCTCATCCTCCTTGGTACACTAAACGGGTCAGAACACTGTTGCAGAAACCACGAAACACACATGCCAAATTTAAACAGACGCAAAATCCCCAAAATTGGCGATCTTTACAGAAGCTCGAAATTTAGCGCGGACTTCAATGCGAGATGCTTATAACAGTTTCCACAACGAAACTTTGTCTCGAAAGCTGGCAGAAAATCCAAAGAGATTCTGGTAGTATTTGAAGTATATAAGCGGCAAGAAACAATCAATGCCTTATGCCTCCTCTGCGCGATAGCAAAGGAGATATTATCGAAGACAGTGCTGCTAAAGCATATTAAACAAAGCCTTCCGAAATGTCTTCACAAAAGAAAACGAAGGAAATTATTCAGAATTCGAATCAAGAACAACTGCCAACATGAGTAACGTAGAACTAAATATCTTCGGAGAAGTGAAGCACCTTAAATCACTTAATAAAATCAAGTCTTCTGGTCCAGACTTTCAGAGAATGCTACTGCAGTAGCTTCATACTTAACAATCAAATACAACTATTCGCACGACGAAAGATCCGTACCCAAAGACTAGAAAGTGGCACAGGTCACACCAATATTCAAGAAAGATAGTAATCCTCTTAGTTAGAGGCTCATATCGTTAACGTCGATATGCAGCATGATTTTGGAAGGTATATTGTGTTCGAACATTACGAATTTCCCCTAAGAAAACGGTCTATTGACACACAGTCAAAATGGGTTTAGAAAACATCGTTCTTGTGAAACACAACTAGCTCTTTATTCGCATGAAGTGCTGAGTGCTATTGACAAGGGATTTCAGATCGATTCCGTATTTCTGGATTTCCGGAAGGCTTTTGACACTGCATCACACAAGCGGCTGGTATTGAAATTGCGTGCTTGTGGAATATCGTCTCAGTTACGTAGGTTAGAACTTAAATAGTGGCAACACTGCTGCGGAGCATAAGAATTGACGGAAATGCAGAAATGGATGCGCTACGACCCTGCTCAGACGCACTTGGAGCGCTATGAGCGCGAAGGAGAGGCTTTCTTACACCGTATCGTAACACTGGATGAGACATGGGCCACAACGTACGAGCCAAAACTGAAACGCCAATCCAACGAATGGCGTCATTAGGAGTCACCGCGAAAGTCGAAAGTGCGTCAGAGCACCAGTATGGTGAAAGTTATGGTATTCTCGTGTACGAATGTGATGGTCTTATCCTAACGCATTATGTTCCTCCATGGCAGACCGTCAGTGCACAGTATTACTGTTCGTTTTTGGAGTATCACCTGCGACTATCTTTTCGAAAGAAGCGGCGACACTTTCTGCGCAATCAACGTATCATTTTGCACGACAGTGCGCGGGTGCATACAGCACAGGCTGTGGCTGTTCTGTTCGGTCGATGGGACTGGGAAGTATTGCACCATCCACCATACTCCCCGGACTTAAGTCCTTGTGACTTTGAATTGATTCCGAAGATGAAGGAACCACTTCGTGGCATTCTCTTCAGAACTGTTCCAGAGATTCAACAAGCAGTAGACCGCTCCATTCGCACCATTAACAAAACAGGCTCTGCTAACGGTATGCTGCACCTTCCACATCGCTGGCAACGGTCTCTACAAAACGCTGGTGACTACTTTGAAGGACAGTAACAGGTGCTAGCATGTAACTCTCTTTTATCGGTTGTAAATAAGGAGTTGCCACTATTTAATTTACAATCCTCGTATGTGACTGGATTTGTGATTTCCTGTCAGAGAGGTTCGTAATTGACGGAAAGTGATCGAGCAGAACAGAAGTGATTTCTGGCGTTCCTCAAGGTAGTGTTAAAGGCCCTTTGCTGTTCCTTATCTACATAAAAGATTTGTGAGACAATCTGGGCAGCCGCCTTAGGTTGTTTGCAGATGACGCTGTCGGTTATCGACTAATAAAGTGATCAGAACATCAAAACAAATTGCTAAACGATTTAGAAAAGATATCTGAATGGCCCGAAAATTGGCAGTTGGCCCTAAATAACGAAAAGTGTGATGTTGTCCACATGAGTGCTAAAAGGAGTTCGTTAAACTTCGGTTACACGATAAAAAATTCTAATCTAAAGGTAGTAAATTCAAAAAAATACTTAGGAATTACAATAACGAACAACTTAAATTGGAAGGAGCACACAGAAAGTGTTGTGGGAAAGGGTAACCAAAGACTGCGTTTCATTGGCAGGACAGTTAGAAAATTTAACATCTACTAAGGAGACTGCCTACACTACGCTTGTCCGTCATCTCTTAGAGTACTGCTGCGCGGTGTGGGATCCTTATCAGATAGGACTGACGGAGGACATTAAAAAAGTTCAAAGAACGGCAGCACGGTTTGTATTATCGCGAAATGTGGGAGAGAGCGTCACTGAAATGATACAGGATTTGAGATGGACATTTTTAGAAGATAGGCACTTTTCATTGCGACGAATTCGTCTCACGAAAGTCCAATCACCAACCTTCTCCTCCGAATGAGAAAACATTTTGTTCACACCGATTTACATACGGAGGAACGATCGCCACGATATAATAAGGGTAATCACAGCTCATGCGAAAAGATATAAGTGTTCATCTTTTCCAAGCGCTACACGAGATTGGAATAATAGAGAACTGTGAAGGTGGTTCGATGAACCCTCTGCCAGGCACCTAAATGTGATTTGCAGAGTATCCATGTAGACGTAGATGTAGATTGCAACCACACACTCGAAACTGCAATATTATGTTTTATAAATAAATACACATTACAAGACCCGGCCATAAAGTATAAACAAAAACGTTTCCAATTAGTACTTGTATTTCAAACAGCAATAATACCGATTATGGCGCCATATTTCCCTAAATTCGAAGTTCACTACAGGCAGTTGGAAGCGCTAATGTGGGTCATTCTGTTCGTATCGTGATATAGGCCTTGAGCTTCTGATATTTTGTTGTTCCGTGAATGACATTTGCATTGCTGCCAAATCAGCTTTTTAGAGATAATTATGACTTCCTTTTAACACCATTTAACGTCAAATGAATGATTTAGCTGGGGTCCAGAAGTATGGCTTCTTCCACTATCATTTGGCTTTTTTATGACTTTGGAAAGCCTGAAAATCAATATCGATTACAGGAAAATTTGTTGCACTGAACTAAAATTTCAAGACATATTTTAGCATCCCATGAAAATGTATTACTAGACTGAATTAAAAAGCACAAGGAAGAAACCTGAAGCCGTGTTGATGTGTGTTCCAGCCTCATCAGCATACACATACATTACAAGACATAAGTATTGTAACAGGGCCAGTCCCATTCCAATGCCGGTACCATTCCAATGTACCGTTATCCATGATGGCGGCCATGACGTCAGAGACACATCCCCCCGCCTACATATACGCGCTAGGCATGATCATAACACCGCCACCATTCCAAAGCACCGTTATTCAACAACAACAACAAGGTCACACCCAGTGTATCCACCACGTGATGCGTGTCTAGTCTCTATTGCCGTAGCGAGGTGAGAGAGAGAGAGAGAGAGAGAGAGAGAGAGAGAGTTAGCGCCATCTCTCTATGTCACAACCCCGCGCCTACATACACGCGCTAGGCAGGACCTATATAAATCAGTGCACGGCCCACCTCACTCTCACACTGCTCGTATACTTCATTCGTCCAATACTTGTCACGTCTTCGTAATTAAACGTGCAAAAATGAAGCGATCACGATCAGCCAGTGGCAGCAGCAGCAGCAGCAGCAGCAAACGTGCTCATGTGGACGAAGTTCCATTCACTGGTAAGTACATTTTCAGTATTCTGATATCTGCACCCTTTAACTCTGTGTATGAGTGCTACATATCTTTTATAATGCTCTCTATAAAAATCGCTCCTCCGCTTTTTCTGTGTGTGTTCCGGCTTACGTTTTTTACCCCTTTTGAATCTCTCTCTCTCTATAAAAATTGCTTATCCACGCCTTTTTTTACCTCTAACTTGGGATGTGTTATAATTAATTTACCGTGTCCGCTATAAAGATAGAGCTTCCACGTGTTGTGTGTCTGTTATATTTGTTGAGCAGTCTCTTTGTAAATATTTCATTTCTTTCCTCTTTTTTTCTAAATTTGCTGGTCCGCTTATTTCTCTATCACTTAACTGAATGCACACTTCCATTTCCATACGCAATATTATATTCAGTCTTCTCCATCTTTCTAGATTTCTTCCATCAAATCTTGGCTGATCTAGACAAGCAGCTCGAGATGGAAAGGGCTCAAGCGCAGCTCGAATGTAAGTACATTTCTAATACAAACATACTTCTTAAACTTAAATAATTTCATCTAATATATACCCGTTTTCTGATTGTATACATTTAGTCCTCATAAGCTTGTCTTTTCTTTGTAGATGCGCCTAATTCAGCATTCAGTTCTACCACCCAAAGCGTTCAAGGAGGCGGCGGTGGCGTTCAAACGGCGCCCGCCACGCAGGACACTCAGTCTTTAGAGGAGGAGGAGGAGGAGGAGATCAACCTACCTGACTGGTTTGAGGATCTACTTGATTTTGGAAATGAGTTGCTCAAACCATGGAGTCAGAGCGGAGAAGGCGAATAATTTTGAATATTAACATTCCATCACATAACTACCATTATTTACTCTTATTGTTATTATTTATCGCTCTTTTAAATATAAATCACTAAATTAATTTTTTTTCTTATTTATCTTACAGATATATCACACGGCGTAGGCCGTGTTCCTAGAGCGGTGGTTGCGGGGGCGGGACTCGGGCGCACCGAACCGCAAAGACACGCAGCGCCTTGCGTAGCCCCTATAAGGGCTTCGCGGGAGGCGGCGGATGCAGAACACGCGCCAGCTCCTCCCCCAGCGCTGCCGCAACCGTTTGGCTGCGAAAAACAACACCGAGCCCCCGCGCCGCCGGCAGGTAGAGGCAGCAGCGCAGCCCGTCCGCCGTCGCCACAGCCTGGCCCTTCAAGCCGGCTGTCACCCCCTCCTCCTCCGGAAGCAGCAGCTCGCCACCGCCGCCCTCGCAAGGTATGCGTTCGGAGACGTATACCTCTCCCCGCAAATGATGATGATTACGATCCCCCATTACCAGCCCCTTCATCTATTGGGTGGACTCCTAGTTGTAGCAATAGTAATAATAATAATAATTTCCCTATGGCTAGCGGTAGTTCTCTCCCCCGTCCTATCGATAATGAATTCGATCAGAATAACGGCGTAATGACTCCCTTAGAATACTCAGCAGTTGCTAGAGCGTTTGAGGGGCGAATCTCTTTCACCAGAATTGAGAATCCAGGCGGGAGGTATCGCGATCCTGTAAGGTTTTTGGAGGCGTGCCTCCCCGTCTTGGAGACCGAGCTCCTCAAACTCTTAGAAGATCCGGAATTTAACGCCACTAAATGCAGTGCGGTATTATGCTGTGAACTGAGTCACCCCCCCTAAACATCAAGGTGACGCGGAGACGGCTACTCTGCATTATATATGGGGTGACAATGGCGTTATTTCTCGGAGCACATCGATTGCTGAGTGGTACCGAGAATCCACCTTGAGCGCTATTATGGCCCGATTTTCCGAGATGGAAGTACGTGGATCCGCTAAAGCGCTCAGCAGTATACCACACCTCGACATCCATATACATGTCTATGACCCAATGAATGGAGGGTCCAGTTATATTACACTCCCTATAGATATTGAGAAAAAACAGGCGTGCATTAATGTTCAAAATAACTATGATAATGCGTGTGTTGCATGGTCAGTCCTGGCTTGCGAGAGAAATTACAATAACAAACATCATCCCGAGCGCCTCAGCAGTTACAAAGTCAAATATATTAAGAGACAGTATAACTTTGACGGAATAGAGTTCCCTTTAAGAATCCCGGACATACCTAAGTTTGAGGCTCAGAATACCGCAATGTCGTTCCACGTTTATGGCCTGGAGAAGAAAAGCAAGTCAGATGAGCAGAACAAGCATACAGTAGTGGGCCCCCTCCATTTCTCAAAATTTGCAGGTGAGCGAAGTTGCATGTCAACATGCTGCTCTTCTCCGAACGTGATAATTATCACTACGTCTGGATCAAAGACATGTCCCGACTCATTTCCTCCCAGTTAAGTAAAAATGAACATAAACAACATATTTGTATAAGGTGTTTGAATTATTTTTCATCTCAAGAGTTATTAGCGACACATCTATTAGATTGTGCGTGCAAGGACCCGGTACGTGTTGTTATGCCCACTGAGGAAAATAACTTCATTAAATTTAAAAATGCTCACCACCAGCAGCGTTGTCCTTTTGTTGTGTACGCCGATTTTGAATGCTTGCTGGCTCCTATTATTCGTTGTGAAGGGAACCCCTTAGCCTCACACACAACCTTCACACAAAAACACGTACCTTATGCGGCGGCGTTCCAAGTTGTATGCGCATATGATTGTAAACTTAATAGCTATCAGTCTTATGTAGGGGACGATCCGGCGGTTTGGCTTCTCACTGAGCAAGAAAAACTTTCATGGCAAGTTCACAAGCTCTACAGCATCAATATTCCTATGACCAAATCAAAGGAAAATGATGACTTGTATGAAAAGGCTGTTAATTGTCATATTTGCGGGCTGGCCTTAGATAGAAAAGCGGAGACTCCTCGTAGAGACCATTGTCATCTTACGGGTAAGTTCCGCGGTGCAGCCCACAAAGCATGCAACTTGAAGTATCAGTTACCTACACACATACCCGTCTTTTTTCATAATCCGAGCGGGTATGACCCTCATTTTCTCGTTGAGCACTTTGCTAAGTTCGGTATGAAGAATGATCAGGTCAGTATCCTGCCTGAAAGTGTTGAAAAGTACATTTCTTTTTCAAAACGAATGACGCCGAAAATTACGCTCCGCTTCCTTGACTCTCTACGATTTATGCAGACTTCGCTCCAGAAACTGGTTGAGACTTTACCTCGGAATGATATGCATATCACTCGATCTGCATTTACCGATGAGGAAAAGTTTCAACTTGCGACGAGGAAAGGAGTTTTCCCGTACGAGTATCTTGGTAGTATGGCAAAACTCAATGAAACCAGGCTTCCCGACATAACTTCTTTTACCAGTACTCTCACAGGCGATACTATAACTATCACAGATTATGAGCATGCCGTTAATGTCTGGCAGGAATTCAACATCCCCAATTTGGGAGAATATGCAAGGTTATACATGGACACCGACGTTCGTTTGCTTGCAGATGTTTTCGAAAAGTTCCGGAGTGTATGTATGACCACGTACTCTCTGGACCCTGCCTTTTATTACACGGCACCTGGGTTGTCCTGGGACGCTATGCTAAAAAAAAAAAAAAAAAACGGATTGCAACATTGAACTTTTGACTGATGCTTCGATGCTTCTATTTTTTGTGCGAGGGATCCGCGGCGGACTTTGTCAATGTGTTCACAGGCACGCCAAGGCAAATAACCCGCGGATGGGTGTCGAGTACAACGCATCCCTTGATTCTAGTTACATTTTGTACTTAGATGTTAACAATTTATATGGGCATGCTATGAAGCAACCGCTTCCGGTTGCCGGGTTCCAATGGGTGCCTGAAGACGAATTGAAGGGATTAAGTGGACAGATAATGGGTCTTGCGGCCGATTCTGATGTAGGGTATGTGCTTGAGGCAGACATCGCGTACCCTAATAATTTGCATGGAGAGACAAGCGACTTGCCGTTATGTCCAGAGCAACAAATTCCACGAGGAAGCACCATCCCTAAACTGCTGGCCACTGTTGGGGATAAGCAGAGGTATATTATTCATTATCGTAACCTCCAGCAGTGCCTCAGATTAGGAATGGAGCTCATTAAAATCACCCGGGCAATCTCCTTCAAGCAATCCCCCTGGTTGAAGGAGTATATTGAACTAAATACCGAAAAGAGGGCGGTCGCGAGTAATGATTTTGAAAAAGACTTTTATAAATTAATGAATAATTCCATTTTCGGGAAAACTATGCAGAATGTAAGAAATGAACGCGATATTGTTATTAGAACCGCATGGGAAGGGCGTTATGGCGTGAGAAAATGTATAGCCAGACCAAATTTTAAGCGTGCCACCATCTTCAATGAAAACTTTGTTGCTGTGGAGATGTCGAAGACTGCAGTAGAACTTATGAAACCCATCTATTTGGGGATGTGTATACTCGATATCTCCAAATTCTACATGTACCGATTCCACTATTAGTTTCCGAAACCTCATTTCGTAGATCCAAAATTACTTTATATGGATACAGACAGCTTTATCTACTGGATCAAGAACTGTGATCCATATGAAGTAATTAGGTGCATTGGTGAAGAACTCGACACCTCTTCTTATGAGGTCAATAATCCTTATGGTATTGTTCCACAGAACAAGAAGGTTATCGGTCTCATGAAAGACGAGTCGAATGGTTTATGAATTGTAGAGTATGTGGGACTGAGGTCGAAAATGTATGCATATCGCACAGTAGACGGGCAAAGGGTGTTAGACGGATCGCGTCTCGTGCGCTTACGGTCGAGGACTATTTGCAGTGCCTGTACGGTCGTAGCGTTGAAGGCGCTCGTCCACACATGGTTCAACAAACTAACATTCGATCACGAGCTCACTAGGTGTACACTGTGCTGCAGTCTAAAGTCGGACTGTCTCCTCATGACGATAAAAGAGTCATTTGTGAGGCTGGGGTGGGAAACCTCCCATACTCACACTATTTACTTGAAACGAAAGTAGGGGTGGGGGACTCTGGTTGAGTGATAGAGAGGGAATGAGCGTGTGAATGTTACGAATGTAGGTTATGCGTGGAAATAGTATGGCTCTTTTATCATAGTGTAAATAGTGGATGAGAGTGTTTTGTTGCGTGTATCAGTTTGCGTGCTTCCATGTATGTCTGAGTGTGCGAATGAGCGCTAACTTGTGTTAAGTGTGTGGTGTATGTAAATATAATCATTATTTTTTCAAAGAAAATCATAATAAATAAAATTAAAAAAATTATTTTAAAAGTCTTTATATCTACATATTGTTGGCCATTATTAATATATATATATATGAAAAGGCTATAAATTTTGCCAGTTAACTTCTGTATGAACAAAAAAAAATAATAAAATTTTCTCTCGTAATATATGCTTCACTTCTAGTCATTATAGAGCTTAGATTTTAGTTTGTAAGTTTCACCTACCGCTAGCCATCCAGTCAGAACTAGTTTTTAAGTGTATGAGTTCCACTAATTAAATTCTTTCTATATGTTCACTTGCTTGTTCTAGTGGAAAATGTTTCCAGTCAACCACTTTAAAGATATATATATATATATATATATATATATATATATATATATATATATATATGTTCACCATGTTCTTGTAGTTGAAAATCTTTAAATCGACTTACTTGGGAAAAAATATATATATCCAATTTGTTGTTCTTTTCGAAAATGTTTAGAGCCATTGACTTGAAACAAATAGGTTTGGCATTAATTAAAAGTGTTTTGTTTTTCTGATGGAACTTCATTAGCGATATTATTTACTTTGTAAGATAGGGTAGTACCTCTGCATTAGCTTTAAAATTATATATATAATTTATCTGAAGAGAATGCTTATATATATATATATATATATATATATATATATATATATATATATATATATATATATTAATTATCTAAAATTGTTTTAAAAAAATTATCTAAAAAGATGCGGAAGTTCATATTTTTGGTTAAAAACCAATCTTATATTTATATATAATGTGAAAAAAATGTTAAATTCTGAATTCAATAATAAACTCAGTTATTTCATTCTAAAAAAAAGTTATTATTATTTGACGCCCTAATAATGATAATTTTTTTTGTTAAAAATATTATAAATTTATTTACGTGTGTATGTAGAATACGTACATACAGCCACATCGCACTGCATAAAGTTATAAGGTTTCCTACTTTTAATCACAAGTGCCGGACTTGGGCTAGTTGTCACGAACACACACAGCACTCTGCAGCGCTCTCTCTTACAGCCCTACGTCAGCAGATACTTTCGAGATCGTTATCTGACGCATCGCTTTCCACAGCGGCCGCGAGGCCGGCAACTGGCGCAACCCCCTACCAAGCGTCGGCGGCTGCGCGTGTCTGTCGCTTTCGACGGAGGCCGCGAGATCGGCATCTGACGCATCCGCGCCTAACTATGGCAGTAGGCTCATTCCACGTCAAAGGCCGGGGTATGTGTCTCTCTCGGACAGCTCCAGTGGAGTTCCCTTCATATACAATATTAAAAGAATAAACTTACAATACTAGGGACGTTGGGTGTCATAGAAAGAAAAAACACTCAATCTTATAAATTATTATTTATTTCTAATAAAAGTGAAAAGTGATTTTACATTCTCATATGCAGATACAAAAACACTTTTTTGGTAAATGTTCTTCAGTCGATGGATTTATGGACATCCATACCATTCAAGGTCTTGAATAGATGCAAATTTAAATATTCGACGCATCCAGGAGGTTTTGTCCTTTCCCTTCACGTAAACGATGGTGTCCTTGTGATCGAATAATTTAAGTGCGATCACCACATCTTTATAGGGTATGCCGGGATCATCCCACTGAATTCCATGATAAAAATTAGTTAACCACAATGTTTTACAAGATTTCACTTGCGTGAACGGTCTTGGTGATCGAATATTTGCGGAGAAGGTTTCAATTATTCCTGCGTCTTGTGTGTAGGCCACAAAAGCAACTTCTTTAAATACGAACTGTCTTCGCTCTCCATCATGGAATCCTTGAACATCTGCAATGATCTTCACAGGCTGAATTGCCATCGTCAATTGATCAATGCACAGGACAGCACATATTCATTTATACAGCTCGTTGCACAACACCTGTGAGCGGACAGTAATTGATTATTCTGTCGTTTAGGACTAAGGCATATGCAGCGGTGTGTTCTGGGAAATTTGTCGATGATTCAAATTCAATTCGAACGTCTATAGGTCCAGACTTAATTATCTCATTCTGTTTAGAGCAGTCTATTACAATGATCGGTGAAAGCTCTTTGAACTTACGAGGACTCAGTAGACACCCACCCTCCCTCTCCTTCAGTAATTTCATAGTAAGAAGGACGAAACCTTGCATACATGTCATACGTGAGGCTGTATACATTTTCATTGCATTGCAGATGTAGATTGTCATATGGGTAGCATTCTGAATTGAGGTAGACTTCGGCGTTAGTTAACTTGCAGTTATCGAACACGGTGGAATCATTTGATGTATTTGCTTTTATATCTGTCTGAAACGCAAGTATAATGAATCTGGGTGTCTCGATATGACTGGAGGTCTTAATAGCCCATGTTTGTCTGCTCGCGGTCGGTAACACTGGATACTCAAAGATCTCCCATGGGCGGAATGTCAGTGACAGAAATGTACCTGAATTCAGCACTTTTAAAAGCTTCAAACGTTCCTCGTCGGATACACTGACGTGAGGCATTTCCCATATTAATTTGTTGATTGTGATCCTATTCTCTTCTTGAGCTCCTTGCATGTACGAGTTATTGTCTGTCGCACTCCGCACGAGAATAAGTTCCTGTTTAGCGTTCATAATAATCTGTCTCATATCCTCAAAATATCCCATAAGTATTTTTAGAGGTATGCATGCAGTAAATCGCTTGTACTCCTGGGGTGTTCTACCCTCCGCCTCGTCTATGAACCATCCAGCATTTTCAAAACTTTGCAGATCTGCTGGTGATGCCGAGACGTATGTTTTAAGGGTCGATGTTAGGCCAACATTGCGTGTACGATCAATCTCAGAACCATTCAGTTCATAGCGAATCTCTTGGAAGAGGAATGTCAATGCGTTGCGTGTCAGCTTGGACCCCACTGTATCGGTGCCATCAGTTTTCTTGAATGACCCCTCGAGATATATGAAACTCTTGCACGGAAGAGTGAGTGTGTCCTGGTGCTGTATGACAATCCTGATTTCATCATTCTTGTTAAACGTGGTTGAAGCGTAAGATTTATGAGAGAAGTATTCTTGACGTATAATTCTGTCATCATACTCTACTGGATTGGTTATATTGAGTGATGACATCATTGCGGGGTTTGAGACCAACTGATTTAAGAAATTCGTATTTCGCAGGTGTTATCAGTTTGCTGTTCAGTAGCGAAGTGGCGCGCTGTGTATTGCGTGCACTTGTTTTATACCGCACGCCCATCTTGTTTTAGATGTAATCGTATAATGATTTCCTCACCGCGAAAGTCTACAAGTTTATTATTCTGATCCACAATACGCAGCTCCAAATAGCCCAATGTCTGAGCAGTCACTGGAAGGTATATTGCATTGGCAGGTGTCTCAACAATCCTATACCCCGCTGCAACTGAGGGGAAGAATCCGTAAATACTGTGAATGAGAGTATCGTTGAGATAGGAATTCGTAGCAATGTTACACTCGACACGTATTGTGCTGACTGGGAGTATATCCACAGACTGATTGGACTTGTAAAATTTAGTTGGATCTTTCTTCAAAATCTGCCCTTCTGTGAATCCAAGCAGGGGTCCTATTGAATGTTTCTGGTTAAAGTCAATCGTTGCATTTAGAGTCCTTATTTCAGATTTAAGTGTATTGATGTTTGCACGTAGTTCAATACCTTTTCCAGGCTGTTTTAAGAGTTCGTTTAAATCGTCAATATCGTATGCACCAGATTCTATTTCAAGAATATCTTTTTCACCATTAATATCGAGATGCAGTTTATTGTTAGTGTTGGTGATATTCGGGATGCTGTTGTACGTCTCCAGTCCAATCAATGCAACACTCCATTGACCTGCACTCAAATCAATTGGTGGGAAGTAATTTGCACGCAATACAGATGACCGTCCTTTCAACGTCAAAGTGTACGACATTGCATCTGAACGTCAACTGATGAATGAATGTTTAAACATCCTGCTTATATACGTTAGTTCTTGTTCTTATTCTTCTTCTTTGTGAACGTCAAGAGAAAGATTATGCAAAGATGCCCGCAGAGGTATGTATTAAAGTCCTGATACCGTTGATAATTGTATAGTACATGTCTTCTGTGAGTGAAGTATTGCTACAATTCTTCAGGTGGCTGCAGGTCACCAAAGGAGTGGAAATAGTAGACTACCCCACCGTCTTTCATAACGTACGCCACCCAGTGGGTGCCAGGACCTCCGACAACATCTAAATTCTCAATACCGCATTCACCAGTTTTCCACATAGTCTTAGGTAATGTATCCCTCATAAACACACCACGGAATCTTGGTATCTTGATTTTATGCCTAACAAACTTAAGAAGGTCTGTATTTGTGAGTGGTCTACCTGGTAGGACCACTATTGGGCTTTTTTTTTTATTTATGAATAGACTAAGACCCTTCCTGTACGGCTTCAAGTATAGGCCTCTTCCAATGACTGCTGCTTCCATCATACGGTTATGTCTTCTCGCCTCTTCTAACTGGGTTTGCGAGTTTTGCGCATTCTTGACTGTTCGAGCGATAGCTGCAGCCCCACCGGCGAGCGAACCTACCGCTGAGAGCGCGGAGAGGGCTGGGATGAGAAAAGGAATAAAACCGCCGGATGTCTTGGGTATTGGTAGAACGCGAGGTGCTTTAACGAATCTTCTTGTTCTTCTAGTTGGTGATTCTTTGTCCTTCATTGCGTTTTTAGCTGCATACATCACTGTCAGGATACAGTTCTTCAAACAATCCTTCTTGTTCTTCATGTTTAGTGCGCGATGTGCAGCGTTCAAAACTCGCTTGAAGTTCATCACTCCTAATCCTAACTTGATTTTTCCGAGCATGGTTTTATCAACTGCGAATGCCGCGATGCGTTGACCTATACCAATATCTTTTCTTTTCCGTATCGCCTTAGCCTTATCAGCTAAAATCCTATCTGCAATGTGACGACTTGGTAGATCTTTATTTGCTTCGTATGCAATGTCATGTTCCATGCACGCTTCGTCAAGCAGATTCACTCCCTTATCGCCTCGCGCCAAGCGTTTCTGAAGCTTTGTCCCAGGTCCGCAGTAGTTATATCCCGGGATGTGTAATTCCAAAGGTAGTTTGTCCAGAACACCACCGCCTCCTCTAATGTGCCTTCGATCGCGCATGTCAGGCTACTGTGGTGGTTGTGGGCGATGAATGTTCATTATATAGCAAATCCCTGGCATCAATCCAACTGTTTTGTGTAGCAGGAAAACCAAGCCATTTGACTAGGGCCTTATTTCCAAGTCGTCTTATAACTCTCTCCACAAGAAAAACATCTGGTTGTGAGCTCTTCTGCATCTCCTCAGTGTAGAAGGAGCTTGCAATTTCTTCACCTTTACCGTCATTCAATAAATAAGTTCTAGGATTCGTTCGCTGCACATTTGAAACTGTAAATATCTCAGTTGACCAGTTCGGTAGGTATGATTTCTCAAATGCGGTCTTGTGTTTTGAGATACGCACCAAATCACCTACATTAAATTTCTGTTTGCGTGGATCCAGTATTTTAATGTGAAAGTACACCGTATCCATGAGTGTGTTATCACGGACATCAATTGGCCTCATTTTTATTGTGCTATGTTTGGTTCTATTATATTGAGCAATTATTTCTGGGAGGATATCTGTCCATTTGTATGAGGCGCGAAGGTTAAACCGCATCCACATTCGGCCTTTTATTGTTCTGTTCAAGCGCTCTACGATACTTGCCTTCAGGTGAGTGAATGTCGAGTAGTGATGTATTCCATACCGCTGCATCACTGTCTTGAAGTACCTATTGTAGAACTCACCACCATGATCGGTTTGGAGATTGTCCGGGCATCGATTGGTTCCTATCTGTAGCAAGCGTTCAAAAGCATCAGCGACATTTGGACCGGTTTTTGTCTTGACTGGTGCTGCCCATGCAAATTTGGAGTATGTATCAATAACAATTAAAATGTATTTGAAGCCATTATTCTCATGTGAATATCGTCGCATATCTACAAGATCAGCTTGCCACAAGTCATCCAACCCTTTAATCATGACATGCCTGCGCGGGATTGTGTAGTTCTCGAACTACGGTCTCCATACTTATTCGATGATACCTCTCTCTCGAAGCTCAGAGATTATGGAGACAACTTCATTCGAATGAGCTGTATTGCCTGCAGCAGCTGATGCCATGAGCAGACGTAGTCGATCTATTAGTTCGTTGGGGTCGTCATAATATATATACTGAGGGATTCGATTGTTCACTGCCTTAAGAACAATGTCAATACCATCTCCTCTGCTGGCACCGTTGTTGCTGTTTTGGTCTTCAAGTATTGGTTTTATAATGGTTTTATACTTCCTGTTGGTTAGGTTTTTGGTGATCTTGTGTACACCAGTCATGTGTAGTATTTGAAGGTACGTGTCCTTATCACTAACTGAATAATTTATAGGTTTTTTGGTTGGTCTTAGGAAAATAAGGTTCATTAAGCCTGGTGTTCGGTCAAACTGTCTATCACCTATTTGTATTTTGTCTTCTCTTACAGTTATGGGATGCGCGCCCAACATGTACGGTCTTCCCGGGCTAACGCCGAATGTTCTATCTATCTGACCTGGTGCGTGACTAATAATGAATTCATCAATGGCAAGACTGTCGTTTTGGTTCGTTTTTGTTTTTGGTGAGAGCTGTCGGAGAGACTCAGTAACGGGCTTAAAGGTCTCCCTTAGTGTTTGCTGACGATCAATATGCCCTAACCTAAGCAGCCGTAATTTCTCTCGGACTGCTTTACGCGCTTGAATGACTTTCTGCTTGGTCGTCGACATCTCAGCGTATACAAATCAGACATCTCTGCGACGTGAGGCTTTATATATGAATTCATTTTCTTCAGCTTCTTAGTATGATCATGATCGCCCTTATCGACAACAATCAGGTCTACATCTATTTTTCCCTGAATACCATCGACCTTTTCAGTTAAGTCGGTTACTTTCTTACTGACTTGATTAACTAGCTCATTTAACGCATTCACCATTCTCAGAAGGGTTTGGTAATAGGTCTCTAGTTCCTTGCGCATACTTGCAACTTTAAGAGCCAAAGCCTGAATTTTCGCATCCAAGTACAAGCGAATGTTCTGTCTGTGTACACCGATCATCTTAGGTTGAGAGGTGGACATACGCGCGAATTTGTCCATGGTATGGCGTAGACTGATGTGCTAACGTCTATTACCTGGTTATATATGCAAAAATTCTTGAAAGTTTCGTCTGTATCTACCATCATACAGTTTTCTTGTTTTATCAATAACGAGAAACCCATACTGTGAATGGTTCCAACAGTCTGCACATATCTTTAAGAAATCATTGAACGACATATCCGCCACATGTGCTTGGTAAATGTGTCTTAGATTAAGATTGTCTTGCTTGAAGGCTATAATGAGGTTTGCAGTATCCCTAACAAATTGTTTGGGGATTCTGGAATATGTTTAACTTAGATAAAATACGTCAGTACCCATATGGCGACCGAAAGAGAAATATTTTCGAATTTGGTCTTGGTTTTCTACTGCAGCATCGTCAAATTTGAATACTGTGTTTGGTTTTGTTTCTTCAGGTGGGGGGATATCAGAGCTTTCACTGAATGTTGTGTATGTAACGCCATCTACACCTCGAAATATCTCATGCAATAGCTGATACTTGGGTTGAAAGAGTGTTTTTGAGAATAGACAGACATGTTCAAATCGGACACCGTGCACATGAGTTAGCAGAGTCATGAGGACATTAGTCTTGCCGCAGTTGGATGGGCCTACAATAATTGCTCTTATATTATCGGGAAGGAGAATTCCGTTTTTCTTGTTCTTCTTTTTCTGCTCTTCACTTGAATCTTCACATGACCAATCACCGACAACAAAGTCCTTGTGGCGAGGGTGCTTCACCCAGCCAGCCATGATAGTAAATGAGCCATGTACAAACAAGTACTTGACATATATAGAAAATATAACTGGGAGGATAATAATAATAATATTTGTGTGTAGCCAGTATAGTTCGATCACTTAACCGATTGAGCTATACTGTCTACACGAAGAAAACAAGTATGAAGAGTAAGATGATCATAATTTGAGTAGAATTAAAAAAATTATTGGAACAATTTGATTATAATAGGAGTGGTGGTATGAAATAAAAGAGAAACAGGAGATAAAATTAGATATAAATTATTTATTTAAAAATCATACATTGGATGTACTATTTCTGGGGTGTCATCATAATCAGTACGTTTCTTCTTAGAACCTGTACAATATATACCAAATAATTCTCTTTGGTTGGCAATAAATTCTGCACGTATCTCACGCAGTCCAATAGGTGACTCTGAGTACTCTGGTTTTTGACAATTGGAAGTCTGTAGTTTTAATGGGCATATGCGAACGAAGATGCTGCTCAAAATCGTCAATACGTATATTATTAACACGTAGAGAGTTTTTAACATCACTATATGCAGCCTCTATGCTAGGGACTCAACGATTCAATCTCTCGAGAGCAAACCGTATAGAGGAGTCTAGGTTGAATAATTTGATAACTGACGGATGTCTTAGATAGACGCTGTCGACACCTGATTTAACGCATAAGGCGCAGTCATCATATACAGTAGTAATAGAAAGTGTAACATCGGCAAGACGAATGTCTGGTGGGGAATGAGTTGGATCATATTCGGTGGTCATTTGTTGATTGATGTAGCGCCCTGCATGGCATATCCCGGCCCAGTCGAACTCGGAAATTGGGACTTTAACACTTTTGGAAATATTTTCAATCTCCATTATAGCTTGAATCCCCCAGACATGATGGACGTCTATAGCAATGTTCACACGTTTGGAGCCACTGGGGGTTAAATTATATGTCGTGGTGAATAGCGTAGCCGCACTGGACGTATTCTTTTTATTTACAGTATCTAAACTCGGTGGTTGCACTATCGGGGGAGTGTTCGATTGTGATGAGTTATATGTCGGCATCCAGTACTGACCACCATTTAGTTGATCTTTGACATCACCAGTGGTTGAAGTCGTTGTGTGGTGAGCAGATCGAGCGTCTTCATCACACAAGTTTCTGAGTGGGACGGAGAGCATCAACTCCTTGTCCTGCTCCAACATGTGAGCTAGGTGGGCTACAGGATCCCACGTGGTCGCTACTGGATCAGATGAGTCGGCTGCCGCTGGTGTAGGTCCGGATGAGATGGTTGACGAAGCTAATGATGATGCAGGTTCGGACGCGTCTGCGGAGCTAAGCATGGTGGCGCTTGACTCTGTTGAAAAAAGAATATGAATGAATAGATATTAGCGAATAAATGAAAACATTGAATTATAATAAGGATAATGAATGAGATAGAATAATGTGAAATATGATACTTACTTTTCCGTTTGATCCTGTTCTGAGTGACTGCACTGGAGGTCGACTGGCGCTTCATGATTGTTCTTCTTAGTTCTCCCGCTGACTGAGTGACCAAGACTGAGGTCCCGGAACTTAACCTATATATCTCCTATAATGGGGTCATAGGATAGTTGAATACTATTGGTAGAAGTCGAACATGTGACTCAATTAAGGGATCGTATTGGTTGCAGTCCTTTCCACCACCCCACAACGCCATCAGCTGACGTGATGACAGATCACTCTGGTGGCGGCATTAGAGATTAGACACGCATCACGTGGTGGATACATTGGGTGTGACCTTGTTGTTGTTGAATAACGATGCTTTGGAATGGTGGCGGTGTTATGATCATGCCTAGCGCATATATATGTAGACGGGGGGATGTGTCTCTGACGTCATGGCCGCCATCGTGGACAACGGCACTTTGGAATGGTACCGGCATTGAAATGGGACCGGCCCTGTTACAATACTGACATATTTTAGCATCCCATGAAAATGTATTACTAGACTGAATTAAAAAGCACAAGGAAGAAACCTGAAGCCGTGTTGATGTGTGTTCCAGCCTCATCAGCATACACATACATTACACCTAAAGCATAACTACGAAATATACACAGCTGAGAGCGTTACTGGAAACGCTGTTGCGTCATGACTGACATAAGAAAAGCATCGCAGCTTCACAATACTGAAGGAAGTCGTTCTAAACAAAGCAGCCGTTGATTTCCGCAGAATCAACCAGAAATCATACTCTTTACAGTTGCAATAGATAATATTCCACGATTTATAACTGAGGAGAGAAACAGTGAACTTCTGTTCAGTGGTGCAGTTTGCTAACGGTAAGAAACAGCGAAATATTACAGTGTAAGAAATAATGTAATATGACAGTGCAGACATTGTGATGTTTGTCCTTTAAATACTAAGCAGACACATTATTTATATTTTTATTATGAGGAAAAGAAAGATGTACGAAAGAAACTCACGTGAAGATGTTTATTTAAAAACATATTTACGTCAAAATGCACTGGGTTTTTAAAATGGTCTGATAGTTTATGTGCATATCACAGAAACAAATTTATTATAGATATAAAACTTCACAATATTACAATTGGTTTCATTTAAGCTTTATTCTGATTTTTTATAGTAGACATATTTAGATTATTTCGTTTTAGAAAGTGATAATGCTGGTCATTTCATTGTTGAACTCGGTCCGAAATTATAACTTCATTGAAATTACACATACGGCATTTGTGCTAGTGAGCCAGTTACATATTTATAAGGACATGCCGATAAAGAGAGATGAGACGATACTGTGAATTGGGAATGCTGTGTGATAGCACTTCAGGTTAACTTGCAACGTTCGAACGCTTTCTTGTGAGACAACAATCACGGCTGCACGGGAAGTGAAGATAAATATTATTCAGCAGAAAGTATCTTGGGCTTTCTTTAAATGTGTTTCATTATTGCGGTAATGTTGAGGCAATATTTTGAGACTATATTGCACGGGAGTGATGTCAATACGAACCCATTTTTCCTGAACCTTTCCCAATAATTATTATCTGTGGTTGACAGAATGTAGCGTCTGCAGATGTATAACATTTAGTGCCTACCCAACGGTCTTGCCAGGCAGAGTGATTATTTTTAATCTGGTGTGGGAGTGACATCGTCTTCTCATCACGCAAGCTATAACGTCGAGTAAAACGACGCCATCGAAGTCTGGTGTGGGAGTGACATCGTCTTCTCATCACGCATGCTATAACGTCGAGTAAAATGACGCCATCGAAGTCTTCAAAGATTTTGTCGTTCATAGGTGTCGGAATTTATTCACCATTAAAGGGGCCAACGCGTGTTATAATTAACATTAGGGTGCATACTGCGTTAGACAGACCAGTGTCTCAAACTGTGGTTTCAAATTCACTTTTTGAGTTTTTAAAGACTCGATCTTTTCCATAATGACGGTAAAACCGCGACGCATTTTCCCATCATAATGGGTCCACTGTGTTAGAGTACAACTACTATTCATTTTATGTGTCTTGGCAGAAACAATATGTTAACTTGATAAATATCTACATTTTTATTCGGAGAATTGTGTGCGTAAGTGTTAATCTTTCATGCATTATTTATTGAGGGCAGTTATTGGTAAATGGGAATTAACGAAAAGAGTGATTAGCGTCAGACTCATGCGTCCTAGTGCCAAAAGACACCACATAAATCTTACTCCTCGAATTAATGGAGTCATTTAAATGGCACTTTTTTCTTTTTTACCTGTGTTGTGTTGCGTAAATCTTGTGCACATCTCTGTTTTGGAGGGGTTGTCAATGTGCACCGATGCTACGTAATATTATATGTATAACAGGTTGTCAGCGATCTTGTTCACTGTTCGCATGGTGATTATACCCGCTTACACCACGCAGCCGATAATCACACTGACACACTCACGGCCTGTCTGATAACTTAACTCGACACTATTCATTAAAACACTGCTAATTAGGAAACCGTGTGTAACGTAACATGTGATTCTTAGACAATGTGTCTAAAAGTATGTTTTAATACTACAGTCCACGCCTCTAAAGAATTGTGGAGTTACTCGCCAGCAGCGGAAGGTTGCAGAAACTTGAAGTTCTCCAAAAAGAGGGTGTTTCATGTGGCCCTGTGCCCACATCGATTGGACAGAAAGAATAGTAAAAAATTATTTTCGCTTTTTTATTTCTACGTACATTCACATATTTAGTCATTCTATTTCAGCCGTCACGGTAATTTATCCGTGATACGGAAACCTGTTATGCTAAAATGAAAACTTTGTGGCTTTGTTGAAAACTACGTCAGCTTTAGTAATTCCGAAGATGTTAATCCTGACTTGGTATTAGTCGAACAAACATCTCTCGTGCTCAGTGATGGAACAGTGAACACGTATTCAGTAAACTACACTTAATCGTTTTCACTCTGCTGACGATAATGTAGTCTTTGTTTTTTTGATTAACTGTCGCCCGAAATCGTTTATTCAGTGCTTATAGACTGTGGGCAGCCATCGATCTGCGGCCAGCTCATCCTCAAACATTTGTTGCGTAGTCATCTCGTTAAAAGCTATAGTTCGGTGTGTTACGGTAATTGTCATGGACAGAGCGACACTGGAAATACAAACGATCCCATCCGAAATACTTGATCACAACACTGGTAAACACAAGACCTTTGTAATTATTATTTTCAATTAAATTATCCGTACTACTTTTATGTACCTTTTGCATTGCATACATCAATGTATGATCTGGCAGAAACTAATAACATTTTCCTTTCATCATGATGCTTTCAGCTTGGCCATTCACACAGGAATTTGATGCAAGTTACATTATATTATAAACAAACGTCTGCGCTTAGTAACCGTTTGTCCCCTGATATTAAATTATTTCTCCGACGTTCTCGTAAGGAAATTTATCATACTTTTTGCACTTTTAGTTCGACCTACAATCGATCCTTTTTCATTTTATGGTTTTGCACCAGATGACTCGTTAACTTTTCTGTACATGTCCAGTAACTCTGTCTAAGCAACATGTACTCCTGAATTGTTTTTGGATCTTATTGCATTTCCTTCTTCAATCGATGCAACTAAATTTTAACTTTTCCACATGACTAGTCCTCCTTGTATCTACTATCTACAGTAGTCTTGCCAGCTCTAAAAATGTCTCCATTTTGATTACCGGTATGTCCGACGACTCTTCTGAATTTTTCTCGATGTTTTTCTTAGTCCAGTAGTGTACTTAACACTGAGAAAATAAAACCCACCTCTGAATTTCCATATTTGTTACCTGTATCTGTATGTGCAAGATAACCGGTTTGCGATACGTACCGGTTTCTATGCAGCTGTGTAACTATGACAGCCAACTTTACAGACATGTTCCTATGTACCCTACTCTGCTTCAGGTGAACTTTCAGTCTGTTGATCGTTGCTACGAACGTAAACATCTAGCAGTGCTATAGAATACGTATCCCCGCACTCTAGCCGTATTCTGCGGTAACTCCCTCACCTTTTCCCATCTCTCGGATGTCTACACTGTACGCCGTCAACCAGAATTGTTCGCAGGCCAATGTAACCTTAGCGCTGTTTCATTTCACTGAATGTTCTTCCCAGGTTTAAAAAGGTGTAGAGTTAAGCCGGTTTAAACTGCTTGCAAGACGAGTGATTTCAACTTAAGTTTCGGCTGCATCCGAAGAGCTTGATGACCTCTCATACTGTTAATGCAATTCATTTACGTAGGTATTATTAATGTATATCCAAACTAGTACTTCATCTTCTGCCACTTTCATCATTTTTAGTAATAATATGCTACTTTGTTCGGGAAAGATCAATGCAGGCATACAACAAGTATTAAAAATCCGTGAAAATGTCATAGCTATCAGCTTCAGCTACAGCTATCATGGCTGAACAAAATTCTCGACGCTCCGTGGTCGGACGGATTTGCAAATGCAGTATAAACTTATTTATATCAATATGTCAATTATAACTCAGTAATCTCCCAAATGGATGATTTTGCAGTAGGAGCTTGTCAGATAGTCTTGATGTTATTATCACAAACCGTTTCTACTTCGGCTCTATTCTTTTTGACCGTTGTTCAGGTATCATGTAAGACAACAGATTATCTCGGGAGTTTCGTTCATTTTAAGTTAGCTTCAACTAATTTCTCTTCTTCTTTAACGTTCACGTCACATTCTTTTTCTCCTCAACTCGACAGTTAGTGACTCGCTGACATATTCTCCCTTCTTGATGCTTTTGTATCTTACACTGTAGGGAATATTGCAACCGACCATAAGTTTATTTAGCGATTTTATTGCAGCATTAATAGTTTCGGGCCTAAGCCCATCGTTAGATGATAGCATTGATTCTTTACCAGATTTACATTTGTAGCCTAAAATATAATAAAATTTTGTGATTACGTAGTTTTACATTGACATATGCTCTATACATTGTATAAAACTATGTAATTACAAAAACTTTGTTATATTTTAGGACACAAATGTAATACCTGCGAAGACAATGGGCTCGGACCCGAAACTAATAATGAAACAATAAAATTGTTTAAAAAAAAGACATGTGGATGGTTGCAGTATTTTCTAGAGTATAATTTACGAAAATTGCTGCGGTGTTGTCTGATCAGAAAGGATAACATAATGCTCCCGTATCTTCTGCCAGCTTTTGTTTCATCCATGAATTCTTGCCTTCGTTTGTCCAATATTCCAAAAGCCTAAATGGCGAACTGGAGGCATGGCGACGTAGGTGGCTAATCATATGATTCCTCCTAACAGTAAGTGTTCTGAGTAGGCTCTAAGTCTCTCCTGCTCTTCTTAGAACTTCGTTTCAGGCTCTGGCTGTTTTTGGCATCTCCAGAATTCTCTTCCAACACCGCAACTTGAAAGCTTGCAGCCCTTTCTTTTCTGCCTTCGTACAACGTGGACGTTTACAATACACAAAACCCCAAGTATAGCTCATGAACAGTCGTTTCGTTGTAGCCAAGGACAAACTATTTTATGTCAGTGGTGAAGTTTCCTGGATGAGTGATTATTTTGTTGGGGTTATCTAATTTTAATATGTTATATTTCTAGCGTCCGCTGCTCATTTCTTCCAAAGTCGAAAACATGAAACACTGTACTAGAAAATGAATTAGAGACAAAGGTTTATACATGATACATTAGAAATAAATTACAAATTGTTAATTTATTAATTAATAATTATTCATCCTCGTCAGTTGTTACAAGTCTCAGGCCTCGGGTCAGAAATGAAACCAATAATAAATATACAGTAATATATGCAGTTACGGGGCAGACAAAATTACGCAACTTCAGCGAGCATGTCCAGCCAAAAGAGTTTGCTTTCGCAAAATCGAGGGAAAATATCAAACGCTGCAAAAAAATTCGCACCTGCGATTTAATATCTGTGTTGACATACATTATAGTTATTACATAATTTACGTCGAAATACTAGCAGATGATGAACAGCAACGAGTTCCAAGTTATTGATTTTAACAGAAGCAACCGTCGCAGACCCCCTGATGGCACGTTCTATAGCTAGGTTTGAAATTCCAGACAGCAGAATGTCTCCTGTGTCGCAACTAAAATACCAGAAAGCAGACGTCACTGCGAAAATTATCCGAACACTTGTTACCTAGAAGCATATAATAGCAGACAGTAACTAATCTCGTCTTACGTTTCTTTGCACTAGTCTCCACGATGTGTCTCTTTCTTTCTAATTTGCAGTTCTTCTACAGAGCTGAAACAGTCAGTATCCTTGTTCCGAATAGTACAATGCTTATGTTTCTGACAGCCATGTTCCGAGGAAACTTGCACGGTAATGAGGTGCCTACAGCAAAAGTTAAGAGGATTCTTTATTCCCCTTTTGCTGTATTATGACCACTATTATTTATTTTCACACTACCAGCTGATTTCGGCGATGTAACATTTTCAAGTGCTTGCTATGGAAACTACATACAACACTTAGCACATACAACACATAATTTCACATTATTAAGAATGTTATAGGCCATTCCGTATTACTTATAAGTACATATCATATCATCGTTATTTCACAACACTCTCCACTGATTGATTTGAGACTATACAGTGTACAATGCACAACATTTCACAGATCTACCAACAACGGCCACCATTACACAGCCGACTGAACCATCGGTATGTGTCAACGAATTTAACATTGTGTTCATGTATACGTTTTACCTTGCACAAATAAATATGCTCGGGCATACAGCAGCTTATATTGTAATACATTCTATAAAACTGAAGTCAGAGCTTTAGAAACACTTTCAATCACTGAAATTTAAATACTTTGCAAACTTATAACAGTTGCAGAGTGTAATATACTCTAGACATTCAATAAGTAATGCAACACATTTCTTTTCCCGGCCAATTTCAGTTGAAAAATGCATAATTTCTTGTTTGATATCGTTGAACATTCTCACTTCAGCCCTATAGTTCCATGAAGTTCCGATAGGTAGCGGCGCTATACTTAGTCTTCTAAATGGCATCCATAACAGTGAAGCTTTCCAAGGAGAGAGCTGTCATTGAGTTTCTTTTGGAGGAAAACTGGGGCAACGCATATGTTCATAAGTGCTTGCAGGTGCCCTGGCAGTGAACAAAAGCACGGTGAGTCGTTGAACGAGGTGTCTGTCATCACTACAGTGAGGTCCCGCAGAATTGTCCGACCTCCCGCATTTAGCAGTGATCCTGCAATGTTGGAACGTGCGGACACTCTCATTCGACGAGATCTGCGGTTCACAGTTGAACACCACGCTGCACAACTGGACGTTTCTGTTGATATTGCTGACACACTGACCCACCAATTGGGGTACTCAAAGGTACATGTCCACTAGGTTTCTCGCCGCCTAACAGAACCCCTTAAAGTACAACAAAGGACCATCTGTGCGGAATTGCGTGCTCATTACAAAGCTCATCGTGCAAATTTTTGGTCGAAGATTGCCATAGGCGATGAAACAAGCGTTCATCACTTCGAATGGGAAACGAAACAGTAATCCGTGGATGTGCGTCACACTACCTCTGCTCCGAAAAAGAAGTTGAAAGTCGTGACGGTGAAGTCACGGCGACAGTCTTCTGCTACTCTGAAGAGGTTTCTCTGTTTGATGTTTCCCTCATGGTGCAACAATAAACTCGGAAGTATATTGTGCTACCCTCAGAAAATGGATGAGACTTGGTGTGTTCATCGCCACAAAAAAGGCAAACCAACTTCTCCTTCTCCATGACAACGCAAGACCCCGCAGAAATCTGTGCACCCGAGTGGAGATCACTAAGCCTCATTGGACTGTTGTTCCTCATTCACCTTATAGTTCGGATCTCACGCCTTCCTAAATCCGTCTGTTTGGTTAAATGAAGGGTGCTCTCCTCGGGAAGCGGTACGTGTATGGTGGGGAGGTTATTGATCCATTGATCCAGGAAGACTTCTCTCCGACATCGACCAGAAGAGGAATACAATGCGGGCATGCAGTCCCTCCAAGTAAAGTGAACTAAGGCCGTCGTATTGAACAGAGATTATGTTGAAAAATAGGATTTTACAGCCGAAAGAGTAGAGACTAATACAGTGTGTGGGAATCGTGGATAAAATCAACCCGATTTCGGAAGAAGTGTTTTTGTAACTTACTGAAAGCCCCTCTTAACAACAAACGCGTCATTGAAAAATACTTAGGTAATTGTAAGTCCTTATATTTTGTGAACGCTATGATTGTTCTATAAAATTTTGGACGTGCAGCCGCATAAATTTCACTACTTCTGATATTTCGGTTGTATACCGTCCACACGTCTTCAGAGTGAGCCGACTCACTCTGAAGGTTGGTGAACGGTTTACAGCCGAAATATCAGGAGAAGGAGCGAAATTTATGCGGCTGCACGCCCGAAATTTTATGGACCTACGTAGGTAATTATTTGTTACACTTGTATTGCTCCATTTCGTTAAATACTCTATCAAAATTCTGTTAAAAGTTTATGCTACATAATGCTGTCTGTTCATTCAACTAGTTGTCCACTGTCTTTAAGGATGAATGTAGGTTTCCGTATTCTCGAGTACATCCACAGCTCTTTCTTTTCTGTTGTAATAGGTTTCCGAAGTTATGTCTATATAACAATCTCTGTTTCGTACAACGGCCTTTAGCTTAATAAAATCATTAATCAATTTATGTAAGCTATCATCACGTTTTCTTTCTCCTTTTTAAAATGAGAAATCCGTAGTAGCTGTAGTGGATGTAAATAATATTCTACTTGTTCGAAACTGTATTATATTACAGGCGGTATGGTAGTGAATGCATACTGCCTAAATTACTTACGAGTTTTCTTGCAAATAAAAAATAAAAAAAGTAAATAAATATGTAAAACGTAAATATTTGGACTTGGAGACTTTATTCTGATATTTAACGTCTTGCAGGCATTAGGCAGTACAAGATTAATAAGAGTCTTTAACGGTGCATTTAATCGCTGTATTCTGCATATTAGCTACAATCACTGTTGATTGTTCAGCTCATAGCGTAGTTTATTATTGCATAACAGAGACAAAAAGGTGGCCTGAGACTTCCTGTTTACGTTTTAGTAAACACGGAGAAGTGAAATAAAGTTATGGGACGAATAAACGTCGCTGAAATTGTTCGTTCTCTGTTGGTGTTTTCTTAATATAATTTTGTATCCTCTACCACCAGCACCGGCAATGCGTTGCTCTTCTTTCAGTAACTTTTTAGGGAAGTTGACACTCACGTGAGGAGCACGAAGCACGGTAGCGGAAAGGAAGTTCGTTCTACGAGGCCTTTGCCATCTAGACGGAGAAGATACAGGAGACTGTCATGAAAGGGGTCCTACTAAAAGCAATCTAAATGGTCTCTCTGAGGAGTGTTTCAAGGGACCGATCTACAACGACCGCGAACGATTAGCTGAAGAGTAATATTCAGGTTCTCTCCCCAAGAACAAAGGGTCTGAGACTACCTCCTCCGCACTGGGAGGTCGGGGCGTAAACACAATAGGCCCTGCTTTTAGTCGGGCGAGGAGCGCTTAATACGAACGGATATTCTCAATCAACGTTCTTCAATGCACTGTATCATATTAATTCCAGCTAAAAGGTATGAATACTGTAAGATAGAAGAGAAAAAGAAAATTCTGAGTCGTCGACATGTTGATGAAACTAAATATTGACGAAGTGAGAACAGTTAATTTTCATAAGCTCGCTGAGAAGCGAAAAACGTGAACCGGATGTAATTATCCGAGTACCATATCAAATCGTATTACTCATTAGGTGCCCACGAAGTGTGGTTTCTTCCAAAACCACCAATCGACTATTTCCGTCGAACGTCTACTGCTACCTTAGCAGCATTTTATAGTCAGCGATGACTTCCACAAAAATCTGAAATACAACGGGTGGTGTTTGATTTCCACTCTTTCGGAAGTTGATTTACAGTTATTTCCAGATTATTTTAGCAAACCTGACACCCAGTCCAGATTCTAGCTCTTCCCGACAATAAGTGGCATCGGTCAGGTCAGGATTTGAGCGGGTAGTCGAATTGATCTGCCAAAATTTCTTCAAACTATTAATTTTTAGTGTAAAACAAAAGAAGATCATAGTACCTCCACAAAACTTCCAGCGAATTACGTGTTTATGAAGATTATAACCAGTAGTGATAGGTCGCTAATAACAGTAGTTATAATTTTTATAAGTATCCATATGGTTGCAAACATACAGAACTTTTTGACATATTAACATCAATGGCGTGTTACCACAACACCTTCAGACACTATATGGTTTCCAGTCGCCCCAATTTCTTTATACAAATCTAGGCGGCACATTGTATTCTGCGATACGGCACTCCGTAATTCAGAGTGCTTGGCAGCACCTGTGTTATTGTAACATCCTATGCGATGTGACACACTGGTCTTATGATCAGTTTTTCTTGGGTAGCTGTAATGAAAGTGCTGTCGCTTGTCGCACTCTGGTTGCTGCTCTGACTACTGCGGAAATACTTTACAACACTGAATGTTAGAGGAAGTCAAGTTTCCGTAAATTAAAAGCTGTCACGTTCACAGCACTTGTCATCGCTGTGTACCAGAGCTGGAGCAAACTATTCGAATATTACGAGTAATTACGTGTACAAACCTTAAATCACCGAAAATTCGGTGTTCGATCCTGGATACTTGGCTATTTCCAGTGGTACACTACCAGCTGTGTTATCCAGCTATCTATCACTGGGAGACTAAAAATAAATCTTCTCAACTCCCCAGAAGCTTCTCCTTCAATACACTGTATCTACAGCAAAAAAAGCAGAAGAAAAATTTCATTTGCAAGAAGTAGACAGAAGTGGCACTGGAAGCTACTAAAACTGGAACGGACTGTTAACAAGCTCGCTGTATTTTATCCAGGTCAAATGTGTACAGTACAATGGACTCATTGCAACCCGTCAATAAAATCATACAAAGTAGCAGTCACCACTGATGCAAGACATCCGACATCGACCGAAGCTATGTTAGTATACTGAAGCATCTGAAGATGAATGCTTGACCTTCTTGAGAATACCACAAAATTCTGAAATGGAAACGGAATCAAACAAGCAGACTTCAAACTTCCAAACATGAACTCTTGATGTGTCTGAAATTAAGAGTTTACAGCTAATTCGAATTTGACTGATGGCAGTTAGACAAGGCTTCTCAATGCTTAAACCGTTCGATAGCTGATTACCGCTGAGCAGGGAATGAGATCATAAATAAAATCAAATGAAGATGGGCAGGATATTTACTCAAGGTAATGTATTATAGATGTGTCGTGGAAGTTTTCTGTTATAGAGAGATAATAAAAGACCGAGACAACTTACTGACTCGAGGTGGGTAGATAAAACTGGAAAAGAAGCAGCCGCAACATTACTGTGTATAACTCGCAGTATACGAGAACTACAAATTTTGATTAAATACAAGAAAACACAATTGTTTGGATCGATATTATATTGAGTCAGATTGACGGGTATGGGGGAAGCAGCATGTAAACAACAAGTAAGGTCGAATCTGAAACACGCAAAAGATGGCCTTTACCTTTTAGTATGCAGTACATTCTAAAAAGTGGGATGCTCAGTGAGCAAAAAGGATATATAGAGTATTTCGTTGTACGACACGTCTAGGAGTGATATATTACGTATGGCGAACTTCTGTTAGAGATAAAATGTTTAATGAATTTCCCTGGCGTCTTTTGTAAATGATTATTCCCCTGAGACGCGGAATTCAGCAGCATTGTTAAGCTATGTGTATTGCCTATAGCGCAGTCGTCTGCTCCACGTAAAATGTGATACGACGAGCTTCTTAAAAACCTTTCTCTGCATAGGTACTCACTGTTAAGATTTTGTTTTTGTAAAACACTCTTTATGTTAGAGAGTACATAGAGGTAGCACAACTGGACAGTAGACCCTGCTACTTTGGTGAAATCTCGTCGTCCCATGACTGGCGGATTCATTAAAAGGACCCCTTGCGTCACCGGATAGCTTCAGCCAATATTTTGCCTCTAACGAAAGTTGCTAGGCATATGTGACTCATCACGCCTGAGAGTTTGTCGCAAAGAATTGGGAAATACCAGGAGAGGAAAATAAGGAAATGATTCAGTAAAAACACTAGTTCAGAGGACGTACCTGTGGTTGTTATGACATGGAAATGAAAATGTGTACGATTCCTAACAATGGTAATGAATGGTAGAGTTACGAAGGAAGTCCATTGTTGCATTCCAAGAGGTAACAACGTAACGAGGCAGGAAAAGTCTGAGGATAAGTTTAGAAAATATTCAGGGTAAATACGTATGTGTATAGTTGAAGATAGTGATAATAGTAGAGATAACTTTTGTCCTGCAGCTGATGTTAAACAACTAACGATGATTAAAAAATGTGTTAGTGACAAGCCCAAAATATATATGAGCTTGATTTTCACGCTATTAAATTTCTCACTAAATGCATGTGCAAAACATTACTTTGCTTGTTAAATAGATAGGTAGTCAGACGCCTTATGGTATCTGACACTATACCTTTCCCCATATTAAATATCCATCTTAAGAATCGAATTCTTTTGTGCAATTTTAAGACATACAGCCATCTGATTCCTCACGTATTCTCCTTATACATGTGGCTGACAGAAATGTGTCGTTCTTTGCCGTCGTCAGGGCTGCTCTGTTTTGATGAGGTGAAGATTATACACTCATTAACAGCGATGAATAACAACACAGCAGTTACACATGAGAGTAATATGTGTTTCATGATGCTTATTTCGAAAATACTAACATTTAATTATTTGCGATTGAACCACGTTAACATGACTGCACAGTGCTGCTAAAAAGATACATTAAGATTTTCGTGTGGCTTCTTTACAGCAAAATCCGTATCGAGGATTGTGGTACTCAAAAAACTGATGGCCAGCTCAGAGTATACTAACTAAAAATTGCTCAAAAGAATAGTATGCTATACGTTACATATTAATTAACGTATGCAATAATTTCCTCATTATTAGTCCTTCAGAGTAGGTGTATTTTATGAAAGTCTAATTTATTGAAATAAGTCGAAATTATATATCAACATTTATTTTCTCTTGTCCTTGCTAAAACCAAAAACAAGATATTTTTCGTATTTAATTTGAATCGTTGGAAACATGGAAGTGGAAGTTGACCTAAGACCTGGTTAAGCAAAAGTTCCGTTAGTTTTTGACGTTCGGCTCCATAGGTTTAATTTATTTTTGAAAATGCGTAACGTGATTTTCTGAAAATGCGTAACATGTGGGAAGAAATCTCCCCTAAAGCTATAACTTCAGAAGCTATTTTTCAAGTAAAAAATGCCCTTGCTCAACCTTGTCCCGCATAGATTTCAGTATTTATATTGCGTCTCTTAAAGGTCTCAAAATACTCGCGAAAGCCTGCCGTCACCTTTTCAATGCGCTTTTCGAAATACACATTTCCACAGATATGGTAAACGATAACAAATATAATATGATGATTTCACAATTTGTTGATATAGCTGAGTAAGCTTCCATCTACAGGGTTTGGTGTAAGGCAAGCAATAACCGACTTTTGGGCCATATTGCACAAGCTTTGTCCTAGATCTACATAGATACTCTACAGATCACACTTAAGTGCCTGGCCATTTATAATAATTGTCTGGTCCTAGATCTACATGGATACTCTGCAGATCACACTTAAGTGCCTGGCCATTTATAATAATTGTCTGTTATTCCACTCTCGAAGGGCACGCTGATAAAATCCCACCTATATCTCTCCGTGCGACCTCTAATTTACCTTATTTTATTATGATGATCGTTTCTCCCTACGTAAGTAGGCGTCAATAAAATATTTTTGCATTCGGAGGAGAAAGTAGGTGATTGAAATTTCTTGAGAAGTTTCCGCCGCAACGAACAACGTCTTTGTTTTAATGATGTCCATCCCAAAACCTGTGTTATGTCCATGACACTCTCTCCCCTATTCCGCGATGATACAAAACGTGCTGCTCTTGTTTGAACTTTCCCGGTGTACTCCGTTAATCCTATCTAGTAAGGATCCCACACCGCGTAGCAGTATTCTAAAAGAGAACGGACAAGCGTAGTGTAGGAAGTCTCTCTAGTAAATCTGTTACACATTTTAAGTTTGCTGCCAATAAAACGCGGTCTTTGGATTCCCTTCCTGACAATATTTTGTACGTGTTCTTTCCAATTCCTAGGTATTTAGTTGAATTTACGGCCTTCATATTAGACTGATTTATCGTGTAAACGAAGTTTCACGGCTTCCTTTTAGCTGTCATGTCGATGACCTTACACTTGTTATTATTTAGGGTCAATTGCCAATTTTTGCACATTTAGACATCTTTTCTAGACCGTTTTGCAATTTCTTTTGATCTTCTAATGACTTTACTAGTCGATAAGCGACAGCACCATCTGTAAATGACCTAAGATGGCTGCTCACATTCTACCCTAAATCTTTTGTATAGATAAGGAACAGCGAAGGCTTAAAACACTACCTTGGGGACGCTAGTAATAACTTCTGTTTTTTCGATGATTTTCCGTCAATTACTATGAACTGTGAGCTCTCTGACAGGAAATCACTAATCCAGTCACATAACTGAGACTATATTCCATAAGCATGCAATTTCATTACATGCCCCTTGTGTGGTGCAGTGTCAAAGGACGTCTGAAAATCTAGACATACGGAATCAATTTTAAACTCTTTTCAATAATATTCAACGCTTCGCGTGTGTAAAGAGCTAGTTGTGCTTCACAAGAACGGTATGTTTTCTAAATCCGTGTTGACTGTGTGTCAATAGACCATTGCCTTCGAGGTCATTCATAATGTTCGAACACGATATATCTTCCAGACTCCTGCTGAATATCGACGTTAATGATATGGACCTGTAGTTCAGTGGATTACTTCTACTACCTTTCTTGAATATTGATGTGACCTGAGCAACTTTCCAGTCTTTGGATAGGAATCATTCGTCAAAAATGGTTCAAATGGCTCTGAGCACTATGGGACTTAACTTCTGAGGTCATCAGTCCCCTAGAACTTAGAACTACTTAAACCTAACTAACCGAAGGACATCACACACATCCATGCCCGAGGCAGGATTCGAAACTGCGACCGTAGGAAATCATTCGTCGAGCGGGCGGTTGTATATCAGTTAAGTACGGAGCTATTGCATCATCACACTATTAAAGGAACCCAGTTGGTACATAGTCTGGACCAGAAGACTTAATTTTATTAAGTGATTTAAGTTGCTTCACTACTCCGAGCAAATGTGCTTCTAAGTTACTTATGTTGACAACTGTTCTTGATCCAAATCACGGAATATTTATTTCGTCTTCCTTGGTGAAGGAATTTCGAAAGGCTTTGTTTAGAAGCACTACTTTCGAAGAGCGCATATTATTTTTACTGGCGTATATATACCTGTATATCTTTAATGGTGCAATAAAAAAGAGGGTCATCATCTCTTATTTTATCGCATTTCAAATATAACAACGGTGTAACGAAAATAAGAAGTTATTCAGTGACTGCTGGTAAAGCAATGCGGAACGACGAGTAGCTGCTGAGCGCTGGATGTGTAATTTCTACCTACAGCTACCGTTTAGACGATCGGATAGCAGGAACTCCAATACTGTAGGAGGTGCTGTCGGAAATTCCTGTTTCACCACAATCTGTAGATTAATGAGAAGTACAGCTGTCCACAATGATAATGATTGTATTTTTTGTAGGTATCTGAGATACTGACTAAACTACCAAAATCAAGTCGCCGAAAAGTAATGACAGTAGATGGTTATACAGGGCGATTGCATTATGATGTTACAAACTTTCAGGGAGGATAGAAAAGGGTAAATGTATCAAGTTGAGTCGAAAGTGATAAGTGAAAATCGTTTTGATATCTCTGGCAGTGGAACACGTAGAGTAGGCCACTTTTAGAGGTGATAGTGTGGTCCAAAACAAGAGAAGCATGTCTAACAAATATGGCCCCTAAAATGAGTACCTGATCACCTTAAGAGCTATAATACTATGAAAAATCTCTGCTACTTGAAGCTGTTTGGTTTCCATTTTAAGAAAAAAATGCCAGTGAATATGGGCTCTGAAATGCGTTCCTTAAGAGATGCGCACTTATTCAGTAGAAGACATATGTGCCACACTGGAGAAGATGAACAAGTGATCATAGTTCATAAGGTGTATGTTTTAGAGCCCATATTTACTTTACATTTTTTCTTGTTTTGGTCCATACTACCTCCACCAAAAATATGGAAAGCAAGGAGCCTGCAGTGCAGGAGATGAGATCTCTTAAAATACGCATTTCAGAGCTCATCTTTACTGAATTTTTTTCTTGTTTTAGTCCATAGTACCAGCTCTGGAAGCTGCCTGTTCTGGAATGTCAGCAACAACAACACCGGTGTATGTATTCCATTGTCAGAAGTATAAAAAAGATTTTCGTGTATAACTTTCGACTCGGTCGTTTCAGGTCTAGGGCCGTTTCGTAAAACTGATAATTTTACTCTTCTTCATCATCCCTGAAACCTGTGACTGAGAAATTCATCGAAATTTATAAAGCCAGGAAACTCTATTTGAGAAGATTTGACTTTCGGTTGTTCAGCCGAGCTATTGTCTAGTTTGAGTTCAGGCAACGACTACGCACAATTACGCTATTTGCAGCACCTGAAGAAGATGACAGAAGCGGTCGTCGAAATGTGCACAAGAATGGAGCGTAAACCTTCGCTGAACACGGAAGCACGCTATTATATCTGAGAACATTAGAAGGGAAATAAAACTGTGCCCATGAATATCACAGAAAATTCAGAACGGACAGGAGGTAATTTAATTCTGTTGACGTTTTTTAATGTCAACGTTTTGTGCATACGCAATTAAAGAGGCTATTCAAAAGGGCTGATAAGAGGAGTTGTAATGGTGTTTGCATTGTGACCGAACACTGAAGCTAGCAGTTGTGAAATAGAAAGGAGGCAGTTCTTTCCAGGTGGAGACTACGGGCTGGGCTGCGTGGCCATCGACTCTCGCATTTCCAAGAACTGCTTTGCCCGCTCCGTGAGCAAAGCTGGCTCGGCGCTGTACGGCTTTTAAAGCTGACGGCGAAGCTGCTCCGACACAGCCGCCACGCGACGGAGGTGGACCACCTGCTGTTGTTGCCGGCTTGTAGACACAGAAACGGTCCTTCTCCTTCGCAAGAAATCTATACAGCATCAGCAAGGCTCGACTCAACATAAGTGCCGGAAGAACATGAGAACAGACAGCATTAGTAACGTTTTCGGTACTTTAGATCAGCTGACTTTCATATATTTTAAAGTATTTTTAATGCACACAGCATTACGTATTCTCGAGGATTAATGCGTGACAAGCTCACTAATCAGCTGCTAATACGTTTATATGTTCCAACAACAAAAGAAACCTTGGTAGTAACGCAATGCTCACCGGACTTCATTACTTCCTTTCGCCTTCTAACACTAGTATTTTAGTAAGATTCAATGGGTATGATGTGACTCTTAGAAGATTTTGAATTTGTTGCTGTGTTTAGTCCTGACTATATGTAACTATTTATTGAAAATGTATAGAAATAACCGTTTTCATGCTTATGATTTCCTAATTTGTTTGATCACACTGGTATTCTAAAATTGAAATGATTTCATATACCACAACACCGCACTGAATATGTGTGATATGTTCCATTGGTTTTAGTTGGTTCGTTTTGTTTGTTGATAATATGTTTCATAAAGCTGTTGAATTAAGAGTATACTGCTGTATAACTTCGTTCAACATAATTTATTACTTTTGCAGCATTCCAAACTGGATGTTTCTTAACGGTCTGACAGACATGTAACCTATCTTTGGCCTCTACCAGGTTGCCTTCGTGTTCTCTTCTAGTAACCTCTTATTATAACAAATATAACACTTTTCCCTTAACTAATTTACATTTAGTTCTTTAAATTGTCCATTCCAATCTTCTGCAATTCACGTTGCTTTCTTCCTTTCTCATGGTGTTAGTGTGTTCTCCTGCATGTATGTTTCAGATTAACGCTTTCCTCTCTTATTTCTGTATTATTTCCTGTAGATTTTTTACAATTGTCGCAATTTATTTTACGTTAGTAATTAACTAATTTATTATGTTGTTCACCATATAAGTTATCTCTGTGCTATTTCTCAATCTTGTGGCCTTTACCTTTTCATACTTTTTCGCCAGTACGTACTAGTGTCACTGTCATTGTTTCATAGTTCAGTCACCTGCACAAGTTCGCTGTTACGGAGTTTTAATGTGTGTTTACCTACATGTAAAAGTGTATTTTCTGCTATTCTTGGAATTACTCGAAACCCTAATAACGGTTTTACCCTCTATCCTTTTCTAGTCTGTACTGTAATGGAGTTACCTTTCCTTCCACCCCCCCCCCCCCCCTGTTTTTCCTCCTGCAACATTTAGAGTTTATAAACGTCTTTAATGTACTAGTTCTTTTGAAATTCCTAGTGCGGATTTAGAAGGGTTTGTAACTAGAACCAAACAGCTTCAGATTAAAAGCTATAAGTCCGTTGCTATATAATAGGAACCAACATGTAATACTTTGTTTTCCGTAGTCCCATTTCTGCAGACTGCAAGAAAGACAGTGCTTTCACAGTGGCTCTGGTGATCATTAGTGTAGTAATCAACAAACTTGTACAACAACACTGAATGGATGAGAACAGTCGAAATGCACACTATTAAAACAAAAATATATGTAAAGAAAGGAGAATAATTGAGAAGCAAACATACGATATGACCGCATCACAAAATATCATTTATTAATATTAATAATCGAATATAGCCTCAGAAATTAAGCCTAGAACATCAATTAGTAAATCTGAGGGTCATATGTCCTAGGCGAACCTGGATGATTTGCATGCAACTGGTCCATTAGCAGAACAGCCGTGAGCTCACCACCGTAACGTTGAATTCCTTATGGTCAAGACTGCGGTGTTTGTCTACCGTTGGCTGGCCAAGATGTGTTTTCGCCTTCTCCGACAGCCTCAGGTGGACGGCTAAAGGGTGATAGGGCGTATTGGACAACGCATTAAAAACAAGCGACGTCTCTCTAACGCATTACCTCGCCAGAAGTTGGACCAGTCCAAACAACAGGCACGCCAGCTCCGGGAAAGTCATCACATTTTTCTTTGGCTGCCAAGGCCTGCTAGTCATTGACTCTCTGGAACACGGTGTCAGAGCTAACGCACAGCGGTACGTGGACACTTCAAAAACTGGAGCACACCATCAAGTCCAAACGCCCACGAATGTTGATGAACGACATAATTCTCCGACATGATAATGCCCGTCCACATATTCCCAATATTGTTTCGACTAGAGTGCAGAATTTTCGTTAGAAAGTCTTTGCGCAGCCTCCATACAGTCCTGACCTCTCCCCGTGCGATTTCTGTATTTTTGGAGCCCAGGAGAAATAAAATGATGGGAGTCGATTTGCTTCGGTCGAAGAGGTGCACGCCTGGCTACAAATGATGGCTCTTGTAGGCAGCGACAAACATTTTTTTCATTAAGGCATTAATCGTCTTGTTTGACAGTGGGGTAAATGTAGCAAAAATTACGGCGATTACTTCAATGTGGTTCAAATGGCTTTGAGCACTATGGGACTTAACTTCTGAGGTCAACAGTCCCCTAGAACTTAGAACTACTTAAACCTAATTAACCTAAGGACAGCACACACAGCCATGCCCGAGGCAGGATTCGAACCAGTGACAGTAGCAGTCGCACAGTTCCGGACTGAAGCGCCTAGAACCGCTCGGCCACAGCGGCCGACGGTGATTACTTGTTTCCATCTATCATGTATTTATTTGATTTCGCTCCATATGTACACTAATAAACATGTTTTAGCAAGCTTGTCCTTATCTGTACAAATATGTGACTAAGTTATGTATACATTGAGAATATATTATGACGATAATCATATTTACCGAACCTTATAACAACAGTAACAAAAAAATACTAGCAGACCTCGAGAATTTTAATTAGTGCAACTGTTTAGAATCTGTGTTCAGTATTAACAGGCAAAGGGAAAGACTGAAAGCAGTTTGTTTCGACAGAGGACATCACACACATCCATACCCGAGGCAGGATTCGAACTTGCGACCGTAGCGGTCGCTCGGCTCAACACTGTAGCGCCTAGAACCGCACAGGTGGCTTATGTCGGACCATTAACTCTCTTTTCAAATTGGTAAGGGTGTAATCTTTTTTTTTTAATATCATGGGGAAGATCGTTTGGAAGTTGGGTTTCCTCGACAGAAAAAGATTTTCAGAACATGGCAACGTTACGTAGTGGTGTAGACAGAACTTCTGTTTTGAAATGGTGTTTCTACTGTTTGAACCAAGGAGTGCAATTATTTAGTGTACACAGAGTAAACAGTATGATGCGCTTATCTGCACGTAGACTACATGACTGTTCGTAGACCGGAATGAATGCTGCAGAAAACAATGTCCCAAGCGTAAACAACACAAGCGCTCATCATCAGTTCCATTCGGCTTGAGCTCTCACATGAAAACTTTTTTACAATAGCATCACAATAATCAATCATGGAGAGTACTGCACTGTTGAATCTATGAGTTTTAAGCTAAGTGAGAAATACGTTTTCAAATATTTTGGAGTGCATGGAGAGACGTTGACACGTCCTTACTCATTGCAGTTGAATGTTCAGTCCAGTCCATGTGACGATCCTGTAGTTACACCAAATTCATCGCAGTAGAAGAAAAATTTATTGAGGAACGCTTACGATGAAGGGATGATTGTGATTCTCTGGCCTGTAATAAGTCTTTGTGAGCGGCAAAAATAATTTACTGTTCAGGGGTATTCAAAGATAAATTTCTGTTGCTTCTCCATCCAAAAAATACGGGAGAGTGGGATCCGTTAGCCCTTGTAGCACGTAAACACTCTTTTTCGGGTAAGAGATCACATTCAGAATGATACCAATACGGTTGCCTCTACAAGTCATGGAATTTAGTTATGGGGGTTTACACTCATCCTTCCCGCTCTTTACACAGAAATTATACGTGGTCCATCATAGAATTCATTTTACAATTTCCTTTTACACAAATAGGTGTTTAAGAAATTTCCTTCCCCAGCTGTAGATGGAAACGTTCCTGTACATTACTTAGGGTGGAAGCTCAAACACATTTTATGCTGATGTCGTTTCCGTCTGAAGACTGATGTGAAGCAGCTCTCCATGCTAGTTTATTCTGTGCAAGCATCTTCGTCACTGAATAATTACTGCAGCCTACATACTTTTGCATCTTCTTACCATACTCATTTCTTGGGCTCACCCTACAATTTTACCCCCCCTCCCTCCCCCCCACACACACACAGTTCCCTCAGTTACTGAAGTGTTCATCCCTTGGAATGTGTCCCACCATACAATCCCGTCTTCTAAACAGGTTGTGCACAAATTTCTATCTCCATTATTTTATTCAGTACTTCCTCATTAGTCACGTAACCTACCCACCTAATCTTCAGCATTCTTCCGTAGCATTACATCTTAAAAGCTTCTATTCTCTACTTATCTAAACTGTGTGCCATCCATGTTTCACCACCATACATGGCTATACTCCTTAGCAGTCTTTCAGAAAAGACTTCCTAACACTTAAATCTATATTCGATGTTAACAAATTTCTCTTCCTCAGAAACACATTTCTTGCCATGGCCAGTCTGCATTTTATATCCTCTGTACTTCGACCATCATCAGTTTTTTTACTGCCCAAGTTACAAACCCCGTCCACTACTTTTATTCTCGTGTTTTCTAATCTAATTTGCTCAGCATCACCTGATTTAATTCGACTACTTTCCATTAACCTTGTTTTGCTATTTTGGTATTATTGTTATATCATTGTTTCAATACCCTGTCCATTACGTTCAGCTGCTCTTCCAACAATTTTGCTGTCTTTGAGAGAATTACAATGTCGTGAGCAAACATCTATGTTTCTATTTCCTCTTCTTGAACTTAAATTACATCTCCAAATTTTTCTTTGGTTTCCTTTACTGCTTCCTCAATGTAAAGATTGAATAACATCGGGGATAAGCTACAATCTTGGCTCACTCCCTTCTCAACTACTGCTTGCTTTTCAGGCCCCTGCCGTCAGCTTTCTACAAAAGTTATACATAACCTTTCACTCCCTGTGTTTTATCCCTGATACCCTCAGAATTCTGTATTTGTTTCATGTGTCTGGTTTATTGTATACAGGGCCTCCGGCATCGTTTTATTTTGTTATGTAGTCAACGACGGGACGGCGAACGCTCAGACCAACAACAAAAGATTCACTTCAGTAATGGTATTTTGAAGTGTCGCAAATAAACCACATATCTCACTAGGGACAAAACGTTCCACGAAAATCTAAGAGCGAATCATTCAAGATATGTCTCGATGTAGTAATTGTAGATTTTTATTTGGTAAGTTGTAAAAGAGATATACTGTTGCCGTTGTTGCTTTTTCAATTGAGACAGGAAAAGAAAATAGGTCAACTTTGAAACCGTATTTTCTTAATGCTGAAGTGGAGCGTCCTGCATCGTTGAGTCTTTGTAATTTGAAGGGCTGGATAATTTAATGGCTATTTAATGCTAACTGAACAACGTAATACCATCAGGTATTTAAATCTGAGTTGAAAGGCGTATTTTTATTGGGGAGCAAAATGTACTTCACCTAGACTGAAAATAAATTCATATTTTTGTTGCCAGTGTCACGCTGAGCTCTCCAAGAATATGCCAAAGCATAAGCCACCTGACACCCTTTCACTCTAAGATGTAGTGAATCACCACTGTTCTCCTCCTTAACTGTGATGCGGTGCATAAGAACATAATTACAGATCGTTGTTGGACCCTGTGCCCAGAAAAAACAGCCTCAGGAATGAAGATGAGTAAAAGACGAAATCTAAACAGAGGGGGAAAGGGAGTAATGAGGTTGTAATGGTCTTCAATTGTGAATATAGGTGTTCAGACAAATACTGAGTCCCTAGTTATTACTCAGTTTACAAAGGCTTGCAAACGTTAAAGCAAAGCTGTGTAGATAGAGAATGATGTGCTTCAGTAACGCGAGTAATGAGTAAGTTTTGCAGCTGTCAACGAGAGTATTAAGACTGGGTTGATAAACGTCGTACGATATGTAGCTCCTGCTACTGGTTGGTTGTGCCTATTACCGTACGTAACGATCGAGGGCTGCCATCGATAATCTGCGCAGCAAATGGGCTCTAGAATGGAGGAGCGTAGTAACAGTGGCTGTAAGCCCACAGCCCTTTGGGTAGTCACACGCTGTGAATGGGCGATGGTGCTGTATCACGTAGCAGTTAACCTGATAAACTAGGCACTTTCGCTTGTCACACGAACCGTATTGGCTACGAGCGTACATTGTAATAGTCTTCCCATTAACCCACCTATCGGTCGACCGTTGAAATACGTAATTGGAACCCTTTAGAATAGCCGTGCTGGAGTGTAAAGAGTTTGAATGTGTCTTATAATCTGAATTTGAGTGTGTTTGTGCTTGTGTGAAAGTGTGTGTGTGTGTGTGTGTGTGTGTGTGTGTGTGTGTGTGTGTTTGTGACGAAGAAGGAAAACAAAGGGCAACATAATTTGGAAATAAATAAATGTCGTGTGACTAGGGCCTCCCGTCGCGAAGACCGGTGGCCCCGTGTAAGTCTTTCGATTTGAGGCCACTTCGGCGACTTGTGCGTCGATGGGGATGAAATAATGATGATTAGGACAACACAGCACCCAGCTCCTGAGCGGAGAAAATCTCCGACCCAGTCGGGAATCGAAGCAGGACCCTTAGGATTAACATTCTGTCGCGCTGACCACTCAGCTACCGGGGGCGGACGGAAACTAGGTAATCAGAATTTACATTTTGCTGCTTATCTTGACATTAAAAGTCAATGGTCCAGACAGATAGTCGTATATCCACATATCCAAGACTAAGTTTCTTTCTTACAAAATTAAAACGATCGTGCTTTTCAATATTAGTGGACTAGTTTATAAAGTATTCGCCTTACCGGATTTAATGGAAGATAATACAGTCTAGTAGAAATAGTAGAAAGGGTTCTAACGCTTGCTAGGTCGCTTCGAACATACGAGGGCTGTTCGTAAAATAAGTTCCGATCGGTCGCAGAAATGACCACTGTTAGAATCAATTATGTTTTGCCCAGAACAATTATCTACACCTTCCAGCCACTTCTCTACGTAGTCATCGATCCGGCGTAGACATGTGTCGTAGCGTTATACCAAACTTCCCAATACCTTCGTCATAGCAGGCAGCAGCCGCGTATGCTTTCAGCCAATTCTCTACCCTGATCTACAGCTCCTTTTCTGTGACAAAACATTGTCGTCATAGCCAGCAGTTCATGTGAACAGAGATGAAACTCAGCAGGACCGAATTACGGGCTGTAATGCGGGTGATCAAACACTTCCCATTTAAAACGTTGCGGGGTCACCTTCATTGCCCCTGCAGAGTGCGGCGGAGAATTGTCGCCAAGAAGGAACCGTATGACAGTTATGTAATCTCGGCTGTATGACATCAAGCGAAAATTCTCACCAGGCCCTCATACTTGGCGGGAGACACTGTTTTCTAGGCTCACCGTGCGCCCAGAACGTGACGTGATACTAGAGACAATGTCCAACACATATGTGCAAAGATTCATCGAATTTTCGCAGTGGTTTCTATTTCGTGACCGCTCGGAACTTACTTTCCGAGGAGAACTCGTATTCACCCACAACTATTCAGCACTTGTGATTTTATATGTATATGTATATAGCGAACGTAGCTTCACAGCATGCCTAATTCGGAGGCAATGGAGTTCCCAGTTTCTCTCAGGGAACCAGCTGTCTACATACCATCATCCACCTTATGCTGCAGATTTATTACCACCAAATTATTTCCTCTTCCCAAAGCTGCAGTTCTATCGGAGTGATACAGTATTTGGGTCTAGAGAAAACTATGACCGATAAACTCCGGACAAATTCGTAATAAAACATGAAGAGACTGAAATCGTCTTTTCGTTTTGATTATGATACTGTCTTACAGTGGATCGTATTAAATGAAATGCGCATCAGCTGCGTCATATGAAGATTTCTTTTAATTTACTGGACGACACTGGAGTAAACTGTCTATAATGTCTGTGTACTTGTCAGTTTGGTTAACTGGCGTTATATCAGTTAGCTGCAATTGATTGAGACATTACCGGGCACGAGACAACATTCCAGTAAGGAAACATACAAATAAAAGCATGTTTAAATCTAATATCCCTTGAGGTAGCCGAACAAAAAACGTTTGTCTATTTTCCACACGTAGAGGATCCTATATTAAAATCAAAGACTTGCATCCCAAATTTACACTTCAAATACATTTCTGCGCAGTGGCATGAAAAAGTTTCTACGCAGTGATAGCAGAAAGTACGTTACACATGTCATCCAAAGCTAATACAATTGCGTAACAGGACCGGCGCGCTGTCAGAAGGCAGGCTCCCTGCAGATACTTCTCTGCTGCGCATGGCCTACACAATGAGCCACTGAAATAGCGTGGTAACTGGAAACGTACTTCAAACTTTAATTCGTGGGGCTGTGCGATTATGGAGGGCAAAGCGTCTAAATCGCACACACATTCACTGTGAAATTATGACGGTATATGGACCAAACCCAGCGTCGTGCCAAGCTATAGTGAAATGGTGCCAACATTTTGACCAGGGCCACACAGGGGTGATCGGGATGTCCAGATCTCCCGCCGTACAATCTCTATCTTTTCGACAAACTGAAAGAACATATGGGGGAAGGAGATTATCCGGCAATGAGGGCGTTCACACAGCCGTTTTCGAATGGCTTCAGAGCAAAGAGTACGCCCATGCAGCTCCACATACAACGACTGGACATCAATTTGAACACATTCGACATTTTGAAAGTGTCCTCACATGGCCAGATATAGAAACACACAGTGGACCAGGAATCATTCGGCCCTGGCTCCGTTTTTGTGAACGACAATGCGAGAGCGAAACGAAGAGCTTAGTTGGAGGAGCTCTTGGAACGAGAGAATATCCTGCGAATGGACCGGCCTGCCCATACCCCCACCTCCCCGTCTTAATTCCCATCCGACACACGCCCACTTCCACGTGCACCAACGACCATATAGCAATCTGACTTTTGTTTTTTAAGTTTGCACACCAACAACGAAATGCCACATCTGAGGACAAAAGAAAATCCAATTACTCCATTTTCAAGACAGATACCATATCGGTGTAATGAATATCACACACTACAATTCAGAACCCAAGAAACCTCTAATCCATCAGCAGACCAACAGCATTATCATCGTCATGAAATCTATCAAAAGCATCACTACAACCTATTACTTCAAATCTCACTACATAGGTATTTATAGACATACATCGACGTGACAAAAATCATAGGATACCTCCTAATATCGTGTTGGATCTCCTTTCTCCCGGCGTAGTGCAGCAGTTCGATGTGCCATGGACGCAACAAGTCGTTGGAAGTCCCTGCGGAAATACTGACCTTTGCTGCCTCTATAGCCGTCCATAACTGCGAAAGTGTTGCCGCTGCAGGATATTTGCACGAGCTGATCTCGTGATTATGTATCTTAAATGTTCGATGCGATACATGCCGGGCAACATGAGTCACCAAATCATTCGCACGAATTCTCCAGAATGTTTTTCAAACCAATTGCAAACAGTTGTGGCCCGATAACATGATACATTGTCATCCATAAAAAAATCCAGCCTATCATAACCACTTCCTGTCAATCGGTTCAGCTGGTTCAGAGAACACAGTCCATCCCATCGAAACACAGTTCACACCATAATGTAGCTTACACCATCTTGTACAGAGTCTTGTTGACAACCTCGATCCATATCTTCATGGGGTCTCGGCCACACTCGAACCATGTCATCAACTCAGCTGAAATCGGGTATCATCTGACCAGGCCACGGTTTTCTAATCGTCTGGGGTACAAACGATATGGTCACAAGTCCAGGAGAGGAGCTGCAGGTGACGTCGTGCTGTTAGCAAAGGCACTCATGTCGGTCCTCAGCTGCCATAGCCCATTAACGGCAAATTTCGCCTCACTGTCCTAACGGAAACGTTCGTCGTACGTCCTACATTCACTTCTCCAATTATTTCACGCACAGGTGCTTGCCTGTTAGCACTGACATCTCTACACAAATGCTACTGCTCTCGGTTGTTAAGTGAAGGCCGTCGCCCACTGCGTTATCCGTGGTCAGAGGTAAAGCCTGAAATCTGGTATTCTAGGCATGCTCTTGGCACTGTGGATCTCGGAATGCTGAATTCCCATTCGATTTCCGAAATGGAATGTTCTATGTGTCCAGCTGCAACGACTGTTCCGTGTTCGAAGTCGGTTAGATCCCGCTGTGTGGCCGTAATCATCTCAGAACCTTTTGACATGAATCGCCTGACTACAAATGAAAGCCCTGCCAATTGAAACGTAATAGCCCATTAAGACCTATTTAAAACCAACATTTCACAGTCTAATTCACGATCGCACTTGTAAACAAAATATGTAAATCGCCTAGAAAAACTTATAACTGAAAAAATAACTGTTTAATGCATTTTAGTTAAAATTGTAGAAGTCTGTTAATTGGTAGGAACACTTTATATGATATGAATCTCCTGTAATTAGTAAATATAACAAGTATATTGTTAACATTTAACAACTAAGCGTTTATACACTCTATAATTAATTGATAGACTAAAATTCACTCATGAGTTTAATATATAAGAATATAGCTAATCATTAAAATGTGTCATTTGTTTTAGGATGAGAGTTTTAATTGTTAACTAATGAAATAATAATTCTAAACAATTCCGAGGATTGTTCGGGATTGTTAAGAAAATATAAATAGTGACTGCCATGTTGGCGGGCCGAGTCAGTCTGGTTTTGGGTTTTGAGCCGTGAGCATGTAGCTGCACCTTTTGTATTGTAAGTATTGATTTCCTGTGTAATAATACTTTAATTTTGTTTTTAAAGTATAATAAATGTGTTTAAAAACATAATACAAGATTAATTTTAAATGTAACTTTTCCGAAGTTAAATGTTACAGTGACTGTAAATGTACTTAGGACGATGACTGCAGCAGATAAGGCGTAACTATAAAACAACCCCATTATTATGAGTAGTTAAGAGAAAAGTTATACAATACACTGCCCTTTAGCACCTTGTGTACGCGATACTACCGCCTTCTGTATATGCGCATATTGCAATCCCACGTCTCTTGTCACCCCAGTGTACATCCCTTGATATATCCACCTAACTCCCACTAAAGTCCAGAAGGCTCAACGTAACACTTACTTTATAAAACTGTTTTGATAGTAGTGTACATGTCGCAGCAATACATATTCGAAACAACTCTCACATCATTACCATTTCAACTTTTCCTCCAATTTTGGCACCAGGGAAAATCCGGCCCTGTGAATCCAAGATAGACGTATAGATATGTTTTCACGCGTAATAGATCAGTAACAATGTCTTGGAAGAAAAGGTGAAACAAGTGAGGAAAGCATAATGTTAATACTTTAACATCTGCTTAGACAGTTTGTTGATTACGAGAACCAGAAGCGTCGACGAGATGCTGTACAACGCCAGATGTGCACCTGTCGGCCAAAGTTGCTACTGATTTTTTCCAGCGTAAATCGCTTCCATATTAACTCACAAGAATAACCACAAGGTTTCAGTATCATACGATAATTACAGCCCACACTCGACCTCTGTGATGGTAGCTGCCTTTTAATTATAACCAGCTGGTATAATGTCCGAAACCATTCCAACTGTTAAATGCCATGGTAACGCTGTTTAACCTGAAAACTAACTCTATCATTGCAACGCAGTGCTGGTTTCCCCAGTAGGAACTTCGGAATTTACACTTTCATTCACAGAGTGGGAACTACGCTAGAAACATCGGGCAAATTGTCTTTTTTACAGTCTGTCTCCCAGTTTGTGAGGATAGTTTTACATCCGTTCGTGTTTAAATTCGAGTCTGGACGTCACTAACTTGCTTTCGCTGATTCTCTTGTTCGTAGATTCCGTTTTCCCATTTCAACTCATTTATCGCCGTGACGCGAAGACACTGTGATTCTGTACATTGAGTGGGATTCCTGCGTTCCTTCCCGCTTCAGGAGTCATCATTAATAGGATTTACCCATTACCAAGCAGTATAAATTCAAGGATACGAGTATCATGTCGTTTTTGGAAACCCAGAATCTGCTCTGTAGGAATCAACATGGATTCCGGAAACAGCGATCGTTTGAGACCCAACTCGCTTTATTTGTTCATGAGACCCAGAAAATATTAGATACTGGCTCCCAGGTAGATGCTATTTTTCTTGACTTCCGGAAGGCGTTCGATAGAGTTCCGCACTGTCGCCTGGTAAACAAAGTAAGAGTCTACGGAATATCAGACCAGCTGTGTGGCTGGATTGAAGAGTTTTTAGCAAACAGAACACAGCATGTTGTTCTCAATGGAGAGACGTCTACAGACGTTAAAGTAACTTCTGGCGTGCCACAGGGGAGTGTTATGGGACCATTGCTTTTCACAATATATATAAATGACCTAGTAGATAGTGTCGGAAGTTCCGTGCGGCTTTTCGCGGATGATGCTGTAGTATACAGAGAAGTTGCAGCATTAGAAAATTGTAGCGAAATGCAGGAAGATCTGCAGCGGATAGGCACTTGGTGCAGGGAGTGGCAACTGACCCTTAACATAGACAAATGTAATGTATTGCGAATACATAGAAAGAAGGATCCTTTATTGTATGATTATATGATAGCGGAACAAACACTGGTAGCAGTTACTTCTGTAAAATATCTGGGAATATGCGTGCGGAACGATTTGAAGTGGAATGATCATATAAAATTGATTGTTGGTAAGGCGGATACCAGGCTGAGATTCATTGGGAGAGTCCTTAGAAAATGTAGTCCATCAACAAAGGTGGTGGCTTACAAAACACTCGTTCGACCTATACTTGAGTATTGCTCATCAGTGTGGGATCCGTACCAGATCGGGTTGACGGAGGAGATAGAGAAGATCCAAAGAACAGCGGCGCGTTTCGTACAGGGTTATTTGGTAACCGTGATAGCGTTACGGAGATGTTTAACAAACTCAAGTGGCAGACTCTGCAAGAGAGGCGCTCTGCATCGCGGTGTAGCTTGCTCGCCAGGTTTCGAGAGGGTGCGTTTCTGGATGAGGTATCGAATATATTGCTTCCCCCTACTTATATCTTCCGAGGAGATCACGAATGTAAAATTAGAGAGATTAGAGCGCGCACGGAGGCTTTCAGACAGTCGTTCTTCCCGCGAACCATACGCGACTGGAACAGGAAAGGGAGGTAATGACAGTGGCACGTAAAGTGCCCTCCGCCACACACCGTTGGGTGGCTTGCGGAGTATAGGTGTAGATGTAGATGTACTGCAACCAACTAGTTTTAGTCTCACACATAACAAATATACTTGACAACAGAAAGTTATCAGGGAGCTGCCGCACTGAAAAGCAAGGGGGGAAAACGAAACACCGACAGAGTTAGATCAAAAGACCAAACAACAATTTGTACAGTTAATCCTTATCCGAATTCGGTGCTTCCCACATTTTCATCCAAAACCAGGTTGATAAAACAGCTTCAATTACAAACGAACTACTCGCTACACTATTCCAGAAACGAACAACATTTCCATAACAACTGAATTCAAAGATGCGAGCTGTACTCAGATAGCGACAATAAGTCACACCATATCTAATTATTAAGTCTTTTTCCAAGTCCCCTTTGGGCACGCTTTCCAGGAACTTACATAACTTCGTCTTAGTGCCAGAAAATTCCAGAAAACGTAGCTTCTGAAATGTTTTACGAATATTGAAACAGAAGTTACTTGAAGCACATGTAATTGTTCTTCTGAATTTACAGTTTAAACCTTACGACAAAACAGTCTTTTAATTTTGATTTATTTTGATCGTATTTATTATGTCGTTTCAATGAGTAAATTGGAACTGATGAATAATAAATAATAGATACTATCCTCTTAAACAAACTTTGAACATTTCGAAGAATTACGTGCATCACACCTTATGCTTAATAAAGTAATATAATATATAATTAATATAGCTGTGACCTATTTCAGTCTGTTGCTCTTTTTTATTCTAAATTCGAACATTATAATAACAAACATTTATTACGAAATATTACATTTGCGTATGAGGTACAAAATAATGAACGACAGAAATTGCTGTAAACGGAAAGATAATACTGAAACAGAAATGATTAAATGTATGCGAAGACTCATTAGTAAATGCGTTACCCTAATTACAGAACTGATTCAAAAGACATGTTTCACGAAACTAACGTGGTGTCGAATAATACGTGCTGTAAATTTCGCCAGTTTGCTGGCAGGCTACTCCCAAGCTCGTACATTGCGTCAGACAGTTATCAAAGAGCTTAATGTGCCTATTGGTAACGATGTTACCGTAAAGTGTGAACATGAAGGAGCTGATAAACACACCTATTGTTCTCGGCACCTTCCGGGCTAATGCAAGAGGCCGTGGGAGCGGGTCAGATTTGGCTGGCCATGTGAAGTCACATCAGGGACTACCTGCTGCTGTAACAACTACTGTCTCCAAGGTGTCGAGGCAATTACCACATTTTACGACCAAGCATAGGGACCAGAGGCATTATAGGACTGACACAGCAGAAATACTGAGCTACATTGGCCTAGGTTACCTTATTACTTAATGTCCGAGCTGTGGCTCAGATGTGAGCTAGGGAACAAGGATGGTCCAATCTCGTGTAGATACTCATCTGTAGCCAGAGGCTTTCCAGTCTTCCAGGCCTCAACTTTGAGGGGAGTCTTATGACGGTCCATGAGTCTCCGATTCAACATGGGTCAACAACATATCAACCCCTACGCACTATGGTACAGCTAACTGTGGTTCTGAGTCTCCTGCTGTGGACTTCGCGATATCCATCTCGTGGGCCACTTGATTCGTGTACTGCTGGCCTCCTGGCCTGGTTGTCTATAGTTCGAACCCAGAATAATTCAGTCGCTCAGAGGGTAAACTCCTTTCTGCCCACCTCTGTTTGTGTGAGTAGACGCTGGCTCTGCTGTCAGCAGTTTCACCCACGCCGGGTCCACGGCGTTGTTCTGCGCGCCTCCGTGTGCGCCATCCTGCGCAGCCAGGTTGCCTCTAGGCTGCACTGTGGGCAGCCATTCGTTGCTATTGTCAGCGTCCTTGCCAAGTCGCTGGCGCCATAACTACACCTGCTATACAGCGCTGTCCGCCGCTAATGGGCTAGTGGCAAGCGTTGCAGCCTCTGGATCACGGGGTCCCGGGTTCGATTCCCGGTCAGGCTGGCTAGTATCTCTGAGGACTGGGTGTTTGTGTTGTCCTCACTATCATCATCATTCGTGGTAGTGGGTAGATTGGACTCTGAAGAAAAACTGAACTGTGTAAAAATTGGGACTTTGTACAGGCGTAGTTGAGCGCCCTACGAACCAAACATCGTCCTCACCAACAGCGCTGCCAACAATCGCACAGCTTCGCATGCCACCTACAATTTGTACTATGGGTGCGTTGGCTTTTCTGAAAATCGTCACGACTGTTGCAGTTGTTGAGCGATGAAAGATTGGTTTTACTACGATGTTTTCATGACAATACATCGGACGACTGTTAGGGATCTACTCATCGCTCCTGTGCTACACCGCCCAATGTTGTGAACTGTGCGCCTCCTGGCATCTGCCAACCCATTTGCCCCAACTACTGCAGAGGCCTGCCTTCCGACCTCTATACTCCCATCAGCCTGTTAGGCTTAACAGGTTAACTGTTTGAGAACCAAATTTCAAAGCGTACTTCAGGAACCACTCGCAAGATATCAATGTCAGTTTTTGCTGGGGAATGCTACTGAAGCCCAGGGCCTGGAGTCGGTAGCACAATCCGTGCCATGTTTTTACCTAGAAGCGACTGATCACAACAATGAATGAGTGGTCTAAATAAGTTAGTCATAAATCTACGGAAGGTGCAGGTAGCCTTCATACAGTGATATTACAGTTAGACAGTTCATCTGAGAAGCGGACATCGCTAATAGGGTAATTACATAACTTCACTCAATTATAGGCAAAGGAGGTGGCAGAGATATGTTCGCTGGTAGTACTCCGAGAAATTACAGTCGTCTGAAAAGGAGATTGCATAAATACACTGGTGTTACACTTCCTACAGTACTGCTCATGTGGGTGGGTCCCACACCAAATGCGACTAACAGGGGATATTGAACGTATACAAAGAAGGTAAGTACAAACTGTTGCAGATTGGGAGAACACCATGGAAATGCTAAAGATGTGGATTAGCAGACACTTGTAAAGAAAGGTAGTTATCACACGAAAACCTGTAGACATATAACCGAACCTGCCGATTTCCCATGTGACCTGGCAATCGAACCTATAAATTCCATTAGTTGATCGGAGTTAACTTTTTTTTACATGCAACAATCTTTAAATACTGAGCAGAATCAAACTGTTGACGTCTGGGAACCAAAGTCCAGTTGGCTGCCTGTTCCTTGCAGACTCACTGCTCGACCACCTGTTTGTGTGCCAGGATGGCCCGTAGCTCGATAGCGCACGTAGCGTCACAAAAAACGCCGTTCCCGACGTACACGGTTTCCAGCACTGCTAGAGCTTTTCTCTACTCAGTATGATATTAGCGTTTGTTCTGCACTTTAAGAACAATTTACCGAATGCACTTCAACTGTTTTTAACTAGTATTGACCACGTGGAACGTAACAAGAGTATACGTCAAAGTGAAGGCAATCAAAAACTGTTACTGACTTCTTAACCAAAGCGTGATGAGGAGAGTGGGTCCACTTCATCAGTTTGGAACAGATTACGCTTCACTGTACTTCCTACCTGTATTGTATTCCTTACAACCTGGTTTTGTCCCCAATACAGTAGCAGTTTGTAGAATCAAAGAAAACGAATATTTCGGTTGCCACTCTGAAGGAGTGCTTCAGAAATAATTTTGCTTTTACTGACATGAGATTAATTACGGTATCTTTTGAAACTGACTTTCATTAAGAGACAAGATGGGTGCAAATTGTGAAAGTACTATGTAGTACAGTGACTACCATCTTCAAAGATTTTGAATTACGTAATTAGTTAAATTAATTACTTAAGAAAACTGTGACATTACTTTCAAGCAAAATGAGCTATCAACAAATTAGTATACAGGCCACTATGTTTCAATAAAGCAATAGTAAGGCTTACGATATAGAATCTTGGTTGTAAGATCTTGATTCTTAAACGATGTTTTAAATAGTACAAATTTACATATAAATCCTTTCATGAAATATATAACCAAGGAATAGGATTCAGTGAGTGATGATTGAAGAAAAAATTTACGGAGGTTTTTGAATATCTACTATTATTCAACAGTGTAACAATAATAACTGTGCCGGCCTTTTACGTAACACCACAGATAAAAGTCACAAGGTATGAGGTCTGGAGACTTAGGAGGCCCCCGGCAATGAAGTTCATCTTCTGCTCCCCTCTTCCAATCCAGCGTCCTAGACCACACATCTTGTGACTTTTATCCGTGAGGTTACGTAAAAGACACCGTTTTTATCCCCCCCCCCACCACCCCCCAATGCCTGACACTCCTGAAACTCTGCAGCATAGTATTGTTGATGTTGTGAATTCGATAACGAGAGACCAGTTGCTTCGTGTGTGGCGTGGAATGACCCACTAGTCTGACATTTGTCGTGTAAAACAACCGTGCTCACATTGAAGGCATAATAATTTGAACTCTTTCTTGGAACTTTGAAATTATTTTTCTGTCTTTTGTAGTTTGGAAGCAATAAATGGTTGAAATCTGCTGAAATCACCTTCTCTACATGCGTGGGAAGTGAACAAGACACAGCGATTTTTGGAGTGGTAGGACTGTAGGTCTTTTTTTTTTTTTTTACTCTATAGCATTGATGTGCTGTCTGTTGTAATGTTAAAGTTTAAAATATGTTAATTTAACTTTGCTTGTAATTTATTGCTGCGATTAAACGAATTTTCGCACGTTCAAAATTAAGCGTTTCATTGGTTATTGAAGTAAAATCTGTCTTCTTTCTCACCATTGATAGGCTACTTTCATTGCTTTACTCATTGCTCGTTAGACACTGACTTTTTCTATTTTATTTATATCGTTACGTCATATATATAACTTACTTGTTCCTGTTGCACTTTTTCATTTTATTGGATATGCACCGGTTTTGTTTATTGATACTTTACTAGCTTTACATTTTAGTTGATTATATTTGGCAATAATTTACGTTGTACCTTTAATTTTATGACTATTCACGTTATGTCCTGCTCGAGTATTAGGTCATTTTGGGGTTTTTGCTTGCCCATAGTTGTTCGTGTCACTCGATAAAAATTTCATAAGTGTCTGCCTCCAGTCCATGTGGGGTCACTGTTTTGCCACTATTTATCTGCAGCTGTAGAACGCCACCTTCTTACAAAAGTAAAAAAAAAAACAAATGGTCCCCAGAGTGTCCGTCTCAGAAATGATCTACATCAGCAAGTAATGCACTTTGGTGTGAGACTGAAGCTCTTTCTTTAGTGAATCAAATCATTCTAGAGGTACGTGCGATCTTATTCATCAGGACACTCAACCAAAAATCTCTGCTCGGTTTTCGCCGCAGCACGCGCAGAATTTGTATTAACGCGGAGGAGACAATTCCCTATGGTGCTCGCAGTCTAGCACTGCCCTTGAGGCACATTAGCCTCTCTTGGGCTACGTGTCTGCGTAAGATATAAGTAAGTGTCTATATTTAGTTTTTCTCTAATCAATAAGAAATTTGGGAATTTTATTTTAATAGTGTTTTTATTTAGTCATTTCTATATACTTCGACAGTCACGACACATTTTTTCTTAATTTTGCATTACAGTAAAGAGAGAAAAGACAAAAATATGCATATATACAGATGGCGGTAGTATAGAGCACACTAGGTATAAAAGGGCAGTGCATTGGTTCAAATGGCTCAGAGCACTATGGGACTTAATATCTGAGGTCATCAGGCACCTAGAACTTAGGACTACTTAAGCCAACTAACCTAAGGACATCGCACACATCCATGCCCGAGGCAGGATTTCAACCTGCGACCGTAGCGGTCGCACGTTTCCAGACTGTAGCGCCTAGAAGCGCTCGCCCACCGCTGCCGGCGCAGTGCTTTGGAGGAGCTGTCATTTTTATTCTGGTGATACGTATGAAAAGGTTTCTGACATGATTATTGGCGCACGATGAGAATGAACAGACTTCGAATACGGAATGGGAGTTGAATCTACACCCTTGGGACGTCGTTAAGAAATTCAATATTCCGAGATCCGCAGTGTCAAGAGTGTGCCGAGGAAACCAAATTTCAGGCATTACTTCTCACCACAGACAACGCAGTGGTCTACGGCTTTCACTTGACGACTGAGAGCAGGGGCGTTCGCGAAGAGTTTCCAGTGCTAACAGACAAGCAACACGACATGAAGTAACCGCAGAAATCAATATTGAATGTACGACGGACGTATCCGTTAGGGCAATACCTTCCGGTCTGATCCTAGTCGACTGGAAGACCGTAGCCTGGTCTGATGAGTCCCGATTTCCGTTGTTAAGAGCTGATGGTAGGAAAAGAACGTGACACAGATCTCATCAAACCATGGATCCAAGTTGTCATCAAGGCACTGTGCAAGCTGCTAGTGGCTCCATAATTGTGTGGATTGTTTTTACATGGAATGGACTGCGTCCTCTGGCCCAAATGAATCTTTCATTGGCTGGAGATTGCTACGTTCGGCTACTTGGAGAGCATTTTCTGCCATTCATGCACTTCATTTCAACAAACAATCACAGGATTTTTATGGATGACAATGCGCCCTGTCACCGGGTCACAGTTGTTCGCGATTGGCTTGAAAAACATTCTGGACAATTTCAGCAAATGATTTGTCCCCTCTGATCACCCGACATGCATCCCATCGAATATTTGTGGAGCATAAGTGGAGAGGTCAGTTCGTGCACTAAATCCTGCACCGGCAACACTTTCGCAATAATTACGGACGGTTATCGAGGCATCATGTCTCAGCATTTCTGCAGGGAACTTCAAATGACCTGTTGGGTATTTGCCAAGTCGATGTGCTGCACTACGCCGGGCAAAAGGAGATTCGATAGGAAATTAGGAAGTTTCCTATAATTTTCGTCCCCTCATTGTAGCTGCAGTACCTTGTAGAGAATTCGAAATCATTATTCCTCTGAAAAACAGCCGCTTGATATTCCTCTAAAGACACTAACACAAACAAAATAGACGTTGTTTTACGTACACGTTGTGCATAATTAGTAGGAGAGTGTGCTGCATCTTGAGGATAGTGCTGTTGTGTCTAGGCAAGACAGCCTAGACACAATGAGAGGAAGCCGAAAGGCACGCGCTTAAACTCACGCAGGCTGGCGTGAGGTCTGAAACAGAATACGTAATGAATGCTATAAAGAAAAGTACGTAGCTTCTGGAATACTTAACTTTAATCCACATTTGTAAAACATCTCTCTTGACGGTACGTGTTATAACCACAATATATATAGCAAAGGATTATGGCGCCTTGCTAGGTCGTAACAATTGTAGCTGAAGGCTATGCTAACTATCGCCTCGGCAAATGAGAGCGTATTTGTCAGTGAACCATTCCTTGCAAAGTCGGCTGCACAACTGGGGCGAGTGCTAGTACGTCTCTCTAGACCTGCCGTGTGACGGCGCTCGGTCTGCAATTACTGACAGTGGCGACACGCGGGTCCGACGTATACTAATGGACCGCGGCCGATTTAGAGCTAACACCTAGCAAGTGTGGTGTCTGGCGGTGACACCACAAGTGCACCTTTGGTCGACGTTTCAATGCAATCCCTGATTTTAGTATCATATGAAGTTATGTTCGCTGGAAACCGTGATATGCAGTTTCCAGGATTTTAGAATGTTTTTGTTGTTCTGAAACATCAGGTTGTGTTTTTGCCGCATTTGTAAATATACTGAGGTGTATAAGTTTAAGAGCTGTGTGACGTGTTAAGGCTATATGGGTAATATTGTAAATTCTTCAGTTACTGCATTTTGTGCTGAGTAAAATTCGGTATATTTTAAAACTATTTATACAACGTGTGGACGGTTTAGTCATACTTCGTGGGTAACGCACGATCTTGTACCTAAAACAGACCTTTTATCATCAAACATGTGAAACCTGCAGATGAAGTGCGTTTTCGGAAGTTATAAATAATTCTACCTCCATTGAAACTGGATATTTCTGTTAGGTTCAAGTAGCTTTGATTTCAAAATGTATTTAACGTATAAGTGGTTCTCAATTTATTTCATTTTATTTAGTGTTTACTGGCTTCTAGTAGAATACTAATTTAACAAATAGATTATTAAATACAATATGACAAAAGTTTCCTGATTGCACCACTTTATAATTTCATTGTAGTATTTGTTCCTAGGTACATAACTATTTTGCACCTTGGAACATTTTATCTCATTTAGAAAAAAAACATTTAGTTTTTCAGAGTAATTTTTGCAGTTTCAAAAAAAAACTGCAGCACACAAAAGTATACTCTCTGGAAATATAATTAGTAATGCTATACTACACTGTGTTAGAGATGAATTTGGGCCAATTACTTGTTATAAACAGATGCATATGGAACAACTGCCTATTATACAGATCTTGTTTCGTGCATAAAAATTTGCATGTAACAATATTTTCTCAGCTTTTTATCGAATTAGGCACCGCTATCAGAATTTCCGCAAGTAGTAATTTTAACATACTTCGGTACGATTCTACACTGCAAGCATTCTTTGTTAAATTTAATACCAGCAAGAGTCCTTAAAAGTTTCAGTTACGGTTTTTTTTTTTTTTTTTTTTTTTTTTTTTTGTAACTTCCTTCACTGCCTCACTAGGGAAACAGAACCTTATGTCCTGCATGTTGGACTGTTTTTTTCCTCTTATTTTTATCATACATAAACGTATTCCTCTTCTGCTTCGTTAGGACCATTCAGGATCACGTGTGGTTTGTTTCGCACGTCTTCTTTCTTCGCAATACCTCTTCATTCTCTCGCTACTTCTGTTTCTTTCTTCTTCTGTTAAGACACCTTTGATTTTGGTGTCCGGACACATGTGACCATCCACCAACCCTTTATACTACTCCCTACTGAAATGTATTAAAATTACTACTTGTCAAAATCCTGAAACCGCTTCCGTGGTTCGAAAAAAGGCTGAGAAAGTGTGGTTACATACAGATATCAAATATTTATAAAAGAAAATACCTGTTTAATAAGCAGTTGATCAACATGCATATGTTTATAGCAAATACGTGACCAAATTCACTTCCGATGCAGTGTGGTGTAGCGTTACTATTGTATTTACAGAGAGTACACAGAGACAGTAAAAGACACCAGTCCTAGCTCCCTAGCCCAAAATCACTTCAGTTGCCACCCTCACAATTACAAAATAACAACGAATATAAACACATGTTTTATTCCAGGGTAATGAACACAAATGAGATTGTATTTGATGAAAAATAATTACGTTTACTGCAGAAAAGTCTGAAATAGAACTTAGAAAAGTGATGGAGGGAATTGACACCATGAATTCTGCAGGGCTGTCCATAACTACGTAAGAGTACAGTGGGTGTAAATCCCTTCTGAACAGCACGTTGCGAGGCATCCCAGATATGCTCAATAATGTTTGCGTCTGGGGGGGAGGTTGGTGGTAAGTGGAAGCGTTTAAACTCAGAAGAGTGTTCCTGGAGCCACTCTAAAGCAATTTTGGACTTGTGGGGTGTCTCATTGTCCTGCTGCAATTGCCCAAGTCCGTGAAATGCACAATGGTCGCTAATGGATGCAAGTGATCAGATTGGATATTTACCAAGTGCCACCTGTCAAGAGTCGTATCAAGACCTATCAGGGGTTCCATATCACTTCAACTGCACACTCTCCGCACCATTACAAGGCCTCCATCAACCTGAACAGTCCCCTGCCGACATGCAGGGTCAGTGGATTCATGAGGTTGTCTCCATACCCATACACGTTCATCCGATCGTTACAATTTGAAGCGATACTCGTCCGAACAGGCAACATATTTCCAGTCATCAGCAGTCCAATGGACCAACAGGCGAGGCGTAAAGCTTTGTGTCGTGCACTCATCAAGGATACACAAGTGACCCGAAAGCCCAGATCAATGATGTTTCGTTGAATGGTTCTCAAGCTGTCACTTGTTGATGGCTCAACATTGAAATCTGCAGCATTTTGCGGAAGGTCTGCAATCCGGATCTTACGATAACACAAAAAGGGCCACACCAGCCGCAAGTTTTAGCATGAGACTTTTTCGCGTCTCTGTTACGTTTCAAACGTTAAAAACATTGCCCCACCACGAAAAAGTAACCGACAGGACCACCCCCCAGCCCATGTTAAAAGATAGAGCCCCCCAGAAGAACAGTATAGATCTTACGATAACACTAAAAGGGCCACACCAGCTGCAAGTTTTAGCGTGAGACTTCTTCGCGTCTCTGTTACGTTGCAAACTTTAAAAACATTGCCCCAACACGAAAAGTATAACGTTTCTCATTGGATAGACAGAATTTTTGTAGGCGGAGCTTAAGGTTAACTTTGAGACCTCGATTGGTCAGATGAAAACACAGCCAGATAGTTTTTTTTAAACCAACTTCAGTAAATTGTAGTAAGGAGAAGTTAGAGGAGAGTTGCTTCGGAGACGGCGAGATGCGTGGAGCTGTGCCGACCGCCGCTCCCTGACGCTGAATAACCACCGACAAGGTAATGAACGCACGCGATGCCGCATAAGCGCGCATAAAGCTTCACTCAGAACTGCAGAAGTCTCATGTATTACATCCCCTTTTTACGTAATACTAGTGTCGATCCCAGAGAAACACATTCCCAAGAAAAGGAACAGTAAGAAGGCTAGATGGCTATCTGTTGAGGCACTGCAAGTTGCAGAAGAACGAAGGAAAGCAAAAATCAAGGGAGATAGATCAGCTACGTTTGAATTAAATAAATATTTTCAGAAATTATCTAGAAGAGATAAAAATATATTCTTTAATGAACAGTGCAAGGAAGTTGAAGATAGTAACGTAATGGGAAAGACAAGAGATCTTTATAAGAAAATTAGAGAAATTAAAGGAAAATTCCAGGCAAAAATTGGAATGATAAAAGATAGAAACGGGAAAGATCTGAGTGAAGCAGAGGATGTTAAGGAAAGATGGGCAGAATATGTAGAAGACCTATACAAGAAAGAACTGCATCATGACAGGGCTCCTACTGCTGATGTTAATGTTAATTTAGAACTAGAGCCAGATATTTTGGAGAGCGAAATCCAGTGGGCCCTTGAAAATATGGCTGATAACAAAACGAGTGGACATGATGAAACACCAGCAGAATTGTTAAAAGTCATTGGAAATGATGCAGTGAAAGTGCTGCACTCAATATGTCAAGAAATATGGATCACGCAGCAGTGGCCAGAAGGCTGGAAAAGATCAGTATTCATCCCCATTCCAAAGAAGAAAAGTTCTAAAGAATGCTCAGATTACCGAACAATCGCACTTATTTCACATGCTAGCAAAGTTATGTTGAAAATCTTACAAAATAGACTTCGCCAATATCTAGATTGAGAGCTGCCAGAAGAACAAGCTGGATTTAGGAAAGGAAGAGGAACTAGAGATCAAATTTCTAACATTCGGTGGATAATGGAAAAAGCGAGAGAATTCCAGAAAGATGTGTACCTCTGCTTTATAGACTACGCCAAAGCCTTTGACTGCGTAGATCACAACAAATTATGGAACGTACTGAAAAACATGGGTGTACCAGATCACCTCATTCATCTGATACGGAGTTTATACCTTGACCAAGAAGCCACGGTGAGAACTATGTATGGAACAACGAAATGGATAAAGATTCAAAAAGGGGTCCGGCAAGGCTGCATACTGTCACCGTACTTATTCAATCTGTATGCAGAACATGTCATGAGGAATGCGAGGGTAGATGAAGGAGAAACAGGAATTAAAATAGCTGGAATAAATGTAAACAACCTCAGGTACGCGGATGATACGATCCTGTTGGCAGAAAGTGAAGAAGAATTGAGAACACTCTTACTGAAGGTGAAAGACGAAAGTGAAAAGGCCGGACTTATGCTGAATGTGAAGAAAACGAAAATTATGGCAACTACACCTACCAATTCGTGGGATATAGCAGGAGAAACCATGGAGGTAGTGACCATATTCAGTTATCTCGGTTCCCAGATCTCTGCTGACGGCGACTGCAGCCATGAAATCCGGAGACGCCTGTTGCTCGGTAGACAGGCGATGTCAAACCTTGACAGGGTTATAAGGTCCATAGATATAACACTAGCAACAAAGATCCGTATTGTGAGGGCTATTGTCTTTCCAGTTGTAGGGATGTGAGACCTGGACCATTAGAAAGGCTGAACGGCGAAGAATTGACTCCTTCGAATTGTGGTGTTGGAGGAAACTTCTTAGAGTTCCATGGACTGCAAAGAGAACCAACAGATCAATATTGGAGCAAATTAAACCAGATTTCTCCCTGGAAGGTCTAATTTTAAAACAAAAGCTGACCTACTTTGGACACACAATGCGAAGGCATGCCTCGCTGGAAAAAACATTAATGCTGGGGAAGATTGAAGGAACCAGAAGAAGAGGACGTCAGAGGATGAGATGGATCGATGGCATCACAGAAGCCATGTGTTCCAACCTGGAAGGTCTACGGGAGAAATTGCAAGACAAGAAAAAGTGGCGTGATTTGGTTCATGGGGTCACGAAGAGCCGGAACCGACTAAACGAATAGAGAGAGAGAGAGAGTGTCGGTCGTCAATTAAATCTCATGGTGTTAACATTTCCCACTTGAAGTAAAAATCTGAAACGCGATGATTTTTCTGTTATATAGCTATTGAGAAGCCACATCAGCCACTGTAATTTACAACAAGATAGATAAGTAATTATAGATAATTGAGGGTCACTTTAGACCATTTTGATAGTTTTCTCTTTTATGAAACTTAACTTAAATCTAGGTTATAGATGTGATATGGCATAGGTCATCCTTCGACCCATTGTAGAACTTGGAAACCCATTCAGGGAATATGCGGTCACATTTTTGGTGAACACAGTTGGTTTTTATCATCCTGTATTAAAACATTTCCTTTTATCAATAGTGCAATTTATAAACAATGTTTTGTGAGTAGAATACAATTTCCAGTGGTAAACTTCACTGCTTTTTCGACGTTATTTTACCAGCTAACTAAAAATAGGAAAGACGTGAACCCCTTCCACTAAATTTAGTTAGTATTAAGATTCTTTTACAGGGAGTGCAGTGGAGCTGACGCTGATATCATTAAGTATTTGGTTATATCATCGCTATTGTCACTGAACTCTTCCGACCTCTAAATGTGATGTGTGGTCTGGCGTCTCCTTACCAGCAACAGGTCCCAGGTTCAAACTAGTCAATTCCCTAAAAAACATGCTCAGAGCGTCGTTGCGCGAAAGTGGTAGGGAGACACAACATAGAACAAAAGACACCACGCAGAATGTTAGAGAATGGCGACCCTGCCAGGATGGTAAAATATCATGATTGAAGGTCGACCACATGCCTAACTAGGTCAGAAAAATATCCTGTTGAAAAATTTTCGTAATAAAATTTTTTTTTGAAAGGCATAAATAGTTGAAAACAGTAGCTGCAGCGATAGATAGTAATAAAGTATTCAATAGAAAGTGAGACATTCTAGCAGAGACAATAGCATAATTAAGTTATGAATTTTAATATTCTTAGAATTAAGTTTTCTCTCCAATGCAAGTGCACAGGTAGTGGATACATCGTTGGCAAGTTGGTTCTGACCCAACAAGTAAGTGAATGGATTGTCCATCTTGGGTATAATAAGTGTCAAGTCGTGTGAACAAAAAGTTTATGAAATGCGTGAGATCGTATGAGCGCATGTTGACGCCAAGTAGGGCGCGTGAATTGCCTTTAAAACAGAAAATAAGGGATTCGGAAAGATTAGTAATGCCAGGTCGAGACCTGACCGAATTGAGGTAGAGACCCAACATGAGGATGGACAGAAAATAGTGGACAGTGCAACAGACGATGCAGTATCGCGAGAAATAGGACAGATAACGCACCATAACGAGGATAATGTACGTCAAGGCATAGAAAACATAAGTCAGCATACGACAGAGGAGCAGGAAAGTAGAGAGACAGCCGATGAGGATTCTAACTTGCGTCTTGAATACGTAGAACCCTTAGTACAAGTAATCAGAGCTCCCTCACCACAGAGTACAAGGAATTCGTGCAGAAACGTGTCACCGCACAGTTCAATGCAATCGGTTGCAAACCAACACCTGGGCGAAAACACAGAGCGTAGGACGTCGAAAGAAAACGCAATAGGACCCACCAATATGGTAGAATTATTACAACTAATGACGGAAACCATGACAAGACAAAATAAAGAAATTGCGAACCGAATAAAATTCAGAATGCAGAAACGACGAAACAAATCGCAGAAACGAAATTACTAGACAAGCAGCAGGTACAGCGCGTGAAGTTGTTGAAAACAGTGTGTTACACAAACGTATCACAAAAGCAGCGCTGAAAAGATATGATAACCGCATAGTCAAAATAGAAGCGCAAACGAAGCGACAGTTTCAGAAATTGCGAACAGAGTTGTTGCAAACCGTTGAAGAGCGCTGTGAACAGGATCGAACAAGCACAGAGTCTGCAACCACATCCGAATCTGTAACATCACCGGAAAAACAAGCAATTAACGAAGAAATTACGCATTTGCGATTCCAATCACAGGCGGAAAGTAACATACGTTAAATCAGACAGTCTGCACAGCAACAAACACGTTACGAAATTCTTGATGAACAAACCTCATCACAAACACATGCGGAACCACAAATGTATGTTTAAGACAGTTTGGATCGTGCAATGAAGCAGCAAGGTTAGCCAGACAAGATACCGAACCAATACCTGACAATGGAAAGCCAGGTCGCGAAGAGTACAGTGCAATGCATTCAGCTACACGTTCACAACCGATGGAAGAAAATTATTGCGTACCACTCCAACGATACTACGCAAGGGTGGGCGAAAGTTACTGTGGACAATATCCAATGGATCTACCACAACCGGAAAGAACGACGGGAGAAATGATCAGAAACAAAAGTGGCGAAGAATCGCGAAATTCATATGGAACTATGGCGATGTACGACAACGATCATTTCCTCACAGTCAGAAAATTTCAACACTTTCGAGAAGGAAACTCATTACATCCACGAACTTTTATTGATGAATTCCGAGTAGGATTACCAGAACACTGGACGCTAGCACACAAATTAGACTTTAAATGTGCACACATGTCAGGAACAGTCTCAGAAACCATGCAGAATGTTGCAGCGACATGCCGATCGTACGAAGATTTCAGAGAGAAGTTTCTCTCACGATATTGGTCCAGCGAAGCACAGAACAGAGTGAAGTACGAATTATTACAGAACCCATATTTTGAAAATTCAGGAGAGAAGAGTCCCGTGAAACTTTTCGAAGTAATGGCAAACAAAAATCAATGCTTAGATGTACCATACAGTGATGGAGAGTTGATTAAATTATGCGCGATGAAGTTACCATTGAAATACCAGCAATCATTAGTAGGTCGCGGAGGCAATGACGTCGAAGCATTTAAAGGTATTCTAAGGGAACTAGAGTTCATATTTTCGGAAGATGACGTAAGAAAAAGACGAAGCGCACGTGAAAACGAAGGCAAAAGCAGTGGAATCCACAAGACACAATACGAAGAAACAATAATTACGAACCATGTGATAACTTCGCACCAAGAAACGACAATAAATTTCAACAAAGAACCGGTTATGGATCTAGAAGAGAATATGGGAATAACTATAATTCACCCAGGAACGGCAACAACTATTACAGAGGGAATAACGACAACTGGAACGGGTATTGGAGCGCCAATAGACCGACAAATTATCAACAAAGAACCCAATATCAACAAGTGGAGCAAGAAAAGAGAATACAGATAGAAGAGGTGGAAGTAAGACCACCAAACCCCGATAAACGTTCGAATTGACAGCTAAGCGCCCATGCCAAAGAGAATGACGCACCGGCCCCGGACAATTGCAGCACCTGGAACAGAGAAGTAAATACCTCATCACGAGAAGAGAAGAAGGAAGAAACAAATCCGCAGGGACCAGATGAAAACGAAGACAGGAAAATAACAATATCGTGTTGGGACGAAATTAATTGGGAGAATACTGACGAGGAAGATGAATTACCAGAGGCATGCACAACGAGTGTAGGAGGAAAGGACGAAGTAGTGAGTATTGCAAAGCTATTTGAGATGTAAACCAGGGAAAGCGAATTCAATGAGGATAATGCGCAGTCGACAGAAGTTGAAAATAAGTTACTAGTGGGCACACAAACCAACGTATATAATGAAGGAAGTTATGAAGCGATAATTAGAGCATTTAGATGCGATTATGTGGAAGTAGCGATGAAGAAGGAGAAGATAGACGAGGATGAGGAAAAAGTAGAGGATGTTGAAGAAAGCGTAAATGAAGGAAGAAATAGAGAAGAGGAAATAAAAGAGAGAGAAGTAGCAGTCGAAGCTTATCCTACAGAAAGTTCGAAAACACAAGGGAAATTCCTGAAAAGACTCATGTATGATTCAGTGGAGGATTCGTTGATACAAGAAGAAGAAGAACAGAACCAACCCTTTCAAATTCAACCAATTGTGAAGGTCATGGTAAAGCATATACCAGTCAATATTGTAATTGATAGCGGAAGTGAACTGACTGCGATCTCAGAATATTCATTCATGCAGTGTAATGCCAATGAGGAATTGCCAGTTCTGAAAACACATAAGATTACCGTAAGAGGTCCTATTAGAAACAATGCTGCGGAAGTTACGAGACAAACAAGGTTAACTCTTTCGTGTCAAGGTCAAAAGATCGAAGCCAACTTTGTGATTATACCTAAACTAACTGTAGATTTGATTATAGGTGCAGATTTTTTAAATGAGAGACGAGCGATAATAGATATGGGGAAACGTAGCATAACATTTGGGAATGTCACACTTCTCTTTGAGCAAAAGCTAAAATTAGAAGAAATACCAGTTATAAACAAACAATTAAGAATGATGCGAGATAAAGAGGATGAAGAATTAGAATGGTATGCACAAAAGGGGGAATCGCCTCAACTAATGTTAGAAGTCCATAAAGAAATCGACGAAAAATTGCGAGAAGTTCAAGGTATTTCAGAACACAGTAAAAGAGAATTAGAGGGCGTTTTACGAGATAAAGCAGTGGTATTTTTACCTAAGACTGGCAGTATTAAACACTTTCAGTACAAGGTTGAATATTAATTTTATTAATGGTAAATAATCAGCACAATATTTCAAGATCATGTTGCAGATAAGATCATCAGGAGAAAGAAGAATGAAGAGAGAGGAAGGTGGGAAAAAGAAAGTAGTTTCAATAAAAACAAAAACAAAAATAACACCAATAGTACCATAGATTAAGGTGAAGGGATAAAGTGTAGATAGTCTAACAGCACGGAATGTTAAACTGCTATACACCATGTCACTACACAAAAATAAAAAACGAATTTGAGGATTCTTGTACAAGTTAAGACTCAAAATATCTTAGAATTTTAACATGGTAAGGGCGCCAAAATTTGTAAAGCTTTCTAAGAAGGTGTAAAACAATGTAGGTACTAGACATATGTTAGATGATTATAAGTAAAACTTTTTGTAAGAACCATTGTAAAAACTCCAGCACGACCAGATGCAACGACCCACAAGTTGCAATGCGAGAAGTATCAAGAAAGAAAAGGACATAATTAGCAAAACACAATTCCTACAAGGCAGAAGTGTCGAGAGAAGGGAAAGGACAGTGAGACCAACAGAGGGTAGCCGAAGTGGGCAGTAAATCTGCTCAACCACAGGGTGGCGGAACCCTGCTGGGACAGAACATGGAACCACAGAGTGGCGGAACACGGAAGGACAAGAGGGTCTTGGAACGCCCCGACTCAGAGGAGTGAGCGAAAAACGGCACGAGGAGAAGACCGCTTGGGGAAGCCACCACTGGCAAAAAAAAAAAATGTGTAAAAGTCACAATACTGTTATTAAAAAGCACGCTGATGCACAAAACTGAAGAAAACTTCACAAAGTAAAAATGACATGCCCAAACAATTTATCAAACTGTTACTAAGACTACTTATCAATAAAAATTTCCATATCCTGCCCAGAGAAGAACCAAGAAGCAAGTAAGAAGCAGAGAAAAAGCAGGAAGAACAGAAGTTGAAGATTCACAAGATTGAGACCAAGAAAGAAGATGGGTGAAGAATAGACGACATACCTTCCCAAATCCCTATCCGATCGTAAACTAGTCGTCTGCAAAGTATTACAACGAAAAACTACCACTTTCAGTGACATATAACGATGACTTTCACGCATAGAAAGTCAGTAAACCACGAGATTCTGCACTCACAGCTCCATTCCATTATGGGACCAACACAACAGCAACACACACTTGCAAAGCCAACAAGGAACGATGAACAAAGCAGTACATCAAATATTTGCCCACATCCATCTCATGTCCATCACCTTCGTGCAAAAACATTCACCAACCTCATGCTTAAACATTCATAGGATTGTGTGAATGTGTGAAATCAAATTATGTGATGTAGGAATTGTGCAAAAGAAATGTGTGAAAAACTAAATAAGTTAAGCACACCAGACAGCTAATAAACTACAAAATAACAGTCATTGAGCATGGACTTAAGTAAAAAACAGACTATCGATAAAAATAAGTCATTAGCTCTGAAATGGACAGTATATAAAGAACAATAGTAAGGCATAATAAACACTAAAACTATATGCCATTTATTTTCTCCTCATAAAAATAAAAGAATAACTATATTTTACTTATTTTCTCCTAAACAAAGAATAAAAAATTACCTTGTTGGATGTTTTCCCTTTTTTTAACATTTGTACCATTTGTTAGGATAATATCTCAATACTTGTGTATGTATATTTCTTTGTCAAAGCAATTCTTGGAAATAATTCTTATTTGTTAGTGTAACAATGTTGAAATGAGTGTCTAGAAACAATAACATTTTACTTGTACATGATATTTAGAAAATGTGTAAGGAATAGCTTTTACTTAATTACTACATTTACAAAAAAAAAAAAATCGATGTGAAAGACTCCTCACTTTCGATAACAACCTTCTTAAATAACAAACTTCACACTTAAATAAAGAAATAAAATAATAAAAAATAATAATTATAAAAGAATAAAAATATGCTTCTCTTGTCAATAGAAACATATTTTTGAGAATAATGTGGAAGAATATAGAAATATAAATTAGTAATACAAACAAGCATAGAACCAGAATAATGTGGCTGAACAGTAGGCAACAAAATTTAGATAAAGGGATAATTTTTGACTGGCTTAGACAACGATTCAATCATTGCCTAAATTCAGTGCATAAATTTAGTTCGAAGGGTGGTGATATGTAAGGTGTCAGGTAAACCCAACACCTTCCATGAAAATCCTGACATGATAAGCAAATCCAGTAGTATGTCACATAGCTCCGAATAAATCGTGACATTAAATTAACCAAAGTAATACGAGTAACGAGTGAGCAAATGGAATACCACAGACTAACACAAGAATGCCTAAATGCATGTCATACCTTCCCACCGTGAGACAGACGCAGTTCCGAGGGGAGAAACGACAACAGAAGCCGAGAGCAGAACCGTGTTAAGCTAGAAGGCCCTACGATAAGGGACGGACACCCACGCAACCAGGTAACCACCAGGACCACCCACCAACCCATGTTAAAAGCTAGAGCCCTCCAGAAGAACAGAATAGATCTTACGATAACACTGAAAGGGCCACACCAGCCGCAAGTCTTAGCGTGAGACTTTTTCGCGTCTCTGTTACGTTGCAAACGTTAAAAACATTGCCCCACCACAAAAAGTAACAGACAGGACTACCCCCCAGCCCATGTTAAAAGATAGAGCCCTCCAGAAGAACAGTATAGATCTTACGATAACCCTAAAAGGGCCACACCAGCTACAAGTTTTAGCGTGAGACTTTTTCGCGTCTCTGTTACGTTGCAAACTTTAAAAACATTGCCCCACCACGAAAAGTATAACGTTTCTCATTGGATAGACAGAATTTTTGTAGGCGGAGCTTAAGGTTAACTTTGAGACCCTGATTGGTCAGATGAAAACACAGCCAGATAGTTTTTTTTTTAAACCAACTTCGGTAAATTGAAGTAAGGAGAAGTTAGAAGAGAGTTGCTTCGGAGACGGCGAGATGCGGGGAGCTGTGCCGACCGCGGCTCCCTGACGCTGACTAACCACCGACAAGGTAATGAATGCACGCGATGCCGCATAACAGCGCATAAAGCTTCACTCAGAACTGCAGAAGTTTCATGTATTGCATCCCCTTTTTACGTAATACTAGTGTCGACCGTCAATTAACTCTCATGGTGTTCACATTTCCCACTTGAAGTAAAAATCTGAAACGCGATGATTTTTCTGTTATATAGCTATTGAGAAGCCACATCAGCCACTGTAATTTACAACAAGATAGATAAGTAATTATAGATAATTGAGGGTCACTTTAGACCATTTTGATAGTTTTCTCTTTTATGAAACTTAACTTAAATCTAGGTTATAGATGTGATATGGCATAGGTCATCCTTCGACCCATTGTAGAACTTGGAAACCCATTCAGTGAATATTCGTTCACATTTTTGTTGAACGCAGTTGGTTTTTATCATCCTCTATTAAAACATTTCCTTTTATCAATAGTGCAATTTATAAACAATGTTTTGTGGCTAGAATAAAATTTCCAATGGTAAACTTAACTGCTTTTAAGACGTTATTTCACCAGCTAACTAAAAATAGGAAAGCCTTGAACCCCTTCCACTAAATTTAGTTAGTATTAAGATTCTTTTACAGGGAGTGCAGTGGAGCTGACGCTGAAATCATTAAGTATTTGGTTATATCATCGCTAGTCTCACTGAACTCTTCTGAACTCTACATGTGATGTGTGGTCTGGCGTCTCCTTACCAGCAACAAGTCCCAGGTCCAAACTAGTCAATTCCCTAAAAAACACGCTCAGAGCGTAGTTGCGCGAAAGTGGTAGGAAGACACGACATAGAACAACAGACACCACGCAGAATGTTAGAAAACGAAAGAGCATCTCAAACAGTTTTACCAAGCACGTTATCAATGTTCAATGTGAGCATAACTTGACACACAGCACGAAACAAGTCCATATCCGAGTTCTTCCCAAACGTTGATAAGTTTGTCTTCAGTGATTGTAGCAACAGCTGCTTCAGTCCGGTTTCTTAATTCAGGGAGGTCTGGTGGTAACGGAGGCACGTACACACGATCCTTGATGAAGCCCCGCAGGAAAAATTCGCATGGCGTTAGGTCGGGTGAACGTGGAGACCATGCAAAGCTAGCCTTGTCATGGTCGTCCCGTAAGAACTTGGCTATCGACTTAATGTGTGGCCTGTGACAAATGGTGCTCACATTGAACATTTATAAGGTTATTGATAAAACCGTTTGAGTTGCTCTTTTATTTGACACACCATTTCTAACTGGAAGTTTAATGTAATAAATATTATAAAGCGTTAAAACCCCGTTATTCATTTATATACACCCTATACTATACCTTTACATCGCTACAGTCTACGGTGCGTCTGTATTAGTAGTTCATATTTTTGCGTGAAAAATCAAATGAAAATGTTCATTTATGACAGACTTGATGTTTCTGTACACTGGAATAGATTGTACGGAGCTCCATGCGAAATCTTAGCGCCATATGACGATAACATGTGCCTGTTATGCTTTTTATAGCAAAGTGAAACCAAAACAAACAACTAGCTGCATCCTGCTGGTACACTTGTAACAAGATACCGATGTTTCCACCGGAGGATGAGAGTATATCTCTCGAAACGCGTTGTGGGTGAAAATAGAAAGTGACTAGCTGCATTGTCAGGCTATTAAATTCGCATTAACCACCGCACCCGTACTCCTTGGCCAGTGTCAGCTAACAACGGAATGTCGTCCTTATAGTCATACGCCGGCTGTGACGCCAGTCGAATTCAGTCCATCGCCGAGTATTAAGCAATATCCTCGCCTCGGAATAGCCGCACCTAGCTGTCCTCACGATGGCCGGCTCAGAGGTTGTGCTTAACAGCAAGGCAACTCTTAATGAGAGTGCTTCCCAAAATTCTGAACTCACTTCCTTTTTACATTGCAAGACATGCGGTTACTAAAGCGAACTGCTGTAATAGTTATATCAGAAAACGGAGTGAATAAAGCAATGCGCATTAAGTTCAGTAAAGCACGGTAACAGCGAATTTGAAGCATACGTAAAGGAACCGGGACTACACAATTGCTGTATATGTCGACCACTGAGCAACAGTTCTGTGATGAGAGTCTATTAACACTTGGAGAATACTCAGCCAGTGTCTTCCTGAATCTTAACCAAATCACAGAGTAGGATTTTTGGAGAAAAATTTATTAATTTTTGTCGCCATGTGACTAGGCTTTCGTATATACAGTAGGAATTTTCTTACAAATTAAAAATTTGTAGCGATCTTCCATTACACTACAGAGAAATGAATTAATACGTCAATTGTTTTTGTATTACTTGACGTCGGGTTATTTGAGCCACGTAGGTAGCCGCACGTGTTAATGTACCGCTGCTCTGGTCCCGGTTTCCCACATCTTACTAGGTGAATACTGCGCTGGTATCCAAGTCCCGACTCAGTTATATGAATCGCAAATATTTAGAAAACGTTTGCAGGCTTTCACCTGGTTAACACTACATGCAGACGATTTGGGGTAAACATATTCCGCCCCATGGAGTAATGGGATGGCGCTAGGAAGGAAATCCGGCCACTCCTTAAATTAACCACGCCAAATCTAATAGCAACTGTGCCGACCCGCATAGATGCAGAACAAAGGCACAAGAAAAGAATGTAGATGCTTCTAACCTAGAGAAGTTTCGGAGGCGTTAGATAAAGTGTCGAAGACTCAGCTGCTGTCTATTTCAGTTTCATTACAAAACGAGAGGGTTAGATAAAATTATATCCGAATTTATAATCACTTCAAAGGTCGCTGAATTTTAACAGCTTATTTATAAATTGAAAGAAATTTTTCTCGATAGTTTGCCTAAATAGCAGACTTTAGAATGAGAGCGGTGAAGTAGTTTTCATCATCGCCAGTTACTTAATCCACAAAATACACAGGATGGTATAAATGTGTTCCAGGGAGCATTAATTTCATATTAAAGCAAAGGGAGGGGCAACAGTGACATGTGCGGACACTGACCATTGATGCAGTCACAGATCTGTCGCCAGCCCAGGGTCATCAACCCGCACATTGGACGGGCTGAACTGCCACTTAACGGAAGGCTATAGAAACCATCTGCATTCCTACCCCCAGTCACGCTCGCTACAGGAACCTTCTATCAGAGGACCCACACTGCTGTGCGACTTTCGAGGAAACAACGTGCCAACGTTCATATCAAGTGACTTGGAGTTCATTCCAGGATTAAATGTAATATGTCTTTCTTTCCTCACTGCTTTTGTTGCTTTTTGAGCTCTTCAGTTGGCTCCTTCACCCAGACTGTGAAAGTAATGAACTTTCCCGAAATTTCGTAGACAGGTCAAATACTTTATCACCTTCATTTACTTTGTGCTTCCAACAGTTCAAATGCCAGCGCGTTTCTCAAAATACATCCTCTCGATTCGACCGCAACAGAAAAAGATGTTGAAATCTTGTTCATTTTTTCGTAACTAGTGAAAATTACTCGACAGCAGAGATATATTTTGTTCAACAGAGTTCATAATCGATTGCAAAAACATACGAACGACAAAATAATAACACGTCTATCACAAACACCGAACTAAACACATTGCCTTATATATTCGCAGTGTACCTGTGATAGGGTACTACGCCTACTATATTTGGAACCTTTGCTAGTTTGTTGAATTATTGTTTTTCACCACCTTAGCACTAGTTATTCAGCACCGTTGAATACATGTGTTAGTGCTGTGTGTCGTTATATGTTAGTAGGTACATTTAGATGTGGTTATTGTGTCGCATCTCTCGTTGTTATGAAGTCTAATGTTCGCTGGTGCTCTAAATAATCGAATGTCCTACTACAGACGTCAGAAAGAAAGGAAGTTAATACTCAACGTTGTTCACTAGTTTTCAGCTATCTACTTGTTCCTTATAGTCATCAGGCCACTCACAGAGTAATGGCAAGTTAGTTATTAATACCTTCGAACAATCTTCGGTACCTTCATTCTACTCAGCTCTGTATAAGTGAAAACGGGAAGTTAATTATTAGTCAGCAGCGCCGGCAAATTACTCTTCATATATTGGCATTTCATACCTCATATGCTTCAGTGTCGACAAATGTAAAACCGTTGTGCTCATGTAAAACAAAGCGATTGTATGATAACTGTTAAGTGAGTGGAGATTATTGGTTAACTACCCAAGGATGAATACATTCGTAAAGGCAGAAACTTACGTAATAGCCCAAGATTACACTCTTCCTATAGAGTTACCACGACAGTCTCCAAAAAACAGCACGTTTCAATATCCATACAAAAACTTGCAAAAGTATTATAGGTTATTCGATATTTACGTAAGTGGCATTAAGATAAACGATAAGTCTTACAACTACACTCTTACATCAAGAAAATATTTATACTATGCACACTACAGTGTATGATTTGCAACAGGAACATATATAACAGGTAGTAGTTCAATCAGTTTATTTAATCCTACAATATTCAGGGATTAGAGAACACACGGTTGTCGTAACGAGACTGAATATTGTAATCCCCAAATTCTCGAAAAATAAGCGAAAAATATACCCATTCAAAAAAGCATATAAATATTCACTTGACGCCTTCCAGAGAGACAATCTCCACTCATCCCAAATTAATAATATAATAGTGGACCAGATGTGGCTTAGATTCAAAGAAACAGTATCGGCAGCAGTTGAGAGATTTATACCAAATAAATTAACAAACGACGGAGCTGTCCTCCTTGGTACACAAAACAGGTTAGAACACTGTTGCAGAAACAACGAAACAAACATACCAAATTTAAACAGATGCAAAAACCACAAGATTGGTGATATTTACAGAAGCTTGAAATTTAGCGCGGTCTTCAATGACAGATGCTTATAGCAGTTTCCACAACGCAAGTTTGTCTCGAAACCTGGAAGAAAATCCAAAGAGATTCTGGTCCTATGTGAAGTGTGTTAGCGGCAAGAAACAATCAGTGCCTTATGCCTTCTCTGCGCGATACCAAAGGAGATGCTATCAAAGACAGTGCTGCCAAAGAAGAGTTACTGACTACAGCCTTCCGAAATGCCTTCACAAAATAAGACGAAGTACATATTCCAGAAATTGAATCGAGAGCAGCTGCCAACATCAGTAACGTAGAAGTAAATATCCCCGGAGTAGTGAATCAACTTAAATCACATAATAAAAGTAAGTCTTCTGGTCCAGACTGTATACCAATTAGGTTCCTTTCGGAGTATGCTGATGGATTAGCTCCATACTTAACAATCATATACAATCGTTCGCTCGACGAAAGATCCGCACCCAAAGACTGGAAAGTTGCACAGGTCACACCAATATCCAAGAAAGGTAGTAAGAGTAAGCCAGTAAAATTACAGGCCCATATCGTTAACGTCGATATGCAGCAACATTTTGGAACATATATTGTGTTTGAACATTAAGAATTACCTCGAAGAAAAAGGTTTATTGACCCACAGTCACCATGGGTTTAGAAAACATCGTTCCTGTGGGAACACAACTAGTTCTTTATTCACAGGAAGTGTGGAGTGCTGTTGACAAGGGATTTCAGATCGATTCCGTATTTCTGGATTTCCGGAAGGCTTTTAGCAGTGTACCACACAAGCGGCTTGTAGTGAAATTGCGTGCTCATGGAATATCGCCTCAGTTATTTGACTGGATTTGTGATTTTCTGTCAGAGAGGTCATAGTTAGTAGTAATTGATGGAAAGTCATCGAGTAAAACAGAAGTGATTTCTGGCGTTCCCCAAAGTAGTGTTATAGGCCCTTTGCTGTTCGCCGGCCTGAGTGGCCGAGCGGTTCTAGGCGCTACAGTATGGAACCGCGCGACCGCTACGGTCGCAGGTTCGAATCCTGCCTCAGGCATGGTTGTGTGTGATGTCCTTAGGTTAGTTAGGTTTAAGTAGTTCTAAGTTCTGGGGGACTGATGACCTAAGATGTTAAGTCCCATAGTGCTCAGAGCCATTTGAACCATTTGAACCTTTGCTGTTCCTTATCTATTTAAACGATTTGGGAGACAATCTGAGCAAACGTCTTCAGTTGTTAGCAGATGACGCTGTCGTTTATCGACTAATAAAGTCATCAGAAGATAAAAAAAAACGATTTAGAAAAGATATCTGAACGATGCGAAAAGTAGCAGTTGACCCTAAATAACGAAAAGTGTGAGGTCGTCCACTTGAGTGCTAAAAGGAACTTGTTCAACATCCGTCACATGATAAATGAGTCGAATCTAAAAGCCGTAAAGTCGACTAAAAACCTAGGTATTACAATTAAGAACAACTTAGATTGGTAGGAACACATAGCAATTTTGTGGGGGAGGCTAACCAAAGACTACGTTTTATTGGCAGGACACTCAGAAAATGTAACAGACCTAATAAGGAGACTGCCTACACTACGCTTGTCCGTCCTCTTTTAGAATATTGCTGCGCGGTGTGGGGTCCTTACCAGATAGGACCGACGGAGTACATCGAAAAAGTTCAAAGAAAGGCAGCACGTTTTGTATTGTCGCGAAATATGGGAGAGGGTGTCACAGAAATGATATAGAATTTGGGCTGGACATCATTAAAAGAAAGGCGTTTTTCGTTGCGACGGAATCTCCTCACGAAATTCCAATCACCAACTTTCTCCCCCGAACGTGAAAATAATTTTTTGACAGCGATTTATATAGGGAGGAACGATTGCCACGATAAAATACGGGTAATCAGAGCTCGTGCGGAAAGATATAGGTGTACATTCTTTCCGCGCGCGATACGAGATTCGAATAATAGAGAATTGTGCAGGTGGTTCGATGAACCCTCTGCCAGGCACTTAAATGTGATTTGAAGAGTATCAAGGTAAACGTAGATGTGGATTACAATAATCGGTGGCGGATTTTAACACACACTATAAATAATGATTATTAGTGAACTCTTCTTCTTCATATGTGTCACTATTCTCTGAAATACTCAGGTATGTATTTCATGACCCAATTTCTGAAAGAGATTCCTCGTTTTGCAACAAATAATTATAAAACTGTACACTAGAGGAATCCTTATAAGTATGTTGCGCACTTATCATTCCCTTAACAGACTCAACACTGAGACTATATGTATCTTTGGTCCACTGACTGTTCACTAGAGAAAAAATAATTTCTTCACTAACACCGTGACTAGGAATAGTAAAGAATAGCTCTGAAGTGTTTAGTAGCTCTGAGACACAAACAATACTCTTTCTGTCTTGAAAATGTTTACACCAGGTGTCATATGACAACAACGTACATCCTCGATTAACATTTGTCTCGTTCTTCAGAAGCTTCTGAAAATTTCTTAGATGGTCAATGCACTTTACATGATCTATTTTAATACTAAGCTTATTATTTAGATACAGAATTGTTTCCTTCAGATCCTCCCAGTTAGGAAATTCTTCAATTGCACGCGTGTAGACACAAAAAGCTCGTGATACTGTACCAAACGTTTCTTAAGATATGTAATTGCTGCATCATACACATATGCTATTTCATCTTCTAACATATCACAGCTAGAGTCATAACTTTCATCTTCCTTCATTCTCAAAATTTCTTTTAGTTTCAGAGGTTTAAAATTCTGGGTTTGTCATTCTTGAAGAGTATTCAACACACTCTCGAGAGCATACATTATTTCTACAAGTAATTTTTTTTTCTTTTTCTACGGGAAAAATATTTCCGTGAAATAATGGCATCAGACAATGAACAAACCATAATCGTTCTTAACTAAAGTCACATTGAAAAAACATTTCAATGAAAATTGTAATTTCATCCAGAGGGATAAAATATGATTTCAGTGCAGGATACATTTCCATTATTCTTGTAACACAAGGGAGAAAGACAGCCATCTACTCTTGCAGTATAATGACTCAGTAGTTGCCTGTATTGCACAGCCGGCCTAAGTGGGCGAGCGGTTCTAGGCGCTACAGTCTGGAACCGCGCGACCGCTACGGTTTTTCTGCGTAAACAGAAAAATACACTGCCGGAAAAATTAGTACATCTGGAAAGATGACACGGATTTTGATTTGATTACGGTCTATGCCGCCTGTGGGTAGTAGAGGCACTGACAGTTGTTATTTCACCGTTGTCCGCCAACAGATAGCGTAGTGGCATAGCTACCATAGCTCCACCTGTGTCTACCCTTTAATAGGGAACGCTCACAGCCATAAGACTCGTTGTTGTGCAAACGTGTGAAGCAAGCAGGCAACCATTCCACCGAGACGCATTCTTCATTCCTACAGCCAATGAGCAAGTTTCAAAGGGGCCATATTGTGACCTTGCGAGTTGTGGGATGGTCCCTTTGGAGAATTACCACACAAGTTGGACGGGCTGCGTCAGCTGGGCAACGATGTTGGTGTCAGTGGTCACGTGAACACCCTCACACCCGCAGACGAGATTATGGACGTCCATTCAACATAGACGCCCGCCAGCAGTGGCAGATCGAACAGCTATCAAAGCACAGATAAGACGGTTTGTGAGCCCAAACGTGTCAGCACGAACTGCTGCGAACCAGTTAATAGCACTGGAACTACGAGCACCCATACCTACAGCCTGTCCTCTACTCACGCCAAAGCATCAACGTGCACACCTCGACTTGTGCCGTCAGAGGACCATTTAGAAGATGGAATGTCGAGCCATAGTCTTCAGCGGTGAAAGCAGGTTCTGCCTGTACGTTCTACGCAGACCTGATGAGCGCTGTCGGGTAGAGCGCATTCGTCCAAGAAACACTGGCCCAGTGCCACCGTATATGGTTTGGTTTGCTATATGCTGCAACACTAATTCACCATTGGTGTTTCTGCAGGGGGCGCTAACCAGCGCTCGGTACATGTAAAATATTGGTAGTCCCATTCTTCTGCCGTTCTTCCAACAGAAAGTGGATGTCTTGTTCCAACAGGATAACGCTCGCCCACACGCTGCCGGCGAAACTCAACATGTGCAAGACGTGCAGCAACGTCTCTGGCCAGCACGATCTGCGGATTTGTCTCGTCTCCAGCCGAGGGATAGGAAGTGATTCGCGCGACTCAACCAACAACTTTTACAGAACTCTGTGAGCAACGGAACAGGCGCGGAATAACGCATTCCAGGATAGTATTCGGCATTTGTCCTTTCTACTGGCTCCCAGAGTCAGCGTCTGCTTTGCCGCTGGTGAATGCTACACCACGCAGTAACATCAGTGTTTCAGCATGGGTCAATATCTGTACCTCATAACGGTTCGTGCCATTGATCCGTGAATATAATTTCATGTCTCCATACGCATTGTTGCAACAATAAATCTCAAATGAACTGCAAACCTCTAAACAGGTGTACTATTTCCCGGCAGTGTAATTAAATATTTTTATTAGCGTGGAATCGACATGTAATGTGGGCCCTGCATCAATAACATGCTGGATACAGTTTTGTAAAATGTGAGCGTGATAGCCTACTCCTACTAAGCAATCATTTAAAGTGTTTCTCAGGTGAGTGAAAACATTACTTTCCGACCTCTTACCAATTGGCTAATTCCATCAAAATTTATATTGATGTTGTGCCTGGGAAAACCAATACATTTTCTATCAATACCTTTACTTCTAAGAGCATCTTATAATTAAGATGCAATCGTTTCAGATTTTTTATTTGGAGTGCTTTTAACTTCCATCAACTTTGTTTGATTTCTCCCAGATTTAACGTCATAGTGTTGAATTAGAATTCAAAATACTTTCACAGGACTATGATTACTGTCATCTGTTGCAACAACAAATGATGAAATACCCTCTAAAACGTCAATAGACGCATTAAAAGAGTGAGGTGACAATACAGAATTATTAATTGCTTGTGATGTAGTGCGACCACATGCCATTTGTTCAGGTATACTTGAGTCTTTGAATAACACTTTTAGCAGTTTTGCTGTACAGTACATTGCTTTATCACTCTGAAGACGTTTGACCGTGTACCTTCAGCTGATATGGCCAGAACAATAAGTTTGCAGTTATTTTTCGGTAAAATGTCAAATTTGGACGAAGACGTAGCAGTACAAAACCGCGTTTTGTGATCACCATTGTTTTGGTGGTCTTATAACAATATTATTATATTATTAAATATTCAACATATTAAATATTCAACATATTATTAAATATTCAACATAACAAAACCTGAACTATTACAAGTGAATTTACAATGTCGTAAGACGGTATTTACGTACAAATGGCCGCCAGCTGATACAGTTCCGTTTATTAAGAAATGAAAATAATGTACCTGGTGGACAGGTAAGACAATGTGGCTCGGAGTTGATTCTTCACGGTCAGAAGACAGGAAACTATTTTCGTAATTCGTCACTAAAGACATTTTTGGGTTTTGGCTTGATTTCGATTAAACGTTAACACTGCTTCACCTCACGATAACTAACAGGCAACTGAGAGTAGAGCAGTTGAAAATATTGATTTTAATTTGAAATAATTAGAAGTAGAGGTATCTTGCACTTTTGCACGGTAATGCTTTTAAACAGCCACCATGCAGCTGATGTTTCAGGCAAGTTATTTCAACTGTACTGAAATTGTAGGTTGAGCTCGGCAGACACAGAAAAGAGAAAAGTATAAAAAAATATCACATTGTAGGAAGAAAGGTTAAATTTTTCCGAGTTTGCGATTGTGAGAGCTCACAGAGCTGTACTTCCTCACTTTCAGGTTGAAGCAATTATATAACTCAAAAAAGAGGACATTTCCCCATTTTTCTAAAAATCCAGGTCCAGGAAAGAGGACATCTGGTAATTCTACCCTTTCAGATAAACCTCAGGTATGAGCAGCGACGCAGAATAAACAGCTTTCGAATGCTTTCTCCTTCTCAGCTATAAAACCCCGCGGTAACGTCCTCCCCGGTTTCTTCCCGATTGAGCAATTTGTTTCTCGCGATTCGAGACTTCTACTTCCTCTCTTCTTTTCCACTTGGAACAAAAAATTAATGTACAACTACAAGGGCGTGGTGAAAAATAATGCCTCCGAATTTTTTATTCTTTTCATAAAATCGGTTCAGGCGTTACATGTTATATATATTATTTGATTTGCTTCCCCGCTTCGCCGACGTAAGTTGCAACCTACTGCCGGTAGAGAACTCCGAATTGTACTGTGTAACATGGCAGAGTGTAACGTAACTATGTCGGTGCGTGAAAAACAGCGCGCTGTTATCGAGTGTGCCGGCCGGAATAGCCGAGCGGTTCTAGGCGCTACAATCAGGAGCCGCGCGACCGCTACGGGCGCAGGTTCGAATCCTGCCTCGGGCATGGATGTGTGTGATGTCCTTAGGTTAGTTAGGTTTCAGTAGTTCTAAGTTCTAGGGGACTGATGACCTCAGAAGTTAAGTCCCATAGTGCTCAGAGCCATTTGAACCATTCGTTATCGAGTCTCGAATACGAAGAGCTTGTACAAACACGGAGCACATTGCCCTTCAGCACGACAGTGTCAGACCACACACGAACGCTGCGGCATCTGCGAGAATGCGACGCCTTGGGTTCACTGTCATCAATCATTCGATTTTCATCTGTTTCCAAAACTTAAAGAAAACCTTCTAGGATTTCGCTTTGATAGTGACGAGGTGGTGCAAACAGAGGTGCGGTTGTGGATCCGTCAACAATATCAAATATTCTACAGCGACGATATCAATAAGGCGATCTTTCGTTGGGAGAAATGTATTCGTCGTCAGGGCAACTATGTTGGGAAATAAATATGTACACACAAAGAATAAAAACGTGGATCGTTAATAACGTTTGTTTTATTTAAAAATCTTTCTGGGGAATTATGACCTCGTAAGTAGAAGCTGTAATGTTACTGTAGCTACCACTCCAACATCTCCTGCTCCTATATAACCATACTGGTCTGATCGATATCTGTTTGTGCAACATTACGTCAGCTCTGACAGCAGCGCAGGCTGTTCGGTGTGGGAGTCTCTTGCAGAATCGGCAGTATCTCTGCCGACCGGCCGCGCACCACGCAGCTATAAGAGAGACGGCACTTCCGAATCTGCGACCAGCGCGCCGCCGAGGCGAGCTTGCTGTCCATCGCTAGCTGTTCTCCGTCGTGTGGCGTCACGCACACACGTCACTAGACGTCACGCAATCGACATGACCTCACTGTCCGTCATTCTGACTGGTCGGCGAATCCTTTAAAGCAGCCGCAATTCAGAGCTCGTCCAGATCGAGTGCATCTGTAGACTTATGAGCGGCAGTGTGGAAGACTCCAGTGAGGAACGACATATCGAAGTAGCACGACGCTACTAATTATTACAAATAGTCGGTGATATATAACTGTATCGACATTCAAGACCAACTGTTACAATCAAAATCATTAGTATAATTTGCGTATAACTTAGCATCACACAGGAACCTAGAGCATTCATGTATAGCTCAGTTATCACGTACAGACAGTGCAAATCAACACATTAGTGTGTTACCTTTCGGTAGATTTCTGATTGTACTTGTTTCCAGTTCACTACCGATACGACATCACTGCGACCATTGTTACCAGAAAGAACAAACCAGATAACGCTAAAAAGGTGAAGACAAAGTGTTGTCCTAGGGGAGATTACCGGCGTCTTTGGCCGCAACTAAGGCAAAGTGGTGCAGTAAAACAAGTTCTGAAATTTCCTTTCGAAATCTTAAGATAACTGAGGCATTTTGGTGTTGTTCGATCCTGAGTGCGATAGCTCGATTTGATTTTACACGTGCTATCATTCGCCTAATGCTGGGAGCGACCGCTGTGGTGGTGTCGCCATGGGTTTTGGCGAGGCTTCTCCTAGCAGTGAACGGAGACACTTGAGAAGTGTCGGCCCAGAGAACGAAACACTGAAGTTCTGTCCCATGGCTGCGGCCTGTTGTCGGCATCATCAATGCTTATCTGCCGAGTCCGTAAGGAGTGTAGGCGCAGCCCTGGTAACGCTGATATCCGAGTCTGTTAGGTGCAAGGGGCAAACCTCATTTTCACTAAGCTATGGGCAGCCTGTGTATCCCGGTGCCTGGCAGCACTAGTGATTTACGTGATGCGATGGTGTCTTGGTAGAGCTGAATCATTTGTTGGGCGCCGAACGTACTTGGTTATTTTGGGGTGAGGTGTGACCTCGTATACTCTGCAGTGTGGTGGCTGCAGATGATGGGGTCGTTTGCGGAAACTGTTGACCAAGACCGCTGCGCGCATCGTTTGGCAGGATACTGTTTGAAAAGTGCGAGCATCGTTTGTGTTCGATGCAGGAGTTGTTTCCCTGAAAACGAGCTGTTAGCATGGGCCACTTTCTCGGGGGGTTATTGTCCAAACGATTCACCTTGAAAACCGTTTGTATATTTTACTGTGGTTTCAGTTATCAGATTCTAATGGCCATTTTCTCTCTGCCTAATTTCTAAGTCGTTGAACACTAATCTTAGAAAGAACTATAAGTAGCGCTACTCCAGTCTGTTGTTTACCTCATTGCGAACTGTTGTGCAGTGTCACAAGCACATAAGCTGTTTTCTATAAATCGTTTGTCTACAGTCGTGCAGCAACAGAGTTATTGAGGTTGCTGTGAAGCGTAGCTTAGTTAAATTCACGCAGCTGAAAATTTTCAGTAGGTCAGTGTTATTTAAATGTCTTTACAGACTTCTTTACTTACAGTTAAGATCACAAATCTTAAATTTTACTTGTAAATTAGTTTTTTAGGTTCCTTGTGTTCAAAGTGTTTTTATTATTTTTTTAAATCTAGTGCTTAACTTAAAGGGTTCATTATTTAAGGTCTTGTTACTCAGTAATCAAAAGAATTCTTAGAATTTCATTATCTATGTTATTTCGGGCTGGCCTTAATATCTTATGTTTCGTATTTTGAACAATGACCTTCTTTCTGTTTTAGTTGTGTCCTAACTGTCCAAGCTGAGATACCATTCCCTGTGGGTCGGAACTGCGTCATTGTAAAATTAAATTTGAAGTGTTCTTCCTGTTATGAAACGCGAAATTTGGTGATAACATGTTGCTCCCTTTGTATGTTAAATATTCTCAGTGATCAATAAAGAGACTGTTTAGTTTTGCTAAATGTTTTAGTGGCCTAGAAGCTTGCCGCTCAACCGAAATCCTCGCTCCATATCAATAACTGTGCCATCATGTCGCGTCCGTCAGCTCTCCCGAAACATGTGGCGCATTGTTCGTCGCTGGATGTCTAATGGAGCGAGACGTTATTTAAATAACCTTCTATTTTTTTTTCTGTAGAAGCTTTAGCCATACTTGAAGCCTTAAAATACGTCATCTGCGATCGCTTTACAAGGTCTTCAGTTTAACTGATTCTACGTCGGTTTTACGATGTCTATGACATAACAAATGAAATTCTAAAACCAACAACAACATTTTGGCAGTCATTTGGCAATGCATCCAGTGTATAATATAAAGGAGGACGACAGGATTTCTATTGGTTAAATGTCACTGCGACTAATTCATACTGAAAAACAGAAACTTTCATCGACCTCAAACTTTCGCCCTCTAAACTGTACCGTCTATCCACACAGAATGCCTTTCAACATTGGCAGGAGGACTGGAACTTGTCTCAACTAATCAGGGGAAGATGTTACGCCTGTGTTCAGTCTGTTATCTTACGAAGACCTCGATTTCGCCAAGTTCGCTTACCCAGAAGGCTGATATCTACTATCTGGCGTACGAGATACAACTGCGGAAGCTTTCCGATGCACCTCGACCGCAGAGTAATTACTCCAACCACGTTCTGACTGTAATAACACTACATAAGGTGACATAAATCACATTATCTTTGTGTATACGCAACGGGAAAGGCACAGGGAATCCTTTTTTGTAACATTTACGTCGTCTCAAGTTAAAGTTACCTATGAATGCCACCAGTCTGCATCCTTTGAATTTTATTGCATATAACAAAGAGCTTTACAGATTTTTACAAGCTGCAAAGATATCTTTGTCATAATAACCTAACACTGCGAAGCATTTTAAGTGTCATATTAGTGTGTGTAATAAAAGTTGTTTCAATTTAGGCATGAACTGTTGTAATCCTAGAGCTTGTAATTTTTTTCGTTTTATCTGTTACCTTGTGGTGCAGAGTAAAACTAATATACAGCATGTTCAACACCTTTGTTGAATATATTGTATATCTTATTTTTATTTGTGACAGTACAACAATGTTAATCGTTAATATTATCATACTTGTATCACTGTTATGTAATCAAGTTATGATATGTACTAGATGTCTCTTACTTAACTTTTAGTTGGTTCACTGGCCGTTAGTAATCGAAGGCCAAATAAATAAATAACAAATATTTGCAAATAGTTTCTACAGTGTTACAACCGCCGCTGGGAACAGGGGAGTGGAGGTGACCCACAAGGGACAATGAAGCATAACAGAGTATGGTGAAAACTGTTACCACCAGCAATCTGGTTCTAAATTGTGAGCTTGTGAATGCTTAGTTTCAGTATTTTGGCAGTAATTATCAGATGTTGATATAAGCTACAAGTTCCCTGGCCAAAGAAAACGGCGTGAACAATCATCGCGCCACAAAAATTGTAATCTTAGCATTAACAGTGAGCGCTTAACGTTCTAATGCAATGTGAAGTGTAAAACCATATTAAATCTAGTTATGGACGTGTCTGTATTCAATAAACAAGAAGTATGAATGCTCATTCATACTTCCTAAAACAAAATTGCTTGCTTTCGTCGGAGAAAATGTAGCTCTTCTTTGCATTTATAGTGGTTTTAAAAAGAACTAACAGCGGCAACGAAAAAAAATCAATTACAACCAGATGGCCGTTAGAAACATTTTACATCTTACTCAGTATCTATTCATCCTTGAACCTAAATATTTTATTTAGGATTAAGATAACATGACAATGATGTTGTGCAGTTTGGTAGAAAGCCTTTGCCAACAACGGTTCCTAATTCTTACAATGTTTATTAAATGATGAGATCTTGCGAGTTTCCCGCAGCCCCCTAATCCACCCACATATCATCAACATTTGGGTCGATCTCTTTACCAAGTAGATTTATCTGTAATGATATCGTTTTCGACTGGATATTATAACCTAAGCAATTTTCCTTTCGAAAGTTACTAACTGGGGCAACTTCAAACTCCATGAAAAATGTCTACCAGACTGACAGCCGTACCAAAAAAAACGGTATAACCTACTGAGTAAGGAATTGTGCTATTACCAGACAAGCATCCAGCTTTAGTGGTTTCAGAAAATCGCACTGTGCAAGACGTAACAACATTTTGGTAAGAGGTAGATAAATCCGTTGTTGGTTAACAAAATTATGAAACTGTTCCGGTTATGTGGGTAAAAGGTGGCTGTGACCTTAATGGCAAAGAATTCATTGATAAACTTCCAAAAAACAACAATGAGCTGCCAAGAACACAATAATATCCCACTTTCCGACATAATCGCGGTAGTCAAAAACAAGCAGAGCAGAGGACGGAGGGAAAAGTGGAGAACATCGTTGATGAGTAAAGGTGGACATACGGTGAAACACGTCGTGTTGTTATAAACTACACACTAATTTGCCTGTAGGTATGTATGTGTAACGGGTCGACAGTCGAAGTACAAAAGGTAAATCAGATATCATCAGGAGCGCAGTTAAGGATAGAACACATAAGACCAAACGAGAAAGTAAGCCTCCTGAATATAGAACTGGTCAATCAGCCAATGTATCAGCGACATTTTAAAATATTTGTATACTCATACAACAAACTACTTTCATGTATGCTAAAATACTGGTAATGGTTTATTTGAACAGCCAGTCCCCTATGTTTTTCACCACTAAGTTACTTTATGGTTGCCTCGACAGCACCATGTCAGTTTGATGAATTATAATTTAAAATCACTTAAAAATTCCTAGATAACCGAAATTACTCTAAATGAGGCAAAAAGCTATTATCCAGAATATTCTTGAAGACTGTGGAAAATTTTCCAACTAAAAAAAAACTGTTACAGAGAATTTGCTTTTGTAGAAGGGCATATGGTTATAGGAACCTATAAGCATTCGTTATCGGTACTTTCCAACCCCAGTGAATGCAGGGCTCTCACAAAAAATTTTTAAGGTGAGATGTTGGTGGGGATAAGTGTGCGTTGTTCAAAAGAGGAGCAGCAGACTAAAGTGTGTGAAATAAAAGAATGAGCATAGTTTGAATTTTTTGTGTGAACTGTGCACCCAGACAGTCGGGAACCATTTAAAAAAGAAATCCAAGCAAATAATTTTAAAAAAGAAACACACACTAAAACGTTTATTGATCACATGTCCTCCGTGAACACGTTTACAAGTGTTGTAACTCGCGTATCAGCCCTAAGTCCGTACATTATTCCTGCAGTTTAAGAGAATCAACTACCTATCAACAATGTTTTAAGTAATTTATTGCCAGTGTCAATCTATCTACATTGTGCTCTCCAAGCTTTAATCCGACAATGGTTACCGAAATTTAATTACGTGCTGCCTGAAATCCAGATTATTTGGAGTGCTTCTGAATTCATAAAACGCATTAACAATGACGTTCGTCCTGCATAAAACTGGTTTACTTTTCCAAGTAGAGAGTTACGCTCGTTATTTACTTGATCTGGGAAGCCATTTCAAAAATTCCTAATGGCAATGCATTGTCCACTAGAAATGAAATCTACTAATGGCTGAAAATTGAGTAATTTTGTGAAGCACCGTTTTACGGACTACTGTTAAAATGTTTTTGATGCTTGACATAATACTGCCCCGCGTATCGATCACGTGCAGCTAGATGTGGACTAAAAGGTTATTCTAATAAAACTTCTGTAAGAGGCCGGCAATTGTAACATCACGAGCTCATTTATGAGGCATCTGCCGCACTGTTGAATAATTGCGAAGCTACTCGCATGCAGAGATATTCGGCACCAGTTTTCGCCTTTTTGTTCTGCCGTAACTGAATACTCATCCACACCATTTAAACAATTCCTGGATCTAAGTTAATCAACTCACTTTGTTTCAGTTTTATGTGAAATGTGGGAGCTATTTCTGGAGAAAACCTACCGATATAACAAAATAAGTTTTTTTTTTTTTAATCTTTCAGTATTGATTGCTATGCAGTTAGTGTTTCGAAACGTATGTTCGTGGTTTTAAGGACAGCCAAGTTTCCAGTAGACAAATTTTGTATTTTCTGTGTCATACAATTCCTTACGGATACTATTTTCATCGTTCACCTTCAGATATTTTTACCTGTATCTCCGTTGTTGAACGTTTGAAGTGACATCTTATCAATAAGTCGCCAACGAAGTACAGCAAAAATAATATATTTGTTGAAATTGGTCCGATAATGTTATTTTCTTTCTGACTTACACTGATAAGTCTTTTATTGCATGTGATTGTTTCGGAAAGGCTATGAATCCAACCATGAAGTTCTAAAAAAATTATACGATGGAGTATTACGTCTTCATCATTACCATTGACACTATTAAACAGTGAACTAAATATTCGTATCAACATAAAGAAATTATTAAATATTTAGCTCCTTGTAAATCATTACCATGCGGTCTAATTCTCTTTCTATTCGGCTACATGCAGTGCGCTGTCTACAGTAAGGTACGTTTCATGGCGTTACGACCACGAAATGGAGCATCGTCACCCTACCAGAAATTAGCAGTAAAAAAACTGTTTGTTATAGGAAGAGTGTCTGGGAGTAGTACAATATCAAGATTCTTCACACGGATACTTATCACATCCAAGCCTGCATCAAGTATACTCTGTTGCAGCTGCCAAAGTTGCTTTTGTCAGGGGAAAACTTATATTAGGTTTGTGGAAAATTAATAATTCTCAAGAATTGCCCAGGGCAAAGTAATTCTGACTCGTTGCGAAGTAGTACAAGTTATGCCAATTTCTGTTTATTAATACAAGAGAGGCGATGTTCAAATTACATGCAAGTTGGCATCATGTACACTACCTCGTAGCGGTCAACGTTGCTTTCGTCAGGGGAGAACTTATATTATGGTAATGGAAAATTAATATTTTTCAAGATTTGCCGTGGAAAATCTATAATTTTCAATTTCTTGCAGTGATTTTATGTAACCCTAAGTTCAGAAACACCAAGCATTTCTATCGTCCAAGGTTTCTCCATGAATTAATGATGAAGATTCAGAACATTCGTACTAATAATAAGTATTCAAAAAAACGTTATTCATAAAAACGAGTTAAAATAAGGCTTCTAACAAGTAGTATGTTCTTCATTACTAATAGGAAGGCAAAAATCGTAATGACTATTCTTTTTCCCCTCGAAACTCAGTCCCGTAATTTTTCTTTCGCGCTCTGCCCGAGGATACTCCTTGTGCAGTATACGGCAATAGTCAGCTGTCATGCTAACAAAGTATCGGATCTGATAGCTCAGTTCCATTTCTTTAATCTTTTGATGGGACCTACATTTTCTGGAGTATAGCTGACGTGGCAGTGCACGAAGTGGAGCTTCAAACTCAATGGGGCACAAAATATTTCGGAGATACACAGCATTTTCTTAAGACATTCTCATACTCTCAAACTTTGTAGTTGCCGATAAACTAGTTGATAATTTCGTTAAAGTACATACAAATTGATCTTTCCGCATCTATCATTTTATCTTCAAATGTTTCATCTTTCGTTAGTTTCCGAGTGTCAAGACCGACTTAAACTTCATTCGCCTTAGCTTCTGATACTCTCAGAAACCTACTTGTCACATACTCTTGAAAGTGTCACGATATTTTGGTAAGGCTTTAAAAATTATTTCAAATGTTATGTGAAGTGCAGCCAGGAGTTCATTTTTTTCCCAAAGAGAATCGGGTAGAACACTTTGCCCTCTAACTTTAGGCGTTCTACTTGGCCAGGTTTTCTTGGTCCAGTGCTCGTCTTCCGCGGAAGTTTCGAATAAGGAGGCAGACTACTACAAAATAAAACAAGTTTTGTAACAAATAACATGCCAAAACATCTCAAACCTATACTGATATTATGATGATTACATAGCTACGCTTTACCTACCTCACAGAAATTTTCTACTTATGTTAAAATTACTCGAGACTAAACATTTCACTTGCCTCACCTGAAATCAGACGCAAAATATACACCTAAAATGTTTCAGCATTAAAAAAAATATTTCATTGCTGACCAGTGTTGTTTGTTCTCGGTTTACTAGTGTCGTTTAAAATAAAAATTTTTTTCCACACCATTCAGTTTCGTGCTTAACGCCTGTTATTCATCCTTTGCCTTTTCCATGGCATTTGTAACTGCCATTAGCGTATGTTCGTAAGGAATTCATGAGTAGCAGACTCCAACAGCAGCTTCCGCCATTTTGACGAATGCTGACCTGTTTGTGTAGATAGCCTATATAAGGGCCAAGGTAGGTTGGCTGCGTCCCTTGCTTCGAAAAATATCTTCGCCAGACGAACTTGCATTCTGCCACGCATAACAGACAGAAGTATCAATACAAGTATCGTTTTGAATAAATTTTTCTTCTTTAAGGCCAGAAGCATAATATATCTCAGACAATGACATGGTTATTAGAAAGATGTATCACATGAGGTGCCTGTAATAATTAACCTTTGTTAACGACAGATATTTATCGCCTTTGTCAAACACCTGCAAATTCAAATTTGATGAGACAGTGTATAAATGTGAATGTGTTTTAAAGAGACAATGTTGTATGCTCGTCTAGAATGATGTGGCGTCTATATTACATCGTTAGTGAACTGTCTCATAAATAAATGTGAATGTTTTGATCAGATGGTAAATACAGTAAGTAACAGAAAATAATACGTTAAGTAAGGTTTGAAAGAAGGTTGATAGTTCTAATCTTACGACTTGTTATACAGATGAACAGCGATTTTATTTTATTAACTAGTTTTGTCACGATTATCTTAGTTGTTTCATATTGTAGTTCCGATTTATCCTTTTCCGTGTTCTAGGTTTCAATAGAGTATTTGAGATAGTATTTGCGTCTAAATTCTGTATGCTCGTTTAATATTTCTTGTGGATATTTTCTCGTGTGTACAAGCATTTCCATTTCATCAAGAATATTCATTGTAAGACCTCTTGATATTCTGTGCAAGATTTGGAGTGTATGTTCGATTGCATCGGCAGTGTGCTTACGATTTTTCAAATGTAGAAAGAAGCTCGGCTGGCTATTGTCACTGTTTCTAATGTGTTCTTCACCTTATGTTAAAATTTCTTCTTGTTTGGCCAATGTAAAAATTATTACAGTTGCTACATGTGGTTTTATATATGTCTTTGTTATCATTGTCGAATGTTCTGGTGGTGACTGGACGTAATTTTATTGAAAGGTTGTTACTGCTTCGAAAAGCTACTTGAATAATAGTGACTCTAAAAGGTGCATTAATTTTCTTGTGGAGCCTACCATGGTAGACTATTGGTACGTATCTTATTTTTTGTTTAGGTGATGTTTCTCGAGGTATGCGTATCTTGTTACTTGTTATATATTATACCACAAATGTAAAACACCAAAACAGAACATTTTTAGGTATCTGACAATGGCGATAAATGCTGAATAGTCTGCCGTCAATGAAGATTCATTATTATAAACAGCTACTTTGGTGCATCTTTCTAATAATCATGTCATATTTTAAGAAAGAACGTGTGATTGATAGTGACTGGTAGCAAGTGTAACCAGAACCATTTTTAATGAAATACAAAAACTATCAAGTCATTTGTCGTGAAACTAACATGTTCTCTACCACACGCTATCTCCACCTTGTCTAGCATAAAACCATGTTATGTTTTTGTTGATATGCTCTGCGTACTCTGTCGAATTGGAAAATTTGTTTTCACGTATTTGGTGGACGATAAACTTCCACGATATTTATTTTAGACTTATTATTTTCTGTACAGAAGATCATGTAAATACGGACAGAGCCAGGAAGTGAACAACGGACTGTAGATGTTCATCACTCTTGAGAGATGTGAACAACCGTTAGTCATCATGGATGCTCTGAAAGGTAGGGAGAAGCACAGTATGAAACGAAATTGCTGAACTGGTGCTTGATAGGTGACAGGAAGAGTCACAGATCTTCAGTTATAAGAGTTGGATTGACGTCACTGAATCTTTACGAAATTCTAGCCAAATTTGTCTTACAGTCACCCTCCATGTGGCAGATTAATGTGGCAGTCTCCTAATGCCGTCCAATCAAACTAGTATTTAGGTTGTACTTTGCAACCGTCCTTGCAGTTACGAAGTGGGTGAAAGGGGGGACACTTGTGAAGTGTAGCGTAGCGTCTTTGTAGTTTAGGATGAGTACAGAACGACGCTAAGGGAGAGCGTTAAATCTGAACCCAGCCATACACTGAGCTGACAAAAGATATGAGACACCTCCTAATATCCGTTGTGGGACCTCCTTCTGCCCGTCGCAGTGCATCAACTTGACGTGCCATGGACTCATTATGCCTTTGTAAATCTCCTGCAGAAATATTGAGCCATGCTGCCTCTATAGCCAACCATAATTTCTAAAGTATTGCCGGCGCAGAATTTTGTGCACCAACTGACCTCTCGATTATGTCCCATACATGTCTCACGGGATTTATGGCGGGTGATCTGGGTGACCAAATCATTCTCTCGAATTCTCCAGATTATTCTTCAAACCAATTGCTAACACTTGTGGCCCGATTACATGGCTCAATGTCTTCCCTAAAAATTCCATCATTGTCTGGAGACATGAAGTCCATGAATGGCTACAGATGTCTCCAAGTAGCCGAAAACAACCATTTGCAGTAAATGATCAGTTCCGTTCGACCAGAGGACAGTCAATTCCATGTAAACACAGCCCATACCATTATGAAGCCACCACCACCTTGCCTAGAGCCTTGTTGACAATCTGCGTCCATGGCTTCTTGGAGTGTGTCACACTCGAACCCTCCCATTTGCTCTTACCAACATAAATTAGGACTCATCCGACCAGGCCACGGTTTTCCATTAGTCTAGTGTCCAACCGAAATGCTTATGTGCCCAGGACAGGCGCTGCAGGCGATGTCGTGTTGTTAGCAAAGGCACACGCGTCGGTCGTCTGCTGCCATAGCCAGTTAACGCCAAATATCGCCGCACTGTCCTAACCTATTCATTCGTCGTACGTCCCACATTGATTTCTGCTGTGATTTCACCCAGTGTTTGCTTGTCGGTTAGCACTGACAACTCAACGCCACGCCGCTACTCTCGGTCATTAATTGCCTTGTCGGCCGTGACAGATCATGCATTAAGTTTGGTAATCTAAGCACTCTCTTGAGACTGTGGATAGGGTACAATGAGAATATTGGATTCGCTAATGATTTTCGAAATGCGTTCAAAATCTGTTGATTCCCAACATATAGCCATTGTAACGTCGGAAATCCTTACAAATGTATCATCTGAGCCCGAATTACAGTTCCACTAATGCACTGCCCTTTTATACCCAGAGTAAACCATACTACCATCATCTGTATATGTGCATATCACTTCCCATGGCTTCTGTCACCTTAATGTTTAATGTTCTCCTCTCTAATAGCCACAGCGGAAGGCGCCTAAGTTAACGTTTTCTTACGAAGAGAGTCGTTCTCAACAGTTAGACAAGCGCCCTCAGTCAGATATTGGAGAGAGATTTGGGATTTACCGCAGGCCACTGGTACAAGGTATTATTGGTAATAGCAACGCCACCTCATATCTTCATTTCGTCAGCCAAACAGGCTTCGAATGGGATACTTTTGAATCTAGCATTCCACCGACGATGAGACCATTAGAGACAGAGGCTTAGTTCAGATGGAGAATGATAAATGTATGAACTGTTTATACAGAAACAATATTGTAAATCGCATATTTCTACCTTCAGTCCTGCTTTCTTTGAGTCAGTCATACATGTCGTTACCCAACGGACCGTAATAGTCTATAGTCTGATTGTCAACTACCACTGAGTTGACAGAGTTTGATGAAAGTTCTGACAGCGTGACGATGCACTTTCAAAGCAAGAGACAATCGTTCCCCTTACCATTACTTCTTCAGATAAGCGAGATGTCTCTATTTCGTTGGATTACTCCGTTTTATAAATGATCATTAGTTACCGTCGATTTCAAACAGATCCTTTTAATGGATTTACAGTGTGGCAAGAGCGGAATGGAATTTTTTACATTGGTGTGCTATGAGGCACTCTGACAACTGGTCCTTGTACTGGGACTAATATGAAAACAAAACGTTGGAACGCTGAAATATACAACTATTTGAACTCTGCTGCGGACACTTTCAGGGGGGTTGCCTGAATGTCTATGGAGGAACTGTAGCCCATTCTTCCTTGACAGCCAAAACCATAGAAGCTAGTGATGTTGAACGCTACGGTCCGAACCGAAGTCGGCGTTCTAACTCTTGCCAAAAGTGTGTTTACACTAGGACTCCGGGTGGGCCAGTCCGTTCCAGGAATATTAATGTGCGCAACCCACTGCCTCACAGATACTGCTTTCTGACAGGATGCTTTGTCATGCCCCGAACTGTTCGTCTAATCTACGCAACACATAATGATGTAGAACGTCTTGATAGCCTTCCGCATTTAGCGCTTTCTTAAGCCGAATAGAGGGTCCTCACCCTTTGGAAAACTTAAAATCAAATAAGACAAAAGTGATTAGTAGCATTCCATCGGAATTTCCTAAATCATTGGAGGAAGTCGCAACAAGGCGACTATACAAGTTTGTTTGTAGAATGTATATATATACCATCAGCTTTACACAGAAGCGTCATCCACACAATTCCAAAGATTGCAAGAGCCAGCAATTACAAAAATTATCGCATAATCAGCTTCACATCTCATGCATCCAAGTTGCTGACAAAAACAATATACAGAAGAATGGAAAAGAAAATTGAGGATCGGTTAAATCACCATCAGTTGTAACTTTAGGAAAAGTAAAAGCACCAGAGGGACAGTTCTGACGTTGCGATTGACAACAGAAGCATGAATAAAGAAAAATCGAGACATTTTCACAGGATTCGTCGACGATGAAAAAGCGTGCGACAATATAAAATGGTGCGAGATGTTCGAAATCCTGAGAGAAATAAGGTTAAGCTATAAGAAAAAACATGTAATACACAGTATGCACAAAAACCAAGAAGAAACAAGAGGAGTGGAAGACCAAGAACGAAATGCTCGGATTACAAAGGAGTAAGACGGAAATATAGTCTTTCGCCCACATAGTTCAATCCATACGTCGAAGAAGCAATGATGGAAAAAAAGAAAAGTACAAGAGCGGGATTAAAATTCAAGTTAAAAAGATATTAATGATAAGATTCTCTGGTGACATTGCTATCCTCAGTGAAAATGAAGAAGAATTTCAGGATGTTTTAAGTACTACCTCTGTTTCCTCTTCAATTCTCATTCTGAGGTCTACTTGTATTCTGGTCTGCTGATAGTTCCCCCAATTCTACCATTCTTCTTATGTTCGTCACTCCTGTGATTGCTATCCAGGTAGTTGACTCCAAAGCTACTGGAACGAACCGGGAGCAATGTAAGAAAATAGACCTAGGATAGTCGAACTCAATAATAGAAGAAAACAGGCACAGAAATTAGATAACTAAAATTTCCTCTAACTGAGGACCAGTTTGGGACAAGAAATAATGTGAGATATAGGATAAAGAGATGGGATGATAATAATAATAGGCAAAATAGCAGGGAGTTTTACAGAAACAAAATTAAGGAAGTAAAGGAAGAGAAAATATGTGAAATGGAGGCATTTCTGGGTAATGAAAATTTATGGGGAGGCTAGTTTGAACAGCGTGGCAAGAAGATATTTACTAAAGTAACATTTTGCAAAGAAACATGTATTCAAGTGGTAGAAATTAGTACTGGGGTTTATTTAATGAAAATGACAATGAAGAAAAGAGTGTTGGTTTAGTATCTGTATTATACAGTGAATCAGAATCAGCTGTGGAGCCTGAGAAAGCTTATGTGTGCTTTAGTTGTAGGCCTGACTCGTTTGTAATTTTTAGACATAATTACAGCACTAGCTGACTTTTGTTTTGTGAATGCACTCCTAGAAATAACGATGTCATCTCTTTCTGAAGAATAGTGCGTTCTTTCGGGTACTGGTTATAATGTTTGATGAATTTTCGGAGATTTCTTGTGCTTACGGCAGTTACGTGCTTCTACTTCCATGGTCTTCACGGGGCCATCCATCAAGGCGAACGTTTATACATCGCTTGTTTGACAGGCATGTCAGCTCAGACATTTTGCAATGCAAGTGGCTCACATCTTTTGTTGCCTCTGACGATGTTTGGGCAACTATGATGAATCACTTTGTGGCGAAATAACGATTTAATAAATTTTTGGAAACGTTCGCTCACTATGTTGTTTAGAGTTTTCCGTGCTTTGAAGTCGTTTAATAAACTTAGTGCTTTAGTTTTCAGCTGACGGTTCTTATTGTTTCTACTGAAATATTTTAATAAAATGTTTTGACTTCGTTGAGTGTTCCAGTGGCCGCTTGAACTTTTGGTTTTAGCTAATAATTTTGTGAAGATTTATTGGTATTGGTATTAGTTGTGGTTTAGTGGCATTAAAACAAATTGTTTCTTTCTTAGTAGAAGGAGACTTTGGAGACCGCTATTGTTAGTTCTTTAAATAGTTCTACTGGTGTAACTGAAGTTAGATAACGTAGTTCCAAAGTTTTTTTCAGTAACTGTAAAATTTTACCACGAGTGACAGGTGTGAGCTCTGTCATAGGTTTGTGATTAGTGGGTTACGGTGTGAGATTTGTTAAAAGTATTTTCATTGTAGGGGGGGGGGGTGAGAGGGATGCAGTGGGGAAGGCAGTGGGCATTCTAGCAAGTCCTCTCCTGGGAATGAAGAATCTGTTGTAGAAATAATTTGATAGAGGAGCAGGAGCGTAAGATCTGTGCCGTTCAGGTGCGGTTACAATACGCAAAGGAGGAACTAGATAGGTTGAGGAGGGTGAAGGGTGGTGGGGAATGGGTTAAACAAAAGGTTTCGAATAGTAGGAACATTTTTTGATTTAACTTAGGCGTTTTATGGTGTTGATCACAAAATATTGTTCCATAAGTTGGACCACAACGGAATACGGGGAGTAGCTGACGATCGCTTCACCTCTTACTTTAGCAACAGACAGCTAAAGGTCATTATTCACAGTGTTGAGAATAGCTATGATTTGGGATCAGAGTGGGGTACAGTCAAATGGGGGGTGCCTCAGGGATCAGTGTTGGGGCCACTCATGTTCATTATTTACATAAATGATAGACCCTCTAGTATTACAGGTAACTCTAAAATATTTCTGTTTGCTGATGAAACTAGCTTGGTAGCAAAGGATGTTGTGTGCAATATCGGTTTGGTTTCAACAGTGCAGTTCATGACATGGCTTGTAGAAAATAAACTAACGTTAAATCACAGTAAGATTCAGTTTCTACAGTTTCTAACACACAACTGAACAAAACTTGACGTTTTAATTTCATAGAACAGGTACAGTTCAAATGTCTAGATGTTCAGGTAGATAGTAAATTGTCGTGGAAAGCCCATGTTCAGGATGTTGTTCAGAGACCTAAGGCTGCCATTTTCACTATTTGAACGGTATCTGAAGTAAGTGATCGTTTGACACTAAAATTAGTCTACTTTGCTTACTTTTAATTCGCTTATGTCGTATGGTATTATATGCTCAGAAAGTGATTGTTCAATACTGTATACAGGGTGAGTCTAACATTACCGCTGGATTTATTTCGTAAACCACATCAAATACTGACGAACCGATTCCACAGAACGAGCGTGAGGAGAGGGGCTAGTGTAATTGGTTAATACAAACCATAAAAAAATGAACGGAAGTATTTTTTTAACACAAACCTACGTTTTTTAAATGGAACCCCATTTCTTTTGTTAGCACATCTGAACATATAAACAAATACGTAATCAGTGCCGTTTGTTGCAATGTAAAATGTTAATTATATCCTGAGATATTGTAAGCTAAAGTTGACGCTTGAGTACCACTCCTCCGCTGTTCGATCGTGTGTATCGGAGAGCACCGAATTACGTAGGGATCCAAAGGGAACGGTGATGGACCTTAGGTACAGAAGAGACTGGAACAGCACATTACGTCCACATGCTAACACCTTTTTATTGGTCTTTTTCACTGACGCACATGTACATTACCATGAGGGGTGAGGTACACGTACACACGTGGTTTCCGTTTTCAATTACGGAGTGGAATAGAGTGTGTCCCGACATGTCAGGCCAATAGAAATTCAATGTGGTGGCCATCATTTGCTGCACACAATTGCAATCTCTGGCGTAATGAATGTCGTACACGCCACAGTACATCTGGTGTAATGTCGCCGCAGGCTGCCACAATACGTTGTTTCATATCCTCTGGGGTTGTAGGCACATCACGGTACACATTCTCCTTTAACGTACCCCACAGAAAGAAGTCCAGAGGTGTAAGATCAGGAGAACGGGCTGGCCAATTTATGCGTCCTCCACGTCCTATGAAACGCCCGTCGAACATCCTGTCAAGGGTCAGCCTAGTGTTAATTGCGGAATGTGCAGGTGCACCATCATGCTGATACCACATACGTCGACGCGTTTCCAGTTGGACATTTTCGAGCAATGTTGGCAGATCATTCTGTAGAAACGTGATGTATGTTGCAGCTGTTTGGGCCCCTGCAATGAAGTGAGGACCAATGAGGTGGTCGCCAATGATTCCGCACCATACATTTACAGTCCACGGTCGCTGTCGCTCTACCTGTCTGAGCCAGCGAGGATTATCCACGAACCAGTAATGCATGTTCCGTAGATTCACTGCCCCGTGGTTTGTGAAACCATTCTCTGTTAATGCCCATTGCACTCGATGATTAAAGTCATCACCATGTAATTGCTGATGTAGCGACACATGAAACGGGTGAAAGCGGTGACGATGCAGTATGCGCATGACACTACTTTGACTCAGTCCACCGGCTCTCGCAATGTCCCCCGTACTCATGTATGGGTTCACGGCAACAGCAGCTAACACACCAACTGCACCCGCTTCTCTTGTGACGGGGCTGTTACGGACCCGTTTGCGTGCTACGACCATACCTGTTGCATACAGTTGGCGGTTGATGTTTTGCAATGTGCGGCACGTTGGATGCTCTCTGTCCGGGTACCGTTCTGCACGCACCCTGCAGGTTTCAGCTGCATTTCGTCGACACTAGACATAGACGAGTATCAACTCCGCCTTTTCAGAGTTCGAATACACCATGGTTACAGTTTCTACAACACTACGCTATGACTGACGTCTGGTAACACGGTGTACTACAGTTGGTCTGCGTGCGGAGACGAATGCAGAATAACAATAGCAGCAAGCGCTACATGCGGACATTTCGACAGCTAGACCAAACAACAGTGCACAACAGCCACACTCGTAAACACGGTCGTCATCGTAAACATGTCCCTGCAGATGCTGCTCGCCGACCGTGGCCCGTGTTTGTTACAACACGCAAGTGAACGTCGGAGGTTTCAAGCGCCAAACTTTAGGTTACAATATCTTCGGATGTAATTAACATTTTACAATGCAACAAACGGCACTGATTACGTATTTGTTTATATGTTCAGATGTGCTAACAAAACTAACGTGGTTCCATTAAAAAAAACGTAGGTTTGTGTTAAAGAACGTACTTTCGTGCATTTTTGTATGGTTTGTATTAAACAATTACACTAGCCCCTCTCCTCACGTTCGGTCTGTGGAATCGGTTCGTCAGTATTTGATGTGGTTTACGAAATATATCCAGCGGTAACGTTAGGTGACTCACCCTGTATATATCTGATTTATCAGCGACAGAAATATTATTACTATGAACTGACTTTGTGCTGCTGACCCGACACTTCCTTCACAACTGACCATGTCGTTTTAATTTTATTCTGTGAATTAGCTAATCTATTTGTGTACCAACAATTAAGTACGCAGAAAGTGGCGTTAAGTTGGGGGAGTTACTCGTTGTGAGGATGGATCCCTGTACAGACTGTTCATATTTTTATCATTGTCCATCTGAATCAAGCCTCTGTTTCTAGGCACATTAAAATAAGGAAACCTCTGCCCTCACCCATGAGCAAATAACATTCGTGCTCCCCCTCCCATGTAGCATCCTTTATAACTATTTAAGTTGCGTAGACCTTTTCATTAAAGGTCTTTGGATCATGGGGAGACGTTCATCTCTGTTATAAACAAACTGTTATCAACAATAATTCTATAGTGAAAACAAATTAACTACAGTATATCATTAACAATTCACTTTTTGGCATACAATTTTATTAATAATGTTTTGTTGTTTATGATTTTACTTACAAAAGCAGTATACAGTAAATATTTTTGTGAATGATATACATCCGTTTATTTACAAAAATTATTATTTACAGGTTCCTTTATTTACACTAAAGTTAGTAGAGGGGATCAGAATTTAAAGACTACGGTTCCCATTTTGTTTGTATCACATTTGTTACCCTTCCATACAATATTCATATTTTAATCACATATTTCATGTCGTGTTTCTACGTGCAATAAAAATCGAAAACAAGGAAAAGCAGTAGCAGGTGAAGAAAAATCACAAATACGAACGTAACTGTAGACAGTATTTAAATGCGTAGACAGTGAACATAGTGCGCACTCTGGCGTACATAAACAAATAGTCACTCATCCAGTAAGTCAATAGATAGTGTGAATATGAGAGAGTCACGACCCGTCCTCACAGATGAACGGGACACGACAGAGTTGCCCAATCTCCTGTTGAAGTGCAGTATACACTGTGGTGCCAAAGGCCATGGGATAGCAGTAAGTATATATACAGATAACGGTAGTATCGAGTAGATAGGTATAAAATCGCAATGTATTGGCAGAGCTGTGATTCTCACCCAGGTGATTCACGTGAAAAGGTTAGCGACATGATTACGCCAGTCGACGGGAATTAAGTCTTCGAACGTGGGAAAATAGTTGGAGCTAGACATATGGGTTATTCCATTTCGGAGGGAATTTAATGTTCTGAGATCCACAGAATTTAGAGCGTGCCGAGAATAAAAAATAGTAAGAATTATCACTCACCACGGACAAAGCAGTGGCCTACGTCCTTCACTTAACAAACAAGAGCAGCGGTGTTGGCGCAGAGTTGGTAGCGCGAACAGACAAGCAACACTGCTTGGAGTAACAGCAGAAATCTATGCGAAACGTACGACGAACGTGTCCCTTAGTAGAGTGTGGTGAAATCTGGCGTTAATGGACGATGGTAATAGAAGACCGACGTGGGTGTCTTGGCTGACAGAACGACACTGGCTGCAGCCCCTCTCCAGGGCTCGTGACCATATCGGTTCGTCCCTAGGCGAATGGACGACAGTGACCTTGGTCAGATGAGTTCCGATTTCAGTTGGTAAGAGCTGATGGTAGGGCTCGAATGTGGCGTAGACATCTAGAGGCTGTGGATCTATGTTGTCAACAATATACCGTGCAAGCTAGTGGTGGGTCCAAATTACATGGGCTGCACTAACATGAAAAGGATTGCGTCCTGTGGTTCAACTGAACCGACCATTCACTATAAATGGACGTGTTGAGCTACTTGAAGGGCGTTTTCAGCTATTCACGAAATTCATGTTTCCAAACAATAACGGAATTTTTACGGATGACGATGTCCCATGCCACTGGGCCACTCTGATTCGAAGTTCGTCTGAAGAACGTTCTGTAAAGTTTGAGCGAATAATCTGGCCATCCAGATCGTCTGACATGGATCCCATCGATTACTTATGGGACATAATCGACAGGTCACTTCGTGCACAAAATCCTGCACCGTCAACACTTTCGCAATTCCGGACGTCTATAGAGTCAGCATGGCTCAATATTTCTGCAGGAGAAGTCCATGCCACCTCTAGCTGCTGCACACGCCGGACTAAAAGAGGTCCGACACGATAGTAGGAAGTATCCCATGACTTTTGTCACCTCATTGTATACCTCTTGGTCTCTCGATCGCACGTTACGATATGTGGACAGCGCAAACGCGAGTGGGCACCTCTAGTAATCCTCGATTGTGAGCGCCTTTGAGGAAGCACGATGCACACACTTAACCAGCGACTGGGTGGCGACTGCGTGTATGCGCTACGAATACATTTTCTATCTGAGGCTCAAGTCTCCAAAATTTGCGAAACATTCACCTTGTCATTCGTTAGACTGATAACCTTCCTGTTTCGCGAAGTTATTCCGAAGGATTATCAACTGAAATTTTACCTGGTGGTGAAATCTCTTGCGCCATAACGACCATCCCAACGGTAAACTAAATTTCGTGAAATTCTCTAAAATTTCCCATGATTTTTCGTAAAACCATATTGTTCATTAATTCGTAAAAATCGTTTACAAAGCCACATGTGACTAGATCTCTCTGCTTTGCGTTTACATCAAAGTACTTCTTCAACCAGCGTGACTGCTTGAAGGATATTCCATAGTTGATTCTAAAAAGTCACTTCTCGAGATTTCTGTACTCAAAATATATCTCTTCATGTTCTCCAGCGTTGTCATCAGCTTGGGGGCGGAACAATTACAAGGGACTAAAGACTCTGGACACAACAGCAAGTCGTTATACGCGTATCGTAAACGGGTGAGACATGCCAGTTCTACTTACAGGACTTGTCCCTCACCAGAATCCCTAGTCACGTCATGCATCTTTTCCTTCAGTTTGACAATTTCCACTTTGGACATCCAAAAGAACCCTCCAGTCGTCAGAGATTACTGCATCGCGTGCACACAGTGGTTGTTTACGTCCAAGTAAAGGATGTAGCTTGAATCTTCAGATGGCCTGTTCTCCACCTCGCTCATTTGCGGGTTATTCATTGGTGTTTCTGCGCATGCACGGCCAAAGTCGCCCGCGAATTCCGCCTTTGAGGACGAGCAGCATGTCAAATGGTTCAAAATGGCTCTGAGCACTACGGGACTTAACTTCTGAGGTCATCAGTCCCCTAGAACATAGAACTACTTAAACCTAACTAACCTAAGGACATCATACACATCCATGCCCGAGGCAGGATTCGAACCTGCGACCGTAGCGGTTGCGCGGTTCCAGACTGTATCGCCTAGAACCGCTCGGCCACACCGGCCGGCGCAGCATGTCAATATCGGTCAAAGGTCTGATGTCAACACTTGTCCTTCTTGACATGTCAACACTTGTTCTTATTAACATTGCGTTCCACGAAGGCCATGGCGAGTGAAGTAGAAGATAGGGTCCAGAAAGTATGTGCCCAGGCATACGGTCCGGAACTTCTCAATGATGTGGCTGAGCAGTATTACGTAAATGTTGATGTATAATCTTGCATATTCCCCTGAATCCAGGATATTGAACTCCTGCCAGACATTCACCGTGTGTTTCTATTCTTCATCCTTTATGGTAGTGTCTGTTTACTAGAGAATGCATGCAGTTAACACAGAAAACGTATTTCCTAGGAGTCTGTCCGTCAAATCCAAGTATTCGTAAGGGGAGATTCCCATCTTCATTAAAAGCAGATATGCGGCTCTCGTAATATGCATATTCTCCTGACACATCACCCCTCATGTAACTGACGATTGCATGGAACACATAGAATCCAGGAAGTGGAGTGTTATCCTTGTCGTGATTCTATTCGAAAATTAAAAGTACTTTTCAATGGCGTCAAGAATGACACTGGCCATGTCACCCTTCAGACACAAATCATCCAAGAAATCAACAGCGAAGTGGTCATCATAGCTACTCAAATAACGGAAAAAGGCGGGTACATACCATGGCGGTTGGTACTTCAAGCTGTATGTGCTATTAGCTATGCTGCGGAACTTCCCCCCAAGATGACAATGTTCTCCATGTGGAGTTTCCGCTTCTTATCCAGTGGCAGCTCGCAAATATGACAACCATCTTTCTGCTCTTATATGGTATCATTCTCCTGCGAGTCGGTCATGAGAATGTTGTTGCGATGAATCACATGAACTTATTTTCAGTACAGATAGCAGCCATCTCGCAAGATTATCCCTGACATGCGATTTTGTTGCGAATAGAGCAACAACAGTATAAAAGTCGATGTGATCCACCAACGGTACATGTCATTGTGTGAAGGTATTATGAGGGGCCTTGGGGTCGCTTTCACAACGTGCTACAGGAGGAATGGGAGCTCGAAGTCTGTGTACGTAGCGAAAGGACATCACTCTTGATGGATAGCGTATAATGAACCTACACTTCCGCTTAATTGGGATTTTTAAATGACATATGCACCTAATATTTCCTGTTGTTTCCGAAAGGCATCTATTCCGAAGAATAACGAAAATTCGGCTAAGTGCAGATAAAATTATAATTGAAACGTTGTCGCACGACTGCTTTCGCACTGCAACGATCGAAAGAAACTTTGACAAAATAGGTAGAAATAAGAAACGGTCAGTGAAACCTATAATAAATAAACTGAATTTGTTATAATTTTAGGTTGAAAATTACTTAAGAACAATCGCCAGGACACTGTGTGAGCATACTGTATGATTATTAATTTATTCATTAATGGATAACGTAATTAGACTTAACCTTGTATCTTGAACCTCAGTCACCCTGAGAATGACGTCGAAACTTATTTCTAATTCACTTTCTTACACAGAACATCACTTATATGAATATCAGGAGCACAGATGGAAACCCAGTTCTAAGCAAAGAAGAGAAAGCAGAAAGGTGGAAAGAGTATATAGAGGCTCTGTACAAGGGTGATGTACTTCAGGACATTATTATGGAAATTGAAGGGAATGTAGATGAAGATGAAATGGGAGATATGATACTGCGTGAAGAGTTTGACAGAGCACTGACTGGCCTAAGCCGAAACAAGGCCCTGGGAATAGACAACATTCCATTAGAACTACTGATAGCCTTGGGAGAGCTAGCCCTGACAAAACTCTACCATACGCTGAGTATGATATATGAGACAGGCGAAATACCCTCAGACTTCAACAAGAATATAATAATTCCAATCTCAAAGAAATCAGGTGTTGACAGATGCGAAAATTACCGAACTATCATTTTAATAAGCCGCGGCTCCAAAATACTAACACGAATTCTTTACAGACGAATGGAGAAAGTGGTAGAAGCCGACCTCGGAGAAGATCAGTTTGGATTCCATAGAAATGTTGGAACACGTGAGGCAATACTGACCCTACGACTTAACTTAGAAAATAGATTAAGGAAAGGCAAACCTACGGTTCTAGCATTTGTAGACTTAGAGAAAGCTTTTGACACTGTTGAATGGAATACTCGCTTTGAAATTCTGGAGATGGCAGGGGTAAAATACAGGGAGCGAAAGGCTATTTACAATTTGTGCAGAAACCATATGGCAGTTATAAGAGTCGAGGGACATGAAAGGGAAGCAGTGGTTGGAAGGGAGTGAGACAGGTTTGTAGCCTATCCCCGATGTTATTCAATCCGTATATTGAGCAAGCAGTGAAGGAAACAAAAGAAAACTTCGGATTAGGAATTAAAACCCATGGATAAGAAATAAAAACTTTCAGGTTCGCCGATGAGATTGTAATTCTGTCAGAGACAGCAAAAGGACCTGGAAGAGCAGCTGAATGGAATGGACAGTGTCTTGAAAGGAGGATATAAGATGAACATAAACAAAAGCAAAACGAGGATAATGGATTGTAGTCGAGTTAACTCGGGCGATACTGAGGGAATTAGATTAGGAAATGAGACACTTAAAGTAGTAAAGGAGTTTTGCTATTTGGGGAGCAAAATAATTGATGATGGTCGAAGTAGGGAGGATATAAAATGTAGACTGCCAATGGCAAGGAAAGCGTTTCTGAAGAAGAGAAATTTGTTAACATCGAGTATAGATTTAAGCTGGCAGGAGTCGTTTCTGAAAATATTTGTATGGAGTGTAGCCATGTATGGAAGTGAAACATGGACGGCAAACAGTTTGGACAAGAAGAGTATAGAAGCTTTCGAAATGTGGTGCTACAGAAGAATGCTGAAGATTAGATGGGTAGATCACATAACTAATGAGGAGGTACTGAATAGGATTGGGGAGAAGAGGAGTTTGTGGCACAACTTGACTAGAAGAAGGGACCGGTTGGTAGGACATCTTCTGAGGCATCAAGGGATCACCAATTTAGTATTGGAGGGCAGCGTGGAGGGTAAAAATCGTAGAGGGAAACAAAGAGATGAATACACTAATCAGATTCAGAAGAATGTTCGTTGCAGTTGGTACTGGGAGATGAATAAGCTTGCACTGGATAGAGTAGCATCAAACCAGTCTCTGGACTGAAGACCACAACAGCAACACAGAGCATGTCATTATCTCCTTACCACAGTCAATAATCACTTGGTGATTCATCATCCAATCCACGTCCACAATAATTTCAGAACTCACTTCAGACACCATCAAAAATATCATGCTGAAACAAAATACTTTCAATAATTAGATCAGACGCAAATCTGGTGAAACTACCGATTAGCATCGGAGTCTTATTCCATATACTCCAATTGGTATCGTAATTTCATCATATCGCCTCGATTCGCTACCTTTGTCTTCCAATAACAGGTCTCGATCCACTTATCTCTTCCATACAATTTAACTCTAGTTTTTTCGGCTTTTACTTGTTCCCTTCTGTCTTTTGATACCAAACATGTTTTAATTTCGACACATTTAACTGACTGACAGGTTCACGCTCCTCATCGCTGTCCTGTGAGCGAACATCATCTACCTTGACTTCGTATACGTTAAAATAATCCGTCCTGCTCACTAAATTGATTCGACTTTCAGAAGCTAAACTTTCTTACCGTCTGCTGCAGTTTCCGGCTATCCGTCCGCCGCCGTTAGCTGAGTGGTCAGCGCTGCAGAATGCCACGCCAAGGTGCCCGTGTTCGATACCCAGCTGCGGCAGGAGATTTTCTCCACTCAGGGATGTGTGTCGTGTTGTCCTCATCATTATTTCATCCCCATCTGCGACGCGCAAGTCGCACAGTGTGGAGTCGACTGCTGTAAGTACGTGCCCTCGGCGGCCGAACTCCCTCAAATGGGGGCTCCCGGCCCACAATGCTGTACGCTCATTCCCATTTTTCCGGCTGTCCTTCCGAACTCGATGATTTCGACAGAATCGAGAACGGTATCCACGGAACATCTACTCACCTGCACTTCACGTGCCCCCGTTTCACTATATTTATTAATCTCGTCCACATTACTCATTATACAGTCATTAAATTTGTAAGTAGTCTGTTTAGGTTTTTTTATTGGTAACGCCACGTGGCGCTCTGTCTGAAAATCACTGGCTGTGGCTGGTTTACAAACAGCTGAGCAGAACTGAATGTACTCAGACATTTCGCTCTTTACCTATTCTGATCAACACTAAACTGACACACAATATTTTTAGCGCAACGCAATCTGACTTTCAATAATCGCTACAAAAGAATGGCCCTAACAATAACCTATACCTTTCATGAATCACTTACCTCACAAAAATCTTCGTTACTCGAACTACTGCAATACAGCGACCGCCAATACTGCCATCTGGATAAAAGATTCTAACTACTGAAGTCACTAACTACTGATAGGCATAGTTAGCAAATGAAACATTTTGATAGAGAACAAACAATGTATTTACCTTAATAGTGTTCAAAAGTCGTAATATATATGTATCAGTTCATGACATCCAGTCTTACAAATTTACTGTCTCTGATGGACACACGTGCAGATCATCCGCTCTCAAAACTCCACCATCTCTCTCCCCATATCCACCACTGCTGGCGGCTCACCTCCAACTGCGCAACGCTACGCGCTGTTAACAGCCAACTGCCCAACACAACACCAGCAAACAACAATGCAAACCAGCCACAGACTGCACACAGCACAGCCAGTGATTTTCATACAGAGCGCTACGTGGCATTACGAATAAAAAAACCTAAACAGCCTACTTACAACTTCATCTACATCGTGCAGCACCTCTCATAAGATTGTTCGCTCCCTTCTTCTCACAAGCTTCATAATTATCATTACTCTTCATAATCTGTACATCAAAAGTTAGTTTCCTATTTATTTCCCATTCTTCCAACCCGTTATACATTTTACCTAACTGCATCAGTCATTCCCAGTCATTACCTGCTGTTCCGACATCATTAACAGAGATAATCTGCCTCTTAGCACGCAGACACTGAGCTACCACTGGCGCTGCCATACTACATGAGCGAGCCAGACCAGGTGTTGCTTTGACAACACTCAAAATTCCACTCGCTGCCTCATCTGGTTTACTAGGTATACGAATTGCATTGCTCCCTATTTGGATCAACTCATATTCAAATACTTTACTATGTCGGTTGCTGGTTATTCTTCATTATTGTCCCAGTATAACATAGTTTTTGTTGATAGGGCCGCCCACTGCTTCTCGCACCAGTTCGCCCTTTTACTGCTAAGGACTTCCGTTTTCCGAGCAGTGATTTTTGCAGATTTGTCCATTATGATTTCCTCTCCAGCAGCCACTACCTCTTCCTCCTCTCTATCCTCTGCTTACGTGAGCACATCTCACTTCGTATTTATTATTCCGACTACTGTTTGGGTTACTGTAATTGTTTCTGTTTGGTTATTGTTGTTGCTGTGGAACCACTTTTCATTATTTCCATACCACGCATCAGTATTTACCACTTTCTTCAGATCAGAGGTTTTATCATTTTCTCCTGTGATGTAACCTCGGAAACTCCATGGTAATTTTCCCTGCAACACCATGAATAACATTTGTTCCTTTACATACTCAACTTTTCACCTTTTTTGTGTAATTCTTCGCAACACGCTTTCATGTTCATTCCTTTACCTAGCCGCTACGGAAAAGCCTACAGGAGTTCCTGCAATACTTCGTACTCCTTATCAATAGTCCAGTATGTGTTTTCGAAATTGTTCAAGAACTCTTCCAAGGTTCGGCAATTGTCCGTTCCGTAAAGTACCCAACTACTCGTGTACTTGCTTAGTTTCGTCCTTGCTGTCCTTATTCGATCCTCTTCAGGTGTAAGACATCGTGGCCGCCTGACCTTTATTGCTTACATATTCCGCCCTCACAATCATATTCAGCACATCAAAACGCTTCATTCGAACCCAAACCCGATAAGATAAAGTCAATGTTGTATGAATTCATGTAAACGATATGCAAATAACAAGTAAATCGCAAATACACACCGAATTTGAAATACTCGAGGCTGGCGTACACACACACATATTCAAGACATTACGGTCACAAAAGCTTTTAGTTCGGGAGTGGCAAACCGCACGCCGGTCCCTTCAGAGGACGAGTCAACCTATCTACATCGGCTGGTGATTGCCCGTAGAGCAGACAGCGTTTGCCTGAGTGAAAGGGAGAACGACCCCATGTTTGGCTTAAAAGCCAATTCCGCTAGATTGTGTGGGAGCGCCTAGCCTATGCATTCTTTACAAACATAGCACGCAGTTTCAGAGGTTTTCACAGGGAGACAGCAAACGCCAAACCCTGATGCTACAGATTTCCGGATTGATTGCCTTAATCGAAATGTCATTCTCCCGTTTTAGAAGAGCAATGCTGATAGGCAGACGATATTCCTGACGCATTGAGCTGAAGGAGTAATGGAAGAGACCGAAAGATATACCTCTTCACGTCTGGTGTGGAGAGGGACCGTTCCGTTGTCGCTCTTGGAGCGAGAACATGTAACGAGAGCATGTGTGCTCATACGTGTACTCAAAGAGCGAGGAACAAGTCTCTCCTCAGTACTTCACTGGGAGAGCACTTCTGTCGAGAGCGAATCTGAGTACTACTCTATATTGAGTCCTTGGGATTAAGCATTGTTCACAGTGTTGGCCGCCACACTTATTGTGCAGTGTGAATGTACAGAGTTATCGTTAAACGCCTGCGAGCGAATTTTTGAGTGGCATTGCAGTGGACTGGTTATCTGACCGGTGTACCACACCAATAGTTAGACTAGGAGCGAATAGGAGTCCGTGACTTCATCAAGGCTAAGGAAGTGTTTGATTGGCGAAGGTCAATCCAGATAGAATGAGAGTTATCTTATTTGTAAGCAGCGAGCGGCGCAGACAGCAGTCATCGCCACTTACGGTATTATGCACCACAGCTATTGCGAGCCCCATATTTCCTCCAGAACAGTACACCTCACTGCATTTCATACGCGACAGCCTTGACCGTACCTAGTAACATTCTAACAGATAATTATTCAAGTTGAGTAAGCGCGGCTCTCAGCCATTCTGCCTAGTCAATAACAATCTTAAACTTTGTATAGAAATTTCATTAGCGAATCCTATCCTTATGAGGTAACTTCACATTCCGAAAAGAACCTGCAAATAACTTGTTCAGTTCATAACTAAAAGTGGCATTGTGATTTCTCAGAATTTTTGCAAAAATAAATAAATAAATAAATAAATAAATAAATAATAATTTTCGTTAGTTTCATGTTTTTCTTACACTAACTAGCACTACTCCAGTACCCAAGTATCCCACAACTTACGCAAGAAATTTTGTGATTTTTTTGTGTCATTTCCTTACAGCGGACGACTCCAGAAGATATTTGTTGCTGAAAGTTTTTCAGGCATTTATCTTTAGAACTTTAGGAGCGCCTGTCTGACTTCTGTAGTAGTGTGGGGGTGGAAATTGCATCTTGCAGGAGCCACAGGGTAAAGGGTACATCTCAGATTAATCCGTTTCGCAGAATGTCAGAATAGCACCCACACGTCGCTCACACAGGTAGTGCGCAAGTGATTTCTTTCCTACATGCGGCCATAAAATCAACTGAGTTCACCTCTCCTTTTCGATAGAATTTTTCAGTTTCGAAAATTGCATTCTTGAAGCAGACGTCTCTTAATGTCAACGTAGAAGCCAAATTTTTTACGTTCTCTAGGCTTTTCACCTGCTCTTTGACTTTATTAATTTCAAATTTCAACCGTTTTGCTCCAGTTCCAGAATTCCACAAATCTATGATTCAAGCTAACTTCCAACATTAGGGTTTTGTCCTGTGCAACAGTGTTGACAAGAGCTACGGTCTCCTTTAACTTAGTTTCAGTTTGGCTCTGAACCTCCGTGATCTGTCCCTTCAAAGTCTTTACAGATCAGTCCAGTTGAATACTGATTTTTTCCTGTTTATCATTGACTGCTTTAATTTCCTGGTCTACTTTCACTTCAAAATCACCCCGAACAGAATTGAGATCCTCTGTTACTTTGCTATTCACTGCATCACACAAATACTCTCTCTGCTTCTTTATTTCAATGCTTACCAATTTCTTTAAAGCCTCTATTTTACTATCAAATTTACCGTCAAACACATTTATTTTCTTAGTTATTTTACCGTCCATTTGCCGCGTCTAAGTTTTTATCTGTTAACCAATTTTTGTATTCAAGAAACTTATTTTATTGTTTAACGAATGGTGTGAAGCAGCAATATCATTTCTTACACGAATCCATATCACTCCTCAAAGGCTGGCGTGAAGAAGATCTTGCATTATTATCATTTGAGAGAACATTTTCAGACTGTTTGTTTTCGAGCCACACATTGTCCTACTAAGAATCAGTGATTTCTGGTTTTGTGGTCACATTATGTACATCTTCCATGACTACTATACGATTTAATGCGCTATTATAAGTTAGCTCGCCATCAAACAATTATGAGCTGGGCTGAAGCGCATGTAGCTTTCTCGAATTCATCATATTTGCTTTCTCTGTTGTTTGGCCAAAAACTGTCCGCCTGCTTAGCTGGGTTGTTACGTGCTTGCCTTCCGTGCAGCTATCCCGGGATCGATTCCCGGCTGGCTTGGTAATTTTCTATGCTCGTGGACTGGGTGTTGTCATCATCATTTCATCCTCATCACCGGCGCGCAAGTCGCCCAATGTGGTGTCGACTGAAATAAGACTTGGACTCGGCAGCCGAACTTCCCCGAATGGGGCCTCCCGGCCAACAGTACCATACGCTCAGTTTGTTTTTTGACCAAAAACTTCATCAGCCGCTATTCAGAATCAGATTTTCATTTTGCTAGGCTCAGCACAAAGTTAATTATTTGAAAAATGATAACAAAACAGCTGTATCTGAATCCAATATCGTTTATTCTTTTTAATACGTTACCAGTTTCCACAGCAAATGGTGTCATCTTCAGGCCCAAAGCGTAACCTGCCATCCACAACCGCAATGACAAAGACCAACAATGTCTTCAAATGGAAACAGTTATCAAGCATGTTAGCCAGCAGATGCATTGAACGGAGCCGTATGTAACGCAGCCAAAAATCAGCTAAATTCCGTACCTTCGTGGCAGTAACAAGCCCAGCATGATCAGACGACTACGAGTTAGCGTACATGCTTGATAACTGTTCCCGTTCGAAGACTTTGTTGGTCTTCGTGGTTGCGACCTGAAGATTACACAATGTGGTGACGAAACTGGTAACATGAGTTAAAAAGAATAAACGACGTTGGATTCAAATATAGCTTTTGGTTTTGTTAACATTGTTGAAGTACTTCGTGCCCAGCTGCGGTAGCACTTTCCTTGTGAACCACCTCAGAAAGCTAATTATTCTCTTGACGTCGAACGTACATTGGACTTACATTTCCAGTTAATCAGGATTTATGAATAACACATGCACCTAATATTCCCCATGTTGTTGGTAAAAAGCATCTATTCCAAAGAATCCGCTTAAGTGCAGATGCAGCTATAACCGAATCATTATCGTGCGACCACACACATAAAAAAAAAGCTTTGTATCACCTCGGTTCCGAGAGTTCCGGAACCTGTAGAGAAAACTGCAATACATATCAGCATAAACATCATTTTCGCCCTTTTTATTGCTCATGAAAACCACACATTGCATGTTGTACCACCACACAGCGAAACCTTCAGAGGTGGTGGTCCAGATTGCTGTACACACCGGTATCTCTAATACCCAGTAGCACGTCCTCGTGCATTGATGCATGCCTGTATTTGTCGTGGCTCACTATCCACAAGTTCATCAAGGCACTGTTGGTCCAGATTGTCCCACTCCTGAACGGTGATTCGGTGTAGATTCCTCACAGTGGTTGATTGGTCACGTCGTCCATAGGCAGCCATTTTCAATCCATCCCAGGCTTGTTCGATAGGGTTCATGTTTTGAGAACATGCTGGCCACTCTTTGTCGAGAGATGCCGTTATCCTGAAGGAAGTCATTCACAAGATGTGAAGGAGGGGGGGGGGGGGGGGCGAATTGTAGCCCATGAAAACGAATGCCTCGCCAATTTGCTGGCGATATGGCTGCACTATCAGTCGTAGGATAGCATTCACGTTTCGTACAGCCGTTACGGCGCCTTCCATCACCATCAGCGGCGTACGTCGGCCCCACATAATGCCACCCCAAAACAGCACGGCACATTCACATTGATGTACCCGTTGGCATTCAGAGTGACCGGATTACCTCCGAACACGTCTCCGACGATTGTCTGGTTGAAGGCATATGCGACACTCATCGGTGAAGAGAACGTGATGGCAAACCTGAGCGGTCCCTGCGGCATGTTGTAAGGCCCATCTGTAGCGCGCTGCGTGATGTCATGGTTGCAAAGGTGGACCTCGCCATGGACGTCGGGAGTGAAGTTGCGCATCATGCATCCTATTGCGCACAGTTTGAGTCGTAACACGACGTCCTGTGGCTGCACGAAAAGCATTATTCAACTCGGTAGAGTTGCTGTCAGGATTCGTCCGAGCCATAATCCGTAGATGCCGTCATCCACTGCAGTAGTAGGCCTTGAGCGGCCTGAGCGAGGCAGTTCTGTCTCTCTGTATCTCCTGGAGGAGATACAGAGAACAACATCGCTTTGGTTCACTCCGATACACCTGGACACTTCCGTTGACAACCCTCCCTGGCACCAAGTAACAATGCGGACGCGATCGAATCGCGGTATTGACCGTCTAGGCATGGTTGAACTACAGACAACACGAGCCGTGTACCTCCTTCGTGGTGGAATGACTGGAAATGGTAAGCTGTCGGACCCCCTCTTTGTAATAGGCGCTTCTCATGCATGGTTCATTACATCTTTGGGGGGTGTAGTGTCATCTCTGAACAGTGAAAGTGATTGTGCCTGTGATACAATATCCACAGTCAACGTCTATCGTCAGGAGTTCTGGAAACCGTGGTGATGCAAAACCTTTTTTGATGTTTATATTTTAGTAGGATAACGATTGAAAGGAATTTTGATAAAATAGGTATAAATAAGAAATGGTTACCGAAATTTGGAATAAATAAACTGAGTCTGTTATAATTTTAGATTGAAAATTACTTAAGAACGTCCGCCAACTCGCTGCGGGAGCAAAAATTACTGTACGAGTATTAGCTGTTTATAAACTGAAATTACGAACTAATGAATGAATTATAATGAGGCGAGAACGGAACCAAAAGCACTGACTCCAGTTCGGATGTTAATATCACGAATTAAAGTCAATCAGCAGCGGAATAATTTCCACTAAACGCATACACGTAAAAGTTAATTGTTTGCGAAACAGTTTACATAATGAATAGCTTTGCGTTCCTCACTGTCCTGCTGTTACTGATTGTAGAAATGCAAATGATCATAAATTCTTGTTTTTTAATGTAGTAAATTATTTCTAGAAAGTTCATAATGTTTCATTTAGCGAAGGATACGTAATTTTGCAGTACACTGTTTTGTATTTTGTAAATGTGAGGAGAGTTTGCAATACGCACAGAAAAGCACGAAATGTATTGTTCTGAAGTAATGTTTTCTCAGTATTCTCTTAACTTAGGCATTTAGTCGTTTATTGTTAAACATTATAACCAGTCGTTTTTTCATGCAACAAAGTTCTTCACTGTTAAACAACAGTTCTCGATAACTACGGATTATGTAGATTGCACCTGTTTACGTTAGTTACCGAAATTGAATAAGCTCATGATTTTCAATAATTTCCAGTTATTTCACTGGTGGTATCCTCGGAATCAATAATGGTGATAGGATAGGACCCTGTTAGGTAAACGACAGAGGTAAAGTTCATTTGCTCTGTAACAGTTGCTGCATTAAACTCTATGTTTTTAAGTTAAGAAAAACTAATATGCCGGCTAGCCTTGTACAATCTGGTCTGATCTTAGTTTGATGAGTTGATGTTCGTGTTATGTAAGGCATTATTTGGAGACAATGTATGACAGCAGGCTCTTCCTTATCGTGTCAGCGTATACGTTTGGGCCCACAATACCCTTCTTGAACATTAATTCCTCTCTATGACAATGTACTGTGCCCATTTACAACCGCATAACATGCCTGGCCATATAATAAAAATCTTACAGTTTATTCCTTACACGCTTACCTCGGGTTACCATATCTAGCTGAGACCTCGTCGGGACAGTCTGAGATCGTGGTGTAGAAACAAGAAATTTATTTAACATAATTATTTTTCATCAGCCAAAAAGTGACGCTTTCTCTTTCCATCATTTGGCATTTTCGTAGGCTATGATAACTTTATTAGACAGAAAAGAGTCGTCAACAACACTTTAGTGATCGAAGTGCACGTCACTAAACACTTCACGCCCTGTATACCCACAGTAGCAAGCAGTAAAGGAAACAAAAGAAAAATTCGGAGTAGGTATTAAAATTCATGGAGAAGATACAAAAACTTTGAGGTTCGCCGATGACATTGTAATTCTGTCAGAGACAGCAAAGGACTTGGAAGAGCAGTTGAATGGAATGGACAGTGTCTTGAAAGGAGGATATAAGATGAACATCAACAAAAGCAAAACAAGGATAATGGAATGTAGTCGAATTATGTCGGGTGATGCTGAGGGAATTAGATTAGGAAATGAGACACTTAAAGTAGTAAAGGAGTTTTGCTATTTGGGGAGCAAAATAACTGATGATGGTCGAAGTAGAGAGGATATAAAATGTACACTGGCAATGGCAAGGAAAGCGTTTCTGAAGAAGAGAAATTTGTTATCATCGAGTATAGATTTAAGTGTCAGGAAGTCCTTTCTGAAAGTATTTGTATGGAGTGTAGCCATGTATGGAAGTGAAACATGGACGATAAATAGTTTGGACAAGAAGAGAATAGAAGCTTTCGAAATGTGGTGCTACAGAAGAATGCTGAAGATTAGATGGGTAGATCACATAACTAATGAGGAAGTATTGAATAGGATTGAGGAGAAGAGAAGTTTGTGGCACACCTTGAGTTGAAGAAGGGATCGGTTGGTAGGACATGTTCTGAGGCATCAAGGGATCACCAATTTAGTATTGGAGGGCAGCGTGGAGGGTAAAAATCGTAGAGGAAGACCAAGAGATGAATACACTAAGCAGATTCAGAAGGATGTAGGTTGCAGTAGGTACTGGGAGATGAAAAAGCTTGCACAGGATAGAGTGGCATGGAGAGCTGCATCAAACCAGTCTCAGGACTGAAGACCACAACAACAACATACCCACAGTAAACCCTTCAAACATTAATAACTCGCACTCGTTGTTCGCATTACGTTTAGAAAAAAATAGTCTTTTCAGATCGCTATTCAAATAACAACTGTCCGATTCTTCCGTGTGGAGCTGCTGGAACAGGTCCAGTCCCGAACTAATGGAGGAGTCTGGTATTTTCTGGAATAATGACGTTAGATCTAGAAGGTGCTTAAGTCGTCGATACACGGTACGCAACATGCAACGCCATCTGTCAGACAACCTTGTCAATATAAACTTGTTGACAGAAATGAAAGTAATTAAGGCAGCATTTACATTTTGCGCCAACAGATAGCGTTACTTCAGTACTTGAGCCAAGCTCGTAACAGTATTCTACAAAATCGGGGCAAAATTAGGTCTTGTCTGTATGTTGGGATATGAAGGTACATAACGGTGACTGTCCCGACATATCGGGATTGCTGGCAACGCCCAGCGACAATACTTCATACTTCTTACGTTTCCTTTGTCTCTATACAATAGCAAACTTCCCTTACTAGGCCAGCGGTTTTAGTACACCAATGTGTATTGTATTGTGTATTTAAACGGGGACTTAGAAACGACGAAGAGGCCTCGTCCCACCGTAACTCTCAATGATAAATGGAAATGCCGTGTGGCTAGGGCCTCCCGTCGTGTAGACCGTTTGTCTGGTGCAAGTCTTTCGAGTTGATTCAACTTCGGCGACCTGCGTGTCGATGGGGATGAAATGATGATGATAAAGACAACAAAACATCCAGTTCCTGAGCGGAGAAAATCTCCGGCAAAGCCGGAAATCGATCCAGAGCCTTTAGGTACGACATTCCGTCGCGCTGACCACTCAGCTTCCAGGGGCGGACATCCTTAGTGATTCACAACCCCACAACAGGCCACAGCTGTCCACCCACCCCACCACCACCCCACACCGAACACAGGGTTATTGTGCGTTTCGGCCCCCCAGTGGACACCCCTCCTCCCGGGACTGTCTCATACCAAACGAGTGTAACCCAAATGTCTGCGTGGTAGAGTAATTATGGTGTACACGTACGTGGAGACAGTGTTCTCACAGCAATCACCGACTAGTATAACTGAGGACGAATAAGGGGATCCAGGCCGAATTCGTCGAGACTGTTGGAAAATCGCCTGAAAAACCATCCACAAGCTGGCCGGCACACCAGACCTCGACGCCAATCAGCCGGGCGGATTCGTGCAGGGGACCGGCACGTCCTCCCGCTCGGGTAGCAGAGCATTAGACCAGTCGGCTAGCCGGGCGGGCTGTTACACCATAGTTTTAATATTCTCTTTTAATTAGTTTGTTTGACTTAATTCTTTTATATTTAATTATATGACCACACTGACAAAATAATAAAAGTTGCATGTGACAGAAGTTACACCAACTTGCATTATGGCTACAGAATTAATTATGATAAAAATTTATTAGAAACTGTGTTGTAGTGTAAGATGCGTACCCAAACTAAGAATTGTGTTTCCTGGTTAGGCATTTCCCCACATACCTGCTCCAAGCTCGGGAAGTCAGTGAGGTGCTTTTCAAAATACTCATCGTTTGTAAAAGAGCTGAAGCATGTATAGGAAAAGTGCCTTGCCCATTTTATCGTATTAAATGGGAGGGCGTAGCCGGGACATGCTTGCCATGCACACCTAGTGTGGTTTCTCATCCTCAGAGAATAACGAGAAATCTAAAGCGCTGAGCATCTAATTTTGAAAACTTTCGCGATCCAACTGCTTTAAACTTATCTTCTTTGTTCTTCACTGTGTGCTCATAGTCATCTTCTTCTCGGTTCCCATGATCAGCGTCCGGGAATTTTTATGAGTCGAGAGATTATTTTGAAATTTAATGTCCACAGACATTGCATGGTTCGTATTTACATGTATGCTGGGCATGATTCCGGTAATTTCTATCGCTTACCAGAAGTGACCATGTCAAGCAATATTTTTCCCTTTCATCCGTATTCTGGACATTAACGCATGCCTGTTCAGCGTCAACATGTTTTGGAAAAGGGATGAAACTGGTCGCTCCATTAACCGGATCAAAAGCATGCGAGAGAATATGAAGGTGGAGCACACAGCTGCCTGCCTCACCTGCCCCCCTTTCCTGCTTCAGCCGAGTATGACACTCTTGATAAAAGTTCCCAACCACTTTGCGATTCACTCTCCCCACAATATCATGAAAGTTCTCCCCTAAATTTGGACGATGTTCTGTTCCTCACCAACATCACTGTTCTCTTTCAAAGGATGAATGTGCTAACTGAACAGAGTTTTTATAGACAAGTGGCGGGATACTGTGGGTCGCTGACGATTTGGGGAGCACCCATTCCAGAGCACCTTGGCAAGCTTCGAGAAAAGTTACAGGACACTGGTAGCCCCCATTCACGTCGTCAATACAGGCTTGCCAGATCGTGTCTCCAAAATCGCCAGCAGCTACAGAGCAGTCCAGTGTGACTGCAGGACTTTGGGTCTGCACAGAATGACATGGCCAGTAGATAAATTGGCAGGGCATTGGTGGGGAGACCTACAGATGTGCAGATTGTGGGCAGGTGCCGTAAGGAAAACGGCGAGCTCCGGAAGAGAAGTGCCTTTCTAAACTGAAGAAAGAACCATCACGAGTGGCGAATTTTGGGTAAAGCCTACAAGTTTCTGTTGTTGCCATGTTAAAATCTGCTTCTTTAGCCAAAACACAGCGGGGTTTACACCCTCTCACGTCACTAAAATGTTGTGCAGAAGCAGTTGCGAGACAATTTTCAAGCAGTGGTTTATTGAGTGAGTAAATGAGGAAAAACAGCTTATGAAAAAGCACGTCCTTGGCTCAAAATAAACGTTTAATGTCTTCGCGTATGTACTTTCAAAACCCATAGCATTTCTCGTTTCACTAGCTATGGATGGCCCTTAAAATGATATTCTCTCAACGAAAATGTCTGTAGTTAGTGGAGTAACGCGGTAGATTGCTTAATAATCATATGGCGAAGTATTGTCCTCCTTGTGTGCTATCATTTGCCCAAATCTCATTCTAGTATCTGAAACTGTTTATGTAATATGATGAATGATTTGGACATTTCACTTGGCTTTTTCGCTGGCATGCGCGATCGCAGCTGAGTATGTTATTTCGGATCAGTTTTCTCGAGATTGATGACACACTGAGACATCCGCCCAAGTCTACAGAGCAATTCAGTATCTTAGCTAAGTTTCATATGCATGTAACATGCTCTAAACGCAAAATCATAGCGACTCCTATTTTTCATTGCAAAGGTTTTCGAAATTCGCGCTTTGTCTTACATCCATGCAAATATCACAGTAACACTGACCACTGACGAAATGATAAGCATCTCATCGTTAAGATGGCACATAACGCAATGAGTAACTCAAAAATGATTTTTTTTTTTTTTTTTACAGAATAGTTCCTGTAAAATCGCCTGAGAAAGGTCGTAGGACGTTCGCCTCGATTTTGTCGTCGCCGAACAGCCGAAAGCTGGCGGACACTGTCGTCCACCCTTCACAAACAAGAGAATTAACAGGTCTAGCGATGTGGGCAAAAATTAATCACTGCGCATCGACCACCGTATCCTGGGAGGACTCTGCTTGGTGACTCGTGACAAAGCGGGCAGGGGTGTTGCTGCTGCTAGGCCCAGAGAGATGTCCAGTCGCTATCTGATTTGTGACAGTTATACAATCGCTCTCTCTCTGCATGTAACCTTTTTATAATATAGTGTTTATAAGGAATAAAACAAGCACAAGTGAGAAAGCGCGATTACACTTTTAGAGGGAATGTTGTACAAAGTCGGTGGAGACTGTATTGGTGATCGAACTTAAACATGATGATACTAGTCTGTGAAAAGGTAATCAAAATTATTGATTCAGAATTGACCCCGTAATAAAATGACGCCAAAAAAGGCACGTCGGACTTCGTAATAAAGCTTCCGAATTAAAATGGATTTTTTTTATCATTCAGGGAGCACTTAAGGCTGCGACAATGGTGGCCGAATCATCGTATTAAGATGGATGAAGTAGAATATTAGCGGGAAGTAATTTGTTAAAAATCTTTAGAAAGATTAGGACAAGGAATAAATTAAAGAAGTGATTAAACAAAATATTCACAACATCATAATTTGACCCAAGTATTACATCAGCATGTGGCACAGCATTTTAATCCATCCGTTCAGTAGGAATGCTATGAAGCGAGACACTAAAATATGATGCTGGAGCACCAGTATTTGTAATTTCAAAACAAACAAAGAACGAAAAACAGAGCTCAGACTTCTATGCGATTTACTATATCTCTGATGTCGAAAATTTGTGGCGATGAAGTTAAACGTTTTATTGTACACACCCATTGAATGACGCTGGCACAGTTTTTCACCATTAACTTGATGACACCATTCAAGAAGTCGCTATTTAATAACGTCTGTTCATTCCGTTGTATCCACTGTCTCGCACAAATTATGTTTCATTTCCTTTTGTCTTTAAACTCACATAAAATAGAGTTTACTAGAACGTCATGAAAATTGATATATACATATATTTACGCAAATTTTAATAAATCCTAACAGATTCTAAAGGATAAGCTCAATTACTCTTAGGGATGTGGGTTTGCTCTAACCTGACAGCACCACTAGTGCGTGAACCATGTAGTATGTGGCTGCGTTGAGTTATACTTTGTATTTATTTTGTGCACATTATTTGAATTTTCAGATATCGGTCCCGACAATCAAGTGTGTCTAGTAAAACCGTACTGTCGTGAAGTTAGTGGAGCGTGGGTGGAGTGAACAGTCTGTCGGTGCTGGTTCAAACTGGATAACGTGTTTGCATCCTCGCATCTGTCAGGAATAACTTGTAAGTCTTTCCAAGACCATTCCTCCTCCACCCAGTAAACCACAGCTAGCCAGGCACTCATGTGGTGAAATCCAGGTAAAGTCCGCACAGGATACGGTGGCCGATTAGTATTGACCTGTTTTCGTCCAAAGTGCTGCGCGAGTCTGTCCGATGGTTCGGAAGCGGAGGCCGACACTGTCTGCCTCATTTCGGCCGGTCGGTGATAACGGAAGCGAGGCGCACGCCTTACACTCTTAATTTTTGCTTTCCTTGTAGCTTTGTATGTTAGATTCATTACGATGTGCCCATCATTTTGCCAATTGTCATGATAATTGAGATATTTACGTGGAAGTAAGACACTGCGCCAAACTCGAAAAAGTTTGCAATGAAAAATAGGAATGAATTTGCGTTTGGTGCACAATACATAATATGTTGCTGTGTATGAAGTTTAGCTAACATCCTGTATTTTTCTTTAAACTTGGGTGGTGGCCGCTGTCACCAATCTTGAGAAAGTTGATCTGACGTGGCAAACTCTCTTGCGATCGCGCTGCAGCAGCGATAAAACCAGAGTGAAATATCAACAACATTCTTCATATTTCATTAACGGTTTAAGATATTGTAATGAGATTTAGGCAAATGGTAGCATGCAAACTGGATAGTATTTTGCCATATGGTTATTACGCAAAACTTCATTATCCACCTTTTATTCCACTAACTACAGACTTTTTCGACGAAAGAATAACATATTTAGGGGCCATCGATAGCAGGTGAAATGAGAAATGCTATGGGTTTTGGAACAACAGAAGTTAAGACATTACATTTTCTTGTACCGAGGATATGTTCTTTCAGAAGCTACTGACCTTACTTTTGGTCATTTAGTCACTTAATAAATCACTGTTCCAGAATTCTCTCGCAGTTCCTTCTGTTAGTGAGGTGACTCTGTGTAAACTTCGCGGTGGTTTAGTTAAGAAGCAAATTTCAACATGGTAGCAAGAGAAAGGTGTAGGTTTTACTCAAAATTCGTCAGTCGTGACACTTCTCTGAAAGTTACAAATGGATAACAAGCCAGGTGAAAATAAAACGATGCAATTTAGCCGAAATTCTTTTTAGATTCTAACCAAAGCAGAGTTGACAGATAGTTTTGAATGGTCACCATCCAAATGTGGCCGTGGAGAGGCCCCGCTTAACATTTACAAAAAATAAGTATAGGCTTCAGTTTAGAACTGCACTTCCCCTCGACTTTTTCGCATTTCCCCCATAGCGTCTGTCAAAGACTCCATGACTACCGCTCTCCTCTCGTGTGCCCTGCCGACTGCGCATCTGCCGGCCACGGTATTCAGTGCAAACTCTTAGCGAAGTGTTCATTTCCTCTTAGTGCATCCGCGTCGATGAAATATTCCGATTATACACAGTAACACTCGCCAAACACAGAATTTCTCTCACTCGATATAGCTTCGTAGGTTTCGCATCTCAGTCACCTACTCTTAGGGCAATCCTCTAAACAGGTTGAACTTCAGTGTAAATCCAACCAAGAATTTCTAGTTCAGAGCATCGTTATCTATATAACACAATTATAGTTCGATTTTTTCTGCGTATCTCGTTATTTGTGATGAAATTAAACGTTTTCTCACTGAATTTACATAGGGAAATCAGTGTTTTATGTTCCTTTCTATAGGTTTTCCTTGTCCTTTACAGTTATATTTACATTGTACCTTCAGACTGGTGAGCAAATATTTGGGCAAGGATACGCTAATTTTCTTTTAAAATTTTCTACTATATGAGCTCAACCCTATTGAATTTGTATAACAGGCATTATCTATGTCACGAAGAAAGAAAAGCTATCTGCACACAGCAGAGCTAAGACACATGTACATGTACAAATACACACGAAGCGGAACGAAAATAAAGAATAGGTCAAACAAAGGAACATTATATCTTAGCATGTAAATAATTTTTCGTTGAAATATTCGTCCATAGTCATGAGTTGCAAATACTTATTTACTTAAAGCTAATGTATCTCACAGACAAAGCTCATTAGCCTCAAGAACTTCACTTCATAAAGATAAATTAGTAAAACATAGGACAACTTCACCTAAAATATTAGTTCCATCAGAAATATGTACATTTTACTTTCAGTGTTCATGGCAAAAACTTATGTTAATTTCGGCCATTTCAGGGTCATGGTTAGAAGTTCTTCTCCTTGCACAGTAGAACATGAAGACGAATACGTACACATGTTCATAGCAACTGTTTACAAACGGAAAGGTAATGACTACTTTAGAAAAGAGTTTTACTGTTCAGTGTCTCTTACTTTATGGTTCTGTTCATACTACATTTCAGTACAATATACACACCGCAAGGAATGTGGTAAAGTAATTTACCACGTATGTGTTACGTAATAATTCACACAACATTTGGTACCTTACTAATTTGATCAGTGAATAAGACGGTATTCTCTATATTTAACAGAACTTGGACATATCACAGCAACTATGAACTACTTTCCTGTATTTTTCCTACATTATTTTCGATTAATGAAAAATACACAGTGCAAAAGCATAGGTTTTAGTTTCTGTGCAACTCAGTTCTCATATAAATCTCATTTCAAAAAGAATTTTCATTCTTCTAATGTTGCCTCAGTTCAGTTCAGAGAACCGAACTGTTCCATCACCTTGTATGTACTATGTAGTGAAACGGGTCATTAACTGTTCAGTCCAAGACTGTGGTAACACACCTTTCAATGCTCTTATAAACACAATAGAAAGCGGAGTATTTTTATGGTATATAAAACTGGAACCGTCTTTGGCTGAGTAAACGTTCTTCAAGCATGACAGAAAAAAGAGGCAGTTGAGTCGTGACCTCGTATGATATCCGATTTAGCGATAAATTGTTAAAATTTATTTTGTTAGCATGAGTTGTAAGAGCTACCACAATACGATTTCCGCAATTACCGCATACTTTATTAACGGTTGGTGGGGTGCTTTGAGGTGTGCCCCTGGTTGTAGACAATTTCTGTTTTGCTGTCGTAATTTGAGCAGTTACTTGGTCACGCCGTTCCAGCAAATCTTTGTTTAAAGGAACCTTTATCTGATTTTACTCGGATTTTACAAATTCGTCAGAATTGTCTCTCTCGGTCATAGCGGATTTTACCGATTCATCTACGTCACGTTCTGAATCTGAACTTGGTTTGATGTTTACTTCTACATCATTTTCCATAACCCTTGCGAAAACTCGTTAACAATATTTTTGGATTGATCATTGAATTGCTTTTGAACCTTTGCATCTTGTTCTTCTACGAAACTTTACTTTCAAGTTCTTTAACAGTACCTTTTAAACGCTTTTCATCTCCGGACGATGTCTGTACAGTTTCCGGAAGAAGCATCAACACCTAAATTCACATATCAAAAAAGTTTTGCATCACTCCGGTTCCGAGAGTTCCGGAACCTGTAGAGAAAACTGCAATACATATCAACATAAACATCATTTTCGCCCTTTTTATTGCTCATGAAAACCACACATTGCATGTTGTACCCCCACACAGCGAAACCTTCAGAGGTGGTGGTCCAGACTGCTGTACACACCAGTACCTCTATTATCAAGTTGCACGACCTCCTGCATTGATGCCTGCCTGTATTCGTCGTGGCATACTATCCACAAGTTCATAAAGGCACTGTTGATCCACATTGTCCCACTCCTCAACGGCGATTCGGCGTAGGTCCCTCAAAGTGGTTGGTAGGTCACGTCGTCCATAAACAACCCTTTTCAATCAATTCCAAACGTGTTCCATAGGGTCCACGTCTGGAGAATATGCTGGCCACTCTAGCCGAGCGATGTCATTATCCTGAAGGAAGTCATTCACAAGATGTGCACGACAGGAGCGCGACTTGTCGTCCATGAAGAAGCATGTTTCGCCTATACGTTGCACTATCGGTCGGAGGATGGCATTAACGTATCGTGCAGCAGTTACGGAGGCTTCCATGACCACCAGCGGCTTACGTGGGCCAAACGTAGTACCACCCCAAAACAGCAGGGAACCTCCACCTCGCTGCGCTCGCTGGACAGTGTGTCTAAGGCGTTCAGCCTGACCGGGTTGTCTCCAAACACGTCTTCGACTGTTGTCTGGTTGAAGACATATGTGACACTGAACGGCGCACAGAACGTGATGTCAATCCTAAGCGGTCCATTCGGCATGTTGTTGGGCCCATCTGTACCACGCTACATGGTGTCGTGCTTGCAAACATGGGCCTTGGCATAGACATCGGGAGTGAAGCTGCGCATCATGCAGCCTATTACGCACAGTTTGACTCGTAACACGACGTCCTGTGGCTGCACCAAAAGCATTATTCAACATGGTGGCGTTGCTGTCAGGATTCTCCGAGCCATAATCCGTAGGTAGTGGCCATCCACTGCAGTAGTGGCCCTTGGGTGGCCTTTGCGAGGCATGTCATCGAAGGTTCAAGTCTCTCTGCATCTCTTCATGTCCGAACAACATCGCTTTGGTTCACTCTGAAATGCCTGGACACTCTCCTTGCTGTGAGCCCTTCCTGGTCCAAAGTACCAATGCGGACTTGATCGAACCACGGTATTGACCGTCTGGTCATGGTTAAACCACAGACAACACAAGCCGTGTACCTCCTTCCTGATGGAATGACTGGAACTGATCAGCTGTCTGACCTCCTCCGTCTAATAGGCGCTTCTCATGCATGCTTGTTTACATCTTTGGCCGGGTTTAGTGTCATCTCTGAACAGTGAAAGAGTCTGTGTCTGTGATACAATATCCACAGTCAACGTCTTTCTTGATGAGTTCTGGGAACCGGGGTGACGGAAAATTTTTTTTGATCTGTGTATTATACTGTACAGACAATGGATTGGAATTAGTTTTGGTAATTAACTTACATTCTTATCTGTTGCGTTGGTGCGTTGTTAAATTTCTATTTTGTTCCGTTCTAAGACATTTTATTTTTCCTTCCATTGCTTGAAGAGTTCATATTAACAGTGTAATTTGATCAGTTGTTTGACCACTTTTTTGTACACTCGTTTCTCGTGAAATACCGCCCATCAGAACATTTACTTCACGTGAAACGTAATTATGGAAAACATTTATATTACGTAACGAATTGCCCCTGCCACCTTCAACTTCAGAAAAAAGACTTTCAGCTGAAACATTGGTTTCGGTCTCAGAGCGCGATCCAAGATTGTGCTCTGAACAGTGTAAATTCTAGACTTCCACGTTAGTGGATTCTCTTTATTCTGGAGTAAGGTTCATACAACCATTTGCTCCACAAGCCATTCCTGTGTTCTTTCCTATTTTCACCGCGACATTGATGTAAACAAAAAATATCTTCGCAAAATAATTGATTAACTATGATATGAAATAATTATCTGCCGGGTAACTATATTAAACTTTGAATTTTATCTGTGTGAATAAATGTACAACAATGCAATGTAAGATTCGCTGTTAGTAACAAAACGTTACAAACACAGCAATCTTGTGGTTCCTGCCATGGAATATCACTTATTTACAATGGTAGTACTCAACACAGAACATTTTGAAATTTACTGCAATTGACAAATATTTCATTGTTACATGTTGTACACAGCATGGTAGTTTAAAGTTACGTGTTGCTAGTTGCACTTACCTCAAAAAGTGACGCGTTGACGTTCCCAATAATTTTCCCTTCCAATAATTTTTATCATGGAAATATGTTTTCTCTTTGTTCAGTTATTGATTTTCCTTCCTCGTAATTTTTTTTCTAGATGAATAGCTTCCAACAAGACGTTCTACACGCAACATAGAAAACAGACAATATTATCGGTCTCGCAATTTATAATCGCTCTTCCTCGGTGTGTAACTTTTTTTAATGAAATACTGGTTGTAAGGAACAGAATAAGCCAAAATGAAAAAGAGCGATTATAATTTTAGGTGAAGTGTTGTACAAAACTTGGGAAGCCTCTGTCGGCTGTTGATCTTTAGCACAATGAATAGTGACCATGGGAAGACAATAAGTTTTGCGTCAGAGTTGACCCTATAAGAAAACGGACATAGATCTTCGCAACAAAACTTCTGCATGAAGAAAATGGGTTCATTCTGAATGAAGAAAATGGGTTCATTCTCCTTCTCTCTCTCTCTCTCTCTCTCTCTCTCTCTCTCCCACTGTGTGTGTGTGTGTGTGTGTGTGTGTGTGTGTGTGTGTTTGCATCGTGCCTCGAGCATTTAGGCTGGACGATCGCGGCTATTCGTCTGTATTACTATTTTCAAGTAATTTTCTGATTAAAAAATCAGATTAGGACAAGGAATAAATTAAATGATTAATTACTAAATTAAGTGATTAAAGCAAATTTTCATAACATTATAAATTATCATAGTACTACATTAGTACGTGACACAACTTTTAGTCCATTCCCTCAGGAGGAATACTAAGAAGAAACAGAGTAGAATATGATGCAGAGGCACCAGCTACTGTCCTTTCAAAACAAAGAACGAAAAGCATTCAGAGTGCACACTTCTATACAGTTAACTATATCTCTGAGATCTGGAAGAGTGGGAATAAAGTTAAATGTTGTGTTATAGATGCAAGACGGTCTGGGATGTATCGAGTATGCTCACTCAAGTCACGTGGTCTACGGCACCGCTTCGACGTCTCTAGTTTACCCTGCTTCCACTGGTGTGATGAATCAGGCTTGTATTTAAATACAGTTGACCGTGCTGGTCCACCACGGGGACGATGGCAGAATGCAACACATCTGGTGATCAACCAGCGAGCTGCGACCATTATCTACGGAGAACCACCCACGCATCAGACGCCGCTGTCGGCCCTGTTCAAGATATAGCACTTCCGAAAACTTCTTCATGCGTTGGCTGATGGCCTGCCTCCGTTCATTAGACATCATCCTCCTGGACTGGGAATTTTTGCACAGGAAATTATGCAGTATTGGTCAGTAGCCTGAAACTTTCCCAGTTTTTTATGGTGTCTTTTGCCACGTTAAGTTTTCTCAAGTCGTATCTCGCCTCTTCCAGCTAACGCACGGTGTTTTTCGATTTTGAATTGAAATTAAAAATTTTCTTCGTTAGCCTATTGTCATTCATTCTGTAGAAATGCCGGTGAAATTTTAATCTCATATTTCTAATTGTGTCTGCGATTGTTTCTTTGTTTCTGTATAGATCTTTATTTCTCCTCTTCGTCATATTGTTGTCTTTGTTCTTTTTTGGCCCTAAATTTTTTCTGAGTTTTCCTTCTCCTTTTCCAGTTCTCCATCACCTCTTTTATTCGTACTAGGCATTCAGATCCACAATGTGCTTTCGGTTTAATTACTGCCGCGTAATGTGTAATTTTTGCCTGGAATGATAGTGATATTTTATTATATCGGTTTGGGGTGAGATCGTACGTTGATTCCAATTTCTTCGATCTTTCCTTACTTGTGATGTTATCTAACCCGTTTGATTGTATTCTGTCTCCCAAATACTGAAACTTATTAACTCTTTTGATGTTTCCGTGTTGCATTTTTGTGTTTTCCTCTTTTGTGTTTTCTGCAACGTTTAGTGTTCACAAGTCGTTTCGTGTCTCTTCCAGCCATCCTATAGTGTTTTTCAATTTGTAAATGAAATTAAAAATTTTCTTCGTTACCCTATCTCATTCATTCTGTAAATATGACCGTGAAACTATAATCTGTTCTTTGTTATTGTGTCTGTGATAGTTCCTATGTTTGTGTGTGTATCTTGATTTCTCCTCTTCGTCCAGTTAGTATTAGTAATCCGCTTTTAGCTGCAATTTGGTGAAGTGTTTCTATCATTGCTTTTGAATCTGTTTTGTCCTTAGAAGTTACTGCAGTGTCGTCAGAAACAGCGAGACATTTCACACCGGATCTTCCTTTTCTTTGTCCTAGATGGATTCCTTCGATATTTTTCTCTTACAATTCTTTATCCTACTATCTCATGACGTTTCTTAGACCAGATTGAAGAGAATCTCTGAGAGCTCAACTCCCTGCTGAATACCTCTTTTAATTTCGAAGGGTTCATAAACTTCTCCTACAAATTTAACTTGTGTCTGTGAGTGTCTGTTCGACTAATTGTCTGATGATTTTGTTGATACCTCATTTTTCCTATGTTATGAATACTGTCTGTCTATCTGGAGAATCGTATGCGTTTTTGAAGTCAATGAGTGTAACGACTGTGTTAAGATTTCGCATTATTCTGATCCTGACGATAATTTTCAAGTTAAAAAGTTGCTCTGGGCACGACCGATTTTTTGTGTATCCTTCTTGGTACTCTCCAGTTGTGTGTTCTGAGTGATATTCTAATTTGCTCACTAATGCTTTGGATATTATTTGGTAGGTGACTGGAAACAGAGATATGCCTCGGTAATAGTTGGTGTCTACCCTTGTCACCATTCATATGTAGCGGATGGATTATGGCTTCTTTCCAGTCGTCTGATATTCTTACCATCTCCCAGCAATCTTTAATATCCCCACACGAGGGGAACCCAAAAGTAACGGGAATTGGGTTGCCGTGAGGAGGGAGAGTGAGGGAACCCACTGTTCGACAAGGTGTTCCTTACAGTCACGCCACCTGAACCAGTGTATTAAGTTGTGTCGCTGTGAATGCATCGGTTCGCCCGTGAGACTCTTTTTAGTAAAACAACTTTTTTCCATTTCGGTAGATTGTCGAGAGCAATGCGCCGCTGTAAAATTTTGTTTCCTGTTGAGGAAATCAACCGTGGAAACTATTGTATTACTTAAGACTGCTTATAGAGATCCTGCCCTAGTAAAATCAGAGTCTACGAGTGGTTTTCACGTTTCAAAAATGGAAAAATGTCAACTTGAGACCAATCTCGTTCAGGACGCCCCTCAACGTCAAGAAGTTACGAAAATGTCTACGAAATCAATACTCTCGTTCGCCAAGACCGTCGCCAGACCGTCCATTTATTTTCATTTCCGTGTCCGATCAGCAATTCCAAATAATGGCAGCTCCGGTAGCCTTTTCATTTCCTTCGTAAACATCTTGTATTGTGCACAGGTTGTCCAGAAGGGGGCATACAAATATGTGGCCTGGCTTTTCTTCAGCCCCGCAGTCACAAAAGGTGTCAGCGCTCGCTGGAAGGATTCCCCATTTCTTCAGGTTGGTCTTGCATCGGGTGACGCCCACTCTTCGGCGGTTGAGGGACCACCATACAGTGTATTGTAGAGCTAGTTCTTCTTGTAGTGAAACGTCTACGGGCAATGAGCTCTTCCATGTTGCAAGACGATCTGCGCCTGGTGCTCCCTCTAGTGATGCAGTCCTACCAAGGAAACTCTTGCGGGATTTAAGGCGGGATCGTGCTGCCTGATGACCATACAGAGGATGTCGGCGGTCATTCTCATGCTTTGTTCTCTCATTGTCTGCAGCAGTGGTGCTCTGGATATTGGGTGGGGCTATTCCAACAACCGAATACAACTGCTGCACTGGTGTTGGCTTCAAGCATCCTGAGATAATCCTTGCATTCACATTCAAAAACTACTCTGAACTTAATGCATGGGGATCAATACGCAGACTCTACCTTGGATGTAATCCATGTGGATCCAACCTGAACAACATCGCAGATGTAACGCTAGTGATCAGTACCTCGAACTTAACATCAGTAAATTCTTGCCTAACAGTATTTGGAGTAAATTACTGGATGATCCACTTTCAGACAACATGATATCCCCTATTCCTGTAATTTATTCAGGACAGTTTGGGCCCTCGACATCAGTGTAGTGTGGTCTGATGATACCACCCCTGAAGCCCCAAAACCCCGTGGTTGCTGGCACTTTTTAGGACAGGATCTCACAGGCCCATATTGGCAACGTGAGTGCAGCTACCATGATATTGCAACTTTTCTCGATGTCTGCCAGTGTGTTTTGGAAAGAGTGCTCCCAGAAATCGTCACCTAGGTTCGGCATCCTGCCATTAAGTGTAACGCATATGGCCAGCTGACTTATCTCTAGAAAAAGGTGAAGAAAAGAATATTGTCCAAATTTTAGGAAAACTGGTACAATATTGTAGGGCGATTCAACTGCAGAGTGGTTCAGAAACTTTGTTAAGACTTTCATTCTCAGTAATTTTTTTTCGAAATGCAGGAAAGAACGTCAAGTAAGGCGTTCAGCTGTGTACTACACCCTCTCCTATGTTCACAACTTTTTCATCCACTTAGTAGGGGTATCCAGTGTCATCCCTCTTCCAAAAGATACTGCCACTAAACACGCATGTATATATTTCCAGAATCCAGATTAAAGGGATTAATATTGCTTTGCATGGTTACTTCTTCCTAGCAACAGAAATTACCTGGAACATGCCCACGCTACAAGTAAATACGGAACATCTCATATCTGTGGGAGCTATAATTTCAATTTCCCACTAAACTCCAGGGGCTAACAAAATACGAGAAGCAATATTCTGATTATTTAGGTCACCTACGCAATATCCATGTTAGTTGGATCCCTCTACTTTTCAAATTTAGCCCATCAGCGACCCAAAGATATAGATTTCTTGCTTTTCCGCAAGGGTGAGAAGCAGCACTATGTGTTGATCAAAAGAACGTCACACCTATTTTCCTCTAAAATTAATACGAAAAAAGATGCAAGGTAATTTTGTCGGGGATGCCTCAAATCTGTTACAAAGAGGGAGTATCATGGAAGATGTTTCAGTGACTGCTCAGGCCAGGAATAGGTACTAGCGAAAATGCCTAAGTAGGATAAAAAGTTCTTAATTTCAGGAATGCTCACCACCAGGCTCTATGTCCCTTCATCGTATATGCTGGCTTCGAGTGTTTCCTAATTCCCATAGCGTACTGTGAAGACGACTCCAATGCTTCACATAGTACGATCACAGAACGACATGTACCGTATGTGCCGTGTGTCAAACCGTAAGGTCGTATGACTCCAGTCACAGCAAATACGAATCATACATCGGGGATAATTTTGCGAGCCGGCTGCGATTTGGGATCGAACAGCCGACCCGCAGGATGATGATGCTTTGTATGAGCAGATGTTCGATTGTCATATTTGTAGGCTGACGTTGGACACAGAAGTGGAAACTCCACATAGAGACCATTGTCATATAATGGGGGAAGTTCCGGGGGGCAGCTCACAACACACACAATTTGAAGTACCAACTGCCATGGCACATACTTATCTTCATCCATAATTTTAGAGGGTATGATGCTTACGTCAATGCTGCGCATTCTCCAGCAAACTGACAGGCACTGCTATAATAGATGTGGAGTATGAGCATGTGGCGAATATTTTTCCAATCTGGAAATCGTTAGATGGAAGGAAGAGACGCAAGATGTGGCTGAGGATTCTGATGAGGCATGTATCCTGTGGGTGGAACTAGCGTATTCCACTCTTTTGCACAACGTGCAGAGTGACATGCTGTTGTGTCTGCAGCTCCTAGTTCTCGCAAACGTTTCGTCCCCAAGCTGATGACGACGCTGCGGAACAAGCACAGATACATTCTTCACTACAGAGATCTCCAGCAGTGTCTAATGTTTTGGTTTAGACTTGTTAGAATCACCTGTAGCAGTTTCTTCAAGCTGTGTCACTGGTTGAAAGAGTATGTTGACACGAAAACTAAACAGAGAGCTCTCGTTACATGTGACTTTGGAAAAGCTTTTTATAAATTAATGAACTGTTCAGTATTCGAATGAACTGTGGAGAATGTTACAGAACATCGTCAAATCTATTTCGTTTACCGCTGGTATCGTCATTATAGCGCAAGGGAATTAATCGTCAGCTCAAAGAGTCACCAGCTTTAATGAAGGACTATTCATTGTGTAAATGGCTAATGTTTAACTGCACTTCACGAAGTCAGCACATATCGGTATGTGTGTTCTGGACCTCTCCAAACTCCACTCGAACCACTTTTACAATTAATTTGCAAAAATATCTTGGCGAAATTCAAGTTACTTTATATGGATACAGACAGTTTCGTCTATTGGGTAAATGGCTGCAAATCATATAAATTAATTAGGTACAATAATAAAGAATTCGACACAGATGAGTATGAGGCTGATAATTGTTATGGAGCATTACCATAAAACAGGATGTTTATCAGTTTGATGAAGTAGAAGGTGCATAATTAGCAAATGTTGAATTCGTGGGGTTAAGGTCAAACATTTATTCATATCATATAGATCTGATGTCACCAGGAAGTGGTCTAAGAATACGTATCATGTGGCCCCAAAGGCTCTCACACTCGAGCATTACAAGAGGCGCCTGCTCGGTGGCACTCATGCCGCTCCACATATGGGTTGGCAGGTAGCCTTTAGGTACATACTGCACTGTAGCTGAAAGTTGGACTGTTTCATCATGATGACAAACGATTCATCTTTGAGCAAAGTATTTGCGTCTTACCATAACCATGTTATGCATGGAGTTATTGGATGTGTGGCTCTGTATTTATGTCTTTGTAAATAATGAATATATATATATATATATATATATATATATATATATATATATATATATATATATTATGAAACGTCCCCTTTTGTACTATTTATGCATGACTGTGCTTAAACTGACACACAATATTTTTAGCGCAACGCAATCTGACTATCAAAGATCCCTGCAAAAGAATGGCCCTGACTAACATTAAACTATACCTCTCACAAATCACTTACCTCACAAAAATCTTCGCTGCTCAAGCTACTGCAATACAGCGAGCGCCACTACTGCCAGCTAAATAAAAGATTCAAACTATGCAAGGCACTAACTACTGATAGGGATAGTTAGCAAATGAAAGATATTAATAGAGAACAAACAATGTATTTACCTTAATATCATCACAAGTCTTAATATATATATCAGTTCATGACAAATTACAAATCTCCGCCATCTCTCTCCCCACATTCACCACTGCTGGCGGCTCACCTCCAACTGCGCAACGCTACGCGCTGTTCACAGCCAGCTGCCGCTGCCCAACACTACAATGGCGAGTATCACAACAATGCAAAGCAGACACAGACTGCCCACAGCACAGCCAGTGATTTTCATACAGAGGTGGCGTTACCAATGAAAAAACCTAAACAGCCTACTTACATAGCCCCCATACTCCCCACAAAAATTTTTACAAATAGGATTGGGCAGTGGCCAATACAGAATTGAAAAAAATTTTTCATAATTACAATAACAAAGAAATCAAATGCACACACTTATTGATACAACGTTGGTCAAAAGCTAAAAATTTCTCACAGTCCATAAAGACAGTCCACATTGTTCATCACAGTAAAATAGTGTTTTTCTCAAAGTCTGAGCAGTAGAAGAAAATGCACACGGAAGTAGTGGATTTCCATGCAGTCTTGAAGAAGTAGTGTTGTCCTTCCAACGGAAAGTCAGTGCTGACTCTCGACATGCTGACAGGTAATGGGCCACAACAGAGCAAACCAACTGCAGAGTCAGTCGAAGTTTTGATGAATATTGGTAGGTAGGTCATCACAGAGCAGACCCACTGTAGTCCTGGTAGAGATTACGGTATTGGTGGGCCACCAGAGGTGCAGACCCCACTGCAGTCCTTGTAGAAATAATGGTATTGATGAATCATCAAAGATGTAGACCTACTGTAGTCCTTGTAGACACGGCCAGCAGCCATCTGTTGCGACTGTGCAGGTGCACAATCACCATCGAAGAGTCTTGCGGAGAATATAGCAAGTCCATAAACCACCCCTTGTGCACTCACAAAGTTTGTGGAATTGTCCTTAGAACCAGCAATGCTGTTATCCAGTCCCTTGCGGAATTATTAACACATGTGCAAACACTAACAGTCCCAACTTCTCACATATTGTCCATATACCATGACCAACAGAAACGTGTGCAGTGAAATGTAACTTACAAGTTAATAATATCATGAACTGGTGACAATTACAATTTTATAACAGAAGAATACAATAACAAAGGTACAAAATACATCATTAAAGAACATAACAATACAGATAACATTTGTAGTACAGGCTTTACAAAAGAATTGAACTAACATAGACATCAGTGTTACAGGAATTATGACATGAGTACGTACATAAAAGATCAGAATAACTTTCGAAACATCAACTTCACACATAAGCATTTAAACAGAATGAATAATGTCTAATATCTTTACAAAGTAAATAACATATTATTAATGCCAATTATATTTGATGATAACAGTATTCCTCATCATAGTGAATGTAGCTTAATATTAAAAGAGGGAAAAATTCTATGAAACTACACAGAGACAGGAAGAAAACAACTACACAAGGGTACACAAACACATAGTGGGATAACACCAATAGGAAAGGACAGGGTTCGTTTTCAGTGTAACATTTGGTACTGCAGTCCAACCCAAAACTTCATTCTATAGATCTTTCGTCTTATTTCAACCTTTGCTTCCCCCAAAAAAATCTTATCCAAGCATGCTTTCTGTATTCTGTTCATATTTCTTTCAAAATAATTATTTCTGATTGTACAATACTCATTTGGGCCCAAATCCTTTTTATATAACTTCGCACTGCATTCTTTACCTATTCTCCATAGTCAGTTTCTCATATAGTCTACCCCCTCTTAAGCTAACTTAAATCTACTGAGCTCAGATGCTAAACTAAGGGACGAGGCAATGCAGCAGCACGTAAAACAATTATTATAAACAGCAATGCAAAAAATGCAAATTGGCAAAGCTAGCAGCATAAATGAGCAAAAGTCAAATTCAATAACACTATGCCTGGCAAACAGCAGCAACTTATACCTAAACATGACATAGCGCAAGCAGAAAAAATATTACACTAAAATGGCCATGTCTAATACCTATGTCACATCTTAACATTAGAGTGATGCATCACAATTTATTCTACAAAAGAAATTACCAAGTACTTGAAAAGAAAATTATGTGTTACTGTTATTAGTTCCTTCTTATTGTTCTTTCCTTTCCAAGTGCTCCTTTTTTTTAAAGAATGTGGATCATAAAATAATTATTTAATAGATCTGTTGACAGAAAGTGTTCACATTAGCAAATGCATTTCATTTTATAAAAGCAATGCTGCAACACAGCTGAAAAACAGGTATCAAATGAAATAAGCAGTTACGCAAACCAAAGCATAAAAATATCATTCAATAGTCATGTGACATTTCATAAGTTGGTAGAAATTCTCTCAACTCTCGTAGAAAGACGCTTGTCGTAATCAGGTGTGCAGATGTACGAATATTTCCCATCAATTCATAAGCATTTCAGTAATTAGCACAAAGTGCGAATAATCATATGTTTTCAAGTAACGAGGGTGTCGCATTAGCGATGAAAGGCACACCCTAATGGCTTGTTCTCCAGGTGCTTGACACGTCCCACGTCCCCTTTTTTTTCTACCTGTGCCGCTGAAAAGGGCTCGCAATAATGGCTTTTTCTCCAGGCGTCTGACACAGCTGGGTGCCCGCGACGCATTACGTGCAGGTGGTCACTTAACTTTCTTACGGAAATATTTACCGCTACAGTGACAGCCTCACATAAAAATATTTCACAGGTCAAGAATTAGCGTTGCAAATCTGTAGAAACAAAATCCTACGAATATAACAGTGTCCAAAAAATGTTCAGTGGCATTGTGATACATTCACACATGATTCACACATGTCATAACTCTTAAAGTACGATTCTTGGTTTCCAACATCCTTTTTCACAAGTCAAGAGTCCCTACCCACTATTCATTACTCCTTACCTTATTACACATATACGTATCCATCGACACTCGTCAATATTTCGTCATTATAAATATGAAGCATAATCAAATAACTCATATAGCCTCAGCCTATTAATCGTAAACATACCTCAGCAGCATAATACACATCGTCGTCGTAAAAATAACATCATAACACCTCGGTCAAATCTCAAAATCGTCGTAGCTTCCTCCAATAATTAAAAAAATTCTCTGCTCATGTCAAAAGTGTCATCTGCCTCAAACGTACTTTAAAAATCATAATCCCTTTACCAAATACATCATTCAAAGCTCTCATAGTATCACAATGGTTCCAAAAAAATATGAAGAGTTCACACAGTACAGACAAAATACAATTTCGTAAGTGTGAAGTTATCCAACGGTGTAATTACGTAAACATGTGTCACTGATGTAGTAAAAATAAATGTTTGTCTCTCTCAGTTAAATGATCAGATAGCTGTGTAAATTGTGTGTTAGAGAAATATGGTACCGATGTGTAAAGTTGTATAAGCAAATACCATATTAGCTAGGGTTCCTTGTGGTTGCCACACACATGGTACACAAAGTAAGCATGTACCCCCCTGAGGATTAATGTAATTATACCCTCAGGTGCTACAGATTATTGCAATGGAATGAAATATATCACGGAAAAACTTTGTATCATTGTGTTTCAAATATCTTTGAAAATAAATGTTTTTAGTACAAAATTGATCACTCAAATACGTGTCCTGTAGCGCTAAATGTGCGTCTTGTTGCAACATAATCTCTGTGGAAGTGTCGTAGTTATCGTCCTCCGAAAGCTAAGTTCTGCAGAAGTCAATGTACTGACCTCATGATAAACAAAGTGAAATGCTTTGCGTATAGATATCATACTTATTACGCTTATTGCCGTGATGAAGAAAGTACTGTGCTGTAACGTATTGTTGTGCTACAGAAAAGGCTGTCTCCTTGTAGCTATACCATAAAAGTTACTACTAAAACATGTTTCACTTTCCAGAATAATACAGAAAAACTGTGCAGATATAAAACAGAAACACCGCAAAATCAACATTGTAAATTGTCACTCATTAGTAGCGTCGTGATAAAATCGTGTAGCTGTCACATAAACTAACTATTGTCTCATCTGGTATCTCACAGAAAGTACTTTAAATCCGGAATGTATTTTCAAGTAAACCAAAATGTTGCATTAAAATCTCATTAGCAGTACTGGTAAATGTTCTAAGTATGTGAGCTTTATAGTCGTTACGTAATCGTGCAACAAACAAGCAAGAATGCACACACACAATAACACTGTGTCGTCTGTCCACAATAACAATGCATTCGTAATTTCTGTTTAAATAATTTCTCTTGGTTCTTGGCTGGATATTTAACTTCAAACATTGTTGCATGGTAACAGTTTCTAAAGCATACTAGTAACGTGAAGTGAAACGCTTTATGGCAAAGACAAAGTTAAAAGACAGATTATCTGTCAATAAATGGTTTTACATGTGAAATGTGGTGTAAACCTTTACTCTTCCTAGTACGCAGAGTTTCAACTTCAACACAATTATCATGTGGTATACGTCGGATTCTGTAAGGTCCATTGTTTGCCGCCCGCTCCATTTCCCTATGCACAGTTACCAAATTACTACTTTGAATGTCTGTTAATTCATTACTCTGCGGCGCTAACACACTGCTTTCATCTTCACTGTCATTTCTCAGTTTACTTTGGAGCCTAGTATTACGTTTTTCACACGCCATTATTGTCACAATATTTCACACGACAACACAGAAAAGCACAATTTGAAGAGCAAAAATAAGAGAACACATTAACATAACACTGAAAAAATATCTAGTTAATTGCACGCGCTGCTGAGAAATACTTGGTGTAAAACTGCATGCATGCTACAACTGTTTTACTGTACCACAATGAAAGACTGCAACTACAAAGGAAATTCTCTCTATAATTACGCGCTAGCAATAAACAAAATCTACACTAATTGCACAAACTACAAGAAAAAAATCAGAAGATTCCAGTGAGGTATCCTAGGCTAAGGGTCGACATATGAAACGTCCCCTTTTGTACTATTTATGCATGACTGTGCTTAAACTGACACACAATATTTTTAGCGCAACGCAATCTGACTATCAAAGATCCCTGCAAAAGAATGGCCCTGACTAACATTAAACTATACCTCTCACAAATCACTTACCTCACAAAAATCTTCGCTGCTCAAGCTACTGCAATACAGCGAGCGCCACTACTGCCAGCTAAATAAAAGATTCAAACTATGCAAGGCACTAACTACTGATAGGGATAGTTAGCAAATGAAAGATATTAATAGAGAACAAACAATGTATTTACCTTAATATCATCACAAGTCTTAATATATATATCAGTTCATGACAAATTACAAATCTCCGCCATCTCTCTCCCCACATTCACCACTGCTGGCGGCTCACCTCCAACTGCGCAACGCTACGCGCTGTTCACAGCCAGCTGCCGCTGCCCAACACTACAATGGCGAGTATTACAACAATGCAAAGCAGACACAGACTGCCCACAGCACAGCCAGTGATTTTCATACAGAGGTGGCGTTACCAATGAAAAAACCTAAACAGCCTACTTACAATATATATATATATATATATATATATATATATATATATATATATGTATGTGTGTGTGTGTGTGTGTGTGTGTGTGTGTGTGTGTGTGTGTGTGTGCGCGCGTGTGTAATAGCCAGATAATCTGCTTGTCATAGTTGTGTGTACGAGCATGCATTAACGGCTGCACATTATGTGGGTGTGGAAATTGTGTACACACTATGTTTGTGTATGTATATTGTTTATATTTGTGTACATGTGTGGCTTTTCTTCACCTGCTGCCAGTAGTCCTCATTTCCAATATATATGGAAAAATGTGTAGAGATTAGCGATTAACATGTAAATTATGTATGCAGAAGGATGTAGAATGCTCTACATGGAACTATCACTTGACAATCAATAAAATGTAGATATTCTATATAGAATGAGAAACAATAAATTCTATGTAAATTGTGGTATTGATATTTTTGGAGTATGTGATAGTGTTAGTGATGTATATAAGTCATAAGCAAAGAATAGTAAGTTTGTAAGTAAGTCAATGTGTATATATCACCAAAAATAGCTTTGCAAATTATTGTATATAAGAAATTAATAGGTTTGCAAATGAACGAACAAAATTTGTAAAAAAAAACCAGTGTGTATACGTCACCAAACACAAAAAGCTTTGTAAATAAACCAACAAAAGAAAAACTGTTAGTAAAAAGTCAAAGAATACTGTTAACTAATTGTGTACACAAAAACGTCAATAATAAACTATTAGTTAATTTGTAATACCATTACTATTATTTCCAAACCAATTATGGAATTGTTGTTAATACAATTTGTTGATAGAAGGCTTGAACTTCTTCATATTATGCACAAATGAATTAGTTATAAAGCGTGATAAAGCGGATGGGAAGCATGAATGTTATTAGTCCATGGTGGAGGGGAGGGGTTTACCCTGTTTTTAATGTGCTCCCATTGGACCGAGAGTTCCCTGCCAATTTTGTATCACATGTGACCATTATCGACTCATTCCATCACCTGACTTGCCTAAAGTGCTTGGATAGGACAGAAGTTCCCCTGGATGACCTTGACTAGTTGCTGGTGGTTCCCTGTGGGTGACCTTGAACTTAACTAGCCCAAGTGTGTAACCTGACATCGTAGGTCTAACATGATACACCCCTAATCTTAACAGCGACCTCCACATAACTCCTAGGAGGTTATATGAAATATAACATGTATTTCATGAATAAAAGTTTCCAATACAGCTGTGTTCAAAATATTGATTGAAATCGTTAGGAAAATCGTTCGTCTATAGTGTGGAATCGAAGAGAGGAATCAATTGCAGGAATATTGCTCCCAAGATTGCAAGCGTTACATTACTCGTGTGTACGACTCTTAATGAACTCATTATTGACGAAACTAGTTGTGTAGGAACAGGATGTAAACATAGTCGTAAAATGTGATGCACACTATCGCTTTACGCAGAGAGTTGGCAGCGAAATGAATCAATATAATACCAAGTCGGATTCCAGCGGTACCTAGCAATTCAGCAACAGGGAAACGAGAAACCAAGAAAATGTTGGCGATGTGCACTGGCACAAAGACGGTGAAGCTGACCAATTTCGTTTTATAATGCGCAAAAAGTAATAATAATTTCCAATCGCATCTTATTCCTTAATTAAGCCTACGATTTAAAAGGCTAGTTAGCTTTTCGAGAGAAGTACAGCTTAATCAATGAAATATGTTCTTTATTTTTACTCTATTTTATTTTATGCCTCCAGTTACGGATGATCAAATTGGGGAGCAAATTTTCGAGGCCGTGGAACGTTTCAATACATCAAATTACAACAAAATAGTAATAACAGATAAAATAAAATGTTTATGAATTCAAAAAGAACATGCCATACGTTTATGTAAACGCAATAAATAATATAACATAGAAATTAGCTTAATTTTTCGAGGAACTCCTCGACTGAATAGAGAGAGTGACCCATGAGGAAACTCTTCAGTTTAGATTTGAAAGCGCGTGTATTACTGCTAAGATTTTTGAATTATTGTGATACCTTATTGAAAATGGATGCAGCAGTATACTGCACGCCTTCCTGCACAAGAGTCGAGGAACGGCGCTCCAAACGCAGATTCGATATCTGCCTAGTATTGACTGAGTGTAAGCTGTTACTTCTTGAGAATAAGCTGAACAAGAAACAACAACAAAGAATATACAATATATTGAGAGGCCAGGTTGAGAATACCTAGACAAGTGAACAGGAATCGGCAAGAGATTAGCAAACTTACACAACTTACTGCCAGAAACGTCCTTTTCTGAGCCAGAAATACCCTTTGAGAATAGAAAGAGTTACCTCAAAATATAATAAGCGAATGAAAATAAGCAAGAAGACTACTTTTCGTGTCGAACTATCACTTACTCCAGATACCGTTCAGATACCGTTCTAACAAGATTCTGAATGTTGGCTTTCCACAACAGTTTACTATATCTTTGAACACCTATAAATTTGAACTGTTTTAATTCATTAATGATATGCCCATTCTGCAAGCCACGAACTTATGTCATGAACTGCATTATTTGAAACAGTGCCAACGTTGCACACAACATCCTTTACTACCAATGTAATGTCATCAGCAATACTTGGGGATATCATTTATGTAAATAAGGAACAAGAGTAGTCCCAACACTGATACCTGGGCCACCCCTCCCATTTTACCATGTCCCACTAGGACCCCACATCATAGTCAGTTTTAACAATGTGAGGAATTATACTTTTCTATCTATTATTAAAGTAAGAGGTGAACTAATTGCGAACTACTCCCCATATTTCATAAATATCAACTTCGGGAGCTATATTTTGTGATCAACACTATCAAACGGCGTACTTAAATAAAAAAAAAAAGATGCCTAGCGTTCTAAACCCTTTATTTAATCCACCTAGTACTCCACTGAGAAAAGAGAATATACATTTTCAGTGGTAACAAACTTCTGAACTTTAACAAACACTGATGTCATAAAATAGGTCTAAAATTGTCCACATTATCAACATATGTAGCACAGGACGTTAATATTGTTAGATATTCCATCTTATCCAAGAGAGTCCTTTGTCTTCAGTGATCTAATTATTGACTCAACCTCCCTTTATCAGAAACACAGACGAGTATTTCAGATACAAGTTTCAGAAAGGCATTTGTCAAGAGAGTTATACACTGAAGAACCAAATAAATTGGTACACCTACTTAATATCGCGTAGAGCCTCCGCGAGCACGCAGAAGTGCCACAGCACTATGTGGCATGGACGCGTCTACTGTATGAAGAAGTGCTGGAGGGAAATGACACAATGAATCCTGCAAGGCTGTCCATAAATCCGTAAGAGTACGAGGGGGTGGAGACCTCTTCTGAACAGCAAGTTGCAGGCATCCCAAATATGCTCAATAATGTTCATGTCTGGGGAGTTTGGTGGCCAGCGAAAGCGTTGTAACTCAGAAGAGTGTTCCTGGAGACATTCTGTAGCAATTCTGGACGTGTGGGGTTTCGGTCGCTTTTCCTGCTGGAATTGCCCAAATCCGTCAGAATGCACAATGGACATGAATGGTTGCAGGTGATCAGGCAGAATACTGACGTACGTTCCACACGTCAGACTCGTATCTAGACGTCCCACGGATCCCATATCATTCCAGTTGCACATTCCCCACCATTACAGATCGTCCACTAGCGTGAAGAGTACTTGCTGACATGCCGGGTTTGTGGATTCATGAAGTGGTCTCCATACCCGCACACGTCGTTCCGGTCGACACAATAAGAAACGAGACTCATTCGACTAGGCAACATGTTTCAAATCATCAATAGTCCAATGTCGGTGTTGACGGGCCCAGGCGTAAAGCTTTGTCTCATGCAGTCATCAAGAGTACACGAGTGGGTCTTCGGCTCGAAGAGCCCATATGGATGATGTCCGTTCAGTGCTTTGGACGCTGACTCTTCTTAATGGCCCAAAGTTGAAATCTGAAGCCATTTTCGGAAGGGCTGTACTTCTGTCACATTGAACGATTCTCTTCAGTCGTCGTTGGTCTCGTTCTTGCAGGATCTTTTTCCGGCCACAGCGATGTCGAAGATTTGATGTTTTACCGGATTCCTGATATTCACGGTACACTCGTGGAATGGTCGTTCGGAAAATCCCAACTTCATCGGCAGCCTGGAGATGCTGCGTCCCATCGCTCGTGCGTCGACTATAATACCACGTTCAGACTTACTTAAATCCATTGTAGCAGCAGTGACCGATCCAACAACTGCGCCAGACACTATTTGCCGTATACAGGCGTTGACGACCGCAGAGCCGTATTCCGCCTGTTTACATATCTCTGTATTTGAATACGCATGCCTATACGAGTTTCTTGGGCACTTCAGTGTATGATTCCCTGTAGAATCTAGGTTTTCACTTAATTCACCAACAGTGTTACTTACCAGTAACAGAGACATTTTTACTATGTGCTGACTTAATACTGTCGATCTTCTGCTACCGACCAAACACATACCACATACTCTTTGTCTTCCTAATAACATTTTTAAGCACCTTACATTACTTGATAGTGAAAGCTTCTAGCATTTTTATACAATTCCCACTTAATTCTACGCGATATTCTTGCCCTACTAGTCAGCCACCCAGGCTGCCTTTTACCGCTAATACCCTGATTAGAATGTTCTAATGGAAAGCAACTTTCAAAGAGCATGAGAAATGTATTAAGAAAAGCATTATATTTGTTATCTATGTTATCGGCACTGTAAACATACTGTCACTAGTGTTCCTTAACGAGGTTTAAAAACTCTCTACTGTCGTTGGATTGGCTTTTCTACATAGTTTGTAGTTATAGTATATCACATTTGTTTGAGCACAAAAACTTTTAGTGTTAAAATTTGTGCTTCATGGTGTGAAAGGTCATTCACGTGTTTACTAACTACTTTCATTTCGAGAATGAATATTACCTACAAACTGTTGGACTGCCTATGGGATCCCCAATATCAGGAACATTAGCAAACATTTTTATCAGCCATCTCGAAAATCAGATGTTTGAAAAGAGAACATCTAATGAAAGATACAAACCCATATATTGGGTCAGACATGTAGATGACATTATTTGTCTGGTAGATGAGCCAAATCATAAAACAGATGAACTCCACTCAGAAAACAACAAAGCACATCAGAAAATAAAATTTACACTTGAAAAAGAAAAAGAAAATCAAATAAATTTTCTTGACATAACAATAATATTAGGAAGTGTCAGACATACATTAACATCTTCAGAAAACCAACAACCACAGACACAATAATACATTCCACACCTAATCATCCCGACAACCAGAAGCTTGCAGCACTAAGACATATGTTATATAGATTAAACAAGATCCCACTCAATAAGAGAAAACATGAAAAGAAATGACTACAAACATACAAATAGCTAGGAACAATGGGTATGACACTCGTGTAGTACGCAGACTCAATCAAAAAATAAAAAAACACAAAAACAAAATAAGCACAACACTTCCAGAATACAAGCTGCAAACTCAAAAACACACTGAACAAACACACACAAGGACAACGTCACACAGAAAATAAGCAGATGATACGCTATGACTTACACGCATAAATTACCACACAGAGTGGTAAACATGCTAAAGGGAGAGGGCTTCCAAATATCATATAAGATTGTGCAAAGTCTCCAGTGATACCCCAGCCAACCAACTACCAAGAGGGGTAAATTCCAGGGATCGGGAATATATAAACTTAAATGTCGAAGTTGTGATGCAGCATACATAGGTATGACTTGCAGGAATTTCAAAACTCAGTACAAAGAACACATCAGGTGATGGAAGTACGAAATAAACCATTCCACATTTGCAGAGCATTTAAAACACCATAACCACCATCCTACAAACACGGAACAAGAAATGAAAATAATGAGAGTAAACAACCATGACAAATACCTTATACTAATGCAAGAAAACTTCCACATCCACAAACCCATCGGGGAAAACAAACATGTGATAAATGAGAAAACATACATCATTACAGACTCCCGACTATACTTAATAAAAGAAATGATAAGATAAAAATCATCTCTCTTCCACATACAGACACATTATAAAAAACACATCTCTCTCTCTCTCTCTCTCTCTCTCTCTCTCTCTCTCTCTCTCTGCCTTTGTCTTCTGGTCACACACACACTCACACACAATAATAAACCATTTCAGGCTCTCTCTCTCTCTCTCACACACACACACACACACACATACGCACACACACACACTAATGATAACAATAAAAAAAGCATCTCACTCACTCACGCACACACAACTTAACAGTCTCAAAAACTATACTAGAAAGTTGGCAATAACATCTGACAGACGACAACACAAACCAAAACATAGCATCAAAACAAATGGTCAGTTATTAGTGCTGTGAAACGTGGAAAACAAAAACTCCAAATGGCAATTATAAGAAGAGGAACAGCACCAAAAATGGTACAAAACACAACATGCTGAGAACCATCCACGCAAACGGTAAGTAGAAATTTGTAAATTTGTGGTAAGTTCTATGGTACCAAACTGCTGAGGTCATCGGTCCCTAAGCCTACACACTACTTAATGTAACTTAAAATAACTTACGCTAAGGACGACACACACACCCATGCCCGAGGGAGAGTTAGAACCTCCGACGGGGGGATCCGCGCCTCAGACCGCACGGCTACCACCCGCGGCTGTAACTAGAATTTAAAATATATCTGCCGGTACGTCATACAAAAACCAACGACCAAAACAGTTTGTAGCCTATAGATAAATTGCCTCAAAATGTAAACTAAATACTAAACATATGTACATATCCCAGGCCACTAAAGAAGCCTTGCAGAGAATAAAGGCGAAACGCGTATGACACGAAAACTATGTTTCATTCGGTTGTAGTTAGACGGTCCAGAAGTAAAAGTTATCAGTACACTGTAAGATTACGCGCAACTTAGGAAGAAAAGACTGCAAAAATGGTTCAAATGGCTCGGAGCACTATGGAACTTAACATCTGAGGTCATCAGTCCCCTAGAACTTAGAACTACTTAAACCTAACTAACCTAAGGACATCACACACATCCATGCCCGAGGCAGGATTCGAACCTGCGACCGTAGGGGTCGCGCGGTTCCAGACTGAAACTCCTAGAACCGCTCGGCCACACCGGCCGGCAAAAGACTGCGAAAGTTGAAGATGTTAATCAGAGACTGCTTATGCAGTCGTTCTCAGATTGAAGTATGAAATTAATTTACCTCCTTTGTCTAGTTATATATGAGTCTCGAACGTCAGTTAACTGTATCTGCAGAACAGCAGAGACAAGGCACGAACTGGTCTTTAGGCAAAGGTTTTGATGGCGCAGCCATCATGTGAGCTGCATACACAATCGTGAAAAAAAGAGATGATTCACAGTTTGAATATATTCCTTCAAGTCGCTGTAGAGGCTAATCAAAAATCGGTACTATTTCTAAACACACGCATCAAAAAAAGTATTGCATCACCTTGGTGCCGAGAACTTGAACAGAAAATTGGAATAGATGTCAACATAAACATCATTTCCGCTATTTTTATTCCTCATGAAAACCACACACTGTATGTTGTATTAACATAAAGCGAGACCTTCAGAGGTGGTGGTCCAGATTGCTGTACACACCGGTACCTATAATACCCAGCAGCACGTCCTCTTGCATTGACGCTTGCCTGAATTCTTCGTGGCATACTATACAAAAGTTCATCAAGGCACTGTTGGTCCAGAATGTTCCACTCCTCAACAGAAATTCGGGGTACATACCTCAGAGTCGTTGATGGGTCACGTCGTCCATAAACAGCCCTTTTCAATCTATCCCAGGCATGTTCCATAGGGTTCATGTCTGGAGAACATGCTGGCCACTCTAGTCGAGCGATGTCGTTATCCTGAAGGAAGTCATTCACAAGATGTTCACGATGGGGGCGCGAATTTTCGTCCATGAAGAAGACTGCTTCGTCATTACGCTGCAGATATTGTTGCACTATCGGTAGGAGGATGGCATTGATGTATCGTACAGCCGTTACGGCGCCTTTCATGAGCACCATAGCCGTACGTCGGCCCACATAATGCCACTCCAAAACAGCAGGGAACCTCCACCTTGCTGCACTCGCTGGACAGTGTGTCTAAGGCGTTTAGCCCGACCGGATTGCGTCCAAACACGTCTCCGACGATTGTCTGGTTGAAGGCATATGCGACACTCATCGGTGAAGAGAACGTGACGGCAATCCTGAGCGGTCCATTCAGCATGTTGTAAGACCCATCTGTAGCGCGATGCATGGTGTCGTGGTGGCAAAGATGGACGTCGCCATGGATGTCGGTAGTGAAGTTGCGCATCGTGCAGCCTATTGGTCACAGTTTGAGTCGTAACACGACGTCCTGTGGCTGAACGAAAAGTTTTATTAAACATGGTGGCGTTGCTGTCAGGGTTCCTCCGAGTCATAAACCGTGGGTAGTAGTCATCCACTGCAGTAGTAACCCTTGGGCGGCCGGAGTGAGGCATTTAATCGACAGTTCCTGTCTCTCTGTTTGTCCTCCATGTCCGAACAACATCGCTTTGCTTCACTCTGAGACGCCTGGACATCCCTTGTTGAGAGCCCTTCCTGGCACAAAGTAACAATGCGGACGCGATCGACCCGCGGTATTGACCGTCTAGGAGTGGCTGAACTACAGACAACACGAGCCGTGTACCTCCTTCCTGATGGAATGACTGGAACTGATAGGCTGTCGGACCCCTACGTCTAATAGGCGCTCCTCATGCATGGTTGGGCGGGTTTAGTGACATCTCTGATCAGTCAAAGGGACTGTGTCTGTGATACAATATCCACAGTCAACGTCTATGTTGAGAAGTTCTGGGAACCGGGGTGATGTAAAACTTTTTTGAGGTGCGTATTAGAGAACATCTAAAAACTTTCTTATCTCAGCTTGTTGGAATGGTGGGGAACGATGGGTGGCCGACGTTCTGTTGAGTTTGGAGTGGGATTTGATGGAGGTTGGTACATACGATAAGGGTGTTGGGAGGCCAAAATTTATGTACTTCCTCAGGGGACCACATAACTGTATTTACGCCCATGTCCAGTCCGCTTACATTCGCTCCGGTGTAAACCAGGTTTAGCATGTCAGCCAACAGGAACTACGAATCGGTGGAAACTGGAAACTGTCCAGTCAAATCGCTTGGCGTCGGAGCTACACACTGTTTGTGGCAGCACGTGAGTCGGAATGCGACAACTGCGCGTGCACCAACGACCACAGAACGCAAGCAGCAGTTAATCACCTAAGCATGCACCGCAAATTTGTCACTCGAGTGGCAACAGCTGCAAACGAAATATTTCATTTGTCGTTACTGGTTGCAACTGCTTCATATATCAATCAACTTTGCCTATATTTGCTCATCTAAAGCGCTTCCAAATGAATACAATGTAGCATCGTTTTGGCGCGTGTTAGCACAATCACAAACTAACTCAATGAACAGAATTGTCAGCATGAATACTGTCTCCTTAAAAGTTCATCAGCGAATTTAATGCAGGGTTTATACAAGTGACATACCGTTCGTCAAGGGATTTATTTTATTTCTCGAAGTACTGTAGCGACCTTTAGATACTATTGTTTTAGCTATGTTCTGAAATAAATATTTTTGGGTTCACAATTTCATCTTGTTATTTAACGAACACGAGTTCTAGGTTTAAGAAATACTTCATGATTGACCTAAATGTGGATTTTATTGATCGACTCCTTCGTGGGAGTAAACGAAATATAAGAAGTGAAGGTTTCTGAATTAAAACTCTCAGAACTGTTAATAACACCACCGTTGACACTTAATGCTAGTTCTAATACTGAAATGAAAAACTTTTAGAACGACTGCCGTAAAAAAGCAAGAAAGTTAACACTAAACAAAAGCAAACCATATGCTTTGATAACCGAATGCGATGTATCTCTACCCCAAACAGATACTTTAGGTAGGTGCGAAGTGATTCATTTCATCGTACTTTCGTCCGTGTTTTGTAAGCAAGACTAAGATAGCGTTAAAAAATAATGCAAACGAGAAAATAGCGTCAAATCTAAGACTTATACAGAAAGTCCGTATGGTTTGGAAGTACGAATCATTAAAGACGACAGATGTTTAACAATTTGAACATCGTGGATTAAGAGAAAGGCTAATCTATATCTACATCCGTACTCTGCAAACCACTGTGAAGTACTTGACAGAGGGCACATCCCATTGCATCAGTTGTCAGGACATTCTCTCGTCCCCCTCACGTATGGAACACGCAAGAATGATTGTTCAAATGGCTCTGAGCGTTCCGTAATTGATCCAATATTGTCCTCAAAATCCCTATGGGAGCTATTTGGGAGGGGGAGGGGGGGACGAGTTGTAGTAAATCCCTAGAGTCATCATTTAAAGCTGGTTCTTGAAACTTTGTACGTAGACTTTCTCGGGATAGTTTTCGCCTGTCTTAAAGAGTCTGCCATTTCAGTTCTTTCAACATCTCTGTGACACTCTCCCGCGAGTCAAACGGTGAACATTCGTGCTGATCTTCTCTTTATACGTTCAATATCTCCTGCTAGTGCTATTTGGCATGTGACCCACACACTTGAGTAACATTGTAGGATGGCTCACACCTAATGATTTGTAACCACTTTACTTTATAGAATGGTTGCATTTCGCTAGTGTACTCAATAAACTGAACTCTGCTACCTGCTTGAGGCACGACAGGGAGTATGTGATCGTTCCGTTTCATGTCCCTACTAACTTTTACACCCAGGTACTTGTTTGACTTTACCGATTTACTGCGACTCACTGATATCATATTCAAGGGATACTATGTTTCTTTTTTTGTTTTGTGAATTGCATTATTTTACATTTCTTGAGATCTAAAGGAAGATGCGAATCCTTGCACACAATTCTAAATCAATCGTACTTTCGTCCGTGTTTTGTAAGCAAGACACCAGCACTAAGATAGGACGTGAACATAATTTCATAAAATAGGTTCAAAAATGGCTCTGAACACTATGGGACATAACATCTGAGGTCATCAGTCACCTAGAACTTAGAACTACTTAAATCTTACTAACCTAAGGACATCACACACATCCAGGCCCGAGGCAGGATTCGAACCTGCGACCGTAGCTGTCGCGCGGTTCCAGACTGAAGCGCCTAGAACCGCTCGGCCACACTGGCCGACCATGAAATAGGCAGCTTCTTTGTACATAAGGTGAAGATAAAGAGACAAATAGCAATTCAAGGAAAAGATTGAGATCAACAACAAAAGCAGCAGCATGAATATGATGTCCGCGTTATTAGTTGGTCACAGAATAAATAAATAAATAAATAAATAAAATTCACAGGGACAGTTGTTTAATGTGGAGAGGAGGGTATGCTGTATCACTGAAGAAAAACGTGTAGTAAAATTTCAGACTAATACACTGAAATGCAGACGTCTGAAAATTTGATACTTCGCAAACCATTCGCAATCCGTCCCCAGGGGACTGAAATGCATTGAATGTTATTCGTTGAACTGTAATGGAATTACATCGTACTGTTACGTTATTGCCCAGAAATAATCATTTTCTGCCAAGTAAAGAGATTTACTCTTGATTTAGCGATTTCTACCGTTACGTTGAAAGTGTTTATGTACTTAACTTCCAATCGGTGAGTTGCATTACAGACTACAAGAGTTTGAGATACTAGAGTTGCAATTACGTCTAGTGTCACAGTTTAGTGAGTACTGGTTTGACGCACATCACTGGAGAGCCGATAAATTTGATTTATTTTTGTTTTTCTCAGCTACGTTAGATAAAAGAAATTATCGTGGTCCGCAGCTCGTGGTCGTGCGGTAGCGTTCTCGCTTCACGCGCCCTGGTTCCCGGGTTCGATTCCCGGCGGGGACTGATGACCTTAGATGTTAAGTCCCATAGTGCTCAGAGCCATTTGAACCATTCTGAAATTATCGTGTCGAAGGCTGACTGTTCATATCGTCAGATGTGTTAGATACGTTATGTGGACTAACCTACAGCTGATAAAAAAACATTTTTATCCATAGCTGATTTCCATACGTACTGGCTGCCCTATCAAAGTCAAAGTGCACTTCTATCAGACAGGAATAATAAGACACTGTAAGTGAGGCTTTCACCATATAAGCATCCACTAGGTGCTGTCTCACAAGGAACCCGTTTCGTGAGAGGTCGCAGGTTCGATCATTAGTAAGGCTCATCCAAAGGTGTTGTATAATCAATTATGACAGGAAAATACACTCCTGGAAATGGAAAAAAGAACACATTGACACGGGTGTGTCAGACCCACCATACTTGCTCCGGACACTGCGAGAGGGCTGTACAAGCAATGATCACACGCACGGCACAGCGGACACACCAGGAACCGCGGTGTTGGCCGTCGAATGGCGCTAGCTGCGCAGCATTTGTGCACCGCCGTCGTCAGTGTCAGCCAGTTTGCCGTGGCATACGGAGCTCCATCGCAGTCTTTAACACTGGTAGCATGCCGCGACAGCGTGGACGTGAACCGTATGTGCAGTTGACGGACTTTGAGCGAGGGCGTATAGTGGGCATGCGGGAGACCGGGTGGACGTACCGCCGAATTGCTCAACACGTGGGGCGTGAGGTCTCCACAGTACATCGATGTTGTCGCTAGTGGTCGGCGGAAGGTGCGCGTGTCCGTCGACCTGGGACCGGACCGCAGCGACGCACGGATGCACGCCAAGACCGTAGGATCCCACGCAGTGCCGTAGGGGACCGCATCGCCACTTCCCAGCAAATTAGGGACACTGTTACTCCTGGGGTATCGGCGAGGACCATTCGCAACCGTCTCCATGAATCTGGGCTACGGTCCCGCACACCGTTAGGCCGTCTTCCGCTCACGCCCCAACATCGTGCAGCCCGCCTCCAGTGGTGTCGCGACAGGCGTGAATGGAGGGACGAATGGAGACGTGTCGTCTTCAGCGATGAGAGTCGCTTCTGCCTTGGTGCCAATGATGGTCGTATGCGTGTTTGGCGCCGTGCAGGTGAGCGCCACAATCAGGACTGCATACGACCGAGGCACACAGGGCCAACACCCGGCATCATGGTGTGGGGAGCGATCTCCTACACCGGCCGTACACCACTGGTGATCGTCGAGGGGACACTGAATAGTGCACGGTACATCCAAACCGTCATCGAACCCATCGTTCTACCATTCCTAGACCGGCAAGGGAACTTGCTGTTCCAACAGGACAATGCACGTCCGCATGTATCCCGTGCCACCCAACGTGCTCTAGAAGGTGTAAGTCAACTACCCTGGCCAGCAAGATCTCCGGATCTGTCCCCCATTGAGCATGTTTGGGACTGGATGAAGCGTCGTCTCACGCGGTCTGCACGTCCAGCACGAACGCTGGTCCAACTGAGGCGCCAGGTGGAAATGGCATGGCAAGCCGTTCCACAGGACTACATCCAGCATCTCTACGATCGTCTCCATGGGAGAATAGCAGCCTGCATTGCTGCGAAAGGTGGATATACACTGTACTAGTGCCGACATTGTGCATGCTCTGTTGCCTGTGTGTATGTGCCTGTGGTTCTGTCAATGTGATCATGTGATGTATCTGACCTCAGGAATGTGTCAATAAAGTTTCCCCTTCCTGGGACAATGAATTCACGGTGTTCTTATTTCAATTTCCAGGAGTGTGTCAGCTGCTAATGAGTCACCATGTGCATCAGCAGGGCGGCAGAAAATGAGCTTCCGGGAGGTGCAGACGTCAACCTTCTATGGGATGTATGTATAACACTTCAGAAAATTGACCTGTCGATATTCAAGAAATGTTCAAAACAAATCCACCAACTTCTTCCATGAACAATGAAAAAACGTGCGTCACATTGATCACAAAGGTTCGCAGCATCACGATCGAAGGCGAACTCCTTGGGAGATACAAACCGTGAACAACGTTTAGCTAGATATTCAGTCTTAAAGAATGCATATAAAATCACATTCGTGGAACAGGGCGATGAGAACTGATGGAATGTGACGGTATGTACCCGAATGTGAAACATTCTGTCGTCGCGCTTATCGCGAAACTGGGTACATTTTAACTCGTAATACGTTTTATAAGCACCGAAAAACACAAAAATCCATTGGCTGAATTTTTGCAGAGGTTCCAGGTGGTATGAGCTGCAATGTCGCATGCTTTTTAGGAGTGTCGTTTCTATACGCAGACCAGAAAACAAGCAAAAGCAAGTTATTTCGACCAGCTGTTGGCCAAAAGGATTGGTCTTATGTAGTTCTAGTTATCTTATGCTCATTGTCCCATCCTCGCTTGCTGTGATGTATATATTCCCTACAGCCCTTGTAAGATCAAACACACGGGATAGAATCGAAGGGAACAGAGTACCTCGATCTTCTCGCACCACAATAAATAACTTTTCAGTCAATTTAGTTAGCATTCTGATTAACAGTCGGCATAATCGTATACGAACTCTCTTGGTACCTCTAATTTCCAGGGTTTCTTTCATATGAATGTCGTCTTCAAATCCTGATTGATCGGAGTTGCAGACAAATTCCCTACTGAACGATGGGATAAGTATGTTCATCTCACCTACAAATTTTTGGGTGTTGTTCCGCAGTTTGATGCGCATCTTCTGGTGACGCTTTGTTTGAAATTTTTATCTTACATCTTCCAGTTTTGTAGCACTGTTTGAAGTTATGCAACTATCCACTGCTTCCTTTGATTCAATGTAATTTATTTCGGGCGCAATTTGCTGTGCGTAACGTAGTAGGTCACTATCACGCACATCCTGTAAATCGTATCGAGCATCCTCGAAAAGTTTTTGTAACAAATGCGCCTTGTCCGGCCTTGAATATTCGTAGTTTTTCTTCTGCATTACACGGTAATAGTAGTGCGAACTTATTCAAAATTTGGTCATTCATTTTTTAAATTTTTTGTTTATTTATTTATTTTACTATGCTGCGGGTGGTCATCCATATAAGTAATTATATCTAGTTCGATCTCCTTGGATGACGATTATCCTTTACTGCGTTTCACTGGCGCCGAGACTCGTTGCTACTTGTCCGACAAAGAGGATGAACACCAAGGCTCGATGTCTGTTTCAGTATCACTTTGACTTGTTAAGCACGTATCGTCAACATTCTACTCCTCAACATCGTCCGAACGGTCGAGCGTATATGACACCGCACATTCCACTGACTCATCTAGCAAAAATTCTAATATTTGATTTCTACTGCCTTCTCACCCTGCGAACTTCCTTGGGTTCATTTCTGATGAATTCTCAACTTCGGCAACTGGTGTTGTTCACTGTGACACTATTCTGAGTTACTCGTCGACTAGGCAGATCGACTAAGGTCCGTAGCCTCATCCTGTACACACCATTGCTTGGCCCCGACGATAGAGTGGAAGGGGAGGGGTGAAGAGCTGTAGGTGGGGTGCAAAATCCCCGGGGCCCAGTCCTCATGAGGAGCCCAATTCCCCAAAGAATTCAGACTCTTCCATGGTGCCAAGCTGGCAAACGTCAGACTGCTATTGTAAAACAAATTTTGTATCATATAACAAATAACAGAAAATCCCCCCCCCCCCCCCGCATCAGTGTAACCAGTCTAGTTCTTCCTTTACATTTCAGTTCTTCTGTTTTATGAGTCATACCGCCAACTGCATACAGTTATAGTTCGTGTTTAATCTTGCATGCATAATATTTTGTTTAGTCATGCACTAAAACCAGCTTGCGACGAAATCGAAATGGCAGCTTCGTTCAGTGTTGTTGGAATTCCTACCAAAACATTTCCCCAGCACACACACGGCAACAGCTGTGAAAGATCGTTATAATTTGATAGGTTTGCCAGCATCACACAAAGGTAGGGCGATTCTGATTTCATCACAAGGTGATTTTACACGAGAAACGACTATACAGAAAATGTTTTGCAATCAAGAATAGACACAACATAAAATATTTAGATTCCTGTTGTCCTGGAACAATCGCAAAATTGGAGAACGGAAATGACACGAAAGGGGTGAAGTGACCATGTTGATGCTGGGAAGTAAAGGGACCCCTCATACGTCTAGAAACGACTCCGACAGGTGACACGTACGTAACCATGCTCTCTGATCACCTGCATCCATTCATGGCCATTGTACATTCCGACAGACTTGGGCAATTCCAGCAGGAAATGCGACCGACACCCCACTCGTCCAGAATTGCTACATAGTGGCTCCAGGAATACGCTTTTGAGTTTAAAACTTCCGCTGGCCACCAAACTCCCCAGACATGAACATTATTGAGCATATCTGGGACGCCTTTCAACGTGCTATTCAGAAGAGATCTCCAACCCGTCGCACTCTTACGGATTTATGGACAACCCTGCAGGATTCATGATGTCAGTTCCCTCCAGCATTACTTCAGACATTAGTTGAGTCCTTGCCATGTCGTTTTGTGGCACTTCTGCTTGCTCGCGGGGGCCGTACAAGATACACTCCTGGAAATGGAAAAAAGAACACATTGACACCGGTGTGTCATACCCACCATACTTGCTCCGGACACTGCGAGACGGCTGTACAAGCAATGATCACACGCACGGCACAGCGGACACAACAGGAACCGCGGTGTTGGCCGTCGAATGGCGCTAGCTGCGCAGCATTTGTGCACCGCCGCCGTCAGTGTCAGCCAGTTTGCCGTGGCATACGGAGCTCCATCGCAGTCTCTAACACTGGTAGCATGCCGCGACAGCGTGGACGTGAACCGTATGTGCAGTTGACGGACTTTGAGCGAGGGCGTATAGTGGGCATGCGGGAGGCCGGGTGGACGTACCGCCGAATTGCTCAACACGCGGGGCGTGAGGTCTCCACAGTACATCGATGTTGTCGCCAGTGGTCGGCGGGAGGTGCACGTGCCCGTCGACCTGGGACCGGACCGCAGCGACGCACGGATGCACGCCAAGACCGTAGGATCCTACGCAGTGCCGTAAGGGACCGCACCGCCACTTCCCAGCAAATTAGGGACACTGTTGCTCCTGGGGTATCGGCGAGGACCATTCGCAACCATCTCCATGAAGCTGGGCTACGGTCCCGCACACCGTCAGGCCGTCCTCCGCTCACGCCCCAACATCGTGCAGCCCGCCTCCAGTGGTGTCGCGACAGGCGTGAATGGAGGGACGAATGGAGACGTGTCGTCTTCAGCGATGAGAATCGCTTCTGCCTTGGTGCCAATGATGGTCGTATGCGTGTTTGGCGCCGTGCAGGTGAGCGCCACAATCAGGACTGCATACGACCGAGGCACACAGGGCCAACACTGAATAGTGCACGGTACATCCAAACCGTCATCGAACCCATCGTTCTACCATTCCTAGACCGGCAAGGGAACTTGCTGTTCCAACAGGACAATGCACGTCCGCATGTATCCCGTGCCACCCAACGTGCTCTAGAAGGTGTAAGTCAACTACCCTGGCCAGCAAGATCTCCGGATCTGTCCCCCATTGAGCATGTTTGGGACTGGATGAAGCGTCGTCTCACGCGGTCTGCACGTCTAGCACGAACGCTGGTCCAACTGAGGCGCCAGGTGGAAATGGCATGGCAAGCCGTTCCACAGGACTACATCCAGCATCTCTACGATCGTCTCCATGGGAGAATAGCAGCCTGCATTGCTGCGAAAGGTGGATATACACTGTACTAGTGCCGACATTGTGCATGCTCTGTTGCCTGTGTCTATGTGCCTGTGGTTCTGTCAGTGTGATCATGTGATGCATCTGACCCCAGGAATGTGTCAATAAAGTTTCCCCTTCCTGGGACAATGAATTCACGGTGTTCTTATTTCAATTTCCAGGAGTGTATTAGGCAGGTGTACCAGTTTCTTTCGCTCTTCATCGTATTTACTTTAAGAAGGAACTTGATAAATATGAAATAAATTAACGGTTTTTGGAATTCGTAGACTTCAATAAGAGAACTAAAGTTGCTACTGGATGTTTCGATGACACTAGTGAAACATTCAGTTCCTGTCCGTAAATGTCGTGGACAAGGTTATGGTAACTGAAGAAATGTTAGAGGGGTTTACAAAGGAGCTCAGACACATTTTCGTCAGTGAAATCACCTTGCAAAATTTTCTTAGTGTGCTTCTTATAGTCTGGTGTGGGGAACAAGTTGAGTGATTCAGCTTCTTTCAACTTGTTCAGTAGCTGTCCACAAAAGGGGGAAATTCTGAAACAACGTATTGGAAGTTCTTTATGTTCCATGTCTGAACTATTTGGAGTACTCGATTTGATGCCGCATTACTAATTGCAGCTCACTTGGATAAGACTGCCATTGCTCTTAAAGCTCTCAGTGAGTTAAATTTGTTAGCTGATACAAGCTCTGTGGTACAGAGTTTCTTGGATTATGTGAGATCATTCAAGTCTATAGTCACAGCATCAATCTAGTTATTTTTCTTAATACATATTAAAGACTCGCCACTCTATATTCATGAAGATGCAAAGCTTGTTCTTTTTGCTGATGATACAAGTATAGTAATCACACCCAACAAGCAAGAATTAGCTGAGGAAATTGCAAATAATGTCTTTCAGAAAATTATTAAGTGGTTCTCTGCAAATGGACTCTCACTAAATTTTGAGAAAACTCAGTTGATACAATTCTGCGCAGTAAATGGCATAACACCATTGATAAATACAGACTATGAACAGAAGTCTGTTGCTAAGGCAGAATACTCAAAATTTCTGGGTGCATGCTTTGATGAGAAATTGAATGGGAAGAAATACATCGATGATCTGCTGAAACGGTTAGGTTCAGCTACTTATGCTACTAGGGTTATTGCAAATTTTGGTGATAAACATATCAGTAAATTAGCCTACTATTATGTCTTTTCATTCACTGCTTTCATATGGCATAATATTGTGGGCAATTAGTCATTAAGAGAGAAAATGTTTATTGCACAAAAGCGTGTAATCAGAGTAATAGCCAGAGTCTATCCAAGATCACCTTGCAGACGTTTATTAAAGGAATTCGGGATATTCACAGTACCTTTGCAATACCCAGCTTCACTTATGAAATTTTTCATTAGTAACTCGTCCCAATTCAAAAATAACACCGAAGTGCATAGATATATTTTTACTATTCTGGATTAAATCTCACTTTGGCACAGAATGAGGTGAATTATGCTGCCACAAAAATCTTTGGTCATTTGCCAAATCGTATTAACAGTCTGACAGATAGCCAACCAACATTTAAAAGCAAATTAAAAGAATTTATGAATGACAACTCCTTCTACTCAACAGATGATTTCTTATATATGAAGTAATAACTGCAAAATATATATATTGTGTAAAGAAAACTTATTTTAAAGTGACATTTTCCACATCATTACGAAATATCGTATTCATCATCTATGGAACAAGGATTAATGTATGTATGTACGTACTAATTGGATACAGAGGCAAATTACTACAAGCTCTAAATACTACCATTGATGCTTAAGTAAGACACTTCGAGAATTTATTATGTGTCTTAAAAGACCTTCGCGAAAATTGGGATGCGAATCTCCCTGACATAAAGTTGTTGCCAGTGCAATTAATATCGATCCTGAATTTCCGGAGGTACTCGCTACGAAGAGGAAAGCATTTCGAAATGAACCAAGAATGAAGTGAAGAATTGAGATTCTGAATATTTATACAAGATATATATATATATATATATATATATATATATATATATATATATATAATGTCATTATCGTTAATCTAGGATCTAACTTGAAAATCTGATTTGAAACAACGAAGATTTTAAATTAAAAATTTAGATTTTATGGAAATACTGAAAGATTAGGTCGCTGAGGTATGCACGTTATTTTTCAATGACATAATAATGTCACAACAGATTTAGAAGAAAAAATTAAATACTTTAAATCTGTTTATACTACTGCCTTTGAATACATTACATTGGATCCATCAGAACTCTTCGATAAGAGGCACTAGTTTAACATTTTAAGCTTGTTTCGAAATGAATGTATGGCCTTGTGCATCTTTTACACTCGTCAATGGACTGCGCTGAAACAGATTGGTCATTCAACAATTTCGCTCGTGTTAAAAGTTGTCTTACTTTAACTATGCATCACAACTTCTTACAGATTTGGGAACCTTGACAACTGAATATAATTTGTCAAGGCTACTAGACATTGATGCTGTGATGGAAACATTTCCAGAACAAACCCACAGAAGCGTCATTGACAGTGTTATAGGCTAGCAGGCTATAATACAGTACCCACTGCAGAACTGATGGTGGTTTACATGCGAGTGGACTAATGCCTATTTAGTGAAACCTTTGGGCACACTATGGAACGGGCTAGGACGAAACGCTCCATATCGTAGCATTACTGGCTCCAGACATTTCGTCAATGTACAAATCAGTATAATTCTAAGCTTTTTACTAAGTGAAGTGGAAGGCAATTGTACAATTTAAAAAAATACAGTTTACTGGAATTCATCATTGAGTAGAGTCTGAAGCCTAACTTGTTAGTTTATCAGTCGTATCAGTTTTCTCCCTTGCCGTGTAAGTCATGGCTGAGCTATCATCGAGTATCGTACATGTGGTGGTTTGCGCTCCTGATAACTGTCTTCGCCACTAGTTTTAAAACCAGTTTAAGACTATTCTTTTAGTCTGATACTCCATGAAACGTCTTGGCGCTAGTATTCTTTCTCGATGTATTTAGTCTTTGCACAGTCTTTCATCTGACTGGTGTGTTAGTTCGCCGCAGAGGGAAACGAGAGACATGGTGTATGCCAAGTTTTGTTTTATTACGTTCCAAATGATTATGATTGTAATAGAACATTATAAAACGTGTATCATAATAGCTATCACTAATTTTCTGTAATAGCTGAGGACATGAAACTAAACATTTTTCTTACTAAAGCAATCTCCAGTTATGAATCGTTTTGAACTTGTACTGTGATGAAGGAAATTGTGTATTGTAATAAATGTACTGGAAGGTCTTCATTGGAAAATGAGTGTGTTATTTAGAGCATGACCTTAGCAAGGGCACATCACAGAGTGCTACTATTTGTTTTCCTTCTAAGAAATTATTATAATTAAATACAATGCCAATTTGAAATGTATTTATAAATATTATATAAATTTGTAGCTACCGCAATTCATTTCATTTCTGATTGAAAATGTGAGTGTGTGTGGTAATCGGGAATGTGAATGCGGAAAATATGCTCGGGAAAAAGTTACATACTGGAGACAACAAATGTAGCTTTCAGTGTCAGTTATGTAATCTGGAAGCCTGTCTTTCTCCACATTCGTAGAAAAACAATGTTACGTATTTTAATATCCGAAACTCAGTAAAATTTCATAGAAAGTATTCTGTGACCAGTAGTAACAAACTAACTTCAGTAGTTTATTGTTTCCGTGGTGAGAATAACAGGTGAAGCAAAAGCATCTAAACTCGTTGAGTTACGAGCACTGACTTTTGCGTAGAAAGCGAGGCACTTGTAGACACTGTATTACTGATAAGTAAGCTTTACATTCTTGTTTTCTACAACATCAGAAAAAATTAAGAACAATTACTCTGATACGCCTGTATAGAAACTTTTTGCTCCTCATCGGAAAACTTTGCACTATTTCTTCGGGAGCATCCACTTTCTAAACACAGTACAATGACATGTCAGCGTCCGTATAATATCCTCGAATGTTCATATATTCTGTAAACAGAATAATACTGCATCCAACATGCAACCAAAATTAGTACTGTTAATCGTGGCCTTATGACATAGGTGTGTGTACTACTGCGCTGTCAGATTAAACCTATTGCCTCATTAACAATTGTTAATTCTCTCGAATTCCGCCGATAAAACACCGTGCGACATACGTATACATGATGGGGCACATAAAAGTAGCCCGGACGAGTGGATACCATTTGCGGCAGCATTAACGGAGGAAGGAAGATCGAAAGTTACTTCCAACAGAGCTTACATGTATGACTTAGATAATAGAGGCGTATCATCAACACAACGCAATGAGTAACCGCCGTATCTTACAACTCTACGTCTTACTGAAATAAGCTACAAAAATGATCAACAGAGATGAGACACATTCAGCCATGTTGTTACATTCATCAACGATGCAATATTTGTCAATAGAACCCATTTTGATATAAATTCGAATAAAACAGCTTTATGAATTAAGACAAGACAGACGCACCAATAGCTTGGTAATAGGAGTTTAAAAATAATTTTACTCCTCAAACACTATAATTTAAACAAGATGATTTAATTCCTGTACATGTTTTAAAGTAACTGACCTCATCTTCGTGTAATCTGCTGTTATTGCAATTTTGTTATATAAAGTACTACTCCACCAGAGGGCAGGAGATGGACTTCCCATAGTGATGATGTGCCAGTTAATTGAAAATAATACATTTTAGGCACAATATTATACTTTGCACGTCATCGATCTTTTTAACAATGGCCAAACCAGTACAACTACAAATGTTTGTGCTGTATGAAATTAATTATCACATATGCCTGATACGAACAGCATGTTTAGATTTTGTATAGGTTTTCCAGTGTGGTAGACGGTAAGCATAGACTAGTGCAGATGACGAGGAACTGGAGTGGAAATTTGGGGAAGTACAGGCCGCAGATGTGAACCCTGCTGCGAGAAACGTTGCCGTAGTTAGGTCTTGACTGGTTTTGGAGCAAGAGCTGTGCGTCTATTCAATCGGTGTATTAGTTTAACTCGTGTTATTATTAGCAGCACTTGTAAAATTTGAGCAGTTATAAAACTGATATTTTTGCATAGATTTTGCCCTTTTCTCCTGTTTTTACTCTTGAAACGTACTCAATCATAGAAAGTTTAAATTGCTGAATGTAACAGACTGGGAATGTTACAGACTGGGTATGTTATATACTGGGAATTACACTGTTAGGCACCGTATTTCTGTAGCGGGTTTGTCTGTTAATCTTTGTAGGGTTGTGCGCTGTATGGGGCTTTATAGACAACATTCGCAATTTAATAACAACTCCGGTACACGTGACGCAATATTTATGAACTTTTGTTATTTGTGGATCAGACTGTAGACTTACTGTAAATCGCTCTCACTTGCAACAATGTGCCCTACATGTTTTCTTAATACTGGCAGGACATCTCGAGCTGTGAATCGTACCAATCAGCTGTAAAGAATAACCACTGCTCTTTGAAAGTGCAATGTGTTGCCATGGTACGCACGCCCTTGCCCAGAAAGTTCTAAACCTAAGAAATCTCTTACTAGCAATTTAAGCTGGTGAGAAAATTGCCAGAATAAGTCTACATGGCATTAGAAGAAGAGAAACGATAACGGATGCCAAATAATGTACTATTAGCAGAGGTCATTTCCAATAGCGGACACGAACAAACAGGGAATACAACACTGACACAAAATAAGTATGCACGGAGGAAAGTAATATTAATCCTATTCCTTTTACACAAAGCCGCTTCCAAGAATACGATGTATTACAAGGAGACATCACGCTCACTACAAATTAATACTGAGACGGACAGTCATTTTTCTCGGGGTTAGAAGTCTACGCCATCTTCCTTCCGAGTGCACATGCTGAGATAGAAATATTAAAGGAGATATTGTAGACAGAAGTGAGGTGTCAGTACCTGATAAAAGCGGATAGCGGTCGCGAGCTGTTCAACAAGACATCAAGATATGCCCTTGAGGTGTTTAATGCGGGCAACGTGGATGCGGGACTGTTATGCAGCAGTGACTACATCCTTAATGGTGGCGGAGCCAACAGCTATATAACGGAGAGAGCAGAGAGCTGTCCAAACATAAGTCCTGGTCACATGGTATAGGAGAGGAAACATCAAAAATACGAAACTAAACGCAGCACAATTGCATGGCAGTTAGCGCTCAACGACTCTTGAGAAACGCAGTGGCGGAACGAACCCCGTCGGAGGCCTGGGGCGAAACTAAATGACGTCCCCAGTCTGCTTAGAAACTGATGTGATGTATTTGTAGTGTAGATTACGTAAAAAAAGAGAATAATACATATGTAATGGATGGTAAAAGATCCAGTGTGGTGTACTCAACTTTAATCTCTCGCCCCCCCCCCCCCCCCTCCCCGTTCCCACACAGACATCAAGACTACCTCTCTCTCTCTCTCTCTCTCTGTCTCTGTCTCTCTCTCTCTCTCTCTCTCTCTCTCTCTCTCGCTCTGTAGGAGTCCACCCACAATATTTTCTTAAAGGAGTAGTTCTGAAAGAATACTTGTTACCACTCTGTCCGTTGAAGTCTGTTTACATTCTAATACAGCAGATAGTTTAAATTTCTCAAAAACTGTATTTGCAGAGCATACTAAGATATGAGTATCAACCTGCCAGGCGAATCCTTATGTAAGCAGGCAATTGATCTTAACTAGCTCACACTAATGTCAGATTAACAACACTGATCTCTTTACACATTCAGTTATCGTAACACCAACAGTACGCAGACAGCACTGTGCGAGACAAGACATGCCATTCGGCAAGAACAAATTGAACGCAAGGAAATACAAACTTATTCTCGCACTCAATCTATAAACCACCCATAATCAGTTTTATTATTACAGAATTCCCAAAAATGCATCTTGAGTATATTTTTAGAAACAAGCAACTGTTACAAATTTTACGTAAATTAAGGATATCAAACGTGCTAGCTATCTTAAAGAGGTGTAAGAAAAGTTCTAAAAATTTGTAATTTCAAATTTATGCAACAGTTATGTTACCGTTAGCACTCCGTCATCAGGCCACATGTGACCCACCGGGACCATCCGACCGCCGTGTTTTCTCAGTTGAGAATACGGATAGGAGGGGCATGTGGTCAGCACACCGCTCTCCCGGTCGTTATGATGGTTGTCTTTGACCGGAGCCGCTACCATTCGGTCCAGCAGCTCCTCAGTTAGCATCACGAGGCAGAGTGCACTCCGAAAAGTGGCAACAGCACATGGCGGCCCCTATGGTCACCCATCCAATTGCCGGCCACGCCCGACAGCGCTTAACTTCAGTGATATGACGGGATCCGGTGTGTCCACTGCGGCAAGGCCGTTGCTATGTTACCGTTAAAGAGAGATTATTCAGATGATTGCATTTATACTAAGCTTAAACGAAAGACACTTCTAATGAGTGATTCATCGTCTGTTATCCGCTGTGGAGCAACATACTACTCATATTAGTGGCTCACGAATGACTGAACCGCAATATCAACAACAACGCATCTCTCGATTCAATATAATGCTAATACTGTATTAAGACGGTGTTCCATCCCCGCGTCTCCCAGCTTCTGTGTGCTGTTAATTGAGTTTTAGAACAAACAACCCACTTTTCTAACCAGTAACGTTTAAATTTGTCTACTCGTTCAAATTACATCTTTGAGTGAGTCGTTTACATTTACAAAAGTTAACTAACAATTTTACAATGACAGTTTATGTACTATTCAAATATTATACATCGAGCGCTATTTTCATACCAATTACAGTGTTCCTGGCAAAATATGGCAGGCAGACTGCAACAGGCAGTGCAGCGCATTACAGCGCTGAGAAAGTAACAGGTGGCCGTAATTAAAGTGCACCAACTCGCGGAAATCCTGTCTGGGCTGTGATTATCGTATGACAGCGAACTTGGTAGACATGCTAATGCATTAATGCGGAACGGATTTACGTTGGAAAGAAAATTAGTTCCAGTTTTGAGCAGCAGTTACAGGGCTGCAGTATCACCGGCTGAAACGTCTGAGAAGAGGCCCGATGTCTTTAAATGGTTTAAAGAAGTTGATAATGAAATTCGAAAACAAGGGTGAGCTTGGTGTGGCACGTGGGAGAGGAAGACGTCCTATCCCGGTGGGAGATGTTGACTAGGTTGCTGTTGATGTAACTGACTATGCAGCACATGCTCCGTGTAGTGCTGGTGCTCGTTCAGAGTCACGAGAATTGTCCATCCCATTGCCAACGGTACCGAAAGTTTTGATGTCTATTCTACACTGGTACCCGTATAAGATCCAGACGATGCATCAAGTAAAACCTCAGGATCCGTAGCAACGTTCTGAATTTGCTCTTCGATTTCTGCCACGGATCGAAGTTGATGATATGTGGCCAAGCAATATTCTGTGGAGAGACGAGGCACATTTTACATTACAGAGTGCAGCGAATAAACAAAACTGCCGAGTTTGGGGTACTTTTAAACCGTGTCTTGTGCACTAAGAGACATTGCACTCGCCATATATGATGGTGTATTGAGGATTCACAAGCATCTTTGTACTCTGTCCGTTCTTCTTTGAACAGAGTACACCAGAGGCCTTGTCAGGCGTACCGTGACGTCTGCACGTTAGAGTCCTCCTTGTGATTTACGCGATTCTTGCTTTGGAAGAGCTCCACTGTGTGGAAACCACTGTTTCCATCGTAGATTATACAACACGTAATGTCGCTCCCCCAGTAAAAGATCTGCTTAATGCAACCTCCCACGAAAGTTTCACATGCAGAGTTTTCCAGATGCATAGTCTGCAATATCAATTGCTCTGAACCCATGTGGGTTCTGGCTCTGGAGATATCCAAAACAACGTATTTACCATGCGCACTTAGATCTCTACTTGATCTGAAGGCCAGTACACAGGAAAACGATGCTCAGATTCTATCGTAACTGCTGAAAGCAACAGTTTATCAATTCGTTTTACAGATGCAGCACCTCGACGACACCTCCGGCACTCATACTGAACACATTCTGTAAGCAGCAGTTAATAATAAAATCAACACTACGCCTTTCTCACTTGTTCGATCTTTTCTGCCCACGTCCCGTTCAAAATCCATTACATATGGAAACATTTCCAAAGGTCTTTCTTGGATTCACGACACCTACTTTTCACCTAGTGACCAAAATTGGAACTACTTTTTTCCAGCGTAAATCGGTTCAGCGTTAAGCATTAGAATATTTACCAAGTTTCGCTGCTATACGATAATTACAGCCAAACTGGGGTTCTGTGAGTAGCTGCACTTTAATTATCACCACCCGGTGTATCTAATGTTCTCGTAAGCCTGTTCAAAGCAACGAGAACAGTTTCTGAATTGAATAAGGTCGTTAGTTTCTATAGATATTTTATCGAGAAGACACAGTGATATGTGGTACTTTTCACTTGACTGCATGATTCCAGCATTTTCATAGAGTGAGATCGTGTAGTTTTCAGAGCACTGTAAAATTATCAAGAAGGAATATAGTCCAACCCATAACCAGCAGTTTAGAGTTAGGGTCCTGAAGTCACACCGACTGTGAGATAAACTATACTGGAATTAAATTAGAGCCATGTGGTTGATCACTACAAGTCAGCATAGTACGCTGAACTCACTTCTGACTCTTCGAGGTACCTACTGCGAGATCTCATTCTAACTACTTAGATGTCCAGTGGTACTACGCTCGATATTTCTTTTCAACACCAGCCACAACGAACGCAGGTTGTCTTCTGGCCGTACAGTCAAGAGTTAATGAGTTCGTATCACATTTGACTTATAAACTATATAAACTGAAGAGCCAAAGGAACTGATACATCTGCCTAATATCGTGTAGGGTCTCCGCGAGCACGCACAAGTGCAGCAGCACGACTAGGCTTCGACTCGACTAATGTCTGAAGTAGTACTGGAGGAAATTGGCACCATCAATCCTACAGGTCTGTCCACAAATCCGTAAGAGTACGAGGGGGTGGAGATCTCTTATGAACACCACATTGCAAGGCATGCCAGATATGCTCAATAATGTTCATGTCGGGAGAGTTTCGTAGCCAGCGGAATTGCTTGAACTCGTAAGAATGTTCCTCGAGTCACTCTGTAGCAATTCTGGACATGTGATGTGTCGCATTGTCCAGCTGGAATTCCACAAGACATAAATTGATGCAGGTGATCAGAAACGACTCTTACGTAAGTGACGTGTCACCTGTCAGAGTAGTATTTAGACGTATCAGGGGTCCCATATCACTCCAACTGCACACGCCCCCTACTATTGTGGAGCCTCCACCAGCTTGAACAGTCCCCTGCTGGCATGCAGGGTCCATGGATTCATAAGATTGTTTCCATACCGGTACACGTCCATCCACTAGATACTATTTGAAACGATACTCGTCAGACCAGGCAATATATTTCCAGTCATCAACAGTCCAACGGCGGCCTTGACGGGTGAAGGCGAGGCGTAAAGCTTTGTGTCATGCAGTTATCAAGGCTACACGCTCCGGAAGCCCATATCGATGGTGTTTCATTGAACGGTTCGCACGCTGACACTTGTTGAAAGTCCAGCACTGGTATCTGCAGCAATTTGCAGAAAGGTTGCACTTCCGTCGCGTCGAACTATTCTCTTCAGTGTCGTTGGTGCCGTTCTTGCAAAATATTTTTCCGGCAGCAACGATGTCGTACATTTTATGTTTTACCGGATTCGTGATACTCACAGTACACTCGTGAAATCGTCGTACGGGAAAATCCCATCACTTGTGCGCCGACTACAACACCACATTCAAACTAAATTAAATCGTGATAACCTGCCATTGTAGCAACAGTAACCAATCAAACAACAGCGACAGCCACATGTTGTCTCATTTAGGCGTTGCCGACCGCAGCGCCGTATTCTGCCTGTTTACATATCTCTGTAATTTAATACGCGCGCCAGTACTACTTTCTTTGGCGCTTCAGTGTATAATATACAGGGTGAGTCACCTAACGTTACCGCTGGATATATTTCGTAAACCACATCAAATACTGACGAACCTATTCCACAGACCGACGTGAGGAGAGGGGCTAGTGTAATTGTTTAATAAAACCATACCAAAATGCACGGAAGTATGTTTTTTAACACGAACCTACGCTTTTTTTTAAATGGAACCACGTTAGTTTTGTTAGCACATCTGAACATGTAAACAAATACGTAATCAGTGCCGTTTGTTGCATTGTAAAATGTTAATTACATCCGGAGATATTATAACCTAAAGTTCACGCTTGAAACCTCCGACGTTCAGTTGCGTGTTGTAACAAACACGGGCCACGGTCGGCGAGCAGCATCTGCGGGGACATGTTTACGATGACGACCGTGTTTACGAGTGTGGCTTAGTGCACTGTTGTGGTTTGGTCTAGATGTCGCAGTGTCCACATGTAGCGCTTGCTGCTTTTGTTATTCTGCATTCGTCTCCGCACGCAGACTAACTGTAGTACACCGCGTTACCAGACGTCTGTGATAGCGTAGTGTTGTAGGAACTGTGACCATGGTGTATTCGAACTCTGAAAAGGCGGAGATGATACTCATCTATGACGAGTGTCGACGGAATGCAGCTGAAGCCTGCAGGGTGTATGCAGAACGGTACCCGGACAGAGAGCATCCAACGTGCCGCACATTGCAAAACATCTACCGCCAACTGTATGCAACAGGTATGGTCGTAGCACGCGAACAGGTCCCTAACAGGCCCGTCACAGGAGAAGCGGGTGCAGTTGGTGTGATAGCTGCTGTTGCCATGAACCCACACATGAGTACACGGGACGTTGCGGGAGCCGGTGGACTGAGTCTAAGTAGTCTCATGCGCATACTGCATCGTCACAGCTTTCACCCGTTTCATGTGTCGCTACATCAGCAATTACATGGTGATAACATTAATCATCGAGTGCAATTCTGTCAATGGGCATTAACAGAGAATGCGTTGCAGTTCTACCTGTTTACCGATGAAGCGGGTTTCACAAACCACGGGGCAGTGAATCTACGGAACATGCATTACTGGTCCGTGGACAATCCTCGCTGGCTCAGACAGGTAGAGCGACAGCGACCGTGGACTGTAAATGTATGGTGCGGAATCATTGGCGACCACCTCATTGGTCCTCACTTCATTGCAGGGGCCCAAACAGCTGCAACATACATCGCATTTCTACAGAATGATCTGCCAACGTTGCTCGAAAATGTCGCAGTGGAAACGCGTCAACGTATGTGGTATCAGCATGATGGTGCACCTGCACATTCCGCAATTAACAATAGGCTGCCCCTTGACAGGATGTTGGACGGGCGTTTCATAGGACGTGGAGGACGCATAAATTGGCCAGCAAGTTCTCCTGATCTTACACCTCTGGAATTCTTTCTGTGGGGTACGTTAAAGGAGAATGTGTACCGTGATGTGCCTACAACCACAGAGGATATGAAACAACGTATTGTGGCAGCCCGCGGTGACATTACACCAGATGTACTGCGGCGTGTACGACATTCATTACGCCAGAGATTGCAATTGTGTGCAGCAAATGATGGCCACCACATTGAACATCTATTGGCCTGACATGTCGGGACACACTCTATTCCACTCCGTAATTGAAAACGGAAACCACGTGTGTACGTGTACCTCACCCCTCATGGTAATGTACATGTGCGTCAGTGAAAAAGACCAATAAAAAGGTGTTAGCATGTGGACGTAATGTGCTGTTCCAGTCTCTTCTGCACCTAAGGTCCATCACCGTTCCCTTTGGATCCCTACGTAATTCGATGCTCTCCGATACACACGATCGAACAGCGGAGGAGTGGTACTCAAGCGTCAACTTTAGGTTACAATATCTCCGGATGTAATTAACATTTTACAATGCAACAAACTGCACTGATTACGTATTTGTTTATATGTTCAGATGTGCTAACAAAGCAAACGGTGTTCCATTTAAAAATACGTAGGTTTGTGTTAAAAAACATACTTCCCTGCATTTTTTTATGGTTTGTATTAACCAATTACACTAGCCCCTCTCCTCACGTTCCGTCTGTGGAATCGATTCGTCAGTATTTGATGTGGTTTACGAAATATATCCAGCGGTAGTGTTAGGTGACTCACCCTCTATAAACAAGGTTTATATGTGGTATCAATTTCCTGTGTGAAACAAATCCTGTCGACACAACACTTTACGTGGCCATGAATTCTGAACGTTGTCTCAATGCCTCGTAATCCATTCTGTTCAGTTTTTCGTGATTCGTGTGTTCGTATGATTATTACAGTCCATCTGTAGTTGCAATACTTGCATAAATTTACGATTTCTTCTCGTTCGTCAACAGAACTGCTGACTGAATAACTTATTTCCACCACGTTATGTACAAAATATATCTGTAGGTTTAAAGGGACATATTTTCGTAATACAGTTAGTTTGGTGATATTTTCTTCGTATCTCACTGCTAATGTACATGTTGCTGGGGCAACGAGCCGCATCAGCTCGAACAAGCTAAGACAAAAACAAAGTGATGCACCGCGAAGGAGTCATCCGTGTGCGAAGGAAATCGGTAGATGTGACGCAGAAGTTCTCGTACATACAAACAAATGACTGAAATCTCAGGAAAATTGGATGATTCATTCCAGAGAAAAGTATTCACAAATAGAGCATGTCTATAACGCGTGGTCCACCTCTGGTCCATAAGCAAACAGTTACTCGGCAATGATTGATGGAGTTGTTGGGTGTTCTCCTGAGGGGTATCGAGGCGAGTTCTGTCCAATAGGCTCTTTCCATAACGCTCCAAACATTGCCAGATGGAGACAGAAACCTGTGACCTTGCTGGCTAAGGTACGAATGAAAAAAAAGACAAGCAATAGAAACTCTTGCCGTGTGAGGACGAGCATTATCCTGCTGAAATGTTAGCCCAGGAACGATTGGCATTTAGGGCAACAAAACGGGGAATGGAATATCGAGGTAACGCTGTGTTATAAAGGTTCCACGGATGACAGCCAAAGAGCTAATGTTTTGAAAAGTAATGGCACCCCATACTATCACTCCTGGCTGTCGGGCCGTATGGCTGGCGACAGTCAAGTTGGTATCCCAGCCCTCTCTGTGGCGTCTCTACACATGTCTTCTGCGTGAAATCTCGTTGCTTGGAGTAGAATTGTCTTTCGTGATGAGTTCCGATTCAAAATGAGTCACGATGACCAGCGAAGATGTGTCTAGAAACAGCCTGGACAGCGGTAGGATGCCAACCTGACTGTCGTTCGCCTTACGGCCGGACAACCAGGAGTAATGGTGTGGGGTGCCATTTCATTTTACTTACTGTCTTTGTGCTTGCCGAACCCTACCTTGGCCAGCAACGCCCGCGGATCTCTCCGCAGCTGACAACGTTTGGAGAATACTGGGCAGGGTCCTCCAATCAGCTCGGAATTTTGACGATGTAACTTGGCAGTTGGACAGAATTTGGTACTTTATCCCTCATCGGACATACAAAAACTCCTTCCAGTCAATGATAAGCCAAGTAACTGCCACCACAGGGGCCAGAGGTGGACGAACGCCTTATTGACTTGCTCAGTTTGTAAAGCTCATTCTCTTGAACAAATCAGCCAATTTTTGTGAAATTGTAGTTGTTTGTTTGTATGTACGTGGACCAAATTCACAGATTTCAATCTTATTTGCATAATTCCTTTCTTTCATAGAGGATATTCCCTTGGGACATTGCACATGACAGCGTAAGGCCTGTGTTGTTAGTTGCAAGCACTCAGCCACTCGAGAAATCAGTTATAAGTATCATTATTCTCCATTTGCTTCAATAATTATAGCAGTGTATGTACGGTTGCTCAAAAGTTCAACACAATTAATCAATATGAAGGAAACACTATATGTTATTTTCTTTGAAATAAACGTTGCTAATAATTTAAATGAATACTGATTTGGTTGAAGTAATCATTACTACTATCAGTATCATCTGAAAGTATCATCTACCGTAACTAGTTGCGTCCTCCCATGAACCATGCACCTTGCCGTTGGTGGGGAGGCTTGCGTTCCTCAGCGATACAGATGGCCGTACCGTAGGTGCAACCACAACGGAGGGGTACCTGTTGAGAGGCCAGACAAACCTGTGGTTCCTGGAGAGGGGCAGCAGCCATTTCAGTAGTTGCAGGGCAACAGTCTGAATGATTGACTGACCTGGCCTTGTAACATTAATCAAAACGGCCTTGCTCTGCTGATACAGCGAACGGCTGAAAGCAAGTGGAAACTACAGCCGTAATTTTTCTCGAGGGCACGCAGCTTTACTGCATGGTTAAATGATGGTGGCGTCCTCTTGGGCAAAATATTCCGGAGGTAAAATAGTCCCCCATTCGCATCTCCGGGCGGGAACTAATTCAGGAGGACGTCGTTATCAAGAGAAAGAAAACTGGTGTTACTTAAAACAATTACATTCGAAGACTTTATCCATAGAGCCTATTTATTCCCTTTAAATCCAGAAGATCTCAGTGAAGACATGAAGACAATGAATATAGCCAGCCACAGCTAAACCCCTTCCACAAGAAGGCGAAGCAAAAGTCGATACATCAAAGTACAGGTAAAGTAAACAGGCATCGCGCGTCATTGCGCAAAATAATATAAACAACTGTAGAAGCACATCATATTTTTAACAAATTCTGATAACATTTCTAAAAAAATTCATAAACATTGAAATCAGAACAGTCTTCAGCACTACCAATAAACATAGCAAAGTATGAGCCCACAATAGCAAGCAAACGCAGAACTAACGTGGTTTTTTTTTTTTTTTTCGTCATCCCGCCACGAATTCCTTTCCTGTGCTAACCTCTTCATCTCAGAGTAGCACTTGCAACCTACATCCTCAATTATTTGCTTGACGTATTCCAATCTCTGTCTTCCTCTACAGTTTTTGCCCTCTACAGCTCCCTCTAGTACCATGGAGGTCATTCCCTCATGTCTTAGCAGATGTCCTATCATCCTGTCCCTTCTCCTTATCAGTGTTTTCCACATATTCCTTTCCTCTCCGATTCTGCGTAGAACCTCCTCATTCCTTACCTTATCAGTCCACCTAATTTTCAACATACGTCTATAGCACCACATCTCAAATGCTTCGATTCTCTTCTGTTCCGGTTTTCCCACAGTCCATGTTTCACTACCATACAATGCTGTACTCCAGACGTACATCCTCAGAAATTTCTTCCTCAAATTAAGGCCGGTATTTGATATTAGTAGACTTCTCTTGGCCAGAAATGCCTTTTTTGCCATAGCGAGTCTGCTTTTGATGTCCTCCTTGCTCCGTCCGTCATTGGTTATTTTACTGCCTAGGTAGCAGAATTCCTTAACTTCATTGACTTCGTGACCATCAATCCTGATGTTAAGTTTCTCGCTGTTCTCATTTCTACTACTTCTCATTACCTTCGTCTTTCTCCGATTTACTCTCAAACCATACTGTGTACTCATTAGGCCGTTCATTCCGTTCAGCAGATCATTTAATTCTTCTTCACTTTCACTCAGGATAGCAATGTCATCAGCGAATCGTATCATTGATATCCTTTCACCTTGTATTTTAATTCCACTCCTGAACCTTTCTTTTATTTCCATCACTGCTTCCTCGATGTACAGATTGAAGAGAAGGGGCGAAAGGCTACAGCCTTGTCTTACACCCTTCTTAATACGCGCACTTCGTTCTTGATCGTCCACTCTTATTATTCCCTCTTGGTTGTTGTACATATTGTATATGACCCGTCTCTCCCTATAGCTTACCCCTACTTTTTTCAGAATCTCGAACAGCTTGCACCATTTTATATTGTCGAACGCTTTTTCCAGGTCGACAAATCCTATGAAAGTGTCTTGATTTTTCTTTAGCCTTGCTTCCATTATTAGCCGTAACGTCAGAATTGCCTCTCTCGTCCCTTTACTTTTCCTAAAGCCAAATTGATCGTCACCTAGCGCATTCTCAATTTTCTTTTCCATTCTTCTGTATATTATTCTTGTAAGCAGCTTCATTCGATACATGAGCTGTTAAGCTGATTTTGCGATAATTCTCGCACTTGTCAGCTCTTGCCGTCTTCGGAATTGTGTGGATGATGCTTTTCCGAAAGTCAGATGGTATATCGCCAGACTCATATATTCTACACACCAACGTGAATAGTCGTTTTGTTGCCACTTCCCCCAATGATTTTAGAAATTCTGATGGAATGTTATCCATCCCTTCTGCCTTATTTCACCGTAAGTCCTCCAAAGCTCTTTTAAATTCCGATTCTAATGTTGGATCCCCTATCTCTTCTAAATCGACTCCTGTTTCTTCTTCTATCACATCAGACAAATCTTCCCCCTCATAGAGGCTTTCAATGTATTCTTTCCACCTACCTGCTCTCTCCTCTGCATTTAACAGTGGAATCCCCGTTGCACTCTTAATGTTACCACCGTTGCTTTTAATGTCACCAAAGGTTGTTTTGACTTTCCTGTATGCTGAGTCTGTCCTTCCGACAATCATATCTTTTTCGATGTCTTCACATTTTTCCTGCAGCCATTTCGTCTTAGCTTCCCTGCACTTCCTATTTATTTCATTCCTCGGTGACTTGTGTTTCTGTATTCCTGATTTTCCCGGAACATGTTTGTGCTTCCTCCTTTCATCAATCAACTGAAGTATTTCTTCTGTTACCCATGGTTTCTTCGCAGCTACCTTCTTTGTACCTATCTTTTCCTTCCCAACTTCTGTAATGGCCCTTTTTAGAGATGTCCATTCCTCTTCAACTGTACTGCCTACTGCGCTATTCCCTATTGCTGTATCTATAGCGTTAGAGAACTTCAAACGTATCTCGTCATTCCTTTGTACTTCCGTATCCCACTTCTTTGCGTATTGATTCTTCCTGTCTAATGTCTTGAACTTCAGCCCACTCTTCATCACTACTATATTGTGATCTGAGTCTATATATGCTTCTGGCTCGGCTCTGAGCGCTATGAGACTCAACTGCTGAGGTCATTAGTCCCCTAGAACTTAGAACTAGTTAAACCTAACTAACCTAAGGACATCACAAACATCCATGCCCGAGGCAGGATTCGAACCTGCGACCGTAGCGGTCTTGCGGTTCCAGGCTGCAGCCACTTCGGCCGGCTATATCTGCTTCTGGGTACGCCTTAAAATCCAGTATCTGATTTCGAAATCTCTGTCTGACCATGATGTAATCTAATTGAAATCTTCCCGTATCTCCTGGCCTTTTCCAAGTATACCTCCTCCCCTTGTGATTCTTGAACAGGGTATTCGCTATTACTAGCTGAAACTTGTTACAGAACTCAATTAGTCTTTCTCCCCTTTCATTCCTTGTCCCAAGCCCATATTCTCCTGTAACCTTTTCTTCTACTCCTTCCCCTACAACTGCATTCCAGTCGCCCATGACTATTAGATTTTCGTCCCCCTTTACATACTGCATTACCCTTTCAATATCCTCATACACTTTCTCTATCTGTTCATCTTCAGCTTGCGACGTCGGCATGTATACCTTAACTATCGTTGTCGGTGTTGGTCTGCTGTCGATTCTGATTAGAACAACCCGGTCACTGAACTGTTCACAGTAACACACCCTCTGCCCTACCTTCCTATTCATAACGAATCCTACACCTTTTATACCATTTTCTGCTGCTGTTGATATTACCCGATACTCATCTGACCAGAAATCCATGTACACTTTCTCTATCTGTTCATCTTCAGCTTGCGACGTCGGCATGTATACCTTAACTATCGTTGTCGGTGTTGGTCTGCTGTCGATTCTGATTAGAACAACCCGGTCACTGAACTGTTCACAGTAACACACCCTCTGCCCTACCTTCCTATTCATAACGAATCCTTCACCTTTTATACCATTTTCTGCTGCTGTTGATATTACCCGATACTCATCTGACCAGAAATCCATGTCTTCCTTCCACTTCGCTTCACTGACCCATATTATATCTAGATTGAACCTTTGCATTTCCCTTTTCAGATTTTCTAGTTTCCCTACCACGTTCAAGCTTCTGACATTACTCGCCCCGACTCGTAGAACGTTATCCTTTCGTTGATTATTCAATCTTTTTCTCATGGTAACCTCCCCCTTGGCATCCGAATGGGGGACTATTCCGGAATCTTTTGCCAATGGAGAGATCATCATGACACTTCTTCAATTACAGGCCACATGTTCTTTGGATACACGTTACGTGTCTTTAATGCAGTGGTTTCCATTGCCTTCTGCACCCTCATGTCGTTGATCATTGCTGATTCTTCCGCCTTTAGGGGCAATTTCCCACCCCTAGGAGAAGAGAGTGCCCTGAACCTCTATCCGCTCCTCCGCCCTCTTTGACAAGGCCGTTGGCAGAATGAGGCTGACTTCTTATGCCGGAAGTCTTGGGCCGCCAATGCTGATCATTTATCAAAATGTAGGCAGTGGCGGGGATCGAACCCGAGACCGAAGACGTTTTGATTATGAATCAAAGACCCTACCTTTAGACCACGGGTACGTGGTTAAAGGTTTTCAAAATTAACTGCTACGTTGCTTTTTGTTATTGTTAAATTTTTACTGTACCGTGACCGCCTTCGAATCGCTGCCTCATCATCTGATGGTACATATTCCTGTATCATTCTTGGTTTCATATAACTGTGTCAAGGTAGAAGAAACGAAAATGCCGAATGTAGAGAGGTATCAAGAATTATTTGCGTCATAAGATCAATTTGAAGATATTACCTTCGATGCTTTCGTATCGATCTTTTGATGTACGTAAGTAATTACCCCGCTACATTCAGTTCTTACTTGTTTCGCTTTTTTCTGTCTTTCTCAACTGCACGACATCCACAATGTTATAAGGCAGGGCGTAACAGCTCGCTAATCTCGCGAGCAGTGCAGCTGTGGAGGGGTGGGGAGTGCGGGCAGTGCGTACGCACACTACGCGCGAAACAACACAAGCGAAGGGCCAACTGTCAAGTGAGGTTAGCTAGTCGGCAATGTGAAAACACCGGCGATGTCTACGCATTTCAATTTGCAGTAGGAGGAATCTTCAGTTTCGCACGGTGCCGTTATCAAACATGACAACCATACATCACTTTCGTGAAATGGTAGACGACGTTTACAGTCACCTTTTAAATCTTTGAAAGGGTTTGCTATGACACAGCTGACCGTTTCTATCAGACGCGTAAACAGTAAACTTGACGTTGAGAAGAGCATCTGGACTTGTTGGTAGCGACGAAGAACATTCTGAGCAGCATCGAAGAAAGTGCAGAAAATAAAGGTTTTTCATGGAATTTATTACTTTCTTTCTATCGATGTAGGGCCAGCCATGTTGTAAATAAATTAGGACTCGTAGAGCAACTGAACGAGGAAATGAAAGAAACTTCCAGTCCCCAAAGAAACAAGTGGTATCCTCTGACTTACTCACCGGGAGAATTTACGTGCGAAGAACGGCCATTCAAAAAATGTAATGAGTGTAGTTTGTGTAGTTGATAATATATGAGAGACTTCAACGGCACCAATTAGAAAACTTTCTTGAAGACATAGGCAGCTAGCAAAGAAGTCTGCTTTTCTTTATTGTCTTTTTGATGAGATGGGCCTGTTTATGAAATAAGTAACATCTGTGTTTCTGAACTGAATAGTCTTGATGGAAAAGAAACCTTTCATTTCTTACCGATAAAACTAACCATCCGAAAGAGTCAAACTTCAAAATAAGGATCTGTAGTTATGTTATTTCATCGGCCATAAACAAGCCTTCTAACTGAAATTGTCACTCTGGGAAAAATTAAGAAAATGGAAATGCTGTTCATTTTCCAAAATTGTCTTCATCTAAGGACTTTGGTGTTAATGAAATTTTAAACGCTGTCTACCTATTCCACATAATGTTAGGGAAGTTTTCCATTTTAACAATGTGACAGTACTACAGAGAAACTTTCATCTGTTTTCCTCTCCAGAGTCAATGAAGACTGATGACGTTCGCTTTGATCTGCAGATTGAAGAAACTGACCTGCATTGCGAGTTCAGTAACAAGAGAAACAGTCTATGTGTCTACAGGCATCTCCCTCAATATCGTTTTCCTTGATTACACAAGGTAGCAGCAGGCTTAATATTAATGCTGCATTCCACCTACGTCTGGACATCTGTTTTCAACTATGACTAACAGTAGCACACATTTGAGAAACTCATTTTCAGACCTTAACCGAAACTGCACGCTACAGTTACAAGGAATAAGAAGAGAAAAAGGGCAAGATCGAGAGTGCGAGAATTTATTAGAAACGGTTACATGTGTAATGTGTAATTAAGAAATATTAGAAATGCGTACCTGCTTAATTATGAAATGTTCTGGGAGGATTGCGTTTTTAGCTTATTTGTTTAATTTACAGCAGTGATGCCTCATTTACGGTGACTTACACGCTGCTGACTGCGAAATTAATTAGCCTGAGAAATACGCGGTGTCCTCTCGCAGGTTCCCACGCGGCTTCCCCCTCCCTTCCATGCACTGGGACGACGGAGTGGAGGGGGTCCGGTACTCGCTGCTCGCAACGCTGCGTTCGCCATACACGTGCGGAGCACGTTGGCTGTGAAGCCATGCTAGAAGCAGTAATTAAAACCGGCACCATCTGATGGTGAGTCGGTATGCGATTCGAAACCGCTCTTGCTATTAAAAAAACGTTGAATCACTGCGAAAAGTGACTGGTTGCAGTATTTCTGGAAGTTTTTATTCCTCACAGTCGCAGTGTTCCACATTTTTAATTAATGAAAGTTTTACAGATACGATCATCCTGGCGTGTATAAAATTGCCTGCTCCTAATAACAATCCCTGTAACAGCACAAAGTGGAAAAAAGATCAAAAGGCGATTTCAAGAACAGCTTCAAACATGAAAATACGCACAAACCTACAAACGCTATCCACATCTGAAATACAACCCACCCAGTTTCGATAAATGGTCTCCAAATTCTTTAGAGTATTTAAAAGAACCGATGTAGGAACTAGATAAATGTGTAACAGCTCTCAAACTGAGGAAATCCTAAATGAAATACTATATTTCTGTAGCACTAGTTTAACATTATTTTGTTTAACGTAACCTAAATCCACCCCAATTTTATCAATTTTTACAAACTTCTGACAAACAATATTATTAAGTGCAGTGTGTATATATATTTTTTTCAACTCCACGTAGTAATTAGTATTTAAGTTAGAATGAAAGAAAAAAAGTCGCAAGTCACACTATCAAGCGTCAAATCATTGACTGCCATAACTTAGAAAACTATGTGTATTTGAACCGTTACATAAACAGTGTTGAGTGATACAACCAAGCAAGTTGTTTTCGATGAATGTGAACTGTACTGTCTGAGCCTAAGAAAACAGTAAAAGCGGTATTTCAAAAGGTGCGTCGTGCTACATCACATCACAATGCGCCCCGGTCATCTGTATAACATGTGCGTTTGCTGACGACGTTTACTGTCTTTGCTGTAAAATATGACCTAACGGTCGTTACATAGAATTTGTAGCATCAACTGAATCAACCCATCTGCTGTTAATCAAAGATGAGAAGTTAGCAGCAATAACCAGACTGCTACAAAATGTTATATTACGAGTGTTTTATTTTATAGCATTTCCATGTGCCTTAGAAATGAGGAAATAAGGGACCAGATGATGGATAAAAGTCTGAAGTGCGGAGAACTATACTCACACATGCAATAACAAAATTTAATTTATAATACTAAATGTGCCGTTGCAGCCATAAACTTATAGCTACATTTTTGCCATAATCGCGGACAAACTACAGTCAACAACGCTCACAGCATTTCTGAATAACAGTCTTTGTAGATAAGGTATCTTAAGCTCATTTACGTCCACGGTGTATACAAGACCTCAACGTGCATCAGTACAACAGTACATGTACCATAAAGCTCTGCCTTCTTCTTACAATGCGTTACTGTAGACATATCTCTTCATTTGTTCCTTCACAGGAAAAATACACACGGCTCTTTAAAGAGCTGCAAACCGTATTATATCGACTAGCAGACTAGAGTTATCGTCCGTTACGAAGTTTATTGATTGTCTGATGGTTCCGTGATATTACTCCAGTTTCATGTTCTTTGGGAACCGACGCGTGTAAACCCGAATGGTCTGTTCAACTTCCCGATTGGAAACATCTTTATACAATTCCCTGAACGAACTATTTATCTGTACTTAAATTTAAAATGTATATTTACATGCAACTCAATGTATGAGGATCTCTGTTAATTTTATTTGCTTATAAAGTAGTTCAAATGGGTCAAACGGCTCTGAGCACTATGCGACTTAACCTCTGAGGTCATCAGTCGCCTAGAACTTAGAACTAATTAAACCTAACTAACGTAAGGACATCACACACATCCATGCCGGAGGCAGGATTCGAACCTGCGACCGCAGCGGTCGCTCGGCTCCTGACTGTAGCGCCTAGAACCGCACGGCCACTCCGGCCGGCTTACAAAGTAGAGCACTGTGTGATGCATACAGCAATTTTTCTTCGGAAAATCGTTTCTCTTCAAGCAAGGACAATCTGCATACCTGTAGGGCTAATAAGAAGCAAGGGTACACGTACTTATGGGCAAGGGGGTCCCTGTCCCCCCCCCCCCCCACCCCACCCCCAGCTCTCAGGGAAAGAAAAAAATATAGTGTATTCCGGTGTTTTTCTTTCAAGAAAACTATTTAAAGTCTTAAAAAGACTTTTAATATGACTGGCTCTGAAAATTTTTTATAGCTGCTCATAAGTCGCCATTCGTATTCTGAATTATTAAAAATATACCAGTAGCTCTAGGTCTAGACGCCCTACAAACTATTATATGGTCGCGCCTGATAAGAAGAGTAAGATACACCATAAAACAAAATTAATGAATGAATAATTATATAAATTATAATTATATTACTATAAGTAATACGTGAGATGTATATGACACCAGCTCAGCTGGCAAAGCCGCTCGAGTTCCAGCTGCTAATAACGTGAGTACACCGTTCGCTTGTTATAAATTTTTACGAGTTTCAAACAGGAGCGACTTCAGTATTGGATAGGAACTGTGGTTGCTGTGTACAGATGCGAGCTGAGTTCGTGCCCCTTTGCTCACAGTTCCAGGCAGTGTTGGCTTCCATCACACAGCTTGAGGCTGCAGCTAAGGGACATCACTTTGGGGGGTCAGATGTGGGGATGCGATGGACGTCGAGCATGTCCCACGTGTCCCTCGATCGGTCCACTATCGCCCCTAGTACTGCCTGCACTAAGGTTGACCCATCACCTGGGGAAGAGTGGGAGATAATTCCATAGTCTGGCAGGCAGCAGAAGACTTTTCGAGAAGCCAATCATGGGGCCTCCCCGATTCCTTTGGCGAATCGGTTTCAGGGTTTATCTGTGGCTGACGAAGTCTCCAAGCCGGATGTAGTCGTCCACCCTGTTTCAGAGGAAGCTTCTCGTCCCACAAGATCTGGGCATTCATAGAAGGTGGGTTTTCTGGTAGTTGGGAGCTCCAATGTTAGGCACATAACGGGGCCCCTTAAGAACATGGCTGCTGAGGAGGGGAGGTAAGCAAGTGTGCACTCCATGTGCATACTGGGGGCAGTCAGTCTGAATGTAGAAATGGTGCTTCCGGGTGCCTTGAAGAGTACAGAGTGAAGCCAACTGCAGGTGGTGGCCCATGTCGGTACCAATGATGCGTGTCGCTTTGGATCAGAGGAGATTCTCTCTGGTTTTCGGCGACTAACGAAAATGGTAAAGGCTGCCAGTCTTGATTGCGATATTAAAGCGAACTCACCATCTGCAGCACCGTCGACAGAACCGACTGTGGTCCTTTGGTAGAGAGCCGAGTGGAGGGTCGGAATCGGAGGCTCAAGCAGTCTCTGAGCATGTGGGCTGCAGATTCCTTGACTTGCTTCATCGGGTGGTGGGTTTCCGGGTTCTGCTTAATAGGTCAGGAGCCCACTACACATAGGATGCGGCTACACGGATAGCGGGGTCTGTGTGGAAGGGACTTGGCGACTTTTTAGGTTAGAGGGTCTCAGGAAACCACAGAAAGAGCGTCCATCTAAAAGGGGGCAGGTAAAACATAATAAGGTACTTGTAGAAGCGATCGGTATTGTAGTTGTAAATTGTCGTAGCTGTGTTGGGAAAGAACTGGACCTCCAAGTCCAAACAGAAAGCACTGAAGCTCAAATAGTTATAGGTACTAAAAGCTGGCTAAAGCTGGAGATAAGTTCATCCAAAATTTTTTGAAACGACCCAAAAGTGTCCAGAAAGACTAGATTAAATACAGTTGGTGGTGGAGTATTTATTGCTGTCAGAAGTATTTTCCCTTGTAGTGAAATTGAAGTAGATAGTTCCTGCGAAATAGTATGGGTAGGGGTTTTACTTGACACTCGGACTAAACTATCACCTGGATCGTTTTACCGACCCCCAGACTCAGAAGATATAGTTGATGAACAGTTCAAAGAAAACTTGAGCCTCGTTTCAGAGAGGTAACCCACTCATACAGTTATAGTCGGTGCTGACTTCAATCTACCCTCGATATTGTGGAAAAATTACACGTTTAAAGCCAGCCGCAGGCATAAAACATCATCCGAAATTGTTCTGAATGCTTTCTCAGAAAATTATTTTGAACAATTTGTTCAGGAGCCCACTCGAAGCGTAAACGGCTGCGAAAGCGTACTTGACCTCTTAGCAAGAAATAATCCTGGACAAATAGGCAGTATCATGACGAATACAGGAATAGTGACCTCAAGGCGGTTGCTGCTAAGCTGAATACCGGAACACCTACAACCATCGAAACGAAACGCAAAGTGTATCTATTTAAACAAAGCTGATAAAAATGCTCTTAACGCCTTTTTAAGAGACAGTCTTCACACCTTCCGATCTGATCATGTGAGTGTAGAAAAGTTGTGGAATGTTTTCAGAGAGATTGTATCGACAGCAATTGAGAGATATATACCACATAAATTAATAAGTGATGGTACTGATCCCGCATGATACACAAAACGTGTCACATCGCTGTTGTAGAAGCAACGAGAAAGGCATGCCAAATTTAAAACAACGCATAATCCCCAAGATTGGCAAAGGTTTACAGAAGTTCGAAATATAGCGCGTACTTCAATGCGACATGCTTTTAATAATTTCCACAATGAAATTCTGTCTCGAAGTCTGGCAGAAAACCCAAAAGAGATGCTGGTCATACATGAAGCACAGCAATGGCAAGACGCAATCAATACCATCAATGCGCGATAACAACGGTGAAGTCACCGATGACAGTCCCACTAAAGCAGAGTTATTAAACACGGTTTTCCGATACTCGTTCACCAAAGAACACAAAGTAAATATTTCCGAATTCCAATCAAAAACAATTGCCAAGATAAGAAACATAGAAGCAGATATCCTCGGTGTAGCAAAGCAGCTTAAATCACTTAATAAAGGCAAGGCCTTCGGTCCATATTGTATACCAGTCAGGTTCCTCTCAGAGTATGCTGATACGATAGCTCCATATTTAGCAATTATATACAGCCGCTTCCTCACAGGAAGTTCCGTACCTAAAGACTGGAAAATTGCTCAAGCCACACTAATATCCAAAAAGGAAGTAGAAGTGATCCGCTGAATTTCAGGTCCATATCACTAACGTCGATTTTCAGCGGGGTTTTGGAACATATACTGTATTCTAACATTACGAATTGCCTCGAAGAAACCTATTTATTGACAAATAATCTGCACGGTTTCAGGAAACATCGTTCTTGTGAAACACAAGTAGCTCTTTATACTCGTGAAGTAATGAATGCTGTCGACAGGGGATGTCAAATTGATTCCATATTTTTAGATTTCCAGAAGGTTTTCGACACAGTTCCTCACAAGTGTCTTCTTACCAAACTGCAAGTCTATGGAATATCGCCTCAGTTGTGCCACTGGATTCGTAATTTCCTGTCAGAAAGGTCACAGTTCGTAGTAATAGAAGGTAAGTCATCGAGTAAAACAAAAGTATATCCGGCGTTGCCCAAGGAAGTGTTATAGGCTTTATTTTGTTCCTGATCTGTATTAACGACATGGGAGACAATATGAGTAGCCCTCTTACATTATTTGCAGATTATGCTGTCATTTACCTTCTTGTAAAGTCATCGGAAGACCAAAACGAATTGAAAAATGATTTATATAAGATATCTGTGTGGTGTGAATAGTGGCAATTGACCCTGAATAAAGAAAAGTGTGAAGTTATTCACGTGAGGACTAAAAGGAATCGGCCAAATTTCGATTACGCGCTACGTCACACAAATCTGAAGGCTGTAAGTTCAACTAAATACTTAGGGATTACAATTACAAATAACCTAAATTGGTACAATGACATAGATAATGTTGTGGGTAGAGCAGACTAAAGACCGCGAATCACTGGCAGAACACTTAGAAGGTGCAACAAATCTACAAGTCTTACCGAGCGAGGTGGTGCAGTGGTTAGACACTGGACTCCCATTCGGAAGGACGACGGTTCAATCCCGTGTCCGGCCATTCTGATTTAGGTTTTCTGTAAGTTCCCTAAATCGCTTCAGGCAAATGCCGGGATGGTTCCTTTCAAAGGGCACGGCCGACTTCCTTCCCCGTCCTTCCCTAATCCGATGAGACCGATGACCTCGCTGTCTGGTCTCCTTCCCCAAAAACAACCAACCAACAATCACATACAATCACAAGGCAAATACTATCGAGGTCTTTATATTATGTATCTTTGCTTTCTTTTCGTGTAGATATATAGTGGACTGAAATAAGTAAGCAAACCGAGCATAAAAATTAAAAAATTAAAAACTTTCATACATGTGATTATACTGGGAGGTCGGATACAGGTTCAAAAGCTTTTGATGGTGCTGCAGGGCAGGTTCTGCCGGGAAACCATCTTTAAAAAAAGAATTCTACTCTCTGCGCGTTTCCGAGTTAATAAACAATAAGTTGCGTGCCCAGATTTAAGCGGCCCGCCAGAGACGGTGCTGCCAAACGTTTTTCATTTAGATGACTAGCGAAGAGAGCGATTCAACAATTTGACATGGGACTGCAGCAAGGATCGAATCCGAGTCAAAATCTGAGCAGTCTCGTCCGCTATCATCTATGCCATGAGAACAACTGAAACTAATTGTGTCTGGAGAAATTTGAATTTTCATGCGAAACAACCTGGTTAGCTATTTTGATTGCTAATTGACTTGGAAACGGCACAACGTGTCGATTTTTTCCTTATTAATTATTGTCCAGCATAAGCTACAATGCAACACCTATACAAGCTTTTCAGACTGTTTCTATTCACCCTGTATACAACGAAATATTGCAAGGCTTTAGTGTAAACTGAAAGCGTACCTCAAAATCCCAGAGTCTAAACACACTGTAAATCTGTCTTCACTTGCAGTTGGTAACCTCTTTCCCTTTCAAATGTCAGGGACGCAGGTAGTTTTCGGATCGCGCAGCTATTCTACCGAAATCAGTGCTTTGTATGCATGGCCGACTTCCTCTGAGCGCTCCGGACGTTACGGGTCTGGCTTCTATCGGACCGGTTGAGCAATTTTCTCGCTTCACATTCCTATCTCTTTAGAGTGCGAACAATCTCCCTCGTGCTTTGCTTTCTCTCGTCTTCCACTCTTTAAATTTTCTGATGATAAAGGAATTTTTATGAGAGGCGTTTAAAGCAAGCCCCAGTTACTTTCCAGGGAGTTTCCTTCGTTGCTTTGTTCCTGATATTTCTGTGTCCCCCTGACAGTGACTGCGTATTAGAAAGGCGCCATAATCCCTAATCATCCTATGTACACTCATCAGTTAATTTACCATCGACTTACTGGGGCCTACCGGGCCTCTCCTTTCCGAATGTTAAGCAGCAAAAGGAAGAGAAGGAAAATAGAGATGATTATGGATTTCGTCTAATAGAATTTTGCACAAAGCATAATTTAATCTTCGCCGGCCAAGCGTTTCTGGGCGCTACAGTCGGGAAACGCGCGACTGCTACGGTCACAGGTTCGAATCCTGCCTCGGGCATGAATGTGTGTGATGTCCTTAGGTTAGTTAGGTTTAAGTAGTTCTAAATTCTAGAGGACTGATGACCTCAGAAGTTAAGTACCGTAGTGCTCAGAGCCATTAATCTCCGCCAGTACTTGGTTTAAGAATCCTGAAAGACGGTTTCAGACTTTATCTAATGGTAATCACGTGAAACTTGCGCTGAATCATTGGAAGAGGTACAGAGGCGAGCAAGTGTGCCAGGCCTTACTTCAGGTCACTACTACCAGCACCACGTTACCATAATGAGCCTGTGCTCAACATAGAAAGGAGTCCACCATAACCTAAGATTGAATTTAAAAATTCACTTCCCCAAATTTGGACAGTGTATGCTTAAGTATGCTAATCTTAACACTGTAAAGTCCCAGAACCCCCAAATGAATATGCGAGGCAAAAGATACGATCTTAAGAAAAAAGTAAGTGGCGCAAATAATGAAGCCAGAAAGTTCAAAACTGTTCAGAATGCACAAATGTATGTTACAATTAAAAGTTACAAGTCTCATCATGATCAGAGCTATATTTTGGTTGAAATCGGCCTTTTTACAGAAAACTTAAGCCGCTAAATGTTAGACTCATTAAACTGGAAATTCGTATGTTGCCTCAATATCATGTAAAAATTAAATATTTGAAACCAATATGCTACCTCTATCAGGTTTCAAGGTTTTTACTAAAAAGCTAAACCGGAACGAAAACGTCCTTAATCACGATAGATTAAGTATCATTCGTATTTGTAACAAAAGTGAAAGAAGTTAATTCTTAAAAGTTTGTATTTGTGTTTGGTCAACAAGCCTTAAGCTGTGTGAAAATGAAAGAAACAAACAAGTATGATTTACTATTTTAAAAAATCTGATGATTTAAACCCTGACAAACCTTACACGGACTTTATCTTTGTGTTCCACTGTATAACTATCGACAACTTTAATTATTCCACAATGTCTATAATCAATTATCACGTTTCTGGTCACAACAAAGAATCTCAATTTATGCATGCACAAATCTGACAAAATCCCTCCAGTGCGCAAGCAAGTAACAACTACGTGCTGCAAAAAGGCAAATTACCAAAAATCCTCTATTAATACCAAAATATCCTCTGGCGCTACCAGCATAGTCACGACAGGCTTCTGTCCATCGCAAGCTGTGTCCGATTTCTGATACAGATGTTTCTCCTATTGCACTTTAAACAGCTCTTACGTTGGTGGGCTATTTTTATGTCTTGTTTTAAACTTAGTAACAAAGCTGAACAATAAAATCAAGAAACAGAAAAGAGGAAATACCCAGCTGTCACCCTTACACAATCCCCCCCCCCCCAATCCCCCTGCCGGCCCAGCTGTTAGAATAGGTCCGAGGTATTCCTGCCTGTCGTAAGAGGCAACTAAAAGGAGTCTCACAGCTTTTGGCTTTTGTGTGATGGTCCCTGTAGGGTTTAACCTCAATTTTTCAAAATTTACCCGAGGAGCGAGCCAACTGAGGAAGGGCGCCTTACATGGTGCATCGTGTCCATTGTGCATTGAGATCTTTAGCCCACTTTCTCGTCGTGGCCTTGCATTCAAGCCCATCCTCCATCTCTTGAGCGATGACATCTTCCTGGGTGCGTTTTCCTCCACCCACAATGCAGTGTCGTTTCCTGCGCTGACAAGGACCATGGAATTCTTTGTACCTCATATCCAGCACAGTAGCCAGCCCATTGTGGTGGGGCTGCCATGTACCCTATTGGTTGTAGCTCTCTGACCACACAGGGACAACTCTGCTGATTGCTGTGTCATTAACTCTCCCCGTATGCCACGGAGTAGATGCCCATTACCCTGGGGCATCGGGTCTCCCAGCAATGGCCATCCTGCCAAGTGGCGTTTGCTGTGGCTGGGTGGCACCCTTGAGGAGGGCCCCTGGTCAGAGTGGTTGGCATCAGGGTGGATGACTTTTGATGAAGCATACCACGTCATCATATGCTGCTGATCAAATGCCAGCAGTCTCCAAGTGTTCCAGGTGTCAGTACAATGCAAGGTAGTATGACCCTAAATCATTCCCCTTCCTGGCCACACCATGGGAGGAATGCCAGGCTGCCAATGGAAGTCAACCTTATTCATCCTGGTGCTTCGTATATATGAGAGCTGATGGGGATGCCTTTGTCTCAATGGAGCCTCAGTTTTTTGTAGAACATTTAGATGACAAGTTTGGGGAGGTAGAGTACATGTCTAAAATGTGGCCATGGTCAGTCTTGATAAAAACGGCATCCTCTGCACAGTCACAGGCATAACTCGCTTGTGACAAACTGGAGGATATTTCCTTTCTGTCATGCCTCATAAGAGCTTAAATATGGTCCAGGGTATTATATTCCACAGGGATCTGCTTTTGCAGTCTGACGAAGAGCTGTGCGCCATCTTAGAGTGACGAGGAGTTCATTTTGTTCAGCATGTTCATTGGGGTCCAAGGGATAATCAGGTTGCCACCGGTGCCTTCATCTTGGACCTCGAGGGTGACACATTACCTGAGAAGGTCAAGGTGATGGTCTACCACTTTGATGTCAAGCAATATATACCTTCCTCAATGTGGTGCTTTAAGTGCTGGAAGCTCGGCCGTATGTCTCCCCGCTGTACTTCTAGCTTCACATGTCGAGATTGTGGATGTCCATCCTATCCAAATACTCCACGTGCCCCGTCTCCCATCTGTGTCAACTGTGGACAGCACCATTCCCCTTGCTTATCAGACTGCAGGATTTTACAGTTAGAAAGGAAAATCATGGAATACAAGACAATGGACCAACTAATCTACACTGAGCCAAGAGGAAATTTGAGTGCATACATCCTGTGGCTATGACCTCCTCTTCTGCCACCACTACAAGGACAGATGTAGCCTCACCACTTCCACAAGTTCCAGTTGGCTCTCAGAGATGGGAGGTGCTTCCCTGCCCCCCCCCCCCTAACCTACAGGGACAGCAGCCCCCACTTCTCAGCTGGAGAAGTGTAAATCTTCTTTGGCTTCTCTGGGTAGGAAGGGGTCCCTTGGATCACTTGATTCCCAGGTCTCTGCTAGTGGGAAAGATGACACCTGCCAGTGGCTGAAGTTCCCAAAAGGAGCTGGTCGTAGGGCTTCATGATCATCCTCAGTCCTGGAGACTGAATCAGTGATGCCCTCTCAGCCAGAGAAAGCCAAGGATCAGCAAGGGAAAACCAGAAAGAAGAACCTTAAGACCAAGAGAATTGTGGTGTCACCCACACCACCGCTGCCTACAAGCTCTGTGTCTGAGGATGAGTTGAACATTTTGGCATCTACTGGGGATGTAGTTTCGCCAGACCCTCGGACACAATGGATATAGCCTGTTCAGTAAATACGTCGGTGGCAGCAGGTGACCTTGAGGCATTGGGTGTTTCATGCCTTCCCAGACTCACGATCAAGTCATCCTCCAGTAGAATATCGATGGTTTTTTCCACCACCTGGCTGAGCTACGGCGACTGTTAAGCTTTACACCTGCTTTCTGCATTGCCCTCTAGGAAATCCATCTCCCGGCAATGTGGGCCCCTGCCCTTCACAGCTACAGGAGATATGTCCTGAACTTGGTATGTAGTGAACCTGTGCCCCTTCAAACTCCTCTTGAAGCTGTGGCTGTCAGCGTACAGACGACACAGGAAATAACTGTCTGCAACATACATCTCCCTCCAAATCGTGCGGTACCCTGAACGTATTGGCTGCACTGATTTATCAACTCCATAAAGGTTTTCTTCTTTTGGGAGATTTTAACGTCCATAAACCCTTGTGGGGTAGCTCCATGCTTACTGGCCGTGGCAGGGATGTCGAAAATTTACTGTCCCAACTCGACCACTGACTCTTAAGTACTGGGGCCGCCACACATTTCAGTGTGGCTCATGGTAGTTACTTGGCCACTGATTTATCAATTTTCAGCCTAGGACTCTTCGCATCTGTCCACTGGAGAACACATGACGACCTGTGTGGTAGTGACCACTTCGCCACCTTCCTGTCACTCCCCCAGTGTCATGCCCACGGATGGCTACCCAGATGGCCTTTAAACAAGGCAGACTGGGAAGCCTTCACCTCTGCTGTCATCGCTGAATCTCCCCCATGTGGTGCCATCGATGTTGTGATTGAGTAGGTCACTACAACGATAATTTCTGCTGCGGAAAACGCGATCCTTGCACCTCTAGGGTGCCCCTGGTGAAAGACAGTCCCTTGGTGGTAGCCGCAAGTCGCTGAGGATATTAAAGAGAGTCGGCGAGCTCTACAGTGACATAAGCGGCACCCTTCCCTGGAGCACCTAATAGCCTTAAAGCGGCTCCCAGCCTGCATTCGCCTGCTTATCAAACGACGGAACCAGGAGTTTTGGGAGAGATATGTGTCGACCATTGGGTGTCATACGTCACCTTCCGAAGTCTGCACGAAAATCAGACATCTTTTTGGGTACCAGACCCCAACAGTTGTCCCTGGCTCTAACATTAATGGCGTGCTCCCTACCGATGCTAACGTGATAGCGGAGCTCCTTTGCTGAGCACTATGCTCAGACCTATGCGTCGGAGAACTATCCCCTCCCCCCCACCCCAGCCTTTCGCACCCTCAAATGGCGGATGGAAAGGAAAGCCCTCTCATTCGCTATACGCCACAGTGAACCCTATAACGCCCCGTTGACAGAGTGAGAGCTCCCCAGCGCCCTTGCACATTGCCACGACACAGCTCCTGGGCTGGATCGGATCCACAGTCAGGTGATTAAACATCTCTCGTGTGACTACAAGCGCTATCTCCTCGTCATCTTCAAACGCATCTGGTGCGATGGCGTCTTTCCATCGCAATGGAGGGAGAGCGCCATCATTCCGGTGCTAAAACCCGGTAAAAAATCCGCTTGTTGTGGATATCTATCGGTCCATCAGCCTCACCAACGTTCTCTGTAAGCTGCTAGAATGTATGGTGTGTCAGCGGTTGGGTTAGGTACTGGAGTCACGTGGCCTACTGGTTCCATGTCAGGGCGGCTTTGTTGTCCTTACGTTGTTCTTCTGTTTCTTCCTTTCTCCTTTTATTGTGCCGTACAGCTTCTTGGGTAATTGTTCTAATGGGAACAAAGGAAAATCAACCAACCAACCAACGCAACGGCAGACGCGCAAAATAGAAGAACAGGATGAAGACAAAGGGAGAACGAAACAGAAAACTAGAGGGTGGTATTTAATTATATACATCCAGAAACAAACACACGGAACATCAAATATTTTCATAAAATAGGGCATAACGATATCTCACCAATTAGAAAATACTTTTCAAAAAGAATAAGAATCACTGATCTATATCAGAAATAAGGAATATACCAACTGAAATGCAATAAAGGTGATGAAAGGTACCTAAGCTAAACGAGAAGTACATTTGACACCAGATAGAAAGAATAAGCAAGATCATGGAAGTATAGAACAAATCATTGAACCCTTGCAGAAATCGTACGCCAACGCCAACACCAACATAAAATTACTACCAGACGTGGAAATCGTGAAAATAAGAACAGAAAAAAACCTCCTCACACTACAAAAAAAGTAGCGCTTTGAAAATCCATAAAAAATTCGTAAATTATTAGACCAACCTGGCAAATCAACGCACTCTTTAAACTGTTTAAGCATTTAATATAACATTAAGTACGCACATATAGCCCCAGGCTACATTTGTCACTACCATACGAAAGTGAGAAAGTGTTTACATAAGGGGAAAAAAGAAAAATATTATTGTAATAATATCAATTAAAAATGCGAAGTTGAAAGCTGGTTCATGCAAAAATAAATAAAGTTTTTCACAACATTAGGAATTGCTTCCCTCTTTGATAATATCATGTTCTGCTAAGCACCGACGGAAAATTCAGTAAATGTTATTTAGCTGATTCTTTTAGAGAAACTGATAGCAACCACCCAGTATTAATAACGTTATTTATTTAAGTAAATAGCACCGTAACCAGTTTTGAACCGACTAGTTCATCTTCAGGTGGCTGTTCTGAAGATGAACGTTTCTGTTCGTAACCGGTTACGGCAGTATTTACTTTTTAAATAACATTATTAATAGTGGGTGGTTGCTATCTTTTCCTTTGAGAGAATCAACCAATATTTTGCACACAGGCACAGTCTCAAAATGTCAGTTTCCTACGAAATAGCAATATAATATCACTTGTTACTTTTAAAGTATAAGCGTATGACAAGTGACAACGAATAAAATTTACTAGTAACACAAACTCAACATCTACACCACTCGAGTACTAGCAAATAACGTAATCACATCTATGATTTATTCCAAGTACAGAAAGCGTTTGCTGCCTACCGACGTATCCGAGAAACAGTACGTAGCTTATACTAGGTGTCCATAATTAAAGGTCCGGTTTGAAAACGCTGTAGAAAGAGAACCACTTCTCAGAGTGTCAAACGTGAACAACATATTATTGAAAATGGTTCAAACAGCTCTAAGCACTATGAGACTTAACATCTGAGGTCACCAGTCCCCTAGTCTTAGAACTACTTAAACCTAACTAACCTAAGGACATCACACACATTCATTCCCGAGGCAGGATTCGAACCTGCGACCGTAGCGGCAGCGCGGTTCTGAACTGAAGCATCTAGAACCGCTCGGCTAAAGCGGCCGGCCATATTATTGACGCAGGGTGAAATGACATGGAACAAAAAGAATTGAAAATAAAATTACCAGATGCTGTAAGCATCTTAAACCCGCCAGGGTAGCCGAAAGCGCTAACGTGCTGCTTCCTGGACTCGGGTAGGCACGCCAGCCCCGGATCGAATCCGCCCGGCGGATTAACGATGAGGGCCGATGTGCCGGCCGGCCTGGATGTGGTTTTTAGGCGGTTTTCCACATCCCAATAGATGAATACCGGGCTTGTCACCATGTTCCACCTCAGTTACACGTCTCGTAGACATCTGGACACATCATTCCATGGATTATACTCGACACAGACAGTTGGGGTACACTAATTCCGTCCCCAGGGGGGGGGGGGGGGGGGGTTGGGGGGTGGGAACGGGGTGGCGGCAGGAAGGGTATCCGGCCACCCCTTAACCATCAACATGCCAAATCCGATTAACGATTGCTGACCCTGTGTCATTGCGGGACAAGGTTCAAGCGATAGATAGTATCAAATAGAATAGATGCTGTGAGCACCATAATTTAAATGTGGGGTACTAAAAATGACAGATGAATCGCAATACGATGACTACAGTTAGAGTTGCACATTACAGCATCCATACTGTACAATGTGTACGACTGTCCAAGCTTTCAAACCCGGCAGTCAACAGTTGGGGCAATGTTAGTTCGATAAGCGCATCCACCACGGCAAGGTCGTACCATATCGGACGGAAAAAATCGTCTTTTACTTGTCCTGAGGCCAAAAACCACATATAAAGCAAAATGACATGGATTTCTAACAGTCGTGGCATTGCTGCTAGACATGTTCAGTATGCCTCTGTATGTCCGTTTTGAGAATAGAAGCTTTCGAAATTTGGTGCTACAGAAGAATGCTGAAGATTAGATGGGTAGATCACATAACTAATGATGAGGTATTGAATAGAATTGGGGAGAAGAGGCGTTTGTGGCACAACTTGGCGAGAAGAAGGGACCGGTTGGTAGGACATGTTCTGAGGCATCAAGGGATCACAAATTTAGCACTGGAAGACAGCATGGAGGATAAAAATCGTAGATGGAGACCAAGAGATGAATACACTAAGCAGATTCAGAAGGATGTAGGTTGCAGTAAGTACTCGGAGATGAAGAAACTTGCACGGGATAGGGTAGCATGGAGAGCTGCATCAAACCAGTCTCAGGACTGAAGACCACAACAACAACAATGTCCGTTTTGTCAGAGATGGTGGCTGGACTCGGCTGTTCGGTACTGGATTTCAAATAATTTTATTTGACTACCAGTTTCGGCAGTTTACTACGCAATATTCAGGACCAAAGTTGTAGGAAGATTACACTTTCGTTCTGACCGAAACAGGGCTAGCCATACTGGTGTTAGTAGATTTATGCTTGCTATAGCGATGATCACTTCAACCATCATCTGCCGACTTTCAGATAAACAGTCGCTGTAGCAAGCCGAAGTCTACAATTACACATATTGCCGCCCTGTTTTGACCAGAACCAAGGTGGAATCGTCCTACACGTCGGACAGGGGCCTGAAGATGGCGTAGTACATCGCTGAAACTTGTAGCCAAATAAAATAAGTTTGGAAACTAAATGGCTGAAAGTGTTTGATTTGACATCCTGTTCAATTTGCTGTCCACCGTTTTCTGCCACAAGTTGAAAACGAGGTACAGCATGTTCCACGACAGATCCTAGAATGTCGGTGTCACGGTCAGAAGGCGCTGAGAAAGGCGTGCCTTTATTTCAGCTACGTTCGTATTTGGGTCACGATTCACAACAACTTTCAGATGAGAACACAGCCAGAAGTCACTCGGATTAAGATCAAGTGACGTGGACAGCCAATCTATAGGAAAATGACGGCCGATAAGGCTACCATTTACGAAATGCCTCTGCATCAGCCACTTCACTGTCTGCGCAGTGCGTGGTGGAGCGCAATCCTGAATAGAAATGATATTACCCACACATCTACGCTATTGAAAGATTGAAGTGACGTTGATACACAAAATATTTTTTGCGGAACTGCCGTGCGCGGCGCGTTTGTTGGTGTGAGTATTATGACGTTTACAGCATCATCTGTTGATCAAATTTTCGTTCTCCCTCTCCCTCTTCCTCTCCCTCTCCTTCACTCTCTTTTTTCAATAACGTTTCCCTTTGCGTCAATATATGCTGTTCAAAGCTGACGCCACTGTGAGCAGTGGTTCTCTTTCTACAGCGTTTTGAAACTCGAACTTTCATTATGAACACCCTGTGCTGCCCACTGGGCCATGCTAACCGACGTTTTCGTATTACGCGTGATGCATCTAGCATAAAAGCCGGCACAATTTTAAAGTCTTTGTCAGCTTATCCATTTGTCTGTTTCAGAAATATTGTGCCAAATCTCAGCCAGCTTATTTTAACGAGTGATTGAAAGGGGGGAAGCGTTAGCATCACGGACTACCGCTGCAGTGCGAGGCGTAATGGAAGAGCCACAACGACTTGCGAACGACAAATGGCACATCCGATCGGCGCCGCACGAAATGTGGAGCGCCAACGGTGCGGAAGGAATCCAATATCGGCCGAGCCGCGTCGACCAGAAGGTGTCACGGCGGCTGGCTGGCGGTCTGGCTGTTGCTGCAGTGGGGCGTGACGGCGGCGGGTCTGTAATCCGCTCTGCAGGCGCAAAACCGCCATCCCGCGCTGCAGTCGGTGACGGGCTCAGGGGACCGTGACGGTCAACACACACACACACACACACACACACACACACATAGTCTGCGAGGAATCCTCACTGCAGCTGTGCAGCGTCAGGCCTAAGCTCACAGCCAACCACGAAGCAGGTGCCATGGAATGCACTGCAGGGATTTTTCTTTCCTGTCTTAAACTTTGTCTTAGCTTCCTTAAAGGCAACACTCAGCGCATTTTTGTTGCAATCGAATCATCGTCGAATTCACTCGTCAAGCAGCTTTGCTGGTGTCATTATGAAATTTTAATTTTCTCTTCGAATAAATCGAGCTGCTATCGCTGTATCTGGTGATAGTGTTACTTCTATACACCGGCCCAGCCACGTTTATGTTACCACCTGTCAGAAGCCTGAATAACCACCTTTTGCAGCGCGGACGTGCAGGAGGGGAGTCTGTGGTGTTGTGGAAGATACCAACAGGGATGTGGGGCCATACCGGCTCCACTGCCGTGCACTAGTTTTCATGGTTGAGGATCAATGGGGCGTATATCCTCACCAAGCTTGTTCCGCTGATTCTCGATCGGGTTTAAATCCGGGAATTTTGGTGGCCGGGAGAGTACGGCAAGCTCAGCTTTCTGCTCTTCGAACCACGTACGTAAGCGGCTAGCAGTGTGGCACGTTGCACTGTCCTGCTGGTAAATGTTATTGGGTCAGGAAGGAACAAACTGAATGTAGGGGTTGACTTGGTTCCTAAAGATAGGTTCATACTTTCTTTGATCTCTTGTGCCTTACAGAATGACGAAATCACCCAGGGAATGCCACGAAAACATTGTCCAGACCGTAGAGCTCACTCCTCCAGAATGGACCATTCCGACGGTTGTTGCAGGGCCGTCTGCCCGATGGGGCATAAAATTTGATTCATCTGAAAAGGCCACGTGTCGCCACGCAGTGGACGTCCAGTCGCTATAATGCCGTCCTAATTTCAGCTTTTGTCACCGATGAACAGAGAAATTCGTTCAAATGGCTCTGAGCACTATGGGACTTAACATCTGAGGTCATCAGTCCCTAGAACTTAGAACTACTTAAACCTAACTAACCTAAGGACACCACACACATCAATGCCAGAGGCAGGATTCGAACCTGCGACCGTAGAGGTAGCGCTGTATCAGACTGAAGTGCGTATGCTTGGCTACACCAGCCGGTGCTGAACAGAAGTGAACTTGGTTGCATGAAACAGACGCCTGCTACGGAGGCTCATATGCAGCAATTTTCACCGAACGGTTGTTGAAGAGACAATGTTGATACCCCGTGGTTGATCTAGGCGGTCAGTTGCTCAAAGATTACGAGTCTCATCGCCCGTACACAACTTCTGCTATGTATGGTCCTGGAGCACCATTCTGGGCGCGCGAACAATATACAGATTTAGCTGTTTTGGGAACGCTTCCACCCTTGGCCTGAAAGCCGGTGATCATTCCCTTTTTGACGTAAAACAACCACACTGTTTCCGCATCACGACTACGACTATGCTATTTTCCGCGTCTCCCTGGCACGCTTTAAATACCCTCCACTGCTAGTGCTGATATCTGACGCCCGTGAGTGGTGATTTCACGTTAACGTTGAACATAGGCAGTTGTTACATTAATTTAACTGGACATCTTTCAATATGACAATTTTTCCCAACGATGATGATGGCGCAGACCTTGGCTGTAGATGTCTGGATTTGAGCTGTTCAGGAAAAGTTCTAACCCAAGATATCACCTCATTGTTCATGCTGGAAATGAAATGATGGTATGGCATTGTTGGCTGGGATGTCCCAGTCGGGTTTGCAAGCCTTATTTCAGTCGGCGCCACATTGGACGACTTGCTGCCGGTGATGAGGATGAAATGATGATGAGAACAACACAACACCCAGTCTCCGATCGGAGAAAATCTCCAACCCGGCAGTGAATCGAAACCGGGTCTGGTGCATGGGATGCAAGCACGTTACCACCCAGCTAAGCAGGCTTACATCCTGGAAATGTCTGCCGCGTAATGCTTTCTTCGTTTGAGAATAGAGAAAAATATCTCTTGGTGCTTCGTCAAGGAAATGAGGAAATGGTGAGGGTGAGTGAGGAAAAAATTGTTAGTGCAGCATGTATATCGACTGTGGACGAATTGTAATATAATCACATGAATAGAGAGAAATTGAATGGAGTGGATTACGACGCATTGAGCCAACGATCAGTATTCCTGGAAGTAGCATGTGTGTATGTCCTGTGCTGAACAAGCAGAGTTGTGATAAGGCACAGAAGCTCACGTAGACATCTCTTCACGACTTTTGGTCTTGACAGTCTTTCTTAAGGCTGCCAGGAGGTTTCAGCAGTGTGCCACAGCGACTATTGCTCCTTACGAAGATAAACTGTATGCACCACACTAAGGCAGTGCCAAAGAACACTCAGCGTCAACTCGCCCGAAGGTAGTACAGACTTCAATATTTTCGGAAGTGGTGAATCCAAATGTTTACACTGCTTCCTTTGATCCTTCGTCCTAAGGTCCTTCTCTTAGTCTCCACTCATCTACGGTGATTATCTGCTCAAACAAGGCATCTAGACTGGACTGAGTACAGTATTTGAATACCTACAAGGACTGCAGGTGTGTACCTACAAACAAGCAAAACATAATTATGTACCTTAATAGTGATAGTCAACACCTTACGGCTACCTCATAGATAATGTTCCATTTTTATTGCATGAAAGTTCCTTTACTCTTGAGATTCTTCAAGTAAACCCATATACCACCCAAGAAACAATCACGAAGACTCCAGAGACAAGTGCTTAGTTTACAAACAAGACAGGAAGTCTCTCTAGCGTCAACAAAGGGAAAATCATAACAGTGAATATACACCACAAAGCTTAAGAATTTCTCATCTTTGATAGTCCAGCGTAGGTGCTTTGCAGTACGTAAATGTCGAAAGAGTTATCTGCTTCTTCAAGTGAGAATGCCTCAGAAGTTTTACTGATATTAACATGCGTGAATCGTCATTCGAAGCAGAAAGGTTTTTGGCTCATTAATCCAATTATGATTTTTACAAACAGCATAGTGAACACATTATTGTGGCCAAGATAGACACGAAGCCCAGGTCTACTACTGTAGTACAAGTTTATATGCCAACTAGCTCTGCAGATGATGAAGAAATTGATGAAATGTATGATGAGATAAAAGAAATTATTCAGGCAGTGAAGGGAGAATTTAATAGTCATGGGTGACTGGAATTCGACAGTAGGAAAAGGAAGAGAAGGAAACATAGTAGGTGAATATGGATTAGGGCTAAGAAATGAAAGAGGAAGCTGCCTGGTAGAATTTTGCACAGAGCATAACTTAATCATAGCTAACTCTAGGTTCAAGAATCATGAAAGAAGGTTGTATACATGGAAGAACCCTGGAGATACTGAAAGGTTTCAGATAGATTATACAATGGTAAGACAGAGATTTAGGAACCAGGTTTTAAATTGTAAGACATTTCCAGGGGAAGATGTGGACTCTGACCACAATCTACTGGTTATGACCTGTAGATTAAAACTGAAGAAACTGCAAAAAGGTAGGAATCTAAGGAGATGGGACCTGGATAAACTGAACGAACCAGAGGTTGTACAGAGTTTCAGGGAGAGCATAAGGGAACAATTGACAGTAATAGGGGAAAGAAATACAGTAGAAGAAAAATGGGTAACTTTGAGGAATGAAATAGCGAAGGCAGCAGAGGATCAAGTTGGTAAAAAGACAAGGGCTAGTAGAAATCGTTGGATAACAGAAGAGATACTGAATTTAATTGATGAAAGGAGAAAATATAAAAATGCATTAAATGAAGCAGGCAAAAGGGAATACAAACGTCTCAAAAATGAGATCGATAGGAAGTGCAAAATGGCTAAGCAGGGATGGCTAGAAGACAAATGTAAGGATGTAGAGGCTTATCTCACTAGGGGTAAGATAGATACTGCCTACAGGAAAATTAATGAGACCTTTGCAGAAAAGAGAACCACTTGCACGAATATCAAAAGCTCAGATGGAAACCCAGTTCTAAGCAAAGATGGGAGAGCAGGAAGGTGGAAGGAGTATATAGAGGGTCTATACAGGGGCGAGGTACTTGAGGAGAATATTATGGAAATGGAAGAGGACGTAGATGAAGATGAAATGGGAGACATGATACTGCGTGAAGAGTCTGACATATCACTGAAAGACCTAAGTCGAAACAAGGCCCCCTGAGTAGACAATATTCCATTAGAACTACTGACAGCCTTGGAAGAGCCAGTTCTGACAAAACTCTACCATCTGGTGAACAGGATGTACGAGACAGGCGAAATTCCCTCAGACTTCAAGAAGAATATAATAATTCCAATCCCAAAGAAAGCTGGTGTAGACAGATGTGAAAATTATCGAACCATCAGTTTAATAAGTCACAGCTGCAAAATACTAACGCGAATTCTTTACAGACGAATGGAAAAACTGGTAGAAGCCGACCTCGGGGAAGATCAGTTTGGATTCCGTAGAAATGTTGGAATACGTGAGGCAATACTGACCCTACGACTTATCTTGGAAGAAAGATTATGTAAAGGCAAAGCTACGTTTCTAGCATTTGTAGACTTAGAGAAAGTTTTTGACAATGTTGACTGGAATACTCTCTTTCAAATTCTGAAGGTGGCAGGGGTAAAATACAGGGAGCGAAAGGCTATTTACAATTTGTACAGAAACCAGATGGCAGTTATAAGAGTCGAGAGAAATGAAAAGGAAGTGTAAGTAGGCTGTTTATGTTTTCTTATTGGCAACGTTTCGTAGCGTTCTGTATGAAAATCACTGGCTGTACTGTGTGCAGTCTGTGGTAAGTTTGCATTGTTGTCTGCCATTGTAGTGTTGGGCAGCTGGATGTGAACAGCGCATAGCATTGCGCAGTTGGAGGTGAGCCGCCAGCATTGGTGGATGTGAGGAGAGAGATGGCGGAGTTTTGAAATTTGTAAGACTGGATGTCACGAACTGCTATATATATTATGACTATTAAAGTAAATACGTTGTTTGTTCTCCATCAAAATCTTTCATTTGCTAACTATGCCTAGCAGTAGTTAGTGCCTTCAGTAGTTTCAATCTTTTATTTAGCTGGCAGTAGTGGCGCTCGCTGTATTGCAGTAGTGCGAGTAACGAAGATTTTTGGTGAGGTAAGTGATTTGTGAAAGGTATAGGTTAATGTTAGTCAGGGCCATTCTTTTGTAGAGATTTTTGAAAGTCAGATTGCGTTGCGCTAAAAAATATTGTGTGTCAGTTTAAGCACAGTCCTGTATAATTGTTCTAAGGGGATGTTTCATATGTCGCCCCTTAGCCGAGGATACCTCACTGGAATCTTCTGATTTTTTCTTGTAGTTTGTGTAATTAGTGTAGCTTTTGTTTATTGCTAGCGCGTAACTGTAGGGAAAATCTCTTTTGTAGTTGCAGTCTTTCATTGTTGTACAGAGATGCAGTTGTGGCACGCATGTAGATTTGCACCAAGTATTTCGCAGCTGCAATTAACTAGATATTATTTTCAGTGCTATGTTAATGTGTTCTCTTATTTTTGCTCTTCAAATTGTGCTTTTCTGTGTTATCGTGTGAAATATTCTGACAATAATGGCGTGTGAAAAACGTAATACTAGGCTCCAAAGTAAACTGAGAAATGACAGTGAAGACGAAAGCAGTGTGTTAGCGCCACCGTGTAATGAATTAAATAATGTTCAAAGTAATAATTTGGTAATTGTACATAGGGAAATGGAGCGGGCTGCAAATAATGGTGTAGGCAGTGAAACAATTAGTGATCAGGGAAGCATTATCGATCGATCGGTTGGCAACAGCTTGCCTCAGGAATCCGAAATGACAGGACACAATCTTGCAAATACTGTAGATTCAGGTTTTGCGTCCTCGCCGTTTTCTCAAATAAGTCAAGACACATTTTCTGCTTTTCAAAATGCGAATATTGGCGGTTCAAATGCATTGCCGAATAGCACTGTGGAACATGTTTCAGACGCCAGTGCATTGTTATTACAATTAATGCAACAAATGGGACAAAAATTTCAAACGTTAGACACAATGCAACAAAATCTTCAAAAGTTAGACATAATGGAACAAAATCTTCAAAAGTTAGACACAATGGAACAACACCAGAGACAAACACAGCAACAGTTAGACACAATGGAACAACACCAGAGACAAACACAGCAACAGTTAGACACAATGAAACAAAATCAGAGACAAACACAGCAAAAGCTTCAAAAGTTAGACTCACTGGAACAAACTCTTGAACAAACACGTGAAGATTTAACTACTGAGTTACACAACATTGAATCGAAATCTCAAAAAGTTTGTAATGACGTAAAGAGACAAATTTGTGAGCATTTTCAACCTATTTTTTCGCGGCATGAAAATGCATTACAGAATCACGAAGCAGCCATAAAAGAACTGCAAACTATTGTTCATGAAAATCATGAGACCTTGCAAGCTAAAATTGACTCAGTTGCATCTACCGATTCGGTTACGCAACTTGCAAAAACTCAGGGGAACTTAAAGGACACAGTAGATACTCTGAAAATTGGTTCAGAAAGACACATGGAGGAAATTAGTTCGTTATCAGAGAAAGTAGTTGAACTTTCGGATCATCTAAATAATTTATCTACAAAGGTAGATGATAATCTGAATGACACAAAACCGGTAGTCTTTAATGACACAGAAGAGTGTGAACAAATTAGGAAATTCAAACAAAATCAGAATCAAATTAATACGCAACACCAAAGAGAAATCCGGGAAGTACAAGATCAGCTGACACAGGTAATACAAGAATTACGTATTTCAGAGGACATTCGCGCCCCAATACGGGAAGAGGGACATAGAAATACGGAACAGCCACAAAATAATAACACAGGGCACTTCGGAAATTATGAAAGAAATTGGAAAGGTACATCGAATTTTGAGGTGGAACCGCCGAAACGACGTAACAATGACCGACATGTGACTCGCCGACATGATGATTTTGACTATAAGCTGTTCATTACTACACGTAAATTCAAAACATTTAAGAATTCTGGCAACGACATTTATCCACAAGCGTGACTTCATCAATTCTCTCATTGTTTTCCTCCCAACTGGTCATTGGAGCACAGGTTAGAATTTACGTGTGGCTACTTTGAGAATGAACCAGCTGTAAGAATGCGATCGGTTATTCACGATTGTCACAGTGAAGGAGAATTTTATCATGCCTTCCTCTCAGCATATTGGTCTCAAGCTACACAAGACCGAGTAAAACATAGCATCATGAAGATGAAACACTTTGAACAATCTGAATTTTCCAGTCTTGTCAAATATTTTGAAGACATGTTGCAGAAGAATCAATATCTTTCAAACCCATACAGCCCTTCAGAACTCATCCGCATTTGCTTAATGAAATTTCCTGAACTTTTAAGAAATATTATTTTGGCAGGACGTTGCAAAGACGACATTGAAGCTTTTCAGGGACTCTTACAAGAATTAGAAATTGACACAGACAGTAGTGGGGTGCTAAAACAGGAAAACAATCACTACAGGTCACATCCGTCACCATTCCGTGACGACAGAAACAATAACTGGACACGACAAGTCTATTCTTACAACGCAAATCGTGACCAAAACAGACACCACCTATATGACAACCACTGGCAGAGTAATAATAGTTATAGAGAAAGATCGCATTTCCGTAGTAATGAATGTGACAGAGATTACCATAGAAACAGACAATATGGGAACAAAAACAATTATTATCAAGGGAGGCAGAGTAACTGTAGACGCAACGGTCCAGCGCACAGTTACGGTTCAGGGAGAAATTCTCCACCACGTGACCGACAAGAAAGAAACTATGGAATCTACCGACATGACGACAGACGATATGATCGTAACGACAGAGCTGAATTTCATCAGAACTGGCAGGATTCAAACAGAGCAGGGCCCTCTCGACAAGGTGAATTTGTAGAAGTTAGGTCTCCAAATCCCAATAACGACACGCGCCAACAAAGAAACAAACAATGACTCGCACCGCAGGCAGTCACCTGCGCCGACTGGCTCAGGGAAAAATAACATGTACGCTAACCTTGAGAAAAATTTTAGCATTCCTTACCGACGTATACAACATGATAATTGCATTCAAATCAAACTGTGAGTACTATGAAGAGTAAAGGATAGCACCACACTTCACATGTAAAACCGTTTATTGAAAGATAATCTGTTTTTTAACTTAGTCTTTGCCATAAAACTTTTCACTTCACGCTACTAGTACAATTTGTCACAGTGAGAAACTGTTAACATGCAACAATGTTTTAAAGTTAACTATCCAGTCTAGAACCTAGGGAACATTTTTAAACAGAAATTATGAATGCATTGTTATTGTGAACAGATGACACAGTGTTGTTATTTGTACATTCTTGCTTGTTAGTTGCACGGTTACGTAACGACTATCAGGCTTACATACTTAGAACATATACTGGTACTGCTAATGAGACTTTAATGCAACATTTTGGTTTACTTGAAAATACATTCTGGATTTAAAATACTTTCTGTGAGATACCAGATGACACAGTGGTTAGTTTATGTGACAGCTACACGATTTTATCACGACGCTAGTAATGAGTGACAATTTACAATGTTGCTTTTGCGGTGTTTCTGTTTTATATCTGCACAGTTTTTTGAATTACTCTGGAAAGTGAAATATGTTTTAGTAGTAACTTTTGTAGTGTAGCTACAATGAGACAGCCTTTTCCATGGCACAACAATACGTTAGATTATAGTACTTTCTTGATCACGGTAAGGTACGTAATAACTACGATATCTATACGCAAAGCATTTCACTTTCGTTTATGAGGAGGTAAGTACATTGACTTCAGCAGAACTTTGCTTACAGAGGACGATAACTACGACACTTCCACAGAGATTATCTTACAACAGGATGCACAGTTCAGCGCTACAGTACATGTATTTGAGTGATTAATTTTGAACTTAAAATATTTATTTTTAAAGATTTTTGAATTACAAAGATACAAAGGATTTCCGTGATACATTTAATTCCATTGCTGTAATCTGTAACACCTGAGGGTATAATTACATTAATCCTCAGGGGGGTACACGCTTACTTTATGAACCATGTGTTTGGAAAGCACAAGGAGCCCTAGCTAATATGGTATTTGCTTATACAACTTCACACATTGGTACCATATTTCTCTAACACACAAATTACACAACTATATGATCATGCAACTGAGAGATAAACATTTTTTTTTACTCCATCAGTGACACATGTTTACACAATTACACAGTTGGGTAACTTCACACTTACGAAATGGTATTTTGTCTGTACTTTGTGAACTGTTCATATTTTTTCGGAACCATTGTGATATTATGAGAGCTTTGAATGATATATTTGGTATGGGATCACGATTTTTAAAGTACGATTGAGGTAGATGACACTATTGAATGTTTTTAGGTTTTGACATTATAGCTGAAAGCTACGACGTTTTTGAGATTTGGCTGAGTTTTTATGATGCTATTGTTACGATGACAATGTGTATTATGCTGTTGAGGTATGTTTATGATCAATAAGATGATGCTACCGTAAATGATGAATTTGATTATGCTACATATTTATTTTGATAAAATATTGAAGAAGTGTCGACGAATATGTATATGTATAATAAGGTAAGGAATAATGAGTAGTGGTTAGGGACTCTGCTTTGTGGAAAAGGTTGTTGGAAACCAAGAATCGTATTCTGAAATTATGAAATGTATGTAAATGCGTGAATGTATTACAATGCCGACGAAAATTTTTTTGGACACTGTTATATCAATATGATTTTGTTTCTACAGATTTGTAACGCGAATTCTTGACCTGTGAAATTTTTAATATGAGACTGCCACTGTAGCGGAAACTGCTGTCGTAAATATTTCAGTAAGAAAGGTAAGTGACCTTGACATAATGCGTTTTTGGCGCCCAGTTGAGAGGTAGTCGTCTGACAAAAGAAAGCCATTAGGTGGAGAAAAAGAAAAGAGGCCATTATCCTTGCTATTGACATTCCTTTGTAGAAGGCATAGCAAATACGACACGCTCATTACTTGGAAAGATACTCACATCTGCACACCTGATTATGACAAGCGTCTTTCCACGAGAATTGAGAGAATTTCTACTAACTTATGAAATGCCACGTGACTATTGAATGATATTTTTATGCTTTGTACATAGTTGCTTATTTCATTTAATATCTGTTTTCCAGCTGTCTTGCAGCATTGGTTTCATAAAATAAAATTAAATGCATTTGCTAATGTGAACACTTTCTGTCAACAGATCTATTAAATAATTATTTTATGATCCACATTCTTCGAAAAAGGAGCTCTTGGAATGGAAAAAACAATAAGAAGGGACTAATAACAGTATCTGCATATATAATTTTCTTTTCAAGTACTTGGTAATTTTTTCTAGAATTAGTTTTTGTGGTGCACCACTTTAATTACATAGACATTATGACGTGAATATACATTTCCCTTGTCTGCATTGTTGTCTTTAGTGTAATATTTTTTTCTGCTTGAGCTAGTCATGTTTAGATATAAGTTATTTCATTTGCTGCTGCTGTTTGCCAGGCATAGTGTTACTGAATTTGACTTTGTGTTACTCTGCTAAGCCAGTTTACTACTGATTTATTTTTCTTGTTTGCTGCTCATTGCCTTATATTAGTTGTAATATTGTTGCTTACTTTGCCAATTTGCATTTTTTTTGTCCTTGCTGTTTGTGTTAATTTATTATGTGCTGCTGCATTCCCTCGTCCCTTAGTTTAGCATCTGAGCTCAGTAGATTTAAGTTAACTTAAGACGGGGTGATGAATTCGAAGAAATTTATTGAAAAGCTATAGGAAAATGGTTTGGCCAAAAAAGTGGTGTACAGTGGAGAAAAACTATTTTTGAAAGAGGATGTGAACAGAATACAGCAAGCAAGCTTGGATAGAATTTTTTTGGTGGAAACAATTGTTGAAATAAGAGGAAAGATATATGGAATGAAGTTTTGGGGTGGACTGCAGTACCAAATGTTACACTGAAAACAAACCCTGCACTTTCCTCTTGTGTTATTCTGCTATGTGTTTGTGTACCCTTGTTTATTTGTGTTTTTCCTGTCTTTATGTGTTTAACTGATGAGAGTTATGTTGTAGAATTTTTCTAATACTATGTTATTTACTTTTTAAAGATGTTTAGACATTATTTATTCTGTTTTGTGTTAATGCTCATGTGTGAAGTTGATGTTTCAAAAGTTATTCTGATCTTTTATGTATTTACTTATGTCATAATTCCTGTAACACTGATGTATATGTTATTTCGATTCCTTTGTAAAGCCTGTACTACAAATGTTATCTGTATTGTTTTGTACGTTTGTAATTGTATTCTTATGTTATAAAATTGTAATTGACACCAGTTCATCATATTATTAACTTGTAAGTTCCATTTCACTGTACACGTTTCTGTTGGTCATAGTATATGGACAATATGTGAGAAGTATGGACTGATAGTGTTTGCACATGTGTTAATAATTCAGCAAGGGACTGGATAACAGCATTGCTGGTTCTAAGGACAATTTCAAAAACTTTGTGAGTGCACAAGTGGTGGTTATGGACTTGCTATATTGTCCGCAAGACTCTTCGATGGTGATTGTGCACCTGCACAGTCGCAGCAGGTGGCTGCTGGCCATCTCTACAAGGACTACAGTGGGTCTACACCTTTGATGATTCATCAATACAATTATTTCTGCAAGGACTGTAGTGGGTCTGCACCTTTGGTGGCCCACCTATACCATACTCTCTACCAAGACTATAGTGGGTCTGCTCTGTGATGACCTACCTACCAATATTCTTCAAAACGTCGAATGACTCTGCTGTGGGTTTGCTCTGTTGTGGCCCATTACCTGTCTGCATGTCGAGAGTCAGCACTGTCTTTCCGTTGGAAGGACAACACAACTTCTTCAAGACTGTATGGAAATCCACTACTTCTGTGTGCATTTTCTTTTACTGCTCAGCCATTGAGAAAAACACTGCAATTTTACTGTGATGAATGATCAGGGCTGTCTTTATGGACTGTGAGAAAATGTTAGCTTTTGACCAACATTGTATCAATAAGTGTGTGCATTTGATATCTTTGTTATTGTAATTATGAAAAATTTTATCAAATCATTATTGGCCACTACCCAAAACAATTTGTAAAATTTTTTGTGGGGAGCATGGGGGCTATGTAAGTAGGCTGTTTATGTTTTCTTATTGGCAACGTTTCGTAGCGCTCTGTATGAAAATCACTGGCTGTGCTGTGTGCAGTCTGTGGCAAGTTTGCATTGTTGTCTGCCATTGTAGTGTTGGGCAGCTGGATGTGAACAGCGCATAGCGTTGTGCTGTTGGAGGTGAGCCGCCAGCAGTGGTGGATGTGGGGAGAGAGATGGCGGACTTTTGAAATTTGTAAGACTGGATGTCATGAACTGCTATATATATTATGACTATTAAGGTAAATACATTGTTTGTTCTCTATCAAAATCTTTCATTTGATAACTATGCCTATCAGTAGTTAGTGCCTTCAGTAGTTTCAATCTTTTATTTAGCTGGCAGTAGTGGCGCTCGCTGTATTGCAGTAGTGCGAGTAATGAAGATTTTTGGTGAGGTAAGTGATTTGTGAAAGGTATAGGTTAACGTTAGTCAGGGCCATTCTTTTGTAGAGATTTTTGAAAGTCAGATTGCGTTGCGCTAAAAAATATTGTGTGTCAGTTTAAGCACATTCTTGTATAATTGTTCTAAGGGGACGTTTCAGAAGCAGTGGTTGGGAAGGGAGTGAGACGGGTTTGTAGCCTCTCTCCGATGTTGTTCAATCTGTATATTGAGCAAGCAGTAAAGGAAACAAAAGAAAAGTTCGGAGTAGGTATTAAAATCCATGGAGAAGAAATAAAAACTTTTACGTTCGCCGATGACAATGTAATTCTGTCAGAGACAGCAAAGGACTTGGAAGAGCAGTTGAACGGAATGGACCGTCTCTTGACAGGTGGGTATAAGATGAACATCAACAAAAGCAAAACGAAGATAATGGAATGTAGTCGAATTAAGTCAGGTGATGTGAGGGAATTAAATTAGGAAATGAGACACTTAAAGTAGTAAAGGATTTTTGCTATCTGGGGAGCAAACTAACAAATGATGGTCGAAGTAGAGAAGCTATCAAATGTAGATTGGCTATGGCAAGTAAGCGTTTCTGAAGAAGAGAAATTTGTTAACATCGAGTATTGATTTAAGTATCAGGAAGTCGTTTCTGAATGTATTTGTATGGAGTGCGGATATGTATGGAAGTGGAACATGGACGATAAATAGTTTAGACAATAAGAGAATAGAAGCTTTCGAAATGTGGTGCTACAGAAGAATGCTGAAGATTAGATGGGTAGATCACATAACTGATGAGGATGTATTGAATAGAATTGGGGAGAAGAGGAGTTTGTGGTACAACTAGACTAGAAGAAAGGGTCCGTTGGTAGGGCATATTCTGAGGCATCAACGGATCACCAATTTAGTATTTGAGGGCAGCGTGGAGGGTAAAAATCGTAGAGGGAGACCAAGAGATGAATACACTAAGCAGATTCAAAAGGATGTTGGCTGCAGTAGGCACTGGGAGATGAAAAAGCTTGCACAGGATAGAGTAGCATGGAGAGCTGCATCAAACTAGTCTAAGGACTGATGACAACAACAACAACAACAACAACAACAACAACAAGGTAAAGCTGTCGTCAATCCTAGTATTCGATTTAACACTGCAGTGGCTTATTAGGTACCATATTACTGGAAGTGGTATGCCCTTGCACTTACGTTCTTCCTATCTTCTGAATGACTTAACAAGCCAGTTACAAGAAGACATACAGCGTTTAGTATACTCCAAACCACGGGGGAAACTCGGTATTTGTTACGTAAACAAATTAGTGGCAGAGGTCGACGAAGCGTTAAGTGGGAGTACTGAACCTAGACTTGTGCTTGTGTACTCTGGCATTCAACTTCTGTCACACCGAGACTCACATTTCTGTTTGATGTTATATAGTAATCATAAGATGCAATTTATTGCTTCAAGAGTTTCTTCACATTTGTTATCAGTGCACTCACCAGGTTAAAAATTATTATTCGCTCCATGCCAGCTTTAATAAAATACAACAGAATTTATGTCGGAAAGATAACTACACTTTTAAATATTGAAATCTATTTCTGAAATTCAACTTAGTGTATTTTGTATAGATGTATTACTTAAAGCGAACTGTCTGAAATTGTGCTGGACCGGTACTAGAACAAGGATATCCCAAGAAGCGTTCTCGGACAGCCTAAGTGGTAAGGCGACAGCTCGTGATAAGCGGGAAATCTGGGTTTGAGTCTGCCCTGCTCAAATTTTCATGTGCCACTTTACGTAACAGATCTGTATCTATGACAGATAGGTTGAATTTCAGAGACAAAATTTCAAAATGCAACGGCTTCTGTGCGTTCGCAAACAAATTTGATTTTATAAATGAGGTATAGGACTTCCGCCTATCAGGTTCCTTTCGCTATATCTGTCTCCATCTGTCTCCCACCACCACAGTGACGTTAAAGATGTTTATATTGTTGGACTATAGTGTCGTAAGTTCAGGTACTTGAAAAATTAATACGCCCTTATAACATGATTCATTTCACTTAAAATAATAAAGAAAACCCCGTTAATTAGCAATAAAGCGGGATTTTAATACTGACTAGTATATAATCTCTTTATGCAGGTTGTTCGGAAATTCCTACTACAAACCTTTACGACTTTTAGAGGGGAGCGAGTAGATAACATTTTGAATTGGAAGCCATGTTCGAAAACGGACCGTTTCCGTGCTACAACCATTTGAAAACATGTTGGTAACACAACCATTTCTACAAGTAACTGATTAGGCGGAACCCAGTACAACACTTGTTTTACAATTCCACTTATTAACAGCCAAAGAAATTGCTTGGTTGCTCGTTGACGTGTTCTCTTTAACGTGATGTGGCACGGCCCCTTCCAGATCGGGTGTGCGGCGTCTCCTTGGAGCACCAGTCACGCCTGCTGAAGGCGAAGGCACCGTTTATAGAAACCGATGAGTAATTGTGACGGGAAGGGTATGCGATGGAGTCGGATGTTGTGGGGAACAGTCGTGATAAAGGTAACTCCTCCATTACCGTGAGCTCCGCTATTCAGGAGGATCACGTCGGTGTATTCTACAAATGCGTACGCAGTCACGTTGTTTTATCACGACAGACACTTGAATGGCGCTAGAACCAGGTCAGGGGGGGGGGGGGGTAAGATAGACGTCAAATGATATCAGACAACCCAACCATTGGGCGACCTGCGCGCCGAATGGGGATGAAATGATGATGAACACAACACAACACCCAGTCCCTGAGCGGAGAAAATCCCCGACCCAGCCGTGAATCGAACCCAGGCCCCTTAGGACGGCAGTTAGTCACGTTCACTATTCAGCTCTCGGGGCGGACAAACGTAACCATACACCACCATGAATCCTCTTTGGAAAACCTACCTAGGAAACATATTTTCAAACGGCTGCAGTACGGAAACAATATGTTTCCGGGAACGGATTGGTATTCCAGATATTATGTACTCATTGCCCTCTACAAGTCCTCGTAGTTTGTGACGGGAATTTCGGAACATTCTGTATCTCGGAACACTGCAGTCGATCCCGCCATGAAAGATACGATTCTATTGATATATTCTCAATCTCTCTCCATTGTTAACTGTCTTCTGTGCACAATGTGCGACTGCCACGAAGTAACTAACTTCGCCAAAGCAAGCGTGGAAAACACGAATTTTTCTCTATACATATTCAAATAAAGACCCGCACGTAATAGACGGACCTTTTTTCAGCAAATAAGAAGTTTCTTTTATTTTCTACATTGTTATAATAACGAACAAAGTAGGAAAGTAAAGCCTCTGGCGCGTATTTTCGCGAAACCTGCCCGTCCACTCTTTGAAAATATCATGCGGTGACAAGAGAATTCCTCGCGCACCGTGGAGAATGCCTTCGGCTCCCACTGGAAGAATAAAGAAATATGTATAAACCCTTTTGCAGTCTTTTCAAATTAAATTACTACTACCATAAATTAATCAGCAAGTACAAAATAAATTATAAACGTGTCTTACCTTATACCTACAGTAGAGGTAGGTACACTAACAAAAAACACATCAGTGCATTAAGTGTTGACAGGAAGCGCAAAACTGGAAATCAGGAACAGTTAGAGGAGAGATGCAAAGTTGCAGAAGTATACGTTGTTGTTGTTGTTGTTGTTGTTGTGGTCTTCAGTCCTGAGACTGGTTTGATGCAGCTCTCCATGCTACTCTATCCTGTGCAAGCTTCTTCATCTCCCAGTACCTACCGCAACCTACATCCTTCTGAATCTGCTTAGTGTATTCATCTCTTGGTCTCCCCCTATGATTTTTACCCTCCACGCTGCCCTCCAATACTAAATTGGTGATCCCTTGATGCCTCAGAACATGTCCTACCAACCGATCCCTTCTTCAACTCAAGGTGTGCCACAAACTTCTCTTCTCCTCAATCCTATTCAATACTTCCTCATTAGTTATGTGATCTACCCATCTAATCTTCAGCATTCTTCTGTAGCACCACATTTCGAAAGCTTCTATTCTCTTCTTGTCCAAACTATTTACCGTCCATGTTTCACTTCCATACATGGCTACATTCCATACAAATACTTTCAGAAATAACTTCCTGACACTTAAATCTATACTCGATGTTAACAAATTTCTCTTCTTCAGAAACGCTTTCCTTGCCCTTGCCGGTCTACATTTTATATCCTCTCTACTTCGTCCATCATCAGTTATTTTGCTCCCCAAATAGCAAAACTCCTTTACTACTTTGAGTGCCTCATTTCCTAATCTAATACCCTCAGCATCACCCGACTTAACTCGACTACATTCCATTATCCTCGTTTTGCTTTTGTTGATGTTCATCTTATATCCTCCCTTCAAGACACCATCCATTCCGTTCAACTGCTCTTCCAAGTCCTTTGCTGTCTCTGACAGAATTACAATGTCATCGGCGAACCTCAAAGTTTTTATTTCTTCTCCATGGATTTTAATACATACTCCAAATTTTTCTTTTGTTTCCTTTACTGCTTGCTCAATATAGAGATTGAATAACATCGGGGAGAGGCTACAACCCTGTCTTACTCCCTTCCCAACCACTGCTTCCCTTTCATGTCCCTCAACTCTTATAACTGCCATCTGGTATCTGTACAAGTTGTAAATAGCCTTTCGCTCCCTGTATTTTACCCCTGCCACCTTTAGAATTTGAAAGAGAGTATTCCAGTCAAAATTGTCAAAAGCTTTCTCTAAGTCTACAAATGCTAGAAACGTAGGTTTGCCTTTCCTTAATCTTTCTTCTAAGGTAAGTCGTAAGGTCAGTATTGCCTCACGTGTTCCAGTATTTCTACGGAATCCAAAGTGATCTTCCCCGAGGTCGGCTTCTACTAGTTTTTCCATTCGTCTGTAAAGAATTCGTGTTAGTACTTTGCAGCTGTGGCTTATTAAACTGATTGTTCGGTAATTTTCACATCTGTCAACACCTGCTTTCTTTGGGATTGAAATTATTATATTCTTCTTGAAGTCTGAAGGTATTTCGCCTGTTTCATACATCTTGCTCACCAGATGGTAGAGTTTTGTCAGGACTGGCTCTCCCAAGGCCGTCAGTAGTTCCAATGGAATGTTGTCTACTCCGGGGGCCTTGTTTTGACTCAGGTCCTTCAGTGCTCTGTCAAACTCTTCACGCAGTATCGTATCTCCCATTTCATCTTCCATTACATCCTCTTCCATTTCCATAATATTGTCCTCAAGTGCATCGCCCTTGTATAGACCCTCTATATACTCCTTCCACCTTTCTGCTTTCCCTTCTTTGCTTAGAACTGGGTTTCCATCTTAGCTCCTGATGTTCATACATGTGGTTCTCTTATCTCCAAAGGTCTCTTTAATTTTCCTGTAAGCAGTATCTATCTTATCCCTAGTGAGATAAGCCTCTACGTCCTTACATTTGTCCTCTAGCCATCCCTGCTTAGCCATTTTGCACTTCCTGTCGATCTCATTTTTGAGACGTTTGTATTCCTTTTTGCCTGCTTCATTTACTGCATTTTTATATTTTCTCCTTTCATCAGTTAAATTCAATATTTCTTCTGTTACCCAAGGATTTCTACTAACCCTCATCTTTTTACCTACTTGATCGTCTGCTGCCTTCACTACTTCATCCCTCAGAGCTACCCATTTTTCTTCTACTGTATTTCTTTCCCCCATTCCTTTCAATTGTTCCCTTATGCTCTCCCTGAAACTCTGTACAACCTCTGGTTCTTTCAGTTTATCCAGGTCCCATCTCCTTAAATTCCCACCTTTTTGCAGTTTCTTCAGTTTTAATCTACAGGTCATAACCAATAGATTGTGGTCAGAGTCCACATCTGCCCCTGGAAATGTCTTACAATTTAAAACCTGGTTCCTAAATCTCTGTCTTACCATTATATAATCTATCTGATACCTTTTAGTATCTCCAGGGTTCTTCCATGTATACAACCTTCTATCATGATTCTTAAACCAAGTGTTAGCTATGATTAAGTTGTGCTCTGTGCAAAATTCTATCAGGCGGCTTCCTCTTTCATTTCTTAGCCCCAATCCATATTCACCTACTACGTTTCCTTCTCTCCCTATTCCTACACTCGAATTCCAGTCACCCATGACTATTAAATTTTCGTCTCCCTTCACTATCTGAATAATTTCTTTTATTTCATCATACATTTCTTCAATTTCTTCGTCATCTGCAGAGCTAGTTGGCATATATACCTGTACTACTGTAGTAGGTGTGGGCTTCGTATCTATCTTGGCCACAATAATGCATTCACTATGCTGTTTGTAGTAGCTTACCCGCATTCCTATTTTCCTATTCATTATTAAACCTACTCCAGCATTACCCCTATTTGACTTTGTATTTATAACCCTGTAATCACCTGACCAAAAGTCTCGTTCCTCCTGCCACCGAACTTCACTAATTCCCACAATATCTAACTTTAACCTATCCATTTCCCTTTTTAAATTTTCTAACCTACCTGCCCGATTAAGGGATCTGACATTCCACGCTCCGATCCGTAGAACGCCAGTTTTCTTTCTCCTGATAACGACATCCTCTTGAGTAGTCCCCGCCCGGAGATCCGAATGGGGGACTATTTTACCTCCGGAATATTTTACCCAAGAGGACGCCATCATCATTTAATCATACAGTAAAGCTGCATGCCCTCGGGAAAAATTACGGCCGTAGTTTCCCCTTGCTTTCAGCCGTTCGCAGTACCAGCACAGCAAGGCCATTTTGGTTATTGTTACAAGGCCAGATCAGTCAATCATCCAGACTGTTGCCCTTGCAACTACTGAAAAGGCTGCTGCCCCTCTTCAGGAACCACACGTTTGTCTGGCCTCTCAACAGATACCCCTCCGTTGTGGTTGTACCTACGGTACGGCTATCTGTATCGCTGAGGCATGCAAGCCTCCCCACCAACGGCAAGGTACATGGTTCATGGGGGGGGGGGGGGGGGTATACGTATAGAACAGATATTTGTTTCTTCTGGGAAAATTAAAGAAAAAGGGAAACAGGTGCATAAATGTCGAGAGATTAGATGAGAAATACAATTTTAAGCAAAGAACGCTTGTCTGAAAGGTGGAATGAACATACATAACGGCCATTTACAGGGAAGAATATGGATGACAATAATATGGATGACAATAATATGGAAGTAAACAGTGGATGAGGATGAGGAAATGAAGGACTACTGCGATAAGATTTTAAGAAACCATTAAAAGATCTAAGTCAAAATAATGTAGCTGGATTAGATGATATTCCTTTACACTTAGCATGATACTTGGGAGAACCATTCGTGCGAAGTAGAGATTTCAAGAAATGTTTAATAATTCCATTTGCATAGAAGGCAGAAGCTGACAGGTGTAACTATTTTCCAATCATTGGACAAATGTACTGTGACTGTAAAGTAGAAATTAGTTTTAAAATGATGGAATAATTGGTAGGGAGGCGGGGGGAGGGGGGGAGTTTAGATCATTGTAGGTTACGGAAATTTAGGAAAAAGTAATACATATGTTAGGACTTACCTTGCAACATTGTTTGAAGAATGGTAAACCCCAATATATTGCATTTGTAGAACTACAAAAAGGTTTTAACATCGTTTGCTGTAATATATATTTTTTTTAATTCTGAAGTTATCGATAAAGTGCAGGTAAATAAAGGCTGTCTACAAGACGTATGAACAATAGACTGTTATTGTAACAATTATATGGTGGTAAATAAAGAGAAAGTGTAATCGAGTTGCAGCTCATCCCCCACGTATTCAATCTGTTCTTTGTGCAAGTGGTAAAGGAGCTTAAGAAGAACTTTGGAACATATACAGCATCCATTGACAGCATTGTAATTCTATGAGAAATGGAAAAGGATTTTGACAACCTGAATGGTGTGAATAGTGTCTTGATAAGACGATAAAAATAACAGTAAAACAAGCGTCATAAAATGTGGGCTATTTCGAAGCCTGAGAACGCAGAGGAAATTACTTAGAAAATCAGACGCTGAAACTAGTGGGTGGATTTTGATATTTGAACAGCAAAATAACTGATGACAGCAGTGATTTTAGAACTGTGTGGCAACTTGCTGTTTGGAAATGAAATATTCACTAACAACAACAAGAAACGTTTCACTAAAAACGAAAAATGTGCCAACGTCGAATGTACTCGTAAAATTAGCTGTTAGTGTGCTCTCAGGTATTGATACAACCCTACGGGCGTAGCGAAGTTTTCTGCGGAATTGAAGCTTACCGCCAGATGCCGACAGCGGTCACGTGCTATATGGTGGACAGACTGGTGTGGGCACACTGAGCCACACTTCCAGTGGCTCTGGACTGTGAGTGTCCTCTGCCGCTGCAATATACCGCATGGCTGGCGGCAGCCAGTCACCCCACTTGCACTTGGAGCCTCTTTGCTACCACACACCATGCAGACGCTGCCTAGTTCCAGCTCTAACTCCACCTTTAGCGCGTTCGTACAGGAAGTCTCATCCTTGTAGACATTGACAAGTGGACTATTTCTCTCTGCATTACGTGTAATGAGTCTTTGTACACTTTGAGAAACACAAGTTCAGTAAATCATTTGTTTGCTGTGTTATCTTGTTCGCTTATCATTTCTGCTCCTGAGCATCTTTCCTACGACACTTTTGACACCACTCTGTAGACCACCTTTCCTTACCATTGTGTACAAAGTCATTTGTATTTGTCTGTCAAGTTGTGTAATATGGGAGTGAAACAAGGCTGATAAAAAGCGAGTACTTGAAGAGAGTGAAATTCGTTGTCATTTTGTGTTACATTAGCATGCTGACTATCGGTATAAAGGGTAGTTAACGAAGAGGCACTGGAACGACATTTGGTAGGAAAGAACTCACACCTTGCGTAAACAAAAGGTTATATTGATAGGATAGGCTTGAACGAGTCGTTGTGAAAATAATTTGCACAAAACATGTTAGAGTGAAGAGCTGCATCTTCTTACAATTAGTCTTGATACTGACGAGTATAGCTACAATCATGAACCAGCGTTTATATACTGCTGCCTCGAAAGCAATAACTGACAAAAATACGTTGATCTGATCCAGTAATTGTGGACCGCATTACAGTATCAGACGCTCTCTCTCTCTCAAGTTTTTTGTTTTTGTCTTGTTCCTTTCCCCCACGTCAATGCAGGCTCAGTATGGTTATTAGCTTAATCGGCATAGTCAGTTTAAGGTATAGGTGGTTTCTAGATTCCTTTATTCCCTTCCTTGTCCCTCCCCCCCCCCCCTCCTCGCACGGGGCGGAAGATGGCTACCCCAACAGTCTCTAAATGTTTGTGGATCTTGCAACTGAGGCGGGACACTTGGGTAACACTATAATATTCACCTAGTGGGGTGTGGAAAACCACGTAAACACCACATCCAGGCTGCACAGCGCACCGACCCTCGTCGTTAACGCTAGAAATACCGAAATATTTTCCATAAAACGCCTTATCAAGAGGGGTTGCTTCATGCTCAACATAAAAATAACTAAAAAAACGAAATTCGTAAATTTTTGTTGATTTGTACTAACTACATACTTATTAAAGAGGCACTGATGTGACTGTTGTGTAAGTAGAGTCCGGAACCTGAAAATATCGTTTAGAATTCAATTAGCAGTATCTATATATTTTGAATAATGAGTGCTACCAAGGTGGAGATACTTTTTAAAAATCATGAATTATGACCACCACTAAAAATATCTAAAAAATGCAAATTTCCTTAATTGTTATTACTTAAAAACTAAATTGTAAGTAAGGTCCTTAACACGAGAAAAGTGACCTCAATAACAAGATTTAAATTTCTGAGCTAAGTCTACCCAAATAAATTAAAACACTTGTGGGATCTGATAGAAGAATTCATTAAAAATAACATAAATTGGCGAAGACCGCCGGAATGCACAGTGGGCATGAATGGATGCAGATGACCAGAGAGGATGCTTACGTACGTGTTGCCTGTCAGAGTTGTGTCTAGATTTATCAGGGGTCAGAAATAACTCCAACTGCACACGCCCCACACCATTACAGAGCCTCTACCAGCTTGAAGAATCCGCTGCTGACATGCAGGGTCCATGGATTCATGAGGTTTTCTCCATACCTGTACACGTCCATCCGCTCGTTACAATCTGAAACTTGTCCAGTGATCAACAGTACTATGTCGGTGTTGACGAGACCAGGGAAGGCATAAAGCTGTGTGTCGTGCAGTCATCAAGGATACACGAGTGGGCCTTCTGCCCGAAAGCCCATATCGATGATGTTTCGTTGAATGGTTCACACGCTGACACTCGTTGATAGCCCAGCATTGAAATCTACGGTAATTTGCGGAAGGCTTGCACTTCTGTCACGCTGAACGATTCTCTTCAGTCGTCGTTAGTCCTGTTCTTGAAGGATCTTTCCCGGCAGCTGCGATGTCAGGGATTTGATGTTTTACCGGATTCCTGAGATTCATGGTACACTCGTAAGGGAAAACCCCCACTTCATCGCTACCTTCGAGGTGCTGTATCCCACCGCTCGTGCGGCGATTGTAGCACCATGTTCAAACTCACTTAAATCTTGATAACCTACCACTGTAGCAGCAGTAACAGATCTAACAACTGTTACGACACTTGTGTTATATAGGCGTTGCGAACCACAGCACTGCGTTCTACCTGTTTACATAACTCTATTCTTGAATACTCATGCCTATACCAGTTTCTTTGGGGCTTCAGTGTATTTCTACACAGAAATGTTACACTGTAACACATTAAAAACTGATAATGAATCGCTACATATACAGGGTGGAAAGTATTTAAACCGACAAACTCTGGGAGGTTGTAGGGGACATCAAAACAAATATTTTTCCCTAATGTAATTTTTTCCTATGGGGATTATTTAAACCAGTGGATACCGTATTACGTTCTTCAGTTGTTAGAGGCCGTATAACGATCTTTAGTTGTTAGAGTGCGTATTACGCTATTCAGTTGAAGGCAACTGCTGTCCACCAGTGTAGTAGTGCATTGTCTCTGTTTACTAATGGAGCGATGCACCTGGAGTGAGTTCACTGATATGGTTGGTGCGTACTACGTAGCGCACCACAACGGACGAGGTGCACAGCGGGTTTATCAACAACAATATCCTAATCGCCGTGGCTCTGAGCACTATGGGACTTAACATCTGAGGTCATCAGTCCCCTAGAACTTAGAACTACTTAAACCTAACTAACCTAAGGACATCACACACATCCATGCCCGAGGCAGGATTCGAACCAGCGACCGTAGCGGTCGCGCGGCTCCAGACTGAAGCGCCTAGAACCGCTCGGCCACACAGGCCGGCCTAATCACCGTATCCGGCATCATACGACCTTTCCTGCTGTGTACCGACGTCTGTGTGAGACCGGGTCATTTAGCAGATTAGGCAGGGACGCCGTCGCACTTTAAGAACGCTGCAATTTGAGGAAACTGTCTTGCAGCATGTGGAGCGTGATCAGCAGTCGTGCAATTGCACGTAACATGGGGACGAATCAGACGACTGTAAGAACAGTCCTTCGAGAGCAATTTTAACGGCGATTCCACTTACAGCGTGTCCACAACCTGGAACCAGTTGATTATCTACCCAGAGCACAGTTTTCGCAGTGATATCTGGAACAGTGTGAAATGCATTCCACATTTCCATCCTCTGTGTTGTTTACCGATGAATCAACATTTGGGCGTGATGAAGTCTTCAACATGCATAATTCGCATGTTTGGAGTGAGGATAACCCACATGCCACAGTTACTAACGCTCATCAAGTGCGGTTCCTCGTTAATGTGTGGGTAGATGCTTTTGGGGACTGTTTAATTGGGCCGTATCTGCTACCTAGGCCATTAAATGGCAGGCACTATTACAATTTTCTCTCTAGGGCATTGCCAGAATTGCTGGAAGACGTCCCGCTCCCTACAAGACAATACATGTGGTTCCAACATGACGGCGCGCTGGCACAATTCAGTCGTCTTGTGAGTCGATTCCTGGAGCGACGGTTCCCAGAAACGTGGATTGACAGACGTGGTCCTGTACCATGGCCTGCTCGATCCCCAGATATGTCCCCTCTGGACTTTTTTGTGTGGGGAGAGATGCGCAACCTTGTTTACGCAACTCCTGTTCCATCAGAAGAGGATCTGGTTGCCCGGATAGTAGCTGCAGCAGGAACAATTCAGGTTACTCCTGGGGTTTTTGCCCGTGTCAGACAAAAAGTGATCCGACGGTGTAACCTTTGTTTACGTGTCAATGGAGGAATTTTTGAAAATCTACTGTAATTGAAATTGGGTTGTGTTAATGTGTTGTCTCGTGGTCATAAAAAAAAGGAAAAGTATTTGTTGGTTTAATTAATTTGCCGCCAGAGAAATCTTCCTTTACCTGTTTAAATACTCCTCATAGGAGAAAATAACATTACGGAAAAGTATTTGTTTTGATGTCCCCTAAGACCTCCCAGAGTTTGTCGGTTTAAATACTTTTCACCCTGTGTAAAAGCAGTTGAGTACTTTGATGTATTTAGAGATATTTCTTAGCTAAAGGACAACCATACAATGTTGTTTACTAACTTAACTACAATGTCTGATCTACGGAACCCCAAAATTAGGAATATAATTTGCGTCACATTTGAGGAGCATATCCTCCTTATTCTAAACAATGACGTGGGCCACACATTCACCAGGAGTGTGGAATTTTACGTTTGGGACAAAAAATGTACAACATTTGTTGATGATATACAAAATTTTTAACTATGAATTTACAGATACGCTTATAATGTTCTAGGCAGAACACGTTCGTACCGGTCCAAAGTGGAACGGACCGCCCCGCCCCGGCCCGCTCGCTCGCTGCCCCGCCGCTGAGCGCAGCACGTATCAACAGCCCGCGGCCTTGCGCAAGTGCCGCCGCCGTCCAAACATCTGAAGAGCGGCGCTGGCGTCTAATTTGCGCCCAACATTTCCCCGTGGGAGGGACTGTTGATTAAACTGGGCAGCCAAGACCCCCCCCCCCCTCCCCAGCTGCTGCGGGTCGCCTCTCAGCCACCGCGACAGGGACCTGTCTTGTGCACTCACCGAAATTGCAATTCCTGCAAGCGGTACAACTGTTTACCAAAAAGATGTAGTGTGTTCGAAATCAACCACGTAGTTCATTTTCAGATTTATATATTTTTACAAAAAAGCGTTATGTGGCCAGTAAATTTCGTGAGTTGTACATGACATTTGTCTCTTAACTTGATGTAGCACAGAGAAAGTTGTCGTAGTGACTGGAGAATCGCGTGACAGTTTCCATAGTCTGATGGGTGAGCGTAGCTTTAGATGAATATGTTGTTAATATGCTGTAGTGTTACAAAGGACCTTTTACATTCCTCTGATAGGACTGTTTTGTAGATCTCAAGTGTCGTATGTGGGAATCAGTATGATAGATTCCCATTTCAGCAATCTTGTGAAAGTTGGATACCTCGATTAGGTAAGTAGAAGCACAAACCATTTTCATATCTACCAGAAAAATGAATGGGAAATTTGAAAAATTACTATCGGTCTTACTTGAGCCGCATCCAGACTGGGAAATTGCTTTTACTTTGTTATGAAATGATAAATTAAAATAAAAAACCTGCCCTCCGATTTTCTGTGTACCCGAGGAAGAGAGATGAAAAGGTACGTTTTAGCGTATTTTATCTGTACATTTCCCTGGCTGTATGATAGTATATTGTGATACGTATTACTGTATTATGTTGAAAGACACACTGCTTACTAGATATATATATTTGTATATTGTAGATCTGAGGATGGTCGTTACGGACTGAAACCGGCCATCGTCTAAAGAATTGATATTATGATCAAAGACTGAAATTAAAAAAAATTTAAAAGTAGATATCGTCTTCCCCTTCGTAAAGGAGTAATTTGCGGAGACAATAGTTTCAGTACTGGCGACCGTTAGAGAGGCTCCACCAAGCGCAGGGATACCTTCCGCAGAGCTAGCTGGCGTTTAGGGCCACACGTAACAGTTCTGTAGAATTCCCTCAGAACTACCTTGCAAGATCGACATAGCTTCTTCTAGGAACGGCCGATTAGGGTGGCGATAGAAAACAGTGACTACCCTTTAAGACGGCTCTTTTCGTACTGGGACCGAGTTTTTAAATAGGACACAGCAGGGTCACTCGACCTGACATGTTGGCTGTCAACACACTGCGTCCGCGTTGTCAGTTTCCATCACAAAGCTCCTTGTGACAGACGCCATTCTGGCTGAAGTCAGGCTACAAATTCACAAACACTTATAGGCATAACGTGAGCCTTCGAAAATCGAGTATGGCGTTTGCTGTTCACGAGAAGTTAATTGTCTACATCATTCACGCGGGCGGAATGCAACCATCAACCTCTGTCTGCATAACACGGTGACATGCTAAGGCTAGGTAACACGCATTCAGACTCCACTATTGATCCTCATTGTTAATATTTCTCTCTCTCGCTCGTCTCAACTCGGATTTCGTAGTTACCTTGTTCCTTTTATTTTAAGTATTCCTGATTGGCCTTAAAACCTTAATGCGGAATACGTTTCAATTAGTTGGACAAATCTGGGTTTGTCACTTTGTTACGACTGTGCTACCCCCATTCTTGCTCATTTACATCCCACGAAAAGAACTGATTAATCGATGTTCAGATCGATTGATTGACAGCCGTAGGCAGGATCGACATGCTTTCAGGGCCGCACATTGCACCATCACCTCCTTTTAGTTCCACTTACTAGACGTATTTGGGGGTAAATGAGGTTTACCACCACAATAGTAGCTTGCGAACTACGATGAACACTTCCATGATACGAGGGACGTTCAATAAGTAATCCAACATATTTTTTCTCGGACAGTTTCGGTTAAAAAAAAACGCGGAATTTGTTAGGGGACATCGTGGGATGTTCTCGCTTCAGCTTGTAAAGTTTTATGAAGTTCCGATAAGTGGCACCGCTATACGAAGCCTTCAAAATGGCATTTGTAACAAAGGTGTGTTCAAAGCAGAGAGTTTCTTTTGACCAAAAACCAGAATCTCAGATATTCATAGGCGCTTGCAGAATGTCCACGGAGATCCGGCAGTGAACAAAAGCACGGTGAGTCGTTGGGTGAGACGTCTGTCGTCGTCGTAACAGGGTTGCGCAAATCTGTCCGATCTCCCACGTACCGGGCGATTGCACACAGCTGTTATCCCTGCAAAATTGGTAGCTACGGACACTCTCATACAATGTTATAACACTATTACTGGAGTTCGCGTGCGTGTGCTACACTGTTTCCAAGTAACGAAACTTACAAACTTGTCCCAAGGAAGTCCAGTATAACACTACCACGGCAGTTTGCCTAAATATGACTTAAACGCACGGTATGTGCTACCCTCTGAGAGGATTTTTAAAAGTTTGACCGTGTGTTACTTAAGAGACAGAGGGAATCGAACATGAAGTTCGTAACAGTAGAAGTTGGTAGACAAAAGAAAGACTAAAATTTTATAAGAAATTACAGTAACAGAGCTCCTGTAAATGAAATATAAAACGGTCGCCAGCCTAATTAGGCACAATAATGTGGAAACATTATTTTTAATGAATCTATTTTTACTCTTGGAAAAGCAACTTTCATAAATCGTTTCTTAACCAAGTGCAATCAACACCTACAATAACCAGACGAACTACACAGTGGGTAGCAGTAGTTATCAATAGCATAGTTAAGCAATCACAGAAATGGAAAAGAGGCTTTTTCCCTGTTAACCACAATCTTCACTTCTGTCTTTCACTAATTTGGCACGTGAACTGTTCCCTAGGGCATACACAAGACTATGTGGCATCTGGTAAGAATTCAAATTTGACTAACACATATATACGCATCACAAATGCAATAAGATAACACTGTACACATACCTTTCATATATACTCTTTTAAATAATCGCTTCTCGTTTCTTTAGCTAGAAAACAACTATTCAGTTTGAATATTAAAAACAGTCTTGGTCGCTGCTTATTTATTTTTATTGGAGTGACCGGCTTAGATTCTATTTAAGAACCATCTTCAGACTCCAGAACGGTGGGAGGACTCTGTGGGCATGTTGCGACGACCCTCGACGCTCGAATAACTGCAGTTATGACCGAAAGGGGTCAGTAAGATTTAAAAATTCTCATCCATAATATTAAAATCGTGCACAACAAGGTCGCCGTAGTGCTTCACCAACGTACAGCTAATGCACAACTGTAATGTATGAAACGCTTCGGGTGAGAAAAGCCTCCGGCGCTGGAGAACGCTATAGTCTGATCCATGAACGATGGCGCTTCGTGCATGTCGAGACACGGACGGGGATTGAATTGTTGACGATTCCAAGCGACAGCTGCGGTACGCGCGTGCGCGTTTTTTCGCTTGAAGAAAGAGTATATCCAGCAAATTAAGTCTCTCACGTGCTTATGCGGAATTTATCACTTACCACTACAATAAGCGATGTCATCTCGCAATAAATGAATTGTAATTCTCTAAACAAGTCGCTAAGATCACCATTAATGCTCGCATTAGCTGTGGGATTCACAGCAGAGCGCACAGACCACTACTGAGCTCTCATTGGCTGACGGAGAACACGTGACGTAGGTGCGCAGAACAAGACTAAACTCGACTGCCATCGTTGGTGTCTCCAACTATAGTAGAATCTGTGAGGAGCGTACCCAAAGTAAATAAACATTATTGTGCTAAAAGAACTCAGAACATTAAATTAAAAGCACTAAAATGCTAAAATATAAAATTAAAGTTGTGACATTAAGAACGAGATCATATTTAACTATGTTCTTATGTAAAATTCACAAAATGACAAACAGTAAGTTACCATCAAGAAAAGGTTAATGTGTAAAACCAAATTACGTAAACTGTGAGGCAGCAGAAATATTAAACAATACAGTAAATCAAGAAGGAGGAAGGGGGGAAAGAAAAGGGTTGAAGGGAGGAAGAGGAAAAGGGGGGCAGGGGACAGGAATAGAAATAAGAAGGGGGGGGGACAAACTACTGGGAGTGAGGAAGGGGGGGGGGGGACTAGGAGAGAAAGAGGCACGACACCAAAAGAGCGATCACATGAGGAAGCAAGCGACGCAATGGATATCGTTACCATCTATTTTCCAAAGGCAAGACCACACTAGCAGAGCGGCGTGTCGCGACACGGCCAAATATTGTTTATATGAAGTGTGAGACAAAACGCGTTACGCGGCAGTGGATCTGCTTAGCACGGTACGGTGAGGCAAATTAGACTAACTGGCCAACTATGACGCGCCATACGTAGTCACGTAGTCCCACTGTCGCTAGTACTGCTTATAAGTGTTGCGACACTGCACGCCACTCAAATCGTAGCTCTTTTGGCATGCGAAGCGAAAGTTTATTTCCCAAAAGTGACGTTAGGAGAGGAAAAGTTAATTGTAGTGTAAGTGGGTATCCAGATTTATATGACCTAAACGAACAATGTATGAATAGTACCGGAAAAAGCAACATTTGGAAAAAAATTCCTAAGGAAATGGTGTAAAAACAATACCTGCAAACTACATTTTTTTTTATTTTGTGAATCGGACGATCAAGTCTTTTATGTGACTACGTGTTTGTTATCACATTTTTATTACTTATTTTATGTTCCACGACATCCCCTATTTATCATGTCATTTTACCAAACCAATCTACCTCACGGGGATTTGAAATAATTTTTGAATCTATTCGGTGTCTGGATAGCATTATTTACGAAATTTCCTCGTATGTGAGGAAGGTGTTGTAATTCGATCTCTTCAGTCTTTTCATTGCCAAATGACACTGTGTAGCGTCTGAGAAAATTACGCAAGATTCGAGTGGCAAGAATCATTTTCTCAAAATGTTGCGAACTGAGATAGATCCTAAAATGTAGACAAAATATTTATAAAGCGTTTTCTGAAACTCTTCGGCTGTTATGTCTGTAACCGCATACTTTTTGCGATTATTCATCTAATTGTATGACAGGATAAGGTCTCATCAAATAGGTTTCTAATGAAAAATCTTCGTCTCCAACAATTACCTGACGCAGTCATCTCTCATGCCATTTAATTTTTTGGCCCTGGTATAATCAAGATATTTGTTTCCACTTTCGTTGCTACACTATGCCGGCCGCGGTGACCGTGCGGTTCTGGCGCTGCAGTCCGGAACCGCGGGACCGCTACGGTCGCAGGTTCGAATCCTGCCTCGGGCATGGGTGTGTGTGACGTCCTTAGGTTAGTTAGGTTTAAGTAGTTCTAAGTTCTAGGGGACTTATGACCTAAGATGTTGAGTCCCATAGTGCTCAGAGCCATTTGCTACACTATGTGATCAAAAGTATCCGGACACCTGACTGAAAATGACTTACAAGTTCGTGGCGTCCCCCATCGGTAATTCTGGAATTCAATATGGTGTTTGTCCACCCTTAGCCTTCATGACAGCTTCCACTCTCGCAGGCATACGTTCAACGTTACTGGAAGGTTTCTTGGGGAATGGCAGCCCATTCCTCACTGCGTGCTGCACTGAGGAGAGGTATCGATGTCGGTCGGTGAGGCCTGGGACGAAGTCGGCGTTCCAAAACATCCCAAATGTGTTCTATAGGATTCATGTCAGGACTCTGTGCAAGCCAGTCCATTACAGAGATGTTATTATCGAGTAACCACTTCGCCACAGGCCGTGCATAACAGGTGCTCGACAGTGTTGAAAGATGCGATCGCCAACCCCGAATTGCTCTTCAACAGTGGGAACCAAGACGGTGCTTAAAACATCAATGTAGGCCAGTGCTGTGATAGTTCCATGCAAAACAACAAGGTGCGCAAGCCCCCTCCAAGAAAAACACGACCACACCATAACACCACCGCCTCCGAATTTTACTGTTGGCATTACACACGTTTTCAGATGACGTTTACCGGGCATTCGCCATACCCACACCCTGCCATCCGATCGTCACATTGTGTACCATGATTCGTCACTCCACACAACGTTTTTACACTGTTAAATCGTTCAATGTTTACGCACCTTACATCGAATGGAGCGTCGTTTGGCTTTTACCGGCATGATGTGTGGCTTATGAGCAGCCGCTCGACTATGAAATCTATGTTTTCTCACCTCCCGCCTAACTGTCATAGTACTTGCAGTGGATCCTGATGCAGTTTGGAATTCCTGTGTGATGGTCTGGATAGATGCCTGCCCATTACACATTATGGTGCTCTTCAACTCTCGGCGGTCCCTGTCAGTCAACAGACGAGGTCGGCCTGTGAGCTTTTGTGCTGTACGTGGCCCTTCACATTTCCACTTTACTATCACGTCGGAAACAGTGGACCTAGGGATGTTTTGGGGTGTGGAGACATCGCGTACAGACGTAAGACACAAGTGACATCCAGTCACCTGACCACGTTCGAAGTCCGTGAGTTCCGCGGAGCGCCCCATTCTGATCTCTCACGATGTCTAATGACTACTGACGTCGCTGCTATGGAGTACCTGGCAGTAAGTGGCAGTACAATGCACCCAATATGAAAAACGATAGTGTTTGTGGTGTACGGATACTTCTGATCACATGGTGCAGTCACCAACGTTCATATAACTAAATTTATAGTCCTCTTCCCCACATATCAAAGAATTAATCACATCCATGTTACTTTCATCCCCTTTGATTGGTGGTGGCCGGACGACTTGGAGTGCTGTTCCGCTCAGTGGTCTTACATTGAGGCCCTCGTACACGCACCAGCTGACCGACGGATTGACTGTGTAGGTGCTGTTGCCAACCGACCGACCAACTTTTCTTGTCGGAATGTCCGTCGGGTATGACCACACGAAACACTCCCCACACTCACGCACTCCCACTAATCCGAATGAATTGTGCGGTGTGTAGCACTCTCGTGTGTAGTGCTGTCCCGCTCGAAAGTTTGTCTTTTGTCACCTCGTGCTTGGCCGGATGTTCATAGCTCCGGCGCTTTGAATTCGGGCGGCCGTCCGCCCGACGGCAACTTGGGTGGCGCTGGCCTGCAAATCGCCTCTACGTTGACGGTGGCGCACACTCTATGAGAAGCGTGGAATGCTTGAGGCAAGCATATAGCCGCTGCTGCCTCTGGGAATTAGTTTTAGTGAACGTCTCCTGTTTGTGAGCCGACGTTGTGATGTACGGTAGCACGGCGCTGTAGCATGGAGTGTTAAATGTTTCTGTTTTGGGAACACAGCATTTGTGGGCAGTAGTCTGCCAATTCCAACTAGTTGTTTGAACTAACCGTCTGTAGGAATTGTTTTATTGTGCCTGTGGAACTGAGAATCCGGAAGCGGGCATTACGTGTTGAAGGAAGGTGTTTTTTTATGTTGGCTGGTGATTTATACTGTTTGTCGGTGAGAGTTGTTAACGTCGTCGAAGCAGTAGGTCGCATTTTTTCCTGGCGCGCCTTCTAAGGTGATACTGGGTGATGCATACACATGCATTTACTATATTTTGATCCGTTACTGAAGCCTTCGGTTTTACTGCGTCACCGAGCGTTCACTTTTGATGTGGACTTGGGATCGGTAGTGCAAGGCATTTTGACGGTATTACCGACAGACAACTTTGAGAATTGCGTGAACTGCTGGACGGTCATCGCTACAGAACAAATACGGCTGGGTGCAACGGGTTTTGTGCAGCACCGATCAGCGTGGAACAACGTTAGTGTTATTTTAGTCTGATGCTAATTGGTATCACGAATTGTGGCCCTTTTAACTGTTGCGTCATTGTCTTGTCACTTGCTACTAGTAGACTGCTTTTGCCGAAATTCCGGAAAGTTGTGGTTTATTCATTTGTTTCTACTTTTCTCACTGCGGCCAGGGCCGACAGCGTTGCTTCACACCAGTACATTGGAATATGGTTACATCTTCCCAGTGTGTATTGTTTGTGAAAGGGGTATCTAACTTTGCTAAATTATTGAAACGTTTGCTTCTTGCCCTATATGAACGATGCAGTGAAGGTTTTCCCTGTAATATTAGTCTTGGTTAAGGTGTTTTTATGTCATAAGGATTAAAGGGATCAAAAATTAAGCGCATATAGTGGTTTCCCGCATGACTCTTAACACTTAGTAAAACAGAGGCGTTAAGACGCGGCATGTCGGCTTGCAGTTTCACTGTTGGTCAATGTATTTACTTTTTTCTTTACTTTTCTCTTTAAGATAATTTAAATCAGAAGTAAGGCTGTTAGCAAGAATTCTTTACCATAAGTTTCCGTTAAGCTGCGCTCAACCATCATGTACTGCGGCGCAATTTCTTTGGGTTGTGGTGTTTGGGCAGTAGCGAGTTAAATAGCAATGCTGCATGATAAACCGGTGCGGTGGGCATTACTAATTTGGTTGTACGTGTGTGATTTGTAGTGGTTGATGTCCAATGTGTGTATGTCCGATGTATTTGGTTTACGTGTATTTGATTTTATTTCTTATCAGTTTTATTAAAAGACGTTTATCGGTTAAAACTTTCATTCATGAATAGATATGCTTTAAAGGTAGTAGTTTCAGTGTGTCAGGATAGATGTTTGAAAATTTTTTTCTATGTTATTGAGAGCTTAAAGGAAATGAAATGGCTTTTGTTATTTGAATTCAGCTTTAACTACCCGCGGTACTTTCATAGTCAGTATGTTTTGCTGTTGGATTACGTACTGATCATTATGGTTAAAGGCTCTCGGATTATTGTAAGCAGTCCGTTGCCTTTTACTTGTCTTAGTTGACTGCCTGGAGAAACTGTGTGGTGCCTAACCTGTCCCCATGACCTGATGCAACCGCGAGGCCGACGCCCTGTAGTCTAAGAGGGATGTTTTTGTTAATAAAGCGTTTTCAGTTCAGTCTCGTCAGTTAATTACCCCAGCCCTCCACTCCCAAATGCAAAAAATCTTGCACATAAGTAGGAACGTATATTTTTACCTCGTTAGCCCTAGGAATCACAGAGGGTCTTCGTGCAATCTATGTTACTCCATAGTTTCATTTGGACGAGAGCAGCTGTCGTGCAATGGCGTACAGTAGCTGAGTGAGTGACAGTCGCGCATGATCAACGGCGTTCGATATAATTTGCATTGTTAGGAGATATAGTAAAAGGGAAGCCGTTACATCCATATTATTGTTTATTCTCAAGGTATTCCTTAGTTGATGGAAGAAAGAAGGAAATTAAAAAATTCTGTGAAGAAGGAAGACCAAGAGAAATACAAGAGTCTGAAAAACAGAATCAACAGAGAGGCAAAACAAGCAAGAGAAAAATACCTTGATGATCTCTGTATTTCAGTTGGGGACAACATGAGCAAGGGAAATATCGACAAGGCCTATAAATGTGTGAGACATTGCTTTGGAGACAGAAGAAACAAGTGTAGGGCTGTGATGGATGAAAATGGCAATATGTTGGATGACGATGATGAAGTTGCAAGAAGATGGAAACAATATATAGGAAAACTGCACAGCGGACCAGATCTGTCTGAAAACATCATGGAAGAAGAAACAAGAAGTAGATGGACACAACATAAGTGAACCTATATTAAAGGAAGAGTTTGAACTAGCTCTGAAAAAATTGAAAATCAACAAATCGCCTGGTATAGACAATATCCCAGTCGAACGTCTGAAATCTGGATGAGCAAAACTGAATCAGGAGTTGTATAATCTTGTTTTCAAGATGTACAAACAGGGTAAAATTCCTACAGACTTTGAGAAAAACATTATGATCCCCATTCCAAAGAAGACAAATGCTACAAGATGTGAAAATTATAGGACGCTCAGCCTAGTTACGCACGCCTCTAAAATATTAACCTCAATTATCCTAAAACGCATAGAACATAAAGTCGAAGCTACACTCTCCGAAGACGAGTTTGGATTCCGGAAAGATAGAGGAACCAGAGAAGCAATATTGGCTCTAAAACTAATAATAGAGAAACGACTAGATAAGAACCGGAAAACACACTTAGCTTTCGTAGATGTAGAGAAAGCCTTTGATAATGTTAAATGGGATAAGATGTTTGAGGTACTCAAAAAAGTAGGAATAGACCATAAAGATAGAAAAATGATATGGAACCTGTACAAAAACGAGACAGCAGTTATCCATGGACGGACTAAACAAGAAGAGGTGCAGATACGGAAAGGTGTCCGACAAGGTTGCGCACTATTCCCTGTTATCTTTAACGTATACATTGAAGAGGCGCTGAAAAAAGTAAGGGAAAATTCACAGACAGGTGTAGTAATTCATGGCCAACGAATAGATATGACAAGATATGCCGATGATATAACTGTCCTGGGTGAAAGTGAAGAAGATCTTGTAGTCCTACTGAATAGAATGGATAAAGTTATGGGTGAAGAATATAATATGAGAATTAAAAAAGCAAAAACAAAGGTAATGGCATGCGACAAAGAAGATCAAGTGAAAGTCCAAGTTTATGTAGGCAATGAACTGCTTGAACAAGTTGATAAATTTACTTATCTGGGCAGTAATATTACCAGGGATGGAAGGAGCAAGGCAGAAGTGAGAAGTAGAATAGCTCAAGCAAAGGCTGCTTTTAACAAGAAGAAAAACATATTAACATCTAAGAGCATGAGCCTTGAAATCAGGAAATGATTTTTTAAATCATATGTGTGGAGTGTGGCATGCTATGGGTGTGAAACATGGACTCTCGGGACAGAGGAAGACCAGAAGCTAAATTCTTTTGAAATGTGGTGCTATAGACGCATGCTCAAAATAAAATGTATCGACAAGGTCACAAACGAAGTGGTTCTGGAAAGAGCAGGTGAGAAGAGAAGCTTCTGGAGTTTCATTGTTAAAAGAAGAGTGCAATTTACAGGCCATCTATTAAGGCATAAAGGACTCCTGAACACAATCATAGAGGGATATGTCGAGGGAAAAAGACCAAGAGGAAGGCCACGACTGAGGTATATGGATCAAATCGTGAAAGATGTGGGATGTAACACCTATAAAGAAATGAAGAGAAAAGCTGAAAGACGCACAGAATGAAGACAAGCTGCCATTGTAGCTGTTGCAAGCCAATCCTTGGATTGACCACTACAGAAGAAGAAGATTCCTTAGTTCAGTTTATTTTTCTATTAGTTACATTATTTTGTTAGATAAATATTAGTTAACCGCTCTGTTTATACATTTTTGCAGTATGACTTTGACAGAGGACAAGTTACTCTCACCTATTTTTCACATATGGAAAACTATTAAAGATTTCTTGAGTGAGACTCTAGAAAGTTAACGGCCTGAACAAACGTTGATGGAGCCTAGTAGGGCGCTAAAAGCATGAGGTATTTACACCATTCTTGGCTCATAGAAATGGCTTGTTGGGAGTTGAAAGTAATTGGCGGCGAACCCGTCCCTTAGTAAATATTGCCAGACAGGTCCCCGTACAGGATAGACAGGGCAGCCCTTCATCGAGACAGTGTGGTACTTTGAAAACAATTATCCCTTACACCCTGCACGTACTTTTCCCTGTCGGTGTGCAGGCGAACATTGTCATGGAGTAACAGCTGCCCGAAATCGTACTTCTGAATGTGGGTGTATTAAGCCGGAAATGAATTCTGTATTTTTAATTTATTTATTTAGACTGAATCTGATACCCTAAGTATTGTCGTAGATAACCAAGTAAATCACAATCAGGAATACATGGAATAAATTCATCTACCGCCAAAGAAATGTGAGAATTTCGAAACCTAAACCTGGAAACGCAGGCAGTATAAAACTCAATCAGGAGTTTGATATCTTTGATGGTTTTTCCTTATTGCTAAATGCAGTGTGAATGGAGGCAGATTTGTTTCGCCAAAGGTCGCTTCAGAATCTCAGAATCTTATAAATCGATTTCCTGAAAATGCTGTGAAGCATCATATCCCTGGATGGAGCATTTTGAGTATTCCTGCGTAAAAGCCCTTCGACAAAGGAATAAAGCATAGAAATGCAGAGAGGAGGAGACTGGAAGACTGTGAATTCGGACTGTAAGCGTTAAGTAAAGCACTTCTAGGAGTTAGTACTCATTATGCGCATGGAGGCTTTACGGTAACTAAATATCACACACTACACTTAAACTTGATTCCAGCCGCCTTCCTTTGAGAGGGTGACTTCTAGGAAGTTCTGAAGCGTTGGTGTTAATATCCTCAAAGGGAAAATATTCTCAGACTTCAAGAGTTTCTTGTGACTGTGGCATTCACAGAATTTCCCAAGACCACTACTATCGCCCCCTGAGTTTTCTGCAATAGTAATTAGTTTTTCTAACCGATGTTAAGAGGTAGCAATCGCAACTGCCCTTCAAAGGAGTCCTCTCGTACTTCGAAACCCACTGGGGCATTCATCTAAACAGAACAACTGAAATCTAATGATGGTGGGATTGTATCACCAGCTCTTGTTCCTAACTGATGTGATATCACTGAGAAACTTTGCATGGATTCTGTACTCTTGGTTGTCTACTTGTGCGCTGCCCTAATTATGCTGCGTGAAGTAGCAGTCGCGTAACATCTAGCATATTAACTTTAGTGACAGGGTTTAGTAGTATCGCCTTCAGCACCTTGTAAAATACAGGAGAAGTAATTTTATTTTCTTGTTAGTATTCCTTGTGCGTAGTAATTTTACGTGCGCACGTTTTCACTAACTACGGCAGCATAGTAGATCAGTAGTTTTGCGGTCTTCAGTATTTTCTCCATTACTTTCGGACTGCTTTCATTTGAACATTTCATTTGTGCTATTGTCCGCCCCCGGTAGCTGAGTGGTCAGCGCGACAGAATGTCAATCCTAAGGGCCCTGGTTGGATTCCCGGCAAGGTCGGAGATTTCCTTCGCTCAGGGACTGGGTGTTCTGTTGCCCCAATTATCATCATTTCATCCCCATCGACGCACAAGTCACCGAAGTGGCGTCAAATCGAAAGAGTTGCTCCCGGCGAAAGGTCTACTCTTCGGGATGTTCTAGTCACAAGACATTTACACTTATTTGTGATATTGTAGGAAATGGATGGGATCGTAGTAGTTGTAAACGGAGGCAAGGGAAAATAGCCTCAAAAGAAATTAGGTAGAAACATCAATGGCCTTGGGCAATAAGCTTCAGGGCACCGCCCTAATCTGTGGCGAAAGTGGGACATCCGTGGCGAAAGCTTTGGCAGCTCATGCGGATCTACAATAGTGTCACTCCATCTTTCTATATGCTAAACCTAACCGGTTTGTCCTCGCCCGAGCGTGACTAGCGGCCGACAATGGGATCCCGTATCTGTAGCAGGAAGTCGAGTGAGAATATTGGGCACACGTCTGCCCCCTCACGTGTTATGTACGATATGCTGCCAGTCAGCACGAGATGATTAGTTTGTTAGGACAGCGGCCGATTTACGTAAAAGTTGGGAGAAGCTAAGAGCGTACGCATATTGGTCATCGACAGGTCCAACATTGTTTACCTACTGATTTATTTATATTTATTAAATTCTTTCACCTTGCAAAATTAGACCCTTCCAACTCCCTTACGTATGAGCAGGTGTGCTTAGTACGTTAAAATTAGTTATGTAAAACATGAGCAGTAAATATTAGCAACAATAACAAAAGTAATAACAATATATACAGCAATGAGAATTCAGTGTTTCGGGAATGTATCTAACGAGCGCAGTGGTAATTTCCTCATTACGATTTTTCTCATTTCTTTCCGAATGCCCGTAATGATATCAAGCAAAAATATGACAGAACAAAAGGAATCAAAGACGGATACAAACTCGACTGTTCTGGAGAATAGCAACAAATAACTAATTCGCTGTTGGTCAGAAGTAAATCAGCTGTGATATGCCGATAGGGCTGCTATGCTGATAAGCACGTAATCCCGGCCGCTGCCGGAAGCAAAATTTTACCTGCACTTGAAGTGGTCAACAGCACGTGCGTTCACTTTTAGAAACAGGTCAGCTCCTCGTGGTGGTCAATTTTTGAGTTAAGTAAACTACGCGAGGAGGAAAACGCAAGTTAAATTCGCTCTTAAGCATTTTTGTTCTCATTTTCAGAAACAAGACTATTTATGACCGCTAAAGTAGTCCAGTATTTGGCGTGGTTGAAAATACTTGATAAAATACTTATGCCCATACTGGGGTATACGGCTAGGTATTTAAGAGGACACAGTAGCCAATTTAATTTCTCACGATAATAATAAGAAACTCTGTTTCAAAAATTACATCGTGTCACAGTTCCATAACTGTTCCTTATAGACAGTTCATTTACACAGGCTGCCTCTCCTAAGAGTTGTCAAGGCACATTTCCTCTGTTGTTTCAGCAGATTTTTGCAGTTTCGTTTTTTCATTGTGTAGCTGGAGTCAACCCAAACCAATAGAGCTGAACACATCTTTGATGCGACGACCATTGACGACGGAAAGTCGATTTGTTTCTAAATCCAATCAGAATAATTTTTAAAGCGGAATTTTACGTTTCCATTCGACAAACCAGTACCAGGTCTAGCTCGATGTCTGTATTATTGATATGTGTTAAGAGGGATAGAAAAACACAAAGAATAAACAGCAATCCAGGAGCGACTCAGTAGCGCTGCATGCTTGGCGGTAGTAGTCAGAGTGGGCCAGGGCAGTGCTGTCGCTGCAGAAGAACTGGCTATTCTTAGAGTTCTAGTGTCTCTGTTAATACGTATCGATAAAACAAATATCGCACTAAATTAATCTGAGACCGCTTTATCGAATGGGAGCGTAAAATAGTGATTTTAAAAACATGTTGTTTAAAATAATAAACAGACTAACACTTCCAGTCGACACTGCACGTCATTTGAAAGATGTATTGAGCTCTACTGATTTGGAGTCCGCAGCTCGTGGTCTCGCGGTCGCGTTCTCGTCTCCCGAGCACGGGGTCCCGGGTTCGATTCCCGACGGGGTCAGGGATTTTCACCTGCCTCAATATGAGTGGTTGTTATTGTTGTCCTCAGCATTTCATCATCATTCATGAAACGGGCTGGATTGGACTGAGCAAAGTTGGGCATTTGTACGGGCGCTGATAACCGCGCAGTTGAGCGCCCCACAAACCAATCATCATTATCCTTCCCTAACCCGAGCTTGTACCCCGTCTCTAACGACCTTGTTGTCTCCTCCTCACTCATTTCGCGCGCAAGTGGTAAACACCCTTGATAAGAGGAGCAACTTCAATCTCCTCTGGATTACAGACTGGTTTAGGATACAGCAGAGGTTACTGGGTAGTTATTCCTGGGTCGTATAGCTGAAATGTATAAAAGTTAATTGCAACGTGTAAATACAGCCTTGATGAAAATGAGATGATGGGTTCCCCTTGATGCAAAGTACTTTTTATTTATTTATTTATTAAACAATGCGTTTTGCATCAAGGTGGACCCACAATCTCATGCCTTTTTACACAGACACGGATCAATAGAAGAATTAAGTTAAAATGATGATTACGGCCAAGATGCTGAACGTATTATATGTTATATTACAGTTACAAAATATTGACAGGAATTTGAAATTCGAGGGGAGATAGTAAGGACACCAGTGACTAAGAGATCAATGAAGAAAACGGAATAATGTCCTCTGTCCAGTCGCATGCAAGATAACTGCGCATAGGGACCAATGACGTGATTAAATTACGAAATGTTACACATAGACCATACGCAAGCTTCCATAGCTAACTCTAGTCGTCTTCAGTTGTCACTACTTGTACGGTTGAACTACGCCAGATTAGTAATGATTTGCGAGAAACTAAGACTACACAACTTTTCATTGTTGTTTTGGTGAAAATAATTTTCTACGTTTTTCGGCAGCTTATGGGTAACACAGATTTCCTGCGTGCTGTAACAGTTTTTGCTTCCCAGGTTGTACTAATATCTGTTGTTTTATATATGTAGACGAAATTAATGTCATTAAGCAACAATTTAACGAAAATTTTCACTGTTCGACTTTAATTGTGATATGTAGGTGATTTGTAGCCTTTTAAGGCTAGCTTTGGTATTCATGTTCAGAGGACACCATTCGTATCTGACACGGTAGCAGCAACGGTCTTGAGGCTTGTGCTCAGATACAACTGATGACAACAGCAAGTTTTAAATCATGAAGTACCAGCCCAATTTTCATTAAACTTTGTTGAGATGAACATCGAATAATGAGCATTAAATAAATCAAGTTTCCTTCCATACGGAACTGATGTCAGTCATCAACATCAATATGACTAATCCCCTCCACCCTCGTGGTGGTATGGAGACAAAGAGATTCCAAAGGTCATATACAGGAAATCGTTGCATTACTGAATGAAGGATTTGTGGTGTGAACTGCAGTTTATTATTTTCATCCAATACGTCGTTTGGTACCCTGCTCACGAAGGACATGACAGCACGCTTTACAATTCTTCACACGTACTAGCGAGAATTGAGCCTCGCTTCAGCGTCCACCAAATCCCAAATCAATCCTGTAGTCCTATCCAACCGCTCCACCAAACAGGATTCCGGCAGTTGTAGAGACACACCTCTTCAGATTCGCCGCTTCCAGTGAAGTTTAACCAAGGCGTCTGCGAACGCATTGGCCACACGCAGAAGAGAGACTTATAGCTGAATACCACTGTGAAACTCATTTTTTCAGTCGACCATGGCTTTACACCAAGCAAGTATGTGCTGTCAGTAGTATGGTGCAGGCGACAAATGACCCAACTTCCGCAAATCCATTTCAGACGATTCGCGGCGCCACTCTGTTTGTGAGGCCTGCCTGTGTTTCAGCTGTTTCTACCATCAGAGCCAGATGAACAGGCCTACCAGCCAGTCTACAAGGACTCGTACCTGGATTTCTTGCCCACTGTCCTGAGTCTGTTTCCTCAGCACTCGCTCTGCAGTCACAGTACTGCGGCCAGCTGTCGGTGCAATTTGACGGTACGATGATCCCATGTCCCTCGTGCGAATGAGACTAAGTGTTCTGTGAATCCAAGCACTGCTGCCAAGTGAAAATATTACTGCATCTGATTCACTTCGCTAAGTTCGTGATAAGAAATTAAGCAAATGAAAGCGACCAGCTGATACGTGTATCTAGGTTAATGCCTATAAGTTGCTGCCCTAAATTGTACCGTAAATAATTTATTATATAAACATCATTTAAAAATACAGTGTGTTCAAAAAGGATCTTTACAATTTTGATCATGTGCTGTTTACTGCATAATGGTTAAACACACCTAAAGTTTCTGTAGCTGTTCAGCAGAGTTAGTAGGACTGTGATACATGCCTACCACAACCGTTCCACATCTACGTCACTTGTGCTCAGACGCTCATGTTCTTCACGCCATTTCCGAATTACTTGAACATAATGTACGACTATCCGATGGTTTACTTCTGTAATGCCCCCCGGGATTAGCCGAGCGGTCTGGGGCGCTGCAGTCGTGGACTGTGCGGCTGGTCCCGGCGGAGGTTCGAGTCCTCCCTCGAGCATGAGTGTGTGTGTGTTTGTCCGAAGGATACTTTAGGTTAAGTAGTGTGTAAGCTTAGGGACTGATGACCTTAGCAGTTAAGTCCCATAAGATTTCAAACACATTTGAACATTTTTGAATTTCTGTAATGTGGCCGGAAGTTCCACTGTACCTGAGTATTCCTCACGCTGGGCCATCTCCTGGGGAGGTGCCCGTTTTCGTCAACGACTAACCTCCAAAACCTAAAACAAAGAAACTTTAGCTCTGTGTGAACTTTACTTCGCAAACTGCTCCACTCGCCTCGTTGACGATAGGACAAGTGTGGCCAATGATAGTCGCCCAGAGCAGTCACTGAAGCGTGGTTGGAATAGTTTCTGCCAGGAGCTCGTACAGTCTATTACTGTTCATAGTGCCTGCAAGAAGTACTATCCAAGAATAATATTGATGACTGTTATTCTGGCAAAATGGAAAAAATTCAGAGGACTATGTTCTACCATTGAAAACTAGTCATACAATACAGGTGTCTAGCTGCTGGACGTATTTTCCTTTTGAAAACTTCAGCATAATGGCCCTTACAGCTCGGATTATAACTTCCGTAGCTGGCGACGATAAGTACACATCACATAAAATGATGCCCCAGAATCGACTAGTTCCTGGAGACTTTGTTCGTCGATAATGATAATGGTATGATTTTCCAACATTTTGACAACTATCGTCCATAGAGGATTTTCATCTGCAGAGCCCTCACCCCCTAATTTTCAGTGGTTGTGAGAGCGAATGCGTATATATTTCATAATCGATTATTGAAACAAAAGCGACCGTGACACATAACAAACACTTAGAATCCATCTAAAGATTTTTTATTGTGTGACTTTCATTTCTTTGTTCGATAAATATGACAACATTATGAGTGCTGAAAAGACTCCGTTAAACTTCGGTTACACGATAAATCAATCAAATCTAAAGACCGTAAATTCGACTATATACCTAGGAATACAATTACGAACAACTTAAATTGGAAAGAACACATAGAAAACGTTGAGGGGAAGGCGAACAAAAGATTGTGTTTTTTGGCAGAAACTTAGAAGTCGCAACAGATTTGCTAAAGAGACTGCCTACCCTACGCTTGTCTGTCCTCTTCTGCAATACTGCTGTACGTTGTGGGATGTTTACCAGATTGGAACAACGGAGTATATCGAGAAAGTTGGAAGAAGGGAAGCACGTTTTGTATTACCGAGATAGGGAGAAGTGTGTCACTGACATGATGCAGGATTTAAGGTGGACATCACTAAAACAAAGGCGTTTTTCGATGCGGCGGAATCTTCTCCCGAAATTTCTGTCACCGCTTTTCTCCTCCGAATGTGTAAATATTGTGTCGCGGCCGACCAGCATAGGAAGAAATGATCATCATATTACGGAAAAACCGACTTTGCATGGAAAGATATAGCTGTTCGTTTTTTCCGCGCACTGTTGGAGATTGGAATAATGGAGCATTATTGTGAAGGTTGTCCGGAGAACTCTCTCCCATGCAATTGTAATTTGCACAATATCCATATAGATGCAGACTGCTGATTGCTTGCTGGTGGCACTGATACAATCCAGTCCTTCCGAAATCTCATTATCGGATTACTGTGATGAATCCCTGTTTCGTATGTCAAAAGCACTTTATACCGTCACCCCATATTTTGCTACCATTAACTGAGGATCTATTGGAACTAAAGACCACAGTAAGTTAATAGGTTTCATAGGGGAACAACTGATTCGGCTAATTCCAAATTTGTATCCCATATGAACAAAGGTATCTGTTACGTAATATTCAATTAAATGACTTTTTTGAAAAGTAAAATTTTTCAACAGATGCTGGAGGATAAGGACTCAAGATTTATATGTATTGCAGTAATTCAAACGCATCAACTGACTTAATGTTCTAAAATATAAGTCAGAATGTTAAATCCACCATCATTATGAATATATTACATACATGCAATACCCAAGAGCTATAAATCAGCATGAAAGATTCTTTAAGATGATACACTTTACACGTAAATCTGTTATTTTAAACACCGTAACAACTTTATGTTGAGTACAATGAACGCCTGTGCGAAAAGGACCTTTCTGATGATGTGACAGAAGTATATATAGGAGTCGATATGTAACATAATAGAGATCCAGTACCACACAATTTAACAAAGCGTCGGATGACTTGATCAAATAAGATAGGGGAGAAAAATAAAATTATTTTAAAATTCGTGAAGTAATTGGAGAACAAGCGACCAAATGACTATTCAAGTTGGAATGCAGAATATGAGTCACAAGATATTAGGCTTTCTGCAAATATCCACTCAGTTCCGGAGACAGCAAAAGCAGATAAGTAAAAGAACTATCGCAGAATCAGCTTTACGGATCATGTATCAAAGTTGTTGACAAGAATAACATACAGAGGAACTTAAAGGGAAACTGTGGGTCTGCCCGGAGACGTTCAGTTACGCTGTCAGAAAGGTGAAGGCACCATAGTGACAGTTCTGATGTTGCAGTTGATAATGGAAGCAAGACTAAAGAAACATCAAGATACTTCCGCAGGATTTGTCAGCGTCGAAAAAGTGTTCGACAGTGTAAAATACTGCAATAAGTTCAAAATGTTGCATAAGAGCCCACAGGGGACAGTAGGAATGGAAGACCGAGAACGAAGTACTTGGCTAAGCAGGATATAAGGCCGGGATGTAGTCTTTCGCCATTACTGTTCAATCCAAATATCGTTGAAGCAGTGATGGAAATAAAAGAAAAAATCAAGAGCAGGATTATAATTCAGGGTGAAAGGTTATCAATGATAGGTTTCGCTGATGACCTTGCTATCCTGAGTCAAAGTGAAAGAGAATTACAGGATCTTTTGAATTAAATAAACAGTCTAGAGAGTAAACTGAAGAAAAACGAAAGTAATGACGAATAGCAGTAATGTGACTATCAGTAGACTTAATATCTACATTTGTGATCACAAAGTAGACGAAGTTAAGCAATTCTGCTTCCTGTGTAGACAGTGGTGTGTAAAACTTGAGGACGAAAGAACCTTTGCCATGATGCGCCACTGCCAAGTACCTTAGCTCAATGAAACTCAGACCATATACAGAAAGAACTGCTACGGAATGTACCTGAAGGAAATACACACTGAGGCCATGAGGCGAACAGAAATGACACTTTTATTGAAAGACAAAAGATTCACAGCGATTTATGATGATCCCTCTGACAATCATTAAAGGCGATACACGGTTCTTAATGAGTGTCATCAGAACGGATGGAGATGCGTGCTATTCGATGCAACTCCCATGCTGGCCACAAAACTGGTAAGGTGTTTCTGTGGTACTGCGTTCCATTCCTCCACTAGCGCGGCTGACGGGTGTTGGATGGTCGGTTGTGCATGTGGACAAACTACAATACACCTAACCAAGGCTTGCCACAGGTGCTCGACGGGCTTTAAGTCGTGATGGGGGGGGGGGGGGGGGGGGAGTGGGAGAGGGTAGTCATTTCGCCGAGTATCGTGTCGTTCCCATAGTTCGCCCAGCGGTGCAGTTCGACGTCGTCGCGCATTGCCACCCATAAAATGAAGTCAGGTCCGAATGTACCCGTGAAAAGGGGCATGTATAGAGGCAGTACACTGTCACGTTAACATTGATCTGTAAGTGTAACTTACGCCTCCTCATATCATAACACCTAGACCACCAAAACGATTATGTTCGACAATGTTTCTGGGTGTATTACCTGTGCCCCACCTCTCGTCACATAAGAGTATTCCAGCATACCGTGCACGTCAGCATCCCTTATTCCTAACCATGATTTATCTCTATAGTGTATGAATGTATAAGTAGTAGAAAACGCATGTACGTTAGTGAGTGTAGCGTTTTCAGTATATCGTTGTAATAACGCGCGAGAAATTCCGTTGAATTTAAGTTTTAGAAGCTGGCCTGTGACGTCAGTGTGGCTGTGGCATCGTCCTGCTCTCTCTTTTTGAACGGTGCGCCTTGCTAGTGATCTCTCGAACAACATTCAAGGCGATCGCATGTTAAAATGTTGGAGTTAAACTGATGGAAAATAGTAAACAGACTGCCGAGGGAGTTAGTTGCTTCAGCTTCCATGTGATTGGAGCAAACCCCTGACAACAATGATGTGTGTTGTGTCGATTGGTTGTGATCGCTCCCGCAGAGGTTTTTTTGCTACATCGGTCCCCGGAATCGGGGTAGATTGAGACATTTGCTGTGTTACACAGTCACGGTCTCGAAGTCTGGTGAGTATGACGTGTAGCCTCTGCCAGCATTTGAGGCGAGTATTTTGGACGGCACTTCGTTTAGTTTTCCACTTTAAGATGAAGGAAATCTCAGTGGTTATTAAATTGACTTACCAACCGAAATATGTGGCTTCACGTGTACCCTTTTTGCCATCGTTTGCTAAGTTGCTGGTAGGACCGACTTTGTTTTCTTTATCTATGCACGATTCCCCTCAATCGTTGTGTTTTCATGAGCAGACTTATGGACCACAAGCCAGGTTTCACGACGGTTGTTTATTCTAAATTAACTAGAAATGGACTAGTCTGCTAATGTTTTTTTTTTCATCTGTACTGAATGTTTGACTCTTTTTGGTTTAGCACATGAGCATCAGTGTCCATTCCCCTGATGTCTTGATCCTTGTGACTAAATAACGAACGGAAATTTTGTTTGTACCGTATCCTGCTTAAGAAGCCTTAGAGTTAAGATGGCTTATATATTAAATGTATGTTGAAGTCGACGAATTCAATCCTCTTTCATTAATAAACGTAAATTTTTATAACAAGTTTAACTCACTAGATGTTCCCCAATGTGCATTCCATTCCGAACAACATCCCATGTCCTACGCTCAGTAAGCACAGTAGCCGTGTAGGCTTATTATCATTGTACCAGAAAAAATTCAAGACATTTGTGCCTTGATCGGTCATTTTGAAGTACTGTAGTCAGATTTTCGTTGAACATTTCTTTTTTTTTATAATGTTGTCGGAACAAGTGTATTTTCTATAGACGCCGAAAACGTACCTCCCTCCTTTCTGACGGTCAAATTTAAATAGTTAATGGCACAATTGTTCTCCATTTCTAGCGTGAATTGAACTTTTGGATGCTGCTCGTTTAAAACTTTAGTCATTTCCTCTACTTATTTTTTCCCTTTGAATAATAAAATAGTGTCGTCACATACCGTCTGTAATAAATTAACTTCTCTTTAATTTCTGGAAAAGAGCAGAAAACTTTGTTCTCAAAGTCATTCATAGAAATTTCAGCTAAAATAAAAAAAATTGCGATCAAAGACTGAAATGCCAATTTTATTCGAAGAAAGAATTAACCTACAGGCGGTTTAATTTAATAAAAACAGAGGTTTTTATATTTCCTTGTGTGATATCACACAAGATAGTAATGTGTTGGTGTAGATCGCAAGCGTCTCTTGAAAATGTGTTAATGTCATGATAGGTCTCGGATACTCACAGTCTCCATGTCCATCTGTATCTGCATGACTACTGTGTAAATCACACTTCGTGCTTCACAGATAGTATCGAACCACTTTCAATCTGCCAACTTTTGAACTGTTCCACACTCAAATATCGCGTGGGAAAATGTAGAATCTAAATCTTTCAGTGTGAACTCTGGTTTCGCTTATTTAATTACGATGGCCAGTTTCCTTACGTAGGTGGGAGTCAATAAAATGTTTTTACGTTTGGAGGATAGCGCTCATTACTTTGTGTGAATAAAGAGAGTTCCATTTCCCAAGAATTTTGCTTTCTGAATCTTTGCTAACTTTATATCAATAGAACGCTTCCTTCGAGGTCTTTCTTAATGTTTGAACACAGTATATGTTCCAAAATCCTGTTGCAGATATAGTAAATAGATCTACAAATCATCGAAAATCTATTTTCTTTCTACTGTATTGGCGTAACGTGTGCACTTTTCTGGTCCATAGGTACGTACCTTTCATCGAGCGAGCTGTTGTATGTGTTACCTAAATTCCAAGCTGTCACGTCACTGTATTCTGAAAGGAACCTAACTGGTACACAGTGAGAACCGGAAGACTTGTCTTTTTCTAACACTCCAAACAGTGCGGTGGGAATTGGATGGGGACCAACGGTTTAGTTTATCCTATTCCACTCTTTGACTGTGGGAAGTCGAGCCGGCCAGGAACCCCATCAGTCAGTCTTGTGATGGCTGTTGCAGCGATTGTAGTTATCGCGTAACTTTCCATGGTCTCCTGCCTTCAGTTTTCTGGTGAGCTCTTGTATTCCGATCCGACAGTACTGATAATATTACTGTACCAACGGATCTTTTTCGCAATGATGATCGGAAATGAGTTGGGAAACAGCACTTCACACACGCGTGAAGCGGTTCTAGCCGAGTTTAGTCGTCAGGAGGATGCTTCGGAGCAAGCAGACAGCGACCTTCACCTGGAAGAGCCTGTCCTCAAATCTGAATTTGGAAGTCACATGAATAGTGATATAGATGTTTTTGACCATGTTGATAATTAATGCAGAAAAAACAGAAGATACAGGCCTTGAATTAGGAAAGACGAGCAATATAGTCGCAAACTTCTTCAAATATGATTACTCACCTGCCTGGATACAAAAGGAAAGCACGAGGAATCACAGAAGAGAAAAAAATTTTTTTTTATACGAACTTGATTGAAAAGGGAGCGGGACGGATGCGACCCAACTGTACAGTCTATTTTGCCTCAAGCCACCATATAATTTCAGGATTAAGGGATTTACGTTGCTTCACTACACTGAGAATATCTACTCGTAAATTCCTACTGTTGGCAGCGCTGTTCTTGTTTCTAATTATGGATTTTTTACTACATCTTCTCTACATTTAGGAAAACCGTGTTCAATAACTTCGCTGTTGTGGCGATGTCGTCGGTGATACTATCACTGCCATCGTGCAGTGAAGCTTTTATTTCTGTGAATTCCAAACCAGTATAAATTGGCAACAGTGTGTAAATATACCGAATGACAGTAACGTGCGATTACGATGTTATTTAGTGAATAAAAACTGAGCTATGAATCTATATTTTTCTCTATATTTACCTCGCTCAGCGCTAACTTCGGAACCACAGACCTGGAACCAATATCAGCCGCCACGGTCGTCGTACTCCACTGATGAAACACCAAAATAGAGTTTGTGGAGTACTGTCGCTACACTGGCCGGGAGCTCAGATTTTTTAATCGATCCCAAAAGCACTGAGAACACCACAAGTGTTTGGTTTCAGAATACATTCAGTGATGATGGTTTTCCTTGTAGAGATCGATACCAGCGGTAGACGAACCTTTTTCGAGTTAAGGATGCTGCCTGCTCCTTGCTGGGTTCGACTCTGTCGTCGCTACTTCATTAGGTGTCCTAAACGCTCTTACCTCTTTTACAATTTTTTGAATTTGATATACGAGGTCTTTATGATCTAGAACACTCGGTCTCCCATAAGTAACATAGTCCCATTGATTATCTAGTTATGCTCAAGTTTTGCTGTCATGTATCAGACGATTTATTTTTCATTACAGCATCTAATGCACTCGGTCATCAAGCCACAAGTGGCCCATCGGGACCATCCGACCGCCGTGTCATCCTCAGATGAGGATGCAGATAGGAGTGGCGTGTGGTCAGCACACCGCTCTATCGATCGTTACGATGGTTTTCTTTGACCGGAGCCACTACTATTCGGTCGAGTAGCTCCTCAATTGGCATCACGAGGTTGAGTGCACCCCGAAAAATGGCAACAGGGCATGGCGGCCCCGATGGTCACCCATCTAAGTGCCGGCAATGCCCGACAGCGCTTAACTTCGGTGATCTGACAGCATCTAATGAGTTAGTCAAAATGTTCAAATGTGTGTGAAATCCTATGGGACTTAACTGCTGAGGTCATCAGTCCCTAAGCTTACACACTACTTAACCTAAATCATCCTAAGGACAAACACACACTCCCATGCCCGAGGGACGACTCGAACCTCCGCCGGGACCAGCCGCACAGTCCATGACTGCAGCGCCTACACCGCTCGGCTAATCCCGCGAGGCATCTAATGACTTCCGTGTGTGCCACAGGCTTTAAATGTAGTCGCACAGAGAACAAGTCCTTTTGCAGACACAGCCGGTTAGCTTCTGAAATGTTGTGTGGAACATGTTAGGTTGCTGTTTAAACCACAACCTTCCCTGATTTATTCATGCCGGTATGTGGTGTGGAGACGTGAGGTACACCTCAAGTGACAATCATTTCATATAACTACAAACCTTGCATATATTTTTGTAGTGGATGTCCAACTTCCTGCACTTAGCCGTCTCCAATATTTTAGTAATGAAATTTGAACTTAGAAAAAGAAGGAAATGGAAAGCACGCTTACAAGACATAATATAACTGTTTCTCTCACGATGTTGCTTGAATGACAAAGATTATGTTAGTTATCCACTGACCCATGTCAAAAGCGAGGAAACATGAATGAATTGAGAATGTATATATATCTTCAAGGTACATTTCCATATCTATAAATAGGTAAACATTTAATTATTATTAAGGTAATTTCAAGTTTTCCGTGAACACGCAGTTCATCTTCGTTCCCCTCTATCCAACATCTGGTCAGGTTTGGGTATCAATGGTACATCGCCACTTTACTCGGTCTTTCCACCATTCTTCTTCCACAGTTTGGATCCATAGCAGTTTTCTCCTCCTGAAACTCATCTTTATTGTATCAATCCATCTTGTTCTCGGTCTTCCACTTGGCCTCTAGCCCTCAATCTTGAACACCATCATTCTTGGTATACTTCACTCTCCCATGCTCTTCACATGCCCAGACAATTTCAATCCTTTTCAATTTTCTCAGTCAGCTTCTCCACTCCAGTTTCCTTCCTAACACCTTCAGTTTTCACTCTGTCTCTCCTCGTCTTCCCTAGCATACTTATCAGAAACTTCATTTCACTGGATTGTATCCTACTCTCCTCTCTTCTAGTCATAGTTCAAGTCTCTGAGCCGGAAATTAGTATGGGTGAGAAGTAAGTCTTGTATAGCACCAGATTGCACCTCATTGACACTTCCTTTCCCACACCAAGCCCCTCACACACTGGTAAAATGTACTACCCTGTTGTATTCTTTTGCTAATTTCTGTTTCCAAATGAGCATTCTCCATTAACACACTTCCCAAATATTCGAAGTTGTCCACTATTTCAATATCCCGTCCCTTAATATGAATCTGTCCCTTGCCCTCTCTATCCCCTCTGGTTACCACCATGGTCTTGCTTTTCTGTACACTAAATTTCATTCCATATTTCTCGACCTCATCATTTAGGATGTGTATTTGTTCTTGCATCTCCCTACTGCTTGTTCCCCCACACCATAATATCATCAGCAAATTGTTACTGCTTCATCTCCCTTCCTCTATGGGCTTCTTTCGTCTCTTTGACTTTTTCTTCCATCACCATTATAAATAGTGGCGGTGATATCACACTTCCTTGTCTTAGTCCCGTAACATTCTTAAACCATTCAGTTCTTCCAACTGGTGTCTGCATACAACTAGAGCTTTTTTCGTACATTGCCTGGATGACTTCAAGCGTTTGCTTTCCAACTTCCTTTCTCTTCAAGTTTGTCCACACCTTTTCCGTGGGAACACTTTCATATGCTTTCACTAGGTCGAGAAATGTCATCACCAGATGTTTCCCATACTCCCAATGTCTTTCCATTAACTGTCTCATACTAAAGATTTGGTCAACTGTTGATCTACCATGACGAAAGCCATACTGCTCCTCTTCTAACTGCCCTTCCACTTTTTCTCTCATTCATCTTTCCAGTGTCTTCTCCATTATTTATGCTACTTGGGATATGAGTGCGATCCCTCGATAATTGTCACATACTTTCCTGTCACCCTTCTTGAAAATTGGGATTATTATTCCCTTTCCCCATTCTTCAGGTACACATTTGTGGGTCCAAATGTATCTTATTAGTCTAAATAGCCACTGTAGCTCAACTGGTCCAGCTGTCTTTATCATCTCCACAGTAATTTCATCTACCATAGGTGACTTTCCTGTTATATTTTCTCATAGCCAATTGCACTTCTAACATCGTTATATCCTCCTTTTCTTCCAGACCCCTGCCTCCCTGCCGTACTTCTATTCCCTTTTCATTGCCATTCTTCGCATTTACTAATTTATCAAAGTACTCTTTCCATCTTTTCCTTATCTCCTCTGGTTGCATTAATAGCTCTCCGCTTTCCCCTTCCACTAGCTTTGTGTATATTTTTTCCATCCTCATACTCTTTGTAATTCCATATATCATCTTCTTATCACTAGTAACATCTTTTTCCAACTCTCCGGTGAATTTCTCCCAGCTTTTCCTCTATTCTTCTGCTACCATTTTATTACACTTATTTTTACTATCCTGGTATTGCCTTGTACTTTCAGCTGTTCGGTCTCTGTTCCATTCATTCCAGGCTTTCTTCTTTTCTTTTACTGCCTCCTTCACCCTCTCATTCCACCATGGTGTCTTCTTCTCCTTCTTTACCATTCCGGACACTCTGCCACAGGTCTTCTCAGCAGAGCTTACAAACGCTTCTTTGAACTTTCCCCATTCCTCTTCCACATTGCCATACGAGGTGTTAGGGATTTTACGCTTAAGTAACTACTTAAACTTTTCTTGTACCATGTCATCCTCTACTTTCCACAATTTTATTTACCTTTTCCTTTCTTCCTTTATGTCTTTCAATTCGTCGATTCTCATCTTTGCCACCACCACTCGATGGTCTCCACCAAAAGCCTCTCCTCACTCAGTTCATGTGAACTGTTAGGCGAATGCACTGAATTATTTGTGAGACTGCACCATCAACGGTCTTGTTCAAACATTCCACTGATGTTCACGACATCGTCTGCTGCAAGGATCACAGTCAGGCGTAGCGCTATTGCATCACCGCGAAGCGTAACTACGCAACGATAGGTTCCTGTATTATCGTCGTGCCTCGCTGAAGAATACAAGTACTTTTCCACTCTAATGACCTCGTCGCGCCAGAAGCCCTTCCGTTCTTTATTAACTATTGTTACTAATATACACTTCATTTGTTTCAACGATATTAAGATTAAAATTTTGCATTTTAAGAACATCGAAATAACACTAGGTTCAAAATGGCTCTGAGCACTGTGGGACTTAACTGCTGAGGTCATCAGTCCCCTAGAACTTAACCACTAAAACCTAACTTACCTAAGGATAACAAACACATCCAAGCCCGAAGCAGGATTCGAACCTGCGACCATAGCGGTCGCGCGGTTTCAGACTGTAGCGTCTAGAACCGCTCGGCCACTTCATCCGGCATTAGGTCATGAGTGGTTGAGCTACGGCTAATACTTCAAATCCCCGTGTTACATCATCGCTATGCGTTCTTAAAATCCTTGAGCTTTTCACTAAGGAATGTTCTCTTCATTGCATCTGTTGCCGAATCACTTAACGTCTCGTTGCCAGCATCAATCTCTTGAGCACCCATGGCATTCAGTGCGGTCAATGGTGAGGTCTAGTAGATGCACAGATGACCTAGAAACAATACTTAGCTTCAAATACACATTACGTCCCTGGTCAGAAGGAACAGCATCAGAATCCTGCAATGGTCATGTCAGGAAGGCCAACGACTAATTGCCCGTGGATAAGCTATGGACTTGACATCAGTAGGGCTCCGTGCAGTGCTTTGACACTATTCTGCGGTGGAGGAAGCTCGCACTTAGCGTAATTGCAGCGACTCTCACCGAGTTGTGTACGACTTCATACATAATGGTAAAGAGGGATGTACTACAGATTCGTGCAAAGACGGTCATCTAGGAAAACTGGACAGGAGCAGAAATGATTGGTGAACAAGCTAACGCAGTAATCAGTAGAGTTACTTAATTTGTATTTCTCCAGGTGTACGAATACTCATTTCAAATAACGCATCTCTGTGTCAATAAAAATGAGGCTCTCTGAACTAAAGTACAATTGATAGGGTCGTAGATGCTACGCGACATCTGTATAACGTCACATAGTGAAGTGGCTCCGAACGCGAGTGAATCTGTATTGCTGCCATCAGCATTCTGGGGTGTCAGAGCGTGTTCATGGTACAGAGCTGCTGGCGGCGTGGTCCAACGGGTGCACACCATTGGGGCCACAGCGACCATTATTGTCATCTGAAGGAAACTTAGAATTCTGTTGCCAACTTTGACACCTGTTAGATGGTATCAATATCTGACTCCACATCCATCCCCGCCCACCCCACAAACCCCTGCACCACCGTCGTGAAGTATGGAGGAGAGGGCTGCATGCAGGTGACAGTGAAGAGATGGGAGCCGAAACTGAGGCTTGTGCTGAGCTCCCACCTGCGCCCCAGCGTATGCCCTGAGCCCACCCAGAAACACCAGCCCCAAGCGGAGTGCAATCATCCACATTCTGAGGCAGAGCATCAAAGACGAAGGTGCCTCAGTGACTGCAGAGGGGCCCAAGGAGGCGTATGGAACACTCACTGGGAAGAGGGAACCCATCTCCAGGCGATGATAGCCGTCGAGATGGTGACGACTGTGAAGAGACGTAGAATTCCTTCAGCTCTATGACCAGAGACGACATCGTGGGGCCTGCAGGATCTGGAGGCAGCGAGGGCCACTCCTTCCAGGTAGGCAAAGAATCCAAATGCAGAAAGTTTGCAGCAGGATCACATGTGGACGATTTTGGTTCTGGTGACATCTCAGCAGTGCTCTTGGTTCCTGCGGGAGAAAAATAGAACGTCCAAGAAAATTTACAATGGTGCCTCGCTCCTAGCGCCTCTCTCTGCCAATCTTTAAATAATTGTTAACCTTTAAATAATTGTTAATGTGATACTTCTCGTGTCCAGGCGGAGTGGCCATTGCCTGCCATGGGGGTTTAGCAACAGGAGCAAGGTGCACTGGCACCATCCGTGTAACAACTCCTTTGGTGAAATGTCAAATGGCTGGGAACGTAGGAAGACAAGAATAGTAACAGAAATTGATACCATGTGTGGGAGGCACGAACTTTGTCCATCTGCTGCTTAAATGTTCTTACAAAGCGTTCAGCTTCGCCATTAGACTACGGGTGGAATAGTGCGCTCAAGATGTGGTTTAACCTGAAGGCAGTGGAAAATTGTTCAAACTTGGTGGCAACAAATTGTGGTCTGTTGTCAGTCACAATCATTCAGGCAACCCCTCGAGCAAAAGATCGACAAGGCTTTGATTTTGGAACGAGCCGTGGCAGAATGCATAGGAACACCAAAGGAATATTTGCCAATGATGTGAATAATGACCCTATATGCATTCCAGTAATGGGCCATGAAATCAAGCTGCAAATGTTTCTTGAGGTTTCAGTCATGCGAAGAACTGCTGAGACAGGAATTACTGATTACAGCACAGGTCTCGCAAGGAAAAGCCAACTCTTCAGTTTTCGCATATAGACCATGCTAAGTACAATGCCCCCAGTGACCTTGGTGTAGCTAACGAAGCACATCAGGTTTTAGAGCCTGTGGAACAATATCAGTGCGTAGCAAAATGACACTTTCCCGAGCTGCAAGGGCGTCACGATGTGCAAAATATTGACGAGATACAGTGTCACATGTCTGGCTGAAGACGGCCAACCAGTGTGGATGTAGTACAACAGAATCTGCAAATCAGGATCCGTGGCAGTAGCCTGGGCAATTTTTTCGGTGATCAAGCAGAAATATATGCAAAGCATCTGCGTCTAGTGCTTCAATGTAGCAACAAAAAGCAGATGAGTAGTTGAATGTTGATCTGTCCCACCAGGAAGAAACAGCATCTGCTGTGGCATGCGTAGAAGTTGGCCGATACACAATCTCACATTGACAATTTGACGAAAGAAGTGTCTGGCGTGCATTTGTGCTGTGCTAGTTGATTCGACTGAGAGCGGCTAAACAAAGACTGTAGCGGTTTACGGTCACCAAGTAAAATTTTCTGTCAAAGAGATACTGGTAAAACTTACTGAAATCATAAACACTGACATGAACCTGCTTTACAATTTGCGAGTAGTTACATTGAGCTTTGTTCAACAACTTCGAAGCAAAGGCAATCGGCCTGTCAATAGAACCAAATTTATGCGACAAAACTGCACCAATGCCGTAAGAGGAAGAATCCACAGCCAAGATCACAGGTTTGACTGGATCAAAGTGAAAATGGCATCGATGTCTAAGTAAAGCATCTTTCAACTTCCTGACTGAAGACTGACTCTCTTGCGATAAGACAAAAGGAACGTTTTTCCTGGGCAAGTAATGCAAGAGAGCTGCGATTTGAATGGCGTTAGCAATAAATAGGATGTAATACATGAGCTTCCCTAAAACGGAGTGCAATTCCCGCATATTGCGTGCATGTGGAAGGTCACGGATAGCAAACAAATGTGATTGCAATGGGTGAACACCTTCGCTATTAACGATATATCCTAAATATTCAAGTTCTGTGTGAAAAACGCACACAATTCTCTGTTACATTTGAGGCCATCTTCAGACAGTACTTGAAACGGAGCGTGAAGATTGATAATGTGTTCTTCAGGAGACCGATCTGAGACAATGCCATCTAAGTAATTAGAATAAAGAAGAACTTTTGCTGTCAGCGGCTCCACAAAATGCTGAAATAAGGCGGATGGGGAAGCACTGCCAAAGAGCAGTCTCAACTATTTTAAGAGATGAAGATGAGTATTAATGACAAAGACTTCTTGCGACTGCTGGTCCAGACGAATATGCAGGCAAGTGTCGCACAAATCAATCTGGAAACGTAAAGACTGGCACAAAATTTATTCACCAATTCTTCTGGACGTGACAAGGGATAAATTTCAATTATTGACTGAGGATTTAGAGTTCTCTTAAAATCGGCAAACAGCCTGAGTCTGCCTGACTATTGCTTCAGAATAACTGAGGGGACGCCCATTGACTGGCAGTAATGAGTGCTAGGACCCCGTTCTCTTGCAAAGCAGTATGTTCCTGAGCTACCATGTCTCGAAGAGCATGAGGAACAGAACGAACTCTAACAAAGCACGGCAGGGCATTGTCCTTCCTTGTGACATGGGCAAATAAATTATTTGGTTTGCCTAAACCCACAGAAAATAAAGCCAGAAATTACGCACATGACATAGCAACACTGTCCAGAGGATGAAAGGAAGAAAGTACGTTGCCTTGGACGCTTAACCCTAACAAATCAAACGAGTCTAGAGCAACGGGAGGAAAGCCCTGCAAATTTCATTAGTTGCAGGAAGGCTACAATTCCCTCAGACACGGATGTCCTGGCCATTATACGCTATCAGCGTATGGCGAGCTGTGTACAACTTAGGTTCACTAAGCAATTCGTAAGTGCTACCATTGAGGAAAGTCACTGAAGCTGCAGTGTCTAGTTACAAACGGACTGATTATACAGCGGTAGTAAAAGACAAAGAGATTTTTGTCTTCATGTAGCACTGCAGCGGAATTGGGAGCCTTTCCTGAACAGCTATTACACTGTTGTTTTGTGTTGAAGATACTGCGGGGCTTTGAAAACACATTACACACTGTTTGTGACTTAGATTCGCGTGAAGGCGTAGCAGAATGGGGTGCCTCACTATACGTCCTCGTTTTCCGTAAAAAGAGAAAACACCAATTCGCTGCATGCGAGGGGCGAGACAGGCGATCGCGTGCCCCATTACAGCGAGGGCATGACTTCACACCTTGCGACGACCGCGACACGTGTTTACGTACGTGAGCGCTGTGGCTGTGGCCGGCTGAGCCGCTATTTGCGAGCCGGATGAGATGCCTGTTCGTCGCGGCTATCTATTGAACAAACAGGCGCCACGTCGAAACTGTCTACGGTGCTTTTGCAGAAATCTTGATAGTCTAGAATCTGCAGAACCTCTGGCAAAGAGGGTACCGGGTATTTAAGAACCTGTTCCCGAATTCGAGAGTCAGTTAAATTGAGCGTGATATCCGCGCTAACGATTGTATCACTGTAATATTTGCCACAGTCACGTTAGAATCTACTTTGTCTGGCAATGTCTTGCAACAATTCAGTCACACATTGACAGTAAGTCTGTCGTTGTTACTCTTTTTTTTTTTTTTGTCCTCATCAGTCTCCTGACTGGTCTGATGTGGCCCGCCACGAATTCCTCTCGTCATCTCAGAATAGTACTTGCAACCCATGTCCTCAATTATTTGCTTTGTGTAATCCAATCTCTATCTTCCTCTACAGCTCCTCTGAAACCGATAGCTCTTTCAGTTGCGGTTTGAGGTGCTGGGCTATGGGTGTCAAATCTTTTTGAACTAAGGCGCTATCTACATTTGGAAGTTTACAATATCCCACTGGTCCAAGCTGCCTGAAATCCCTTCGCACACTAGATTATTATGCGAGACCAGTGGTGTATTGCTTTGCGAAGGTGAAGGCGATTGCCGCTCTCCTGCAGGAGGATGTAGGTGCAGAAGACAGGTAGGTAATCTTTTGCCACGACTGTATTACCAACCTTACGTGGACATAGTACTGACTCTGTGGAAGACCCATGTATATGTGTCACTTAGAAACTTCAGGAATAGTCCAGTGACCAGGATTCAGCTAGTGTCAAGCAGTAGTCAGACACTGTCCGAATCGCGTAGAAGTGGACGACATCCTCTGCTAACATTGGTGTGTAGGCAGGAATGTTGACTGGCTGGCAGGCTGTGGCTACAACCTGATTACGGTTCTGACCTGCTCTCCATGACGCTGAAGTTCTGAGCCGTAATATTTCCTCCCTCCTAAGATTAATCCACACCACTAGATTACCGCCTAAGAACCGGAGTGAACTCTTCTTTTGTAACTTTTGCCCATTGTGTGCACTCCTTCCCGTTTCATATTTCACTGCATACAAAATCTCACTCTTATGTTTCTCAGACACGGGATCTCTGGGTCCCTAGTTTTGTTTTTGTGGTGTCACCGCCAGACACCACACTTGCTAGGTGGTAGACTTTAAATCGGCCGCGGTCCGTTAGTATACGTCGGACCCGCGTGTCGCCACTATCAGTGATTGCAGACCGAGCGCCGCCACACGGCAGGTCTAGTCTACAGACACTCCCTCGCACTCGCCCCAGTTGGACAGCCGACTTTGCTAGCGATGATTCACTGTCTACATAAGCTCTCATTTGCAGAGACGATAGTTTAGCATAGCCTTCAGCTACGTCATTTGCTACGACCTAGCAAGGCGCCATATTCTTCAAGAATGTATTCTGAACAGACAATATTGTGAATCATGTACCGTCAAAAGTGACGTTCATCACTAATGGATTAAAGTTAAGTATCAAACTAATTACGTCCGCTTTCTCAATTCGAATTCCTTGTCATGTTCCAGACCTCACGTCAGTAGAGTCCTTCCCTCCTCACGCCAGCCTGCGTGAGCTAAAACGCGTGCATTTCGGCCCCCACTAGTAACACGGTGTTGGCTCTTCTGCCAACACAACAGTTTTCACTACTTCGATTTACTCAGCAAGATTGAGACACGGTGCCCATAGTGCCAGTCACCTGAGACACCACACCAGATGTGTCACTTCATAATTCACAGGACAGCACTACACACTCCTTGTACCGCTGACAGAGGTAGCTCAAACCATTCACAGCCACCAATAAATATGGACGCCCTCTTGGCCGACGCAGACAGCGCTGCTATCGAGGTGCGTAAGGTCGCCGCAAGCTACCATCAGCTCCATTCTGTACTGCGATTAACGCCTGCAAGTATTCTGTCTCTTGGACGTGGCTACGGACCTGGAACGCTCTGAGTACTCTGTCCGGCTCTACGTGCATTCGTATTCATTCATCCTTTCCCATTAAGTAAACGATTTCTATCTAACTGTTGTCGTGTCTTTCATTCTTTTCTTTCTGCCTTTAGAACCAACGCTTCACAACAGGATACAACAACAATGACGGCGAGGCTATTCCTTGTTGGTGGATTTTCGCTTTTCTGGGACAGCAACGCTATGGCAACGAAGATAGTATGTGTTTGTTGCAGAGCCTAGGACGAGCACCGTGTTTCCAATCTATTGTGTATTGAATCACGGTCAGTGTTCCGCAGAAATCGTCTCTAAGCCAAGCTTTTCAGTCTCAGGCCCAACAAATTCAACAACTGCTGTCAAGAATGATGCAACTGCAAACAACTCTGTCGGTATTTGTGGCAGCACCCCAAGCTGCGTCGCAAGCACCGCCTGTCTGTACGCCACAGCTCTTAGCAATTCGCCGCACAACTAGAATGGTCTTTTGAATACCGCGCTCAGCTCGACACCCACTTCACTGCACATCATATTCAATGTGTGGATAGAAAAATACATTTTTTTGGCAACAGTAGGGGTCGCGGATATACAAGATGGCAAGTAAACTTTTCCCCACCGGTCACTCACAAAGTGTAAACTATTGAGGACGTAATTGCTGCATTAAACAGATACTTTGATGAACAAGTGAACATGGCTGCTGCTCGTTACACGTTTTTCAGGTTATAGACAACCTCACTGTACTAACAGTGTCTAGCTTATTTAGAAGGCAAGACCAGGTATTACAAGTTTAAGTGTGAATATAGCAGATATTACAGTGACACCGTTATTCCAGAAGCTATCAACCAGAAATTGCCTGGCTCTAGAAACAGTATCCGGACTCAAGTTTGAAGTAGGTGTTAGTTGAGTCACGTAATTCATATGATGCCCCTGCAGTTGACTCTGACTCTCCTCACACTACTGCGGTGCAAAGTAGGGCTCACAGCTAACAAGCTGCTCGCCTGTCTACGCGCCACGTCGTTCCAAATCACAGCCAGGGTAGCGTTGTTGACAACACGACCACCGTGCTACGCAGATGGCACGTGGTGTTAAATCTTGCCCTCAGTGCTTGGCGTAACACAGTGTTTCCCTTGCGGTAAGCACCGAAATATACAAGAGAAAGCCCTAATCTTAACACTATCCTACAAGACACGAAACTCCCTTGCTTTCCCTTTTCGCTTATATTTTCTTCAGTCCGTTCCCCTGTAGCATACTTGCCATTCCATTTATGTAGGGGGACGAACACCAATCTCGACCGAGAGCACTTCCTTACCTGACATTGGCCACTGCTCTAAAACTAAGATCGGTACGGGATATACCTTATTCAGCTCCCCTAGTGGCACCTTCCAGACTGTTTTCACTTACGCCTGAAACGTCTATCTACGCGTTTTTGTTACTGGCCATTACGGAGACCATTCGTTATGCCATACAGACGTTCGAGCTCGTACTGATCCTCTTACACTACCAAAGAGTGTTGCAGAAACTACAACATCCGGCATTTGACAAGTAGACTAACAGATATGCGGTGGATGCCATGATAGACGCAATGACATTAGGCACAGACGTCCGCTTTCTGTGGATAAATGGCCATCATGGCATTCTCCATGATGACACTCTTAACCATCTGGCTGAGGAGCATTAAGAACACCGAATCCCTATACGGATCCCGATCTCAAATCGACGTTTAAGAAAGCTACTTATCACCACTGGAGCTGTAAATGGCACATATACCAACACCAGAACGCTGGCCACGTGGCACCCATACAACCACACGTCTCTTCTCAACCATTGTTCTTCTCGGTGAAGCATAGTAGGCAACATGTGACTCCTGTCACCCGAATGGGGGTGAGACACTTGTGTTACCGCACCCAGCTACACTGGTTAGAAGTTATCGCTTCTTCACAATGCGATAACGGCCCAACGCCACTGCAGGATTTGAACTACATCGTATTGGCTTGTACCAAACAAACGGAAGCACAAGAGACCCTGTACAGGAAATCGATGCAAGGTTTTACCCGCTCCCGACACGTTTAATTGCATTACTTTACCGATCTGATACACACTTCGGTAACAAAAGCCATGACATAGCTCCTAATATTGTGTAGACCTCCTTTTGCTCTGCACAATGCAGCAGCTCGACATGGTACGGGCTCAACAAGTCGTTGGAACTACTCTACAGAAATATTGAGCCACGCTGCGTCTATTGCAGTATATAATTGCAAAACTGTTGACGATTCACGATTTTATCCTAAATCGTCGATGGGTTTCATGTCAGGCAATCAGAGTCGCAAACTCATTCGTTCGAATTGTCCAGAATGTTCTTCAAACTAATTTCGAACAATTGTAGCTCAGCTATTTGACATCGTTGTTTGGGAATATGAAGTGCATGAAGGGCTGAAAATGGTATCCAAGCAGCAAAACATAACCATTTCCAGTGAATGATGGGTTCAATTGGATCAGAGGATCCAGTCCATTCCTTGTAAACACAGCCATAACCATTTTGGAACTACCACAAGCTTTCACAGTGCCATGTTGAAACATGGATCCATGGCATCGAGTGACCTGAGCCGCACTCGAACTCTACCATCAGCTCTTACCAACTGAAATCGGGATTCATTTGACCAGTCCACGGTTTTCTTGTAGTCTAGCATCCAACTGACATGAAGCGTGAGATCCCAGGTGATGCCTTGCAGTTAGCAGAGACACTCGTGTCAGTCGCCTTAACGCCAAATTAAGTTCTTCGTTCGTCTCAAATGGATTTCTACGCTTATTTCACGCGTTATTGCTTGACTGTTAGCACACGCGACTGTTCTCGGTCGTTAAGCGAAGGTCATCGGCCACTGCGTTGTCCGTGGTGGGAGGTAATGCCTGAAAACTGGTATTTTCGGCACACTCTTGACACTGTGGATCTCGAAATATTGAATTTCCTAACGATTTCCGAAGTAATAATAATTTTATTGGAGCCAAATAGCTATACAAGTTCAAAGTACGATTATAATAATACACGGAATTAGAAATTTTACGTATTGTGCTTCGCACAATTTATCGATCGTGTCGTTTTAGTATAGATTTCTAAGTGGCAACGTTTGCATATTCGGTGACACAGTTTACACTCACACATTACGTTAGTTCATGATGTGACGTGTTGTTGCAAACTTGGTAGAGAAAACCGTGGACTGTCATTCTGGTGACCACGTTCTTTTTCTTTCGGTCAATCATGGCGCCTGTGCTGTAAAATTCTGAAGGTACATCTTCGTATTTTTCCTTCAATGTTTTCAGTGCTGGTGTTGGGTCAGCATCTGGTGTACAAGTCTGGATCGTGTTGTTTCGGACAATCCAATTGCTTTCTTTCTATAGGTCGCCTTCACTCTTTCTGGTCTCATAAGATTTTCCATCGTGAGATGCGGTTCTATGATTTGCATGCCGTACGTCTGTACTGCATGGGTTTTGGCTGTGAATTGTTCCTTTGCTGTCTCTAGGCTGAGGGATCTAATGAGTTCTCAGTCATTGATAACCACTATTGCTTGCATTGCTTTCTCTGTTTCATGTTCCGTGAAACATTTTGCACTTGTTTGTATTGACAACCTTAGCTGCTTTAAGTCAGGTGCGATTTACAGCTTTCTCTCCCGTATGAAGAGCGCAGCTGATGCAGATGCTCTTCCTCCATTTCCGAGCACCATCATTTCTGTTTTTGTCACTTTATTTAGATGCCGTGTTCGACACACCAATCTTCTATATCATTTATTGTTTCCTGTAGCTTTGCAATGTCCTTTGAGCCAATTACAATATCGTCTGCATACGGGCATATCCCTCTCCCGTGTCCTCCGTCGCCTTAGTCGCCTTAGTGCGTGTAAGTACAATTTGATCGAGGACTATTTAAAAAGCGCCTGTATCCTGGTTTAAATTATAATTTATTGTGGATGTTGTAGTCTCATGGTACCAAACCGGCTCGAAAACTAGGTTATAATTTTGTGTTTTTATTTTCCATTACGACCTTCTATTTGCAAACTTCCAGTTTGAAACTAAAAGTTGCTATGAATATCGTTTTCCCATGAAAGAAGCCTGGATAGTAAACTGGGTCGTAATTTTGTGTTTTTGTTATACTTTAACAACTTATGTTTGTAGTTCAAAGTCTCATCATTTTGTATTGTGAAATGAAACTTGGCATATTTTAACTGGTCACTTTGTGTTTTTATTTCACATTAAGAACTTACGTTTGTATATTATTGTTCTACTGGGAAATTCAGAACTATGTTAACATGACACTGTAATATTTACTGCTGGCTGTATGTTCATTGCTGCCAAAAGCCAAAACCAAGAATTAAGAAAAAGCGAAAACCACAACCGCAGCTTGCTCCTTATTCAAACTGTTAGTCTATGCACGTCAATGCCATCCTTTCAGAGTAAAGTAGCGCTAATCATCGTGCCAATTCAGGGCCAAAATCAGTGCCGAATAAGTTTCAGAACCCTTGTCCTCTTCAGCAATAAGCAAACAAACTTTTTGTCACTTTGCAGATTGCTAATAGCAACGTGCGCATGCAGTTTGATACGACAGGTTTAGTGAAAATTTTTAACAGACGCACGTATGAACTATTACGAACGCTTAAGTTGTCCAAATCACTAACAAAAACTCTCAGCTTATCTTGTTTGTGGCCTGCCTGCCACTTGTCGCAGAATCACAAAGACAGTTTCATTCACAGTGTTGTGTTCAAATGCCAATCAAAACATTTTTGCATTGATTCATTCGATCTTATTGGATTGAAAATTTAGGACAATGTACTTTGTGCGAGTCTTTCTGTGCATCAGGACAGTTGTTTCTTTAAGCTTTGTACAGACTACAGTTATCTTTTTCAGAATCGACAAGACAAAGCAACCAGTTTTGATGTTTACATTAGAATGAAGGAAAATGTACAACCTCGGTTTTACAGGGCACGGTCCGTCCCTCGCGCAATTACAGACCACTATTAACCTGACAGGACAACTCCGTAATTACTCTAGCAACAGCTGGGCAATGGGCATCTCCTCTTCGTAGTCCTCACGAAACTATCTGGCAAATAAAGATTCTGGGGTGATATCAAGTCGACGGTGAATCCACTGGCTCATTTCCCCTACCACGCCCTGATGAACTGAAGGTTAAGCTAGCAGCGGGTCGCCTCTTTTCTAAAATAGATTTACGGGCTGCCTATTTGCAGATTCCATTGGAGGAGTCACCTTTGTTCTCTCCCTCTAATTGAGATCGAGTACTTCGGTCATTTAATCAACGCTCAGAGCATCCATCACTCGGCGTCCCATTTAATAGAGATGCATGACCTTCCAGCATCTCACAACATAAGTGAACTTCAGGCGGTACTATGAAACCTCACTTATTACATTCGTTACATTCCGAATTCAGCGCACATTGCGCTCGCTGCCAGTGCACAGATTACGCAGGTAAAATGTTCCTTTGTATAATCTCGGGAGTGTCAAAGTGTTTTTCAGCTATTGAAGGACGTTCTGTTGTGTGATGAGTGTTTAATAAATTTTGATTCCGCTTATCTGTGCAAGCGTTCGACGCTTCTCGTTCAGGTTTGGCGCAGTGGTTCTACAGAGAGTTCCAAGCCCTTGAACAAGACTCAGTACAATTATTTCCAACTAGGGAAGGGAGCTACTGCCATTATCTACGATGTGGCAGAATTCACAAAGTATTTTCACGTAGAGGAAGTTTAACTTTGTGGCAGATCAAAATCCACTGCCGTCGTTATTTTAGCTCTTGCTAGCCATTCCCACCACACACAGTGCGGATCTACAATGCTGGTATTTCATATTGTCGAATTACCAGATGAAATCATGTACCGGGTGACAGCCAAACATTCCAATGCAGTTACCCTCTCTCGATTATCAGCTGGTGATCGTAGTGTATCCGACTCGTATGAAGATACTTGTTTCCATACTGATGTGCGGGACTGTGACACTTTCGATGGATTCCCCATCGATATTCGTCACTTGCTCAGGCGATGGCTGTGGACTCCACTCTAAAATTTCTACTGCTATACATCCGCAACTGTTGGCCACATACTGTTGAAGCTGATCACAATGCAGTGGTTCGCCGATACTTTGCGCATCGATGTCTTCTCTGTACAAAAGGGTGTCATCCTGCTTAATCGGATGGCGATTACTCGCGTGTGATGGCTCCGCAGTCTCCACAGAACACAAATGTTCGCACAAAGCAGTCTGGCGCCACTGTACGTGCGTCGGGATGGACTCACAGACGGAACAGTCGACCTCTCATTTTCAGGCAGCTGCGGAGTTCCAACCTGCTCTGGTTGACAGCTTCCTCAATTTTCCCAAGCCCAGCGCCCTTTGTCAGAGACTAGACATTCATTTTGCAGGTCTATCTTGGGACACCCCGTCGGTTAATTGTTGTGAACGCCACCGTCGAGACGGCACCATCGGTGAGGCAGCCCATGGACGTCGACGCCGTCACCATAGGCGTGCTCACAGTAAACATATGTATTATTTAAAGTTCTTTTTTACGCTGTAATGTTGCTGCTGCAGCTTCGACAAGATTTCTTCATTTCACTGTGAATTTGTTTTAGCAATTTGTACCATCAGTGACAGCACATGGAAAAATAAGTCAAGGCTTTCACGATGTTAGATAAAAAATACAAACGTAGGAATTATTCTAATGCTTTCGTACCTCAGTCTGCAAAAACGGAACACTTACAGGATCACTTTGTTGTCCGATTATCTCTCAGTCCGTCTCTTGAGACACTCTTTCTCAGGAACAGGTAGATGGATCAGGTTGGAATTTATGCCACGTACTAAGAGCAATAGCCCCCAAGCGATGTAATAAATGTACTCGTACGCATCTAAGTCAGTAGAAAAAATCAGTGTCATTTATGTCACATATTTCGATACTTGCAAACTCACTCATCGAAACCTATACGGTACTTCTCGTTCACCTAGAATCACGAAATTCGGCAAGAGCCCAGGCTTTGCAGTAAAATTAAAGGAAAAATCTGAAAATCGTTGATTTTTAATTACATCGACAGTCTGTCTGTCGGTCTGTCTGTCTACTAAGAACCCTTTTTCTCATAAATGGGTAGACACAAAGCTTAAATTTGTCCTGGCCCCTTTGCCAGAGCGACCGCTACGGTCGCAGGTTCGAATCCTGCCTCGGGCATGGATGCATGTGATGTCCTTAGGTTGGTTAGGTTTAATTAGTTCCAAGTTCTAGGGGACTGATGACCTCAGCAGTTAAGTCCCATAGTGCTCAGAGCCATTTGAACCATTTGAACCCTTTGCCAGATATCGCCACAGATCCTATAATTCTTTCTTCCTATGCCACACTGTCTGTTGAAGCCTGGATTGCAAACGGCCATTGTGGACATTTTGGAACTACAAGGGCTAACGCGATTATAGCCAACGTTTTTTCTAACTTTGGTATTCAGTGCGGTACTATTTTTTTTCACAAATTACTTACAAATTTGGTCCAAATTTAACACTTAAGTAATCATTTCAATTTAATTTTCGCTTTCAATACGAGTTCCTAGACCTGTGTTTGATGGCAACCTCACCTGATTGAGTGAAGATAAGACGCATCTTTAACTACCTAACACTCTCACTTTAAAGATGTTAGTATTGTGCTTATACGTTTCGACGGCTGTTTCTTTGCGAAATATGAAGTAGTAAAACATATCTTTCTAGTTTTAACGGGAATGTAAATCTCTGAACTAATTTTTGAAATTTCGTGCGGTTTGAAGTATGAGCTTCAGTATCTGTTCTATCATAATAGCATTAATTATTCAAATTTAAAAACATAAATGATGCATCTGCGCATAGGATCGCATATAATTACGCTCACTTTTTCAGCGAATTCGGTATTCTATCCACAGATGGAAACAGTATGCATTTGTGCATCGAAAATCAAGTAGATGTAAAGCCACGAATGTGGTGCTTTAAAAGGTCCCGATGAAATTAAGCATAAGCGTTTTCCAGATACTCTAGTGCACTATTATTGCGTTCATCCTTTTACCCATCGTATTATGCGCAGTTGTAAACGTCAGAACATATACTGATCGGAGCTCAACCACTGTAACATGAACATACATCAAGTAGTTGCTATGTTAACTACTCAAGCACAATTAAAACCAAGTTTGATAAACATACTTAGAAACTCTAAGAATTGCGAGTTAGTTCACCGCACTTTTTGAACATATTTTGAATTTCGTATTTTATGTGTAGGTACTCAGCGCAGTTACATATCGCGTAGGTAATGTTTCCAATATCAACGATAGACATCGTTTTGATTTAATTTCAAATAAAAAGATCATTACAGTGGTTGGTCCTCACAGTTCTACCACACAGTAGCCATACTCAAAAGCTGCTGCAAACACTGGGTTATTCTTCGTGTTTCGTCAGTAAATATCGTTGGACTGACTATCGGACCAAAGTGTACCGATGTATGTATTTTTTGTCACATCAAATTACATTTTAAATATCTTGTTGCCTCTTATGAGAACCAAAAAAACGTTTTACATTGTTAACGACGACATGTCACAAAAACATCTCTAGAAACACTGGAAGAAAAGTCCCTGCCCGACTAAGGAGACACACCAGTCTCTCTGATTGCTGACAGAAATTGTGTTCAGATCGTCTCCAAGTGTTTAAAAATATTAGATTTACAAATGGTTCCTTCTGTTGGAATGTCAGATAATTCAGTAAGAGATAGAACAGTATTTCAACTTACAAATACGTGTGTTTTCCGGTAGATAGACTTACAGAGGCACTACAGAAACTCTCAAAAGCATGTAAATAATCTATTGTAAGATTTTATTTTATGGGAAACTGAGTAATGCACAACTAAATTTTGAAAGAATTTATCACCAACTAATATTTTTTTGCTTCTGAGAACTTTTCCTTTTTTCCTCCAAGCGTTACACTGTTAACAGTCGTTGTACCTGATTCTTGTCCTGTGATTATCGTCTGCCCTATATGTTTACTCTTCCCATCATCCACACACAAATAAAATATCGTGAAATGAAGTGCGTCCATCTTGGCGGCAAATGAATGCCGCAGATGCGGGTGATCCATCGCTCAGGGAATATGGCGTTTCCAATGTGCTATAAATTCGTCAGTAAAGGAATGTTGCCAGTCTTTTCACCACAGACACCATTTCCATTATTAATAATTCGTTTTGCATTACGTTTGCTCACGTGAATACTGTAAATTTTTTTGGTAAAGCTATAGACTCGTAGATTGGTTTCTTTTGGTAAAATAAATATAATTTTCCCCATTAGGCTTATGATGTGTCTGAGAATGAAACACTACAATCAGTGAACGAAGGTTGCTGGCTGGATGCAGGTATGGAAGTATAAACGGTCTAGTTCTGTTAATGTGACCACCTGTTAAAAACTTAAATAACAAAGAGTGTCAATGATGTTCTGAAAGGTACCGACAGGAATGCAGTGGAGTGCTAGCTGCGCTAGGTTTCACGGTTGAGGATTCATGGCGTGAACAGCACCACTGAGGTGGTCCCACAGATTCTCGATTGAGTTTAAATCCGGGCAGTTTGGTGGCAAGGACAGTTCGCTAGAACTCATTCTGGTGTTCTTAGAATGACGCACGTATAGTGCGAACTGTGTCATACGTTGCACTGCTCTATTGGTAGATGTCATTGTCCCATGGAAAAGCAAACGGCATGTGTAGGTAGACATGATCTCCAAGGATAAAGGAATCCATTGTGACTTCCAGAATGACGAAGTCACCCACGGAATGCCATGAAGACATTCCGCAGGCCCTCGCATTTTGGTTGTAGGGTCTCTGCTTTCGGATGGTTCACGCTGTACATGCCAGCGGCAGTCTGTCGGATGGAGCATAAAAAGTGATTCATCTGAATAGGCCACCTGTCGCTACTCACTGGACGTCCAGTTGCAGTATTATGATGCAAATTCTAGCCTACGTTCCTGATGAGCAGTCAGCATGGATGCATGAATCGGGGGCTTACTGTGGAGGCCCGCAGGTAGAAAAATTCTCTGAACGGTCTTGGGGAGAAACTGTTGGTAGCCCCTTTGTTCATATAGGCGGTCAGCCGCTCAACAGTTGCACGCCTATTCGCCCGTACATATCTTAACAACTGACGTTTACCCCAGTCACGTATCGTCAAAAATTTTTCAAATGGCTCTAAGAACCATGGGACTTAACATCTGAGGTCACCAGTCCCGTAGACTTAAAACTACTTAAACCTAACTAACCTAAGGACATCACACACATCCATGCCCGGGGCAGGATTCGAACCTGCGACCGCAGCAGCAGCGCAGTTTCGGACTGAAGCGCCTAGAACCACTCGGCCACAGGGGCCAGCCACGTATCGTTCGTGGTGCACCAGTTGCCTCGGCGCCTGTTTTGGATAGCAACATTTTGCCATGCACTGTATAGTTTAACCACGTCGGCACGCGAACAGTTAGCCATCCAAAAACCCTCCCACCCTTGGCCAGAAAAGCAATGACTGCGACCTTTTGGGCGTCAGACAAATCGCTTTTTTCCCGCTTTACAACAACTACCACACTGTTTTTCGTGTCTCCGACACGCTTTATATACCCACCACTGCTAGTGCTGCCACCTGACGTCTGTGAGTGTTTATTGTACGTTGCCCTCGAACAAAGGCAGTGGACACGTTAATGTGACTGGACCGTGTGACCTCCTACGCATCACAGACATGTTCTGCAGGGCACTCAAGGATCCGTACATTCTTCAATGAGTTTGAAGTGTGTACTGCAGTATGGGGTCTTGCAGTATCCTGCTGGAATATGCCATTTGAGACTCTTGCCGCGAATGACATGACTACAGGGTTTACTATTCTTACCGCATACCTGCAACTATTTATGCACCCTTCTACAAGCAGCAAATTAGTCCTGTTGTCATGTTCAGCAGTTCCCAATATCATGATTCCGGAAGTTCTACCGGTATAGGTCTCGAAAATCGCTGCTTGGTGTGACCTTGGGCCGGGTAGTTTGCGGACTTACTAGCCACTATCAGAACTGCATAAACTGAAGCGAGACTCATCACTGAACGCCATAGAGTGCTAATCAGCGTCGCGGTTGATACCATTCAAGTACTTGTTGTCTGTCGTATCTATCAGCGGTAAACAACGCATGCAAACTTGAGAACTCCACATAGCTTGTAATATCCTCTTCCCGACGGTTCTGCCCATTACTTCCGTCCTGACTTAGAGTGTTGCCACCCGTCAATTCGTCACTCAGTCTAGTAATCCTATTACATTCTAGTGGTACAGTCCTCCTGGAGGGGACTGTGCCTGCTGATCAATGTTCAAAATATGTCGAAAACCTGTATGTAGACGTCTTCTGGGCAACTTCTAACGAGACGTCTGTCTGCAAACTGCCAGTAACGTTAGACGCTAGACCCAGGCCATTCTTCACCTGTAAGAGTGTTTCTCTCTGTACTGAAATTATTGAAGTTATGTTCATGTAATGACAAAATTTTAATCGTCAAATTCAACAGGTACGTACATGCTGGAGTGTCAGTGCAGTAGCACTCGGTCAAGGCGTTAATGATGCAAGATTTTCCATTTCCGTCAGTGTACCAGTTCTGACCTAACGATCATAGAGGGCGTTCAGTGCACAAGGGAGTCAAGTCAAAGAGTTCTGAGAATAGCAGATACATAGTTTAAGGTGAATAATAAATTTGAGGAAAACGATTATATTTTAAAAAGTTTTAATGATACAAAATTTTTCGTATAATGTATTCTCATAATGAAGAAGGGTAAATTTAAGTCTATTATATGGTAACTAGGATATAAAATTAAAATTCTGAACTTAATTCTTTCGTGCACTGAATACGTTGTACTTTTATCTTCCTCTTTATTCTAGCCTTTAGATTCTATTAAGGAAATAGTAAGGGAAATACGTTTGTTCAATACATGATTATAATTTTATTCCTTGTACCTGCTTATAGTGAACGCGGTTCAGGCTCATAGGAAAGTACTCACTTTTGCCTACTTGCCCCTGCAATGCTGAGGATGTCACACCACTGGTTCTTGGAAAAAATGGTGTAATACATTGCAGTAAATCCTCCATGTACCTTTTATTCGCTTTTGTCACTGATCACCGTTGGTTATAAAGAGGGCACCCCCACAGGATGTACAGATATTTGTCATGGAATGGTAGGGCTTCTTCGTAAGTCAACTTCGTTAAATTGCACATCTCCGTTAAAAGTTTGTTTAAACAACAAGGTAAAAGGCGACTGTATTTTATAATGTAACCATGTCATTGTCAGCCACTCGATGGCATACCCAACAACCATTTTTTTCTGTTCAATACTGGATTATCCAAGATTTGTAGGACAGGAAATCTGAAAATCTCATTTCAGTGGCCTCAAATCGGGAGGGCATTACCTTTGCCTGCCTTTGTTTAGTATGCAAATGTGCGAAATTTTCCTGCTAGCTTTCTCCAGTAAACCATTAGCTAAGTAAGAATTTCCTAATATCAAAACTTTGCTATCAATGCCTGAGGCTACACCTCGGATGTTGACATAAATTGATGAGATACATAGCTATTCTAACATTCCTGTTTTGTCCAGTACAAGAGTCTGAATATACACTGAAAAGCCAAAGAAACTGACACAACTACCTAACATCGTGTAGGGCACCCGTGAGCACGCAGAAGTGCCGCAACACGACGTAGCGTGGACTCGACTAAAGTCTGAAGTAGCACTTGGGGGGGGGGGGGGGGAATGACACCATTAATGTGTAAGAGTAGGAGGGGATGGAGATCTCTTCTGAACAACACGTTGCAAGGAATCCCAATTACGATCAATACTGTTCATGTCTAGGGAGTTTGGTGGCCAACGGAAGAAGAGTGTTTCTTGAGCCACTGTGTAGCAGTTCTGGATGTGTGGGGTGTCGCATTACCCTGTTGGAATTGCCCAAGTCTGTCGGAATGTCACAACGGATATGAATGGATGCAGGTGATCAGACAGGATTCTTACGTACGTGTCATCTATCAGAGTTGTATCTAGACGTATTAGGGGTCCCATATCACTCCAATTATACTCGTCTCATACTACTACGGAGCCTCCACCAGCTTGAAGAGTCCTTTGCTGACATGCAGGTTCCATAGATTCATGAGGTTGTCTCCATACCCGTACAAGTCCAACCGATTGATACAATTTGAAACGAGATTCTTTCTGACCAGGCAACACGTTTCCAGTCGTTAACAGCCCAATGTCGATGTTGACGGACCAGAGCGAGTTAAGCTTTGTGCCGAGCGGTCTTCACGGGCGCACGAGTGGGCCTCGGCTCCGAAAGTCCACATCAATGATGTTTCGTTGAATAGTTCACACGCTGACACTTGTTGATGATCCAGCATTGAAATCAACAGCAAATTGCGAAAGAGCTGCACTTCTGTCACGTTGAGCGAGTCTCTTCAGTCGTCGTTGGTCCTGTTCTCGAATGATCTTTTTCTGGCCGCAGCGATGTGTGAGATTTGATGTTTTACCGGATTCCTAATATTCACGGTACACTCGCGATTTGGTCGTGTGGGAAGATTCCCATTCCGTCCCTACCTCGGAGATGCTGTGTCCCATCGCTCGTGCGCCGACTATAACACCATGTTCAAACTCACTTACATATTGATAACCTGCCGTTGTAGCAGCAGTAACCGATCTACCAACTGCACCAGACGCTTGTTGTCTTATATAGGTGTTGCCAATCGCAGCGCCGTATTCTGCCTGCTTACACATCTGTATTTGAATATGCGTACCTGTATCAGTTTCCTTGGCGCTTCAGTGTATGACTGTTTTATCATGTGTAGAGGTTACACACCCTTACTCAACTGAGCCCAATCGTTGAGAAAAATTTGAAGCTAGCTCTTCAGGATTTCCCGAGCCATCGATTTGCGGAGACTTCATAATCTGACCTGATGGAACACATTGGAGTGCAACAGTAGTCACTAAGTTTCCAGAAGAAATGAAAATATGTTCCCTCTCTTTTTCTTTAAGCTGATAGTGACAGTGCTACTTGCTGGAGGGGACGTTAACTGGAAGGCTTTTACCTGGAACTCTTGCGCCCTTCGTTTTCGATTACTGCTGCCCATAATTCCGCTGGCGTTGCCTAATTCTCTTCCACTTCTCAGATTGTCGAGAACGTATTCTTCTTCTGTACTCTGCTCCATCTTGATTTCAGACCTTATTGTCATGTGGTGCAGAAGTACCACCTTCCTCGGCACCTGTGTCCTCTCCTGCAGCAAAGGGAAAATGTGCTAGTATCACGTGCAATGACTGTGAAGTTGCCTTACAGTGAAGTTCAAGATTCCAATCTGGTTATTAGCTCTTTTTTAATTCTCATTTACCAAATTTACTAAGTAATTATTAACTTACCTGAACTAGGACGCTGATATTTCGATACAACATATGCTTCAGATACGTAACTCATGGCGATCCGTCCGCTTCAATTAGAGTTCACACACCAACAAAGCAAACAATGAAAACTGTGACATTGGATTTGTTCCCATTAAACTCTGGACAAAAGATTGCTTCCTTCCATACTCAAAAGTTCTGCCAGTCGTAGAGCAGTTTTTACTACGTCTAGATATGAATCTCTTATGCTTTGAAAGCAACTTAATAAGTAGAACTGGAAAGTGAGATAAGTCTAAAATGACCAAATGGGGACTTGAGTCTCTTGTGTTCTGAACGCCGCATATAATTCTGATACGAAAACCACTCTAATACTGAGGTTTCCTCTGTAAGCAATGAGAACGCTTGTTGTGGATTTTTGGGAGGGACGGGAAAGTCAACATATGGTCACGGTACAGAAGTATGACTACAGAGAATATGAAATTTATCTGAGTGGGGCACGCACCCACGTTAATGGATCGCAGGCCACTGCAGTTCTTCGATGGATTCAAAGAGAGAAGAAACCACGGAGACAGAGACCTGACTGTTGGTCGGCTCTCTCATAATAAAACATGAGAGTGCACCAAGGGTGCCAATAACTGAGCACCCTGTTCATAAAAAGTCCCGAAGAGATCATTATCCAGCAGCCGCTGTCAAATGACTGATGATGCTGACAATGAAAAGCCGAATTTCGATGTCACCGTACATGCTCTTTACGACCATGAAAATATATGTCCGAAAAGGTACATGGGTCTTAGCTTGATCATCGCTTCACTCTTCGAATAAATCTACGATTAGCTCTTCCATCTGGACAAAAATAGCTTAGCGCCTGTGTGAAGGTGTTGCTTTCAATTTATAACCAGTGACAGTGAAAGGATGCAGGGCGCTTTGAGTTAATATTTTTTACGTCGGAAGGCATAGGACACTTACACAGGGTTATTTCGTCACATATTTTCTCAGTTCGTAATATCGCGATCTAAAAAACTTATGTGTACATAAAAATTGATGTTTGTTAAAAGCACAATTACACTCATTCGTATCTGGTTCTCTGCTAGCGAGAAAGCACCTGTAAAATTATGGAGAGATCCTGCCACACAGCCTTTCATCACACATCGCGGCGGCGTATATGAAAATGCGTGGAATTGTTTTACATATTTCATATTACAGCACAGAGTTTGGAATTACAATCTCGTTAAATTCACGTATGAAAATCCCTTGTGGCCAGTCCACTGTTACAGACTGATTTGTTATTCCGCTGTAAATATGCGCGGCTACTGCACGCAACCGTTTTTCCACGTCTACTAAAAACTGAATTTAGCATTCCACCCCAAAAATCCCACGTAACGGAACACTTGCCGAATAAAAGTCACTATATTTTGATGAATGTACTACAAATAAAACATGTATTCCGAATTTGGTGAATCACCCGTAAAACTAGAGAAACCGGGAAGAACGTGTTAGGAACTAGACTAATGAACAGTCTGCTCATGCATTCACCTAATGAGGGAACTCTGATAAATAACCTTTCTTTCCATTTTACATGTGTGTGTGCGTTTGTATTGATAATTTTCCTCACATGGTATGTGGTAATAGATGTAATTAAATGTATAGGATTCATTACCTGTGAAATATTAAATACTACACAATACCATTAAAAGTTATTACCAATAAGATAACTTTCCCAAATTCAGTGAAATATGGCACATGGCTGAATGTACACGTAGACGCGAATTAGGAATTCATCTTATTTTACAGCCATATTCCGTCCTTACATTCCTGAATGATTTGTTGTGTGTATTTTTATTTACAACCTTTTTCTCAGTTATGAAGCCTCCTAGCATCAGAGAGAATCTGTGGCACGAGGATTCAGCAATGATGACGACTGTGAGTGGGTAGTGGGTTGCCGGACGCCAGGACTCACACGCAGGGCCCTCTGCAGAGAGAGGCAGTGGAGAACACCGGCCTCTGCATGCTTAAAGCCAGTTTTCATGCAGTCCGCTTAATTAAGAGCGGATTAACGCGAGATTAGCGAGCCGCGAAAAGGGGAAAATGGACCTCTGGCACCACAGGAATCTTCTCTCCCGCTCTATTTAATTTAAGAGCGACTGCAGGTTAGGTACGCCAAAACAGAGGAATTACTTTGTTTAAAAGACACAATTAGCTTTAACGATCTCACTAAAGTTTTTGGAACCGGACGACAGTTAATCTAATTAACTCTATTTCCTGGTTAGCGATCATTATTATAGCTGAAATATAACCAGCACCTTTTTGAAAGAATTATCCGATATCACAGCGTTGCCTATGGATCGCCCGATTGGCGTAAACATAATATTTACTGAGATCTAATCCTTCACAGCTCTTATGAATGCTGCTGGTGAATATTACGCTCCTGCGTAGGAAAATAGGGCCCTGGCAACAACGACTAATGTGCAGTTCAATGAAGCCATGGTAACTATCACTGGGACTTTTAGAACTACTCCCATTCAGTGGTGACCTGTGCTAGCTAGTATTGGTCCGCAAGATGAAAGGAGAAAAGCATTTGCTAAATGTCATTGTCATAAGATGCACCAACAACTCGTCTGAAATCTTGCAAACCTCCCTAGATTACTCACAAACTGTCAGTTCTTTCGACATGATCCCCAAGTGGCGAAAACGCTCGAATAAATATCCACCCAGCTGCGCTCACCTGCTTCAAGATTCAACAGAGAAGGTACAGTGACTCTAGCTACTGCCCCAAGCCTAGTAGAAACACAGCTTAATTAGGACGTTGGAAGGGAGGTATGGCTACAGCTTGAAAAAGAGGGGTGCCTGTTCGTCTGATGATGCGCCTGCGAAATGGAGAAGCAAAGAATACAACACTTCGCTAAGTAGTACCCACATCGCCCATTTGATGGTGATTTGGGGACTGTAAGTCAACTTACTCAGAGTGCTCTGGACTGGTTGTCACATTTGAATATTTCCGTTTGATTGGTTCAAATGGCTCTGAGCACTATGGGACTTATCTGAGGTCATCAGTCCCCTAGAACTTAGAACTACGTAAACCTAACTAACCTAAGAACATCACACACACACATTCGAACCTGCAACCGTAGCGGGCGCGCGGTTCCAGACTATAGCGCCTAGAACCGCTCGGCCACACCGGCCGGCTTTCCGTTTGATTATAGATACTTTCGTGTACTTGTGAAACCATACGAGAAAGTAAAAGAAAATTCAGATTCTGATATCCTTTGTCTACTATCGACTGTTCGACGCAATCATTGATGATATTGCCTGAGCTATTCTTTGTGTTTATGTTTCTCTCCAAAGTCTGTGTTCTGGCTCTTACCCAAACAACTCATCAATTCTGCCACTGGCGGTAACGTTTGGTTTGAACACTATGGTGCTTTATTAGATATGGTGCTAGAGGTATCAGTACACTCTTGAGTGCCAGCGACTAGAGATTCACTGTAGTCAATAACGTTCAAAGTGAATATGTAAGTCAACTTGGAATCAAAAACACGAAACAATTTACTTCCACACTTAAAGTTTCCTTGAGAAGGTAATCATCACACATGTCAAAAAACGTTAGTATCGACACTGGATAGGTGATCAGAAATATGGTCCTGTGGTTTGACACGTTAGAATTTGACAGGCTACACCTATATTAAATCAATTCCCTTATTAATTCCCCATTCATCAGAACGTACTTCAAACAACTATGAATATTGATTAATTTTTTCTTCATTACAGTTACAGTGAACGTTTGATTTTTAACATCCTTTTACTGCTTTCGTCTGTCCAGCATTTAGTTCCAGCCTTACTCGAAATAAGTCACCTAATATATTTTCTGTTAATGGACACTAACCACTGGATACAAATTTCATTGTTTATTCAGTTTCTGTCACATTTAGATTCAAAAATTTTTATTTGCGGTGACTAGTATCAGACTCCATTGCCCATTCTCAAGCCATTGCCTACAAATTATACATAGCTATTAATGTAACCTTTGAAAATTTTTATATTCCATAATAATTTACCAACTCCAATTAGTGTATTTAGTAATACATACCTTCGTTATAAATGACAACGTGCATTTACACCAGTGCACACATACAATAGCCATAACGGTAATTTTCATAGATGTTCAGAATACTACTCCTTATTCAGGATGCAGGAACTTCACTAACACAAGTAGTGTAAGTTACGTGTTATACCAAAGGTCCATTTTATGACCATGTCGAAGAGACCTCGAAAGAGGTCGTAACGGCTACCTGTGACATTCTTACACGTTACAAAGCTTTGCATGCTTCTTGCTTCTACAGTGTTAATCATCCATTGTTCATTAAGAAGTACTAATCAATGTATAGATTTCACGACATATAATACATCTGATAAACATTTGCAATGTTCTAACTAAAACTGTCAAAAGTTTGGAAGATTTAAAATGTAGCGTCATAGTGAGGTGTCATCAAACATTTGACATGACTGTAATCCGAGGTCGAAATGTAACTATAAAAATATAAAAACGACACGTAGCCAGTAATGAATAGACTAACGCATTTAAAGTATGCCGTGCTATAGATGGAGTGAAGAACGATGGTAGTCGAGTATAGGCTTGTTTTGCGTACAAACGTCACTCATTCTGGGTGTTCGGTTGTATTCTGAGGGCTAATCTCTGCATGCCATAGCCAATGCGAGCATTAAGCGTGATCGTAGCGAGTTAGTTAGTGAATTTTTAATCCATTTGTTTGCAAGCTGTTGTCGCTGATGGCATGTACAATGTTTGTTCCCCATTGCTTGTAAGACGACAGTGCCCCTGTTCACACGGCTCGCATCACCCAGAGCTGGCTGGTTTTGTGAGCATGATGATCAACTGTCACGTTTCTCCTGCCCGCTACAGTCACCAGATCCCTATATTTTTGAGCTTTGGTGGTCTACATTGGTCTTCATTATCATTACCTGAACTTGTGATTATTTTTCAGGAAGAATTGTGCAAGGATTCCCTTTAAAATGATACACACATGTATTTATTCATTCAGAGTCGAGTGGAAGCTGTTTATGATGCCAACGGGTTTCCTACGCCGTATTCGGCACTGTAATGTGTTGTATTTTCGGTGGTTTCATAATTTTTGCCCATCCATTGTGTATCAGGTTTTCACGTCTTGTCGGCGTCATTGTGAAATGATCCATATTGTCATTAGGCTGCAGTGGTTTTCGTGAGGCACAGAACCGCTGAATCACAGAGGCCCGTCAGGGATTAGGATCCCACACAATAGCACCACTTCTGGCTTACCCTGGCCTGTTTATTCGCTGAATTAGAGTTGTAGTCACTATTACATCAATCAGCCGGTTGATGTTTCTCCTGCTAAAATACACTGTAGTACGTCGTGTAACATCTGGTGCGAACCCCAGCGGAAGGTGTAGTACCGTCTGAGTCTATAATGGGTGCTATCGTGTCAGATGCGAGTGCATCAGGACCCAGTCGGAAAAATGGTAAACATATACGATAAATAAATTTGGTAAAGAGCCTTGCATGTTAAAGTACCCCTCTCGGGACCAAGAGGTGCGTCAAACGTGAGTAGTAGGGGAATGGCGGCCTCAGTGCAATTTTGATATCAAATTGATATGCAAATTAATTAAATTGATTGATTAATCACCCCACCCCCCGACCATCCTCACCCACCCTCGACCCAAACCATGCTCACCCCCACCCCCCCAGATAACGTTCGATATTTTTCTCAGCCTGCATGTGTGTCCCAGCCCCCCCTCTCACTCCCCTCCACCACCTCCGTCACCCACCCGACCCATTGTCGGGAATTTCGAATTTTGGCAGAAATTTCAAATTTTGGCAGGAATTTCGAATTTTCGTGGGGATTTCTATCAGGGCTAAGCTGTCATTCCACCCCACAAGCACGCAGGAACTGACGTGAAATTAAAATCGCCAGTACCCTTCCTGGGACTCAAATCCTAGTACTCCTGGGCGGAAATCACAAGTGTACCCCCCCACCTAACACAATTAAACCACCAGAAGCACTTGGAATTGACTGGAAATTAAAGATGGCTGTGACCTTTCTGGGACTCAAACCCGGATTCTGCTGGATGGAAAGCCCAAATGCAACACATAACGCACGGAAACTGTCCAAATGCGGGAGAGGAAGGATAGGTTAGTGTACTTTTTATTTTTGGTTGGCAAACTGATGCAAAGATCGATCCTAATTACATAATTTATCACAAAGATCAGGCCTAATTACACAACTACACGCAGAGTGCTACACAAGGACGACATAAAATCGCAATAGAACTAAAAAACTGACGATACCATACAGCTCGTGTTATCATGGCGGGAAAAAATTTCGCAGTAACACTAAAAATTTGTGACAGACACACTCAAACTTTACCTACACTTACAAGCTGGCGGGAAGAAGGCCGGAGTATACAGTACTATATTTGTTTTTATTGTGGGAAATACATTCAACTGACGAGAGGCTGCTGTTGGACAAAGAGAAGTTTAAAAAGTGTATCAAATGTTTGACGACAAAGTTCACTATAGATCCCTGTCCAAAAACCATCCTTCAGCCCAGGTAATAAAAAACCAACACACGCTACCACAACTGATGGAAAAAATGCATCACAGTTTCAATAACACTTCGAAATTGTTGTGAAATAACCAGAACTCTTAATGAACAGGTCATAATTCAGCACATGTACTGGGGGAAAATCATCATCCTAAAAGACTGCAGAGTGCAGAGGGGGTGGTAGTTGAATGTGCATTCTTCTCGATTTACAATCACAACCTGCCAGAAACCATGGCCTTCTCACTCCCACTCATGCCTCCCCCTCCCCCTGTGTGATGCCCCACCGAGAGCCATGCACTCGGTTTTCCAACATCTGGCCGCTGCCTTAAGGCAATGTGATATGTCTGCGTAAGCAGAAGAAACTAAAGACCAAAGTCCGAAAACAATTTATTGGACTGTTCAATTAACCAAACCAAATTCTCCAAGTGTAACACCAACACAAAATAGGGATCCGTCTTCGAATCACAGCTACATACAAGAATAATATAGAAAACAACTGAAATAATTTCCTACTAGTCTCCGTCAGAGACTTCTTCGATATACCAAGCCTAATCCAAAGATCAGCGAGAAGATCTAAGCCGGGCTGGCGGGGCGGCAGCTATCCGTGTCTGCTGGCGGTCGATGAACTGCCGATGTGCGGTTTTTTTTTCTTTCCTTTATTGTGATTTCATTCCCCTGCCCCATATGGGCAGGGGAGGGCTGTCTGTGGCACAATCCGCCGCTCTTCAGCCGAGTGACATAACAACTGAAAATAAGAATAAAATGTTACATACATAAGGTGAGAAAGGGGAACTTAAAACAGAATAATGGGAGAAAATGGAGGTAAAAAATAAACTAACACGGAGACGTTCATGGAGGACAGTTAAAAGTCACCAGAAAGTTAAAAAACACAGTTCGTGAGTCTTCAAAACTCAGAGAAGACACTGAATCGACATGCACACGTTAAAAGTCGGCCACAGTATTAAAAACACTCTGGAACAACACAGTTAAAACCCACTTGGAGCACACACGACGAAGAATAAAACTGCCAGGCGGGAACTGCCGAGGGAAAGGGCAGAGAGGATGGAAAATGAGGGGAGAGCATGGGGCAGCAGGGGAAGCAGCGGGATGAAGAGAGGAGGGGCATCAGTCGGTTCATGAAGAGGCAGGAGACACGTGGGGCGGGAGAGGAAGAGGGGAGCAGGAGGGAGCGCAGAGACACTGAAAGGAGGCACAAGAGATGGAGGGGGAGTAGGAGAGGGAAGCCACTCAGGAGGGAGGGGTAGGAGAGGGAGCCCTGAGGAGAAGGCAGGAAGATGGGGTTAGAGTTGGTAGGAAGGGTAGATGTCAGGGCGAAGCTCATCATCCGGGAGGGGTAGACAGTGGAAGTTGTGTTGGGAAAGGACATGGAGGGCGTGGAGATGGAGAGAGGGTGGGACACAACGGTAAAGGCGCGGCAACTGGTTGGGGGTGGAGAGGAAGGCAGACACCAGGGGGTGAGGGGGATCAAGGCAGCGGACAATATATAGCGTGCAGATGTGTTCAAGGAAAAGGAGAAGGTGGGGGAAGAGGACGAGGTCGTAGAGGATGTGCATGGGGGATGGAAGGCAGATGCGGAAGGCGAGGCAGAGCGCATGACGTTCGGGGAATTGGAGGGCTTTATAGAACTGGGGAGGGGCGGAAATCCAAGCTATGCTGGCATAACAGAGGATGGGGTGGATCAAGGATTTGTAGGTGTGAAGGATGGTGGAAGCATGCAAACCCCACGTCCGGCCGGACAGGAGTTTCAGGAGGCGGAGGTGGTTGTGAGCTTTGTTTTGGATGGTAAGGAGATGGGGAGTCCAGGTGAGGTGGCGGTCGAGTGTGAGGCCAAGGTATTTGAGGGTAGGAGTGAGGTGGATAGAATGGCCATAAATGGTGAGGTAGAAATCATGGAGGCAGAAGGAGCGGGTGGTGCGGCCTATGATGATCGCCTGGGTCTTGGAGGGATTAACACGGAGGAACCACTGGTTATACCAAGCGGTGAATTGGTCAAGGTGGATTTGGAGGGTACGTTGGGACCGTTGAAGGGTAGGATAAAGGGCTAGGAAGGCGGTGTCATCAGCAAACTGGAGATGAACAGGAGGGAGAGGTTTGGGCATATCAGCAGTGTACAGGAGATAGAGGAGAGGGGAAAGGACAGAACCTTGGGGCACGCTGGCAGAGGGATAGAAAGTACGGGAGTTGGAATTGTGGATAGTCACATAGGAGGGACGATGGGAGAGGAAGGAAGCAACGAGACGGACGAAGTTGATGGGGAGAGCATAGGTCTGGAGTTTGAAGTGGAGCCGATGTGCGACCGAGCGCCGGCCTTTATAGCGCTTCGGCAGATGAGTACCTCGGAACTATTTTCCATCACGTGGTTTGACGTGCGAACATAGTTCCGGGATCTGCTGCGACCTCTTCCTTATGTTTATGTGGGCCGGTAGTGGCTCCTGGTGGCCGCTGGTGTCTTTGCTGTGGTGTTGTTGTTGTGGTTGTTGTTCTGGCCGTTCATCAATATTGCCCGTCGATTGCGTAGTGCTTCGGTGTGCCTGCGAGGCGGGCAACCGCGGCTGCTGATACTCTAGGCGCCGTGATGTCTGGTGGAGAAGGCCACAGCACAATGTTCCTATCATGCACAATAGCGTGTATAGTCAACTAAACAAAAGGAGATAAAAGGACAGTCATCTCAAGTGAAACTTGTTTGTTTAAAATATAGCGACAAAACCCCCAGACAGAGCAGCTGTGTTCAGCGACCACCACAGCAGACACGCCCCCTCTTCCTCGTGCGCAGTAGCCGTATTTAACATCAATGCATCTATGATTAAGCATCTAATAAAACAAGCTAAACACATTTGTGACAGTAATAAATGTCCTCTTTCCACGAAAATGGGTCGAGCCCATTTTCTTTTAGTTTTATGAGCAAAATCGATATAGTTTTCATATTCGACTGCCCTCACATCTCATTATTTTGTGCCATCCAGCGAAGCGTACCGCCACCGATCACAAATGATCAGCAGAGACATGCACACCATGCTTAAAATCAGGGAAAAGAGCTTCGACTGTTTTTATTCTAGAACTACCGATGACCGCAGAATGTACTCATTATTTCGGTACCGTCATCAGAATAAAGAAAAAATGACAATTTAAACTTCAAAGAAAAAAATCTATATTAAGCAATTTCTTCCAGCTTGTAGAACAAATTACATGACCTGATGCGTCTCTCGCATTCAGTGTCTGCAAATAAACTCTCATGCACATGTGTATTACAAACATTTCAGACAATTTTTCAAGCCATTGGCACACATGTTGGAAAAAAACATTCACATGACGTTTGACGTCAACAAGCTTTTTTTTACACTATGACAGGTCCCCTTTTACCAATGCGATGCTATATCATAGTAGTGTTTACGAAACCAATCGGGAGAGCCTATCTCGCCCTGTCTAGGTGGGATATTGAAATATCATTAAAAGATACCGCAACAACGAAAAAAAAAAAAATGCTTGTCAAGAATCATTCCTTGGAGACCTAGGAATCATTTTCAAAAGACAGGCGGCACATCATTGACATCAATGTGATAGGCTAATTAATTATTTTGATCATGAAAGTCACTTTGTATGGGGAGTATTTCCACGTTCTTTTTGACGAACACTATTCAGAAATGACATCTGAAGCGGACCACAGAGTGTTTCTGCAACTGTCAACATACATTTCACGTAAGGACCGCGCTATTAAAAAATACGAACATAACGCCTGTTACCATCAACCAACATAAAAATCGATCTTGATTCTACAGGCACACACAGTCGCTGACTGTTATGCTCTCAGGCAGAAATGCTGTCTGAAATACAGTAGGCCAGCCGGACGCTGTGGCCGAGCGGTTCTAGGCGCTTCAGTTCGGAACCGCGCTGCTGCTACGGTCGCAAGTTCGAATCCTGCCTAGGGCATGGATGTGCTATGTCCTTGCCGGCCGCGGTGGTCTCGCGGTTCTAGGCGCGCAGTCCGGAACCGTGCGACTGCTGCGGTCGCAGGTTCGAATCCTGCCTCGGGCATGGATGTGTGTGATGTCCTTAGGTTAGTTAGGTTTAAGTAGTTCTAAGTTCTAGGGGACTGATGACCACAGCAGTTGAATCCCATAGTGCTACATCTACATCTACATCTACATTGATACTCCGCAAGCCACCCAACGGTGTGTGGCGGAGGGCACTTTACGTGCCACTGTCATTACCTCCCTTTCCTGTTCCAGTCGCGTATGGTTCGCGGGAAGAACGACTGTCTGAAAGCCTCCGTGCGCGCTCTAATCTCTCTAATTTTACATTCGTGATCTCCTCGGGAAGTATAAGTAGGGGGAAGCAATATATTCGATACCTCATCCAGAAACGCACCCTCTCGAAACCTGGCGAGCAAGCTACACCGCGATGCAGAGCGCCTCTCTTGCAGAGTCTGCCACTTGAGTTTATTAAACATCTCCGTAACGCTATCACGGTTACCAAATAACCCAGTGACGAAACGCGCCGCTCTTCTTTGGATCTTCTCTATCTCCTCCGTCAACCCGACCTGGTACGGATCCCACACTGATGAGCAATACTCAAGTATAGGTCGAACGAGTGTTTTGTAAGCCACCTCCTTTGTTGATGGACTACATTTTCTAAGCACTCTCCCAATGAATCTCAACCTGGTACCCGCCTTACCAACAATTAGTTTTATATGATCATTCCACTTCAAATCGTTCCGTACGCATACTCCCAGATATTTTACAGAAGTAACTGCTACCAGTGTTTGTTCCGCTATCATATAATCATACAATAAAGGATCCTTCTTTCTATGTATTCGCAATACATTACATTTGTCTATGTTAAGGGTCAGTTGCCACTCCCTGCACCAAGTGCCTATCCGCTGCAGATCTTCCTGTATTTCGCTACAATTTTCTAATGCAGCAACTTCTCTGTATACTACAGCATCATCCGCGAAAAGCCGCATGGAACTTCCGACACTATCTACTAAGTCATTTATATATATTGTGAAAAGCAATGGTCCCATAACACTCCCCTGTGGCACGCCAGAGGTTACTTTAACGTCTGTAGACGTCTCTCCATTGATAACAACATGCTGTGTTCTGTTTGCTAAAAACTCTTCAATCCAGCCACACAGCTGGTCTGATATTCCGTAGGCTCTTACTTTGTTTATCAGGCGACAGTGCGGAACTGTATCGAACGCCTTCCGGAAGTCAAGAAAAATAGCATCTACCTGGGAGCCTGTATCTAATATTTTCTGGGTCTCATGAACAAATAAGGCGAGTTGGGTCTCACACGATCGCTGTTTCCGGAATCCATGTTGATTCCTACATAGTAGATTCTGGGTTTCCAGAAATGACATGATACGCGAGCAAAAAACATGTTCTAAAATTCTACAAGAGATCGACGTAAGAGATATAGGTCTATAGTTTTGCGCATCTGCTCGACGACCCTTCTTGAAGACTGGGACTATCTGTGCTCTTTTCCAATCATTTGGAACCCTCCGTTCCTCTAGAGACTTGCGGTACACGGCTGTTAGAAGGGGGGCAAGTTCTTTCGCGTACTCTGTGTAGAATCGAATTGGTATCCCGTCAGGTCCAGTGGACTTTCCTCTATTGAGTGATTCCAGTTGCTTTTCTATTCCTTGGACACTTATTTCGATGTCAGCCATTTTTTCGTTTGTGCGAGGATTTAGAGAAGGAACTGCAGTGCGGTCTTCCTCTGTGAAACAGCTTTGGAAAAATGTGTTTAGTATTTCAGCTTTACGCGAGTCATCCTCTGTTTCAATGCCATCATCATCCCGTAGTGTCTGGATATGCTGTTTCGAGCCACTTACTGATTTAACGTAAGACCAGAACTTCCTAGGATTTTCTGTCAAGTCGGTACATAGAATTTTACTTTCGAATTCAATGAACGCTTCACGCATAGCCCTCCTTACACTAACTTTGACATCGTTTAGCTTCTGTTTGTCTGAGAGGTTTTGGCTGCGTTTAAACTTGGAGTGGAGCTCTCTTTGCTTTCGCAGTAGTTTCCTAACTTTGTTGTTGTACCACGGTGGGTTTTTCCCGTCCCTCACAGTTTTACTCGGCACGTACCTGTCTAAAACGCATTTTACGATTGCCTTGAACTTTTTCCATAAACACTCAACATTGTCAGTGTCGGAACAGAAATTTTCGTTTTGATCTGTTAGGTAGTCTGAAATCTGCCTTCTATTACTCTTGCTAAACAGATAAACCTTCCTCCCTTTTTTTATATTCCTATTAACTTCCATATTCAGGGATGCTGCAACGGCCTTATGATCACTGATTCCCTGCTCTGTACATACAGATTCGAAAAGTTCGGGTCTGTTTGTTATCAGTAGGTCCAATATGTTATCTCCACGAGTCGGTTCTCTGTTTAATTGCTCGAGGTAATTTTCGGATAGTGCACTCAGTATAATGTCACTCGATGCTCTGTCCCTACCACCCGTCCTAAACATCTGAGTGTCCCAGTCTATATCTGGTAAATTGAAATCTCTACCTAAGACTATAACATGCTGAGAAAATTTATGTGAAATGTATTCCAAATTTTCTCTCAGTTGTTCTGCCACTAATGCTGCTGAGTCGGGAGGTCGGTAAAAGGAGCCAATTATTAACCTAGTTCGGTTGTTTAGTGTAACCTCCACCCATAATAATTCACAGGAACTATCCACTTCTACTTCACTACAGGATAAACTACTACTAACAGCGATGAACACTCCACCACCGGTTGCATGCAATCTATCCTTTCTAAACACCGTCTGTACCTTTGTAAAAATTTCGGCAGAATTTATCTCTGGCTTAAGCCAGCTTTCTGTACCTATAACGATTTCAGCTTCGGTGCTTTCTATCAGCGCTTGAAGTTCCGGTACTTTACCAACGCAGCTTCGACAGTTGACAATTGGAATACCGATTGCTGCTTGTTCCCCGCATGTCCTGACTTTGCCCCGCACCCGTTGAGGCTGTTGCCCTTTCTGTACTTGCCCAAGGCCATCTAACCTAAAAAACCGCCCAGCCCACGCCACACAACCCCTGCTACCCGTGTAGCCGCTTGTTGCGTGTAGTGGACTCCTGACCTATCCAGCGGAACCCGAAACCCCACCACCCTATGGCGCAAGTCGAGGAATCTGCAGCCCACACGGTCGCAGAACCGTCTCAGCCTCTGATTCAGACCCTCCACTCGGCTCTGTACCAAAGGTCCGCAGTCAGTCCTGTCGACGATGCTGCAGATGGTGAGCTCTGCTTTCATCCCGGTAGCGAGACTAGCAGCCTTCACCAAATCAGATAGCCGCCGGAAGCCAGAGAGGATTTCCTCCGATCCATAGCGACACACATCATTGGTGCCGACATGAGCGACCACCTGCAGATGGGTGCACCCTGTACCCTTCATGGCATCCGGAAGGACCCTTTCCACATCTGGAATGACTCCCCCCGGTATGCACACGGAGTGCACATTGGTTTTCTTCCCCTCTCTTGCTGCCATTTCCCTAAGGGGCCCCATTACGCTATGTCCTTAGGTTAGTTAGGTTTAGGTAGTTCTAAGTCTAGTGGACTGATGTTAAGTCCAATCGTGCTAAAAGCCATTTGAACCATTTTTTGCTGTAAGCAAATTTGGAATAAAGTCTATCTATTCAACCACATATTTGGGTTGGATCCTGTAGAGACAACTTTTAATGCTTACAGCTATTGGTGACTCACATTCGTGGCACTCTCGTATCTCTAAACGAGTCACCTTTCTTCTTTTCGAACCTATTTGCTATGAATCCAATACACCACGAACTCCAGCGCTGTTTTTAGACAGTCTCTCTGCATGTTATAACTGCTCCTCAATCTCTGCCCCGCCATTCTTGTAGCTTAGTCCATGCGTCGTCCCACATTAAGTCTGACCTGTACGAAAGTCGGAGAGTGACATATCTAAGACTTTGTGCATCCTGTGAAAAAACAACAGGACGAGCTGAGTTAGTGAGACAGGAGCGCGTTTTGAGCACTCAGTGGAAATGGGAACATGGCGACACAGCTCCGACAACCGTGTACAGTGTCATAGGCCAGCACCAAACGAAGATCTCCCTTGCAACACGAGATAGTAGAAGAAAGAGTATGATCAGTTACAGTGGTGTTGCTAGTTGGGAAAATTAGGAAGACTACACATCATACATGGCATGGAGGAAGAATGAAGATTTTGTGACACATCTCCAACTTACGTATAGGTAGTCCGAAGGAGATCTGTGTCTCTCAGTGTGCATTCATGTGTATCACCCAAACCTATATGTGGTAATCCTGTTAAATATATGGGTGCCGGATCATCGGAGCAGGTGGTTTGTGATCAGAGTCGCTTCCACAGACTGGTCTTAAGTTTCATCACCTGTACTGTAGGATGACAATATCCAGCAGACTGTCAATCACACGAGAGGGTTCCTGTAATTCTCCTTCATAAGCAGTTTCATACATTGTATTTTTCGGTTGTACCACACCCAATCAGTGTACAACGCCATTCGCTTTGTTTTTTCTACCATGACTTAGAGATCCGTGCTAGCTGACTCACAACCGACATTAACACGTTTTGATACTCTGGCACTCATAAAAAACTGAACACTGCATGGCATAAGCTATACAGCTACCACACTACAGGCTGGTAGAAATAAATCACAGACGCGATATTTCTCATCAAAAATGAGGAAGACATCGCAACTTACGGATACTATAACTATTCGATAGTGATTTACCTGTACACTTAATCGCATCTTTGCATCGGAATTGTAGCAGATGTCTCGGTGCTCCATTTCGAGAAGCACTGTTCCTTCATTTTGCAGTATTGAACATGATTACTATTCCAGTGTTGCCATCGCCGGAAGATGCTGTTCACAACACGCATGAGGTAGTACATATAAAAAGAGATACTTTTATCTTATTAGTGATAAAATATAAGAAAAATAAAAATAAAAGCATGTGTAGGGTATCGCATCATATGGAAATAGGTTCAAATGGTTCAAATGGCTCTGAGCACTATGAGACTTAACTGCTGTGGTCATCAGTCCCCTAGAACTTAGAACTACTTAAACCTAACTAACCTAAGGACATCACACACATCCATGCCTGAGGCAAGATTCGAACCTGCGACCGTAGCGGTCACGCGGTTCCAGACTGTATCGCCTAGAACCGCACGGCCTCTCCGGCCGGCTATGGAAATAGGACGAGACTGTAGCAATGAGGAACGCTTCCAAACAACTGCTTTAAGTTGATGACCTCTACATTTGATCCCATGTTCCACAGCAACAAGTAGCGGATGTCCAGTGTTCCATCAAGGTTCCCTCCATCTCAACGGAGTGGTGTCGGTCATTATGCGCTAATCAACAGCATACTGAGTGGATGGTCAGGATTGGAAAGCCACCACTGATATGGAGCGATGTAAAGTAAGGTACACTGCGGTTGATAGCGAGATCAGTTTTAGAAATTTTACTCAGAAGTCGGAGTGAGCAATAGTCACCACATCTGCAACCTGTGTACAAGCATAGTGAGCTGAGTTAATGCTACATGAGCGTGTTTTGACCACTCGGTGGACTTTGGAACATGTTGTCGTAGCTCTGCCACCAGTGTACGATGTGTAACGGTCAGTGTCAAATGAAGCCTGCTCCTGCAACACGACAGTACGATCAGTTTTGGGGGTGTTCCCTGCTCAGAAAATTAGGAAGACTCAACATCGAAGCAGATCTATGTCCCTCAGGATCCAATCACGTGTATCGCCAAAAATTTTAGCTTCGGTATTCTGTACCATCTAGCAGAGGAAAATTACGAACTGTAAAACCTCTGTTATTTTCATCCGATAGATTTTTACCGCATCTCTTTCTTCCGTTATATCGAAAACTAGTACCATCCACGTGCCGGCATCGAGCATATGCGGCGATCCTATTGAATATACAGGTATTTATCCATTGGAGCAGGTGGAAATTGATCGACGTCACTCACACAGACCGGTGTAAAGTTTCATCGCTTATACTGTACAAGAGCCTTCTCCCACATGTTATCAGTCACAGGAGGGTAGTTCTGCCCTGTAGCTTGATACATCTCATTTTATACTGTAACATATTTTGTACATTGGCATACATTTTTTCCACTACACAATTTCAACGTCTGTGTCAGATTATAAACTGACGTATGGTCCATTGCCTCCCCCAGGGAACTAGACATAGGTGTGAATCACATTATGTGGCAATAAACAGCGTACCTGTACTGTTACGGTGTAAAAGACATCATCGATGTACTGTAATAATAAGCATCGTAGTGGATAGTGTGATCAATTTTAGCAATTTTATTGTAATTTCAGCACTGACCAATGTTGCGGCAGTATGTTTGTCAGTTTCTGTATAATCGCTAAACAGCTCCTCCACTACTTTGCGAGTACCATCACAAACGAAAGTAGATGACAGTGCATTGTTAATTCTCGAACATATACACCAAAGTACACTAACAGTGACTTACATATTTCTAGCACTTCGACCATAGTGCGTAACTTACGATCTTTCTCTATGTGGATGGGAGTCACAGGGCATTCTCGCATTCTTAGGATAAAGATAGAGACCGAAAGATCTCCTCGCACTGTCTTTGACCAAGGCTCCTTGCAGCTGACCAGAAGTAGACCGCTACATTCCACCTTTTGTGTAGTAGTACGAACTGTGGCTGTAACTGCTGTCGCCCACCCATCCAAGAGCACACGATTTCTCCACATGCAAAAATGTCAAGGAGGTTTGTACCCCCTACAGTAGATATGAAACTGTTGTGATGATATAACATACGGTTAGGAACAAGAAACGGGTGGTTTTTAAACATGATGGAGCTCCAGACAGACGGAGTTTGCTACGTTTTACGTAAATCAACTGCGCTAGCAATTCTGAAGTATTGTTCTAGTGTCTGGGGTCATTACCAATAAGGTATTCGTAAGAGGGAAAAGGCTACAGTGTTCTGCACTTGAAACACGCTATTATGTTAGATCATTGTGGTTTCCAACCTGTTAGTCATATGAAATGCAACGCTGTTACTACTTAAATGTAAGAAATATATTTCCATGGCGTTATGCATTCTCCTTGCATGTTCCTCAACGATAAACTATCGTGATAAACTGTAAAATGAAAAACTACTTCCTTGAAACGTAGTTTCCCTGTGATACACGTACAAAACAGCTTTCCAGAGGTGTATAGCCCCCACTATTCACATCCAATCACGGCTCAGAAATTATACTATGCTGGCACCAGCCCTATATAAACTAATCTTTAGGAACGGGGAATTCCTCTTGCAAAGAAAGGAACAAACGCATAGTAGCGGTGTTTGGTATGTGAAATGAAACATCATTCCGCCACTAACTTCGTAAACAGTCCATCTTTCAAGCAGATGTGTATCTGGAGATTGTAGTACCTCACAAACACCTGTCGCTAACTTAGAATCACCGTAGTTATGTAACTGAAGACTCGATTTTATGTTCAAGATGCGGTAGGGGAATGTTGTACATCGCATAAATCTTTGCTCACCTAGAGGAAAGTGTCGAAACAGGATGTAAGTTAAAGATCACAAGTAGACTACAATCTGACCTATACAAGCATGACTCACGCCGCGTCCTCACACCTTTAGTTCTGCCAGTACCTCGTCTCCTACCCTCCAACCTTCACAGAAGCTCTTCTACGAGTTTGAGTCCTGGTCTGGCACACAGTTTTAATCTCCCAGGAAGTTTCATATCAGCGCACACTCCGCTGCAGGGTGAAAATCTCTTTCTGGAAACATCCCCCAGACTGTGGCTAAGCCATGTCTCCGCAATATCCATTCTTCCTGGAGTGCTAATTCTGCGAGGTTTTCAGAAGTGCTTCTGTGAAGTTTGGAAGGTAGGAGACGAGGTACGGCAGAAGTAAAGCCGTGAAGACAGGGCGTGAGTCGTGCTTGGGTAGCTCAGATGTTACAGCAACTGCCCGCGAAATGCAAAGTCCCGAGTTTGGTTGGTTGGCGGGGGGAGGGGAAGGGACCAAACTGCGAGGTAATCGGTCCTTTTTTCCCAGTAAAATAATGACACAAGCGGAAGAAGAAAAGGAAGGAGACGTACAGTACGGTAACAGGAGAAAGGAAGAACCAGAAGAACGACAGAAGGATAACCAATACTAGTATGGACAAAACAGGAAAAGAAAACCACATAGAGAAGGAAGAAACAGGGAGAAAGGGGAAAAACAAGAGAGCAGATGACTGTGGCTGGCCGACCACGAGAATAAAAAGGAACATCCAGCTACTCTGCGTCATATTAAAATGTCCACCCTAAGAGCATTAGAGTGCAGAACACAAAGGGGCAAAGGACATGCTCTAAAACTTATATAGAATGATGAAACACACCGTCACGTATGAAATAAAACTAAATTAGCCGATGAGGCGTTGTCAGCTAAAATTAATGACAACAAGTCCGGGAACTCCAGAGTCTGTTGCAGGGCAGCCAAAGAAAGAGAGCTCACCGAGATATGGGCCACTGCCAGCCGGGCGCAGCACAGAGGTGGGACATCACGGTGCAGGAGGTAGCCGTGTGTCACCCAAGCAAAACCAATGCAGAGCCAGCAGAGAAACACAAAGTCCCAGCGAGAGGCCGGCGTGGAGGACTGCCACACATTCATAGTCTCCTTAATGGCATGTAGTTTGTTGTGAGTGATGGGGTTATGACATTTTGTCTCCAAAAGCTGCAAAACCTTAGCGCGTAGTACTGAATGCAGGTCAGCTGAAGAGACGCCGATCTGCATAAGAGGTTTCCACCATATTTTATCGTAGATAAACCTGCAAGGAGAATGTATGCCCTGCGATTGAAATATATATCTTAAATTCAGGTAGTAACAGCGTTGCATTTCGTGTGACTAACAGGACGGAAATCGCAATGATCTAACATTATAGCGTGTTTTAAGTGAAGAACATTATAGCCTTAGGAGCTCCACTCCAAGTTTAAACGCAGCCAAAACCTCTCAGACAAACAGAAGCTAAACGATGTCAAAGTTAGCGTAAGGAGGGCTATGCGTGAAGCGTTCATTGAATTCGAAAGTAAAATTCTATGTACCGACTTGACAGAAAATCCTAGGAAGTTCTGGTCTTACGTTAAATCAGTAAGTGGCTCGAAACAGCATATCCAGACACTACGGGATGATGATGGCATTGAAACAGAGGATGACACGCGTAAAGTTGAAATACTAAACACCTTTTTCCAAAGCTGTTTCACAGAGGAAGACCGCACTGCAGTTCCTTCTCTAAATCCTCGCACAAACGAAAAAATGGCTGACATCGAAATAAGTGTCCAAGGAATAGAAAAGCAACTGGAATCACTCAATAGAGGAAAGTCCACTGGACCTGACGGGATACCAATTCGATTCTACACAGAGTACGCGAAAGAACTTGCCCCCCTTCTAACAGCCGTGTACCGCAAGTCTCTATTGGAACGGAGGGTTCCAAATGATTGGAAAAGAGCACAGATAGTCCCAGTCTTCAAGAAGGGTCGTCGAGCAGATGCGCAAAACTATAGACCTATATCTCTGACGTCGATCACTTGTAGAATTTTAGAACATGTTTTTTGCTCGCGTATCATGTCATTTCTGGAAACCCAGAATCTACTATGTAGGAATCAACATGGATTCCGGAAACAGCGATCGTGTGAGACCCAACTCGCCTTATTTGTTCATGAGACCCAGAAAATATTAGATACAGGCTCCCAGGTAGATGCTATTTTTCTTGACTTCCGGAAGGCGTTCGATACAGTTCCGTACTGTCGCCTGATAAACAAAGTAAGAGCCTACGGAATATCAGACCAGCTGTGTGGCTGGATTGAAGAGTTTTTAGCAAACAGAACACAGCATGTTGTTATCAATGGAGAGACGTCTACAGACGTTAAAGTAACGTCTGGCGTGCCACAGGGGAGTGTTATGGGACCATTGCTTTTCACAATATATATAAATGACTTAGTAGATAGTGTCGGAAGTTCCATGCGGCTTTTCGCGGATGATGCTGTAGTATACAGAGAAGTTGCTGCATTAGAAAATTGTAGCGAAATACAGGAAGATCTGCAGCGGATAGGCACTTGGTGCAGGGAGTGGCAACTGACCCTTAACATAGACAAATGTAATGTATTGCGAATACATAGAAAGAAGGATCCTTTATTGTATGATTATATGATAGCGGAACAAACACTGGTAGCAGTTACTTCTGTAAAATATCTGGGAGTATGCGTACGGAACGATTTGAAGTGGAATGATCATATAAAACTAATTGTTGGTAAGGCGGGTACCAGGTTGAGATTCATTGGGAGAGTGCTTAGAAAATGTAGTCCATCAACAAAGGAGGTGGCTTACAAAACACTCGTTCGACCTATACTTGAGTATTGCTCATCAGTGTGGGATCCGTACCAGGTCGGGTTGACGGAGGAGATAGAGAAGATCCAAAGAAGAGCGGCGCGTTTCGTCACTGGGTTATTTGGTAACCGTGATAGCGTTACGGAGATGTTTAATAAACTCAAGTGGCAGACTCTGCAAGAGAGGCGCTCTGCATCGCGGTGTAGCTTGCTCGCCAGGTTTCGAGAGGGTGCGTTTCTGGATGAGGTATCGAATATATTGCTTCCCCCTACTTATACTTCCCGAGGAGATCACGAATGTAAAATTAGAGAGATTAGAGCGCGCACGGAGGCTTTCAGACAGTCGTTCTTCCCGCGAACCATACGCGACTGGAACAGGAAAGGGAGGTAATGACAGTGGCACGTAAAGTGCCCTCCGCCACACACCGTTGGGTGGCTTGCGGAGTATCAATGTAGATGTAGATGTAGATGTAGAATGTGTTGTTGCTCTCTCTTACCAATACCTTGTTGGTAATGACCCCAGACACTAGAATAGTATTTCAGAATTGCTAGCGCAGTTGATTTAAGTAAAACGTAGCAAACTCCGTCTGTCTGGAACTCTATAATGCATGAAAACAATCCGTTTCTTGTTCCTAACAGTCTGTTACATCATCAAAACAGTTTCATATCTACTGTACACCGATAATGGGTGCTAACCTCCCCGACATTCCCGCATGTGGAGAAATCTTGTGCTCTTGTATGGGTGGGGGACAGCAGTTAACAGCCTTGGTTTGTACTGCTCCTACATGAAAGGTGGAATGTATTAGTCTACTTCTGGTCAGATGCAAGGAGCCTTGGTCAAAGACAGTGCGAGGAGATCTTTCGGTGTCTATCTTTATCCTAAGAATGTGAGAATGCCCTGTGACTCCCATCCACATAGAGAAAGATCGTAAGTTACACACTATGATCGAAGTGCTCAGATATGCAGGTCACTGTTGGTATACCTTGTTGTATATGTTCTAGAATTAACAACGAATGAACATAACTGCACTGTCATCCACTTTCATTCAGGATGGTACTCAAAAAGTAGTAGAGGGGCTGTTTAGTGGTAGTACAGATAATGACAAGCATACTGCCTCATCATTGGTCAGTGCTGAATTTACAATAACATTGCTAAAAATTGACCACACTGTCAACTATGATGCTTATTATTACAGTACATTGATGATATCTTTTCCATCGCAACAGTACAAAAAATGATTCAAATGGCTCTGAGCACTATGGGACTTAACTGCTGTGGTAATCAGTCCCCTAGAACTTAGAACTACTTAAACCTAACTAACCTAAGGACATCACACACATCCATGCCCGAGGCAGGTTCCTGACTGTAGCGCCTTGAACCGCTCGGCCCAACAGTACAGCTACGCTGTTTATTACCACATAATGTTATTTACACCATGTGATGTCTAGTTTCCTGGGGGAGTCAATGAACCAAACGTGTTAATGTCAGTTTATAATCTGACAGACATTGAAATCGTGGAGGAAAACAATGTATGGCAGTGTACAAAGTGTGTTATAGTAGAAAAGACAATGTATCAAACAACAAAACAATGTCCCCTCTCCTGCGACTGATAATATGTGGGAGAAGGTTCTTGTACAGTATAGGCGATGAAACTTTACACCGGTCTGTGTGAGCGACGTCGATCACTTTCCACCTGCTCCAATGGATAAATACCTGTATATTCAATAGGATCGTCGCATATGCTCGATGCCGGCACGTGGATGGTATTCGTTTTCGATATAACGGAAGAGAGAGATGCGGTAAAAATCTATCGGATGAAAATAACAGAGGTTTTACAGTTCGTAATTTTCCTCTGCTAGATGGTACAGAATACCGAAGCTAAAATTTTTGGCGATACACGTGATTGGATCCTGAGGGACATAGATCTGCTTCTATGTTGAGTCTTCCTAATTTTCTGAGCAGGGAACACCCCCAAAACTGATCGTACTGTCGTGTTGCAGTAGCAGGCTTCATTTGACACTGACCGTTACACATCGTACACTGGTGGCAGAGCTACGACAACATGTTCCAAAGTCCACCGAGTGGTCAAAACACGCTCATGTAGCATTAACTCAGCTCACTATGCTTGTACACAGGTTGCAGATGTGGTGACTATTGCTCACTCCGACTTCTGAGTAAAATTTCTGAAACTGATCTCGCTATCAACCGCAGTGTACCTTACATTACATCGCTCCATATCAGTGGTGGCTTTCCAATCCTGACCATCCACTCAGTATGCTGTTGATTAGCGCATAATGACCGTCACCACTCCGTTGAGATGGAGGGAACCTTGATGGAACATTGGACATCCGCTACTTGTTGTTGTGGCACACGGGTTTCAATGCAGAGGTCATCACCTTAACAAAGTTGTTTTGAAGCGCTCCTCATTGCTACAGACTCGTACTATTTCCATATGCTCCGATACCCTACACATGTTTTTATTTATTTTTAATTTTTTTTCTCCAATAAGACAACAGTACCTCTTTTTGTATGCGCTACCTCATGCACGTTGTGAACAGCATCTTCCGGCGATGTCAACACTGGAATAGTAGTCATGTCATGACTACCAAATGAAGGAACAATACTTTTTCGAAATGGAGTACCGAGACATCCGCTACAATTTCGATGGGAGGATGAGTTTAACTGTACAGGTAACCACCTTCCAATAGTTATTGGAAGCTCTCTACAATACCGCAAACTCTTGCAGTTACCATATGTTGGTCTTCCACATTATTTTCAATGAGAAACTCCATGTTTGTGTTTTATTGCTACCCGCCTGTGGTTAGGTAGCAGTATAGTTTATCCCATGCGATGTTCACTTTTCTGTGAGAGCAAGAGAATCAAGACGTCTTAATGTTGGTTGAGCATCAGCTAACACTGATCTCTACAGATCTCTTTGTGTTGGTAGAAAAAACAAAGTGTATGGTGGTGTACACTGATTGGGTGTGTTACAGCCGAAAAAAGCGATACATTAAACTGCGTATGAAGGAGAAATACAGGAACCAACTCGTGTGATTGGATATGGTCATCCTACAGTACAGGTGATGAAATTTTACACCGGTCTGTGGAAGCGACTTTGATCATGAACCACCTGCTCCATTGAACCAATACCCATATATTAAACAGGATTGCCACATATGTTTGAGTGATAGACATGAATGCACACTGAGAGACATAGATCTCCCTCGGACTACCTTTATGTAGGTTGGAGATTTTTCACAAAATCTTCGTCCTTCCTCCATGTATGTGTGATGTGTAGTTCTTCCTAATTTTCCTAACAAGAAACACCACTGTAACTGCTCATACTCTCTCTTCTACTACCTCGAGTTGCAAGAGACAGCTTCGTCTGGGCTGGGCTGTACATGGTTTGCGGAATGATGACACCGTGTTCCCATTTCCACTGAGTGGTCAAAACGCGCTCCTCGCGAATTAACTCAGCTCGCCCTGTTTCCCCAAAGGTTGCACAAGGTCTTAGATATGGAGCTCTCCGAGGTCTGTACAGGTCCTCAAATTGGGACAAACACATGGACTAAGCTACAAGGAGGGCGGGGCAGAGATTGAGGAGCAGTTACAAGATGCAGTGGGACTGTCTAAAAACAGCAATAGATTTCTTGGTGTATGGGATTGGTAGCACATAGGTTTGAGGTAAAAACGTGACTCTTTTCGAAATACGAGAGTGGGACGAATATGATTCACCACTGCTTGTAATCATTAAAAGACGTCTCCGCAGGAATAGATAGACTTGATTCCAAATTGCAGACTACATTTCGGGCAGCATTTCTGCCTGGAAGGGTAACACTATCTGTGACTGTGTGTGCCTGTAGACTCAAGACCACTTTTTATGTAGGGTGATAGTAACATAGGTGTTACAATCGTGATTCTTAATGGCGCGGTCCTTACGCGAAATGTACGTTGTGAGTTGTAGAATCGCTCTGTGGTCAGCTTCAGATGTCATTTGTCAATCGTGTTCCTCGAAAAGAAAGTCATGTTCCGTCCATGGACTCCATGTTGTCCTTTTTGGCGAGTTTAATCTGACTGCTAAAAAAAAAACTCGCCATACAAAGTGACTCTTTTGATCAATTTAATTAATTAGTCTATCAAACTAATATAAATCATGTGCCGCCTGGCTGGTGGAAGAGATGGCTAGGGTGCCATGGATTGATCCTTGACAAGCGTTTCTTTCGTTTTTCTTTTTTTTTTCTTTGCGGCGATATCTCTTAATTAAATTTCAATCCCCCACCTACACAGGGGGAGATAGGCTCTCACGATTTGTTTCGTAAACGCTAGTATGATATAGCATAGCACTGGTAAAAGGGGACCTGGCACAGTGTGCAAAACAGGTAAGTTCTCTTGAATTACAACTTCTTGCTGTCAAACGTTATATGAATGTGTTTTTTTCCGACATGAGTGCCAGTGGTGTAAAAAATTGTCTGAAGGTTTTGTAATAAAGACACTGAAGGCGAGAGATGTCGTGTAATTTGTTCAACAAACTGGATGGATTTGCTTGGAGTTTAAATTCTCGCTTTTTCTTTAATCTGATGGCGGTTTCAGAGTAACGAGGACATTCTGCGGTGATCGGTAGCTTTCGCATCAAAACAGTCTTAAGTTTCCTGATTTCATGCCAAGCGGACGTGTCTCTGCTAATCATCAGTTATTGATGGTGGTGCACGTCGATGGACGTCACAAAATAATTAGATGCGACTGCCGTCGAACATAAAAACAATAACTATTTTGCTCAAAAAACTAAAAGAAAATGGACTTTACCAATTTTGGTGGAATGAGGAAATTTATTATTGCCCAAATGTGTATTGCTTTTTTTTAACAGATGCTTAATTATAGATGCATTGATATCAGATACAATTGTTCTCCATCGCCGAATGGCGGGCTGCTGTGAGCGAGGATGAGGGGGTCGTGTCAACTGCGGTGGTCGCCGACACAGCTTCTCTCTGTCCCAGGGGCGGCGTGAGGGGGCTCTGTTGCTATATTTTAAATGAACAAGTTGCACTTGATGTGGCCGTCTTTTTGTATCTCTCACTGTTTAGTTGACTGTTCATGCTATTGAGGCCAGATAGTAGAAAGCCGAGTACGGGTAGTGTTCTTAGAGGGTGGTAGCAGGTTCATGAGACGCTCGGCGAAGTATCGTAGAGGAGGGGAGGGGGAATGTGAATGTGAGGGGAAGCGAGAAGGCCTAGGTTTTCGGCAGTTTGTGATTGTACTTAGAGAAGAATGCACATCCAACTACCAACCCTCTGCACACTGCAATCTTTTAGGATGACAATTTTCCCCCCAGTACATGTGCTGCATTATGACCCATTCATTACAAGTGCTAGTTTTTTCACGACAATTTCCAAGTGTAATTGGAACTGTGACACTTTTTTTTTCCTCCTGTTGTGGTTAACATGTATTGGCTTCGATTACCTGGTCTGCAGTATGGTTTTTGAGCCGGCATCTGTAGTAAACTCTGTCATGAAATCGCGATAGATACTGTATTCTTAGAGGTAATACACTTTTTGCGCTCCTCTCTGTCCAACACCAGCCTCTTGTCAGTTGAATGTATTTCCCACCAAAAGGATAAAGATAGCATCTTACACACCCGCCTTTTTTCCCTCCACCTTGTAGGTGTAGGGTAAAGTTTTAGTGTGTCTGTCGCTAGTGTCGAGTGGTATTGAGACATTTTTTTCCAGAATGATAACATAAATTGTATGGTATCGTCAGTTTTTGAGTAGTATTGCGATTTTATGTAGTCCTTGTGTAGCACTATGCATATTGTTGTTTAACTAGGCCTGATATTTGTGATAAATTATGTAATTAGGATCGATCTTCGGGTCAGTTTCCCAATCAAAAATAAAAAAGTACAGTAACCCAACTTTCCTCTCCCGCATCTGGACAGTTTTCATGTGTTCGGGGTTGCATTTGGGCTTTCCACTTGCTAGAATCAGGGTTCGAGTCCCAGAAAGATTACAGCCATTTCTAATTTCCTGTCAATACCAAATATCTCTGGTGGTTTAATTGTGTTTGGGGGGGGGGGGGGTTACACTTAGGTTCTCTGCCCAGGAGGACCAGGGTTTGAGTCCCAGAAAGCATACTGCCAATTTAGTTTCCCACCAATTCTCGGATGGGGTGGGGGGTGGAGTGGGATTTCAGCAAAGCCCTGGGACAAAGAAATCCCCACGAATATTCGAAATTCCTATCAAAATTCGAAATTCTTATCAAAATTTGAAATTCCCGCCAAAGAGTGGGTTTGGTGTGTGTGTGGGGGGGGGGGGGGTTAGGGATGGGATGGTTGCTGGTGGCTGGGGCACACGTGCAGGCTGAGAAAAACATGTGATGTCATCCAGGGGCGTGGGTGACGTGGTAGGGGGCGGGGCTGGGCAGGGGAGGTCAGGGATAGGGGTGATAATTGACCAATTTAATTAATTTGCATATCAATTTGATATCAAAATTGCACTGAGGCCGCCATATCCCTACTACTGGCACGGACAGAATCAGTCCGCGGGGTTAACGACAAAGGTAGCTTTCCTGGCCAGCTTGGATGTGGCTCTTAGGCGGTTTCCAAAACCCACTACGTGGATACTACACTGGTACCCAAGTCACACCTCAGTTACACGAATTGCAAACATTTAGGAAAAGAAACTTTTGCTCACTTTCACAAAAGTACACTACACGCTGACATTTTGTGTACAAGTATGTGGTCATGGGGATAACGGCTTGACGGTAGGAAGCTGAAATACACTCCTGGAAATGGAAAAAAGAACACATTGATACCGGTGTGTCAGTCCCACCATACTTGCTCCGGACACTGCGAGAGGGCTGTACAAGCAATGATCACACGCACGGCACAGCGGACACACCAGGAACCGCGGTGTTGGCCGTCGAATGGCGCTAGCTGCGCAGCATTTGTGCACCGCCGCCGTCAGTGTCAGCCAGTTTGCCGTGGCATACGGAGCTCCATCGCAGTCTTTAACACTGGTAGCATGCCGCGACAGCGTGGACGTGAACCGTATGTGCAGTTGACGGACTTTGAGCGAGGGCGTATAGTGGGCATGCGGGAGGCCGGGTGGACGTACCGCCGAATTGCTCAACACGTGGGGCGTGAGGTCTCCACAGTACATCGATGTTGTCGCCAGTGGTCGGCGGAAGGTGCACGTGCCCGTCGACCTGGGACCGGACCGCAGCGACGCACGGATGCACGCCAAGACCGTAGGATCCTACGCAGTGCCGTAGGGGACCGCACCGCCACTTGCCAGCAAATTAGGGACACTGTTGCTCCTGGGGTATCGGCGAGGACCATTCGCAACCGTCTCCATGAAGTTGGGCTACGGTCCCGCACACCGTTAGGCCGTCTTCCGCTCACGCTCCAACATCGTGCAGCCCGCCTCCAGTGGTGTCGCGACAGGCGTGAATGGAGGGACGAATGGAGACGTGTCGTCTTCAGCGATGAGAGTCGCTTCTGCCTTGGTGCGAATGATGGTCGTATGCGTGTTTGGCGCCGTGCAGGTGAGCGCCACAATCAGGACTGCATACGACCGAGGCACACAGGGTCAACACCCGGCATCATGGTGTGGGGAGCGATCTCCTACACTGGCCGTACACCACTGGTGATCGTCGAGGGGACACTGAATAGTGCACGGTACATCCAAACCGTCATCGAACCCATCGTTCTACCATTCCTAGACCGGCAAGGGAACTTGCTGTTCCAACAGGACAATGCACGTCCGCATGTATCCCGTGCCACCCAACGTGCTCTAGAAGGTGTAAGTCAACTACCCTGGCCAGCAAGATCTCCGGATCTGTCCCCCATTGAGCATGTTTGGGACTGGATGAAGCGTCGTCTCACGCGGTCTGCACGTCCAGCACGAACGCTGGTCCAACTGAGGCGCCCGGTGGAAATGTCATGGCAAGCCGTTCTACAGGACTACATCCAGCATCTCTACGATCGTCTCCATGAGGGAATAGCAGCCGGCATTGCTGCGAAAGGTGGATATACACTGTACTAGTGCCGACATTGTGCATGCTCTGTTGCCTGTGTCTATGTGCCTGTGGTTCTGTCAGTGTGATCATGTGATGTATCTGACCCCAGGAATGTGTCAATAAAGTTTCCCCTTCCTGGGACAATGAATTCACGGTGTTCTTATTTCAATTTCCAGGAGTGTATAACAGCTAGTAGATTCTCACTGTCTTTACATTAAAATTATACGTCGTGTCTTGTTATCATAATCCCAGATCAGGAATGGGAAAATTAAAAGAAAATTGAACGAGGAGATTAGCTTCCTAGCTCACCCGTTCTCCATTCAGGAGCTACAAGATGCCATCAAAGATTTGAAAAACAATAAGGCCGCTGGCCTCGACGATCTGAGATCTGAGCAAATAAAACATTTTGGACCGGGAGTACAAGCATGGATCCTAGAGCTAATGAATAACTGTATTACAACAATGCAAATTCCTAAACTGTGGAGGAAAGCCCGGGTTATTGCGTTACTAAAACCAGGGAAAGACCCAGCTGAAGCTAAAAATTTCCGGCCTGTCTCACTGCTTTGTCATTTATTTAAAGTGCTGGAGCGAATGATCCTCAAACGCATAGCTGATTATGTGGACAAAGTCCTCATTAACGAACAAGCTGGATTCCGACCAGGAAAATCATGCTGTGGCCAAATCCTGAATATCACACAGTACATCGAAGACGGCTATCAGAGAGGTGAAGTAACTGGGGTCGCATTCCTGGATCTCAGTGCTGCATATGACACAGTTAACCATAAGTTGCTTACCCAGAAAGTGTATAATGTCACTAAGGACTACACCCTTTCTATGTTCGTGCAATGTATGCTACAGAACAGACGCTACTATGTAACCTTACAATCTAAAAACAGCCGATGGAGGACACAGAAAAATGGACTTGCACAGGGCAGTGTTTTGGCTCCAATATTATTTAACATCTATACCAATGATCTTCCCACCAGCCACCAGACACGAATGTTCATATATGCTGATGATGCAGCAGTGGCCACACAGGATAAAACCTTTGAACAAGTGGAGGAGAATCTCACAGGAGCCTTAACAGAACTTGCTACCTATTACGACGGCAATAATCTCAAACCAAACCCCAGTAAATCACAAGTATCCGCCTTCCATCTTAGGAGCAAACAAGCCAAACGGAAACTCCGAGTCATGTGGCAAGGGGAAGAGCTGAAACATACAAACAGCCCAAAATACCTGGGAGTAACATTGGACAGAGCACTTACTTTTAAGCAGCACTGTCACAACACTAAAAAGAAGGTCTGTGCCAGGAACAACATACTGCGGAAGCTAACAGGTTCATCGTGGGGAGCTCAACCACATGTTTTGCGCACCACAGGTCTGGTGCTGAGTATCTCAGCTGCGGAATATGCGGCGCCAGTTTGGAGGAACTCTGCCCACGCTAAGCAAGTTGATGTCGCCGTAAACGAAACTGTACGTATTGCCACAGGATGCCTCAAACCAACTCCCACAGACATCATTTACCCCATCATAGGCATAGCACCACCCACTATCCGCAGACAAGTAGCCGCCGAGATCGAAAGATCAAAACAAAAGAATGATCCTCGACACCCGATGTATATGCACCGAAAACAACGTGTCCGGCTGAAATCCCGCAGGAGTTTCATGGAAACTACTGAAGAGCTCGCCACCAAGCCCGTCGCAAGGCGGCTATCTCTCTGGGAAGAAATGGTGCCACACTCCACAATGGAACTACTTGAGGAGGGATCTGCAGGATTTCAACTACCTTTTACAACTTGGAGGTCATTAAACCGGCTGCGCACTGGAGTAACTGGGTGCAAATCAAACCTATTTAAATGGGGTTACAGTGATAGCGATAGGTGTGAATGCGGAGCAATACAGGACTTGGACCACCTACTGATCTGCCCAGACATGTCTATGACATGCACTAAAGATGATATTTTGAAAGTCAATGACAAAGCAATCTACGTTGCTAATTACTGGGAAGGGAAGATATAATTGGTGCATCCGGACACGGAAGAAGAAGAAATAATCCCAAACTGATGAGTATAATCGTGACTAGGCCATGTGAAGTATTGTATCTGTGAAATATTATACATGTATATTTCATGAATTTACTGTGAGAAGGCTATTTCAAGTTTAAGTTGACCTGCTACCTGGCGGCACTATATTTTGCTACTGACACTGTCTAAATCAAATTTATTTTGTTAATTTGTTCTGTTAAAAATAAAAAATGAATGATGTTATTCCAAGACATGTACATATAGAACTGCTAGGTCACTAACTTATGCCAGTTTTTCGAGAGATTTCGAAGTGGCCACCACGCCATTGTACAAATAAGAAGACGCTCTCTTTTGGACAGAGATGTTTGGAGGTGCCAATGGAAGACTTGATCCTTTGTTTGCAGCACGTGGTATAACGGTCGCACAGTGGCGTGATAACTTTTCTTTGTACTGTTGTAACAATTTCAAAATATGAATTAATCATTTTGGAAACTATGAAAACAAATTAATGGTATGTAATTGACTGCCGGTGATCGCATCATCGGGAAATCTCAAATATCTTTTACAGAGCAGTGGAAGAAAGTCTAGTTACAGCGTCAATGATTCTGAATGTGGAACTTCTAAAAGTGCATCAGGGCATCCCATCAGTTAACCATGTCAAATACGTTCACAACCACGTGCCGATGGGTGGCTAAGGTAGAAGAAAAAGAAGGCACAGCCACTCTAGCAAGAACGACTGTGTGCGGAAGGTCTATGGGGATCCATAAGTGTGGAACCATCCTTCGGAAACAATAACAGGTGGGTAAACAGAAATTTGAAGCAAAGTAGTGTTATATTGGAGAATCGGAAAACCTGTGAGGCTATGTTAACAACGTTGTGGTCATTTTGTAAATCACTACTGGATGTGTCCAGAATGAGATTTTCACTCTGCAGCGGAGTGTGCGCTGATATGAAACTTCCTGGCAGATTAAAACTGTGTGCCCGACCGAGACTCGAACTCGGGACCTTTGCCTTTCGCGGGCAAGTGCTCTACCAACTTTTTTTTATTTTTTTATTTTATTTTATTTTTTTTCTTTATTTTTATTTTTTTTTTAATTAAAGAGTGTTCAGTTATGAGTAGGTGGAGACAAGGCGGGCAGGGGTCGGAACCCGAGGTCCGGCCGCGATGTCTCCCCCCTCCCGTCCCTGAATCACTCCCTCAAAGTAGCTTTTATATTTATTTTTATTTTATTATTAAGATTTTTTTTTTAGCAGGAACAGGGTAAATTAACAAAAGATCTTTATTGGTACAAGCTTAAATACAACAGAAATGCCATCCTTCCGGCAAAAATAACATAGGACATTATACTCGTGCCAGGCGAGCAATTGTTTTTTTTTTGTTTTTATGAACAAGGTGTAGGAAAAAAAGAATAATAATCCTGATGTAAGCAAGAGGTGTGAAGCAATATACAGTGGAGTGAGGGAAAATCCACTGTGTTCTGGTATAGTGCATAAACGAAAGGAGGCGCGTGTCCATGCGCCTACTCCACTGTGGGTTACAATATATAAAGTAGCGCGGGGAGTCTCAGATGCCAGCAGGGGGGGCGGGAGTGTTGTCGGCGTGTGGCATCATCCAACTGAGCGGGGGTGACGTAAAGATCGCATGTAGGTAATTGGCGAAGGAGGCGCGGTAGCGCGGTCGGTGTTCGACTTGACTGTGGGCGGTTTGTAAGTACTGCCAGAAATCAAGGCGTGATTTGTCGCCATCATTATACATGTAGGTGATTGTCCACCCCTTGACCCATACAATTGCATGATTTTTGGCGGCGGGGAAATAAGTATTCTCAGGATGGATAAAAGTCCATGGGTCAATCGAGTCCGGCGGAACACGGAGGTAACAGGCAACGAACTGTCGGGCCAGTTTCCAGACGTCACTGGTGGCAGCACAAGTCAGTTGATGGACATCGTCATCCACGAGGTGGCAAATGGAACAAAGTGGAGAGTCCAGTAGTCCGACGGCGTGAAGGCGATGATTTGTGGCGAATTTTTCATTTGCGACTTGGTACCATGTTGCCCGGACGTGGGAGGGAAGAAAAGGCTGGTGGATATGACACCAAACCGTGGGCCACCGCTTGGACGGATGTCTGACTTCAATATTGTTGCTGGATATGGAACGAAGCAGTGGGGTGTAAAAATCTTTAGGTTGAGGAGAACGCGTGGTCGGTAAGTGTGTGTGAGCGTAACTGAAGTCGACGATGAAATCATAAATGTGCGCCAGATGGTGCTTGATGTGTCCTACTGGTACTGGTGGTGTTATGGTTGCGGGTACAAGAATTTCCAGCAAGCTGCGCGTAAGGGAGGTGCCCCCGTGCCACTACTTGTGCATGGTGGACATGTACAAGGACGCCGCTCGGAGTCGCACATTGACAAGGCCGAGGCCTCCCGCTCGCGTGGGAAGGGTGAGCGTGTCGTAGCGGGACCTTAAAGAGCGTACCGGCCGTAAGGAAGTATCCGAAGGCAGCCTGGAGGCTGCGTCCAATTGTTGATGGCAGCGGGAGGAACTGTGCGATGTGGACCATTCTGGACGCCACATACTGATTGAGGTATTGGACACGTTGTAAAGAATCGAGTCGTCGGAGAAGATTTTGTCTCACCGTCGTGCGGATAGTTTGCAATGCACGCCGAAAATTGATGGCAGCGGAGCGGCGCACGGTGGAGGTGAAAATAATACCAAGGTATCGTAGTTTTTGTACACACGGGAGAGGTGCTAAGTCGGCGTGTGAGAGGCCGCGTCCAATGGACATCGCCGCGGATTTAGCCACATTCATGGTACTGCCCGCTGCAGTGCCGTACGTTGATAGCAAATCAAGTACCGTGTGTGTTTCACTCCGTGAGCGGATCAAGAGGAGGAGGTCGTCCGCATACGCACGACATTTAAAACTGTGCTGTCACAGGGTGAGACCAGAAAGGTGGCTAGTCAGACTCCCGATGAGTGGCTCCCGGCTCATGGCATAGAGTAGGGTCGAAAGTGGGCAGCCTTGCCGTACGGAACGCCGGATAGCCACTGGTCCCGCCACACGGCCATTAACCTGAATCAGCGATTCGGCTGTGCCGTACAGGCGCCGGATAACGTCGATAAAGGCTGGTGGAAAACCCATACGGTTCATCACTGAGAAGAGAAAAAGATGCCGCACTTTGTCGAATGCGCTGCCAAAATCAATGGCAACCACTGCGGCGCGGAGTTTGCACGCCGCTGCCAGTGCAATTAAATCGCGATATTCTCCTGTGGCCGTTTGTATATTAACTGAGCCGCCCGGAGTTGTCTGTTCCGGGGATAGAATGCTAGGCAGGACCTTGCGGCATCGCGTTGCCAGTAGGCGTGTAAAAATTTTATAGTCTGCGTTTAGCAAGGTCAGGGGACGGTAATGTGCTGTCGTCACGCCTGGTGTCGGTTTGTGGATGGGTATAGTAATTCCCGTGACGAAGGACGGCGGTACGGCGTTCCCCATCGTCAGCAGTTCGTGGAACATCATTGTCCACCGTGACGCCATTAGTGTGAGGAAAGCGCGAGAAAATTCTATCGGCAATCCGTCGACACCAGGTGACTTATTCAGGGCGCCTTTTTTGATGGCATCGTGGACTTCGTCACGCGTAATTGGCTCCATCATCTCGTCCGCTTCGTCGTTGGTAAGGGTGCGAGTTACGTGTAGTAAACACAGACTCCTCAGCGTGGTTGTCGGTGGTCTCCTCCTGGTACATTGTGCGGTAGTGGTCGACAAAGGCACTGACGATTTCGGCCTGGCAAGTGACGTGCTGGCCGTGACAGGTGTTGATCTCGGTGATGAGTTGTTGTCGTCGATGTTTCCTGTCGGAGGCGATATGATGCATGGTGGGATGTTCTTGTTCCGCTGAATCTTGACATCGGGTTCGCACCATAGCCCCCTGCAGTCTACGGCGTGTCAACGTTACAATTTGCGCCTTAATCCTGCTGCGTTCCCTCTGGGTGTCGGGGGTGGGCGGTTGGGCGTCCAGGTCGCGGAGAACGGCGTAGAAATAGTCGGTAGTGTGCCGGCGCCACGCAGCTACTTCCTTTCCATACTGTATCAAAGTACGGCGAATGGCAGGTTTGGCACATTCCAGCCACCAGGTCAAGGTCGTGCAGTATGTAGGTAAGCGACGTTCACAGGTGGCCCATGTCTCGGTAACACGTTGAAGACATTCGGGATCATTAAGATGGGTGGTGTTTAGCTTCCACGGTGCACGACTACGCCAGACCACTTGTTTGGGGAAGAGAATGTTGCAGATGTAGGCGCAGTGGTCCGAAAAGGCCAGGGGTCAAAGTTCTGCACCTTGGACTGCAGGTGTGAGTTCCCGAGAGACGTAAATTCTATCAAGGCGGCTCGCGGAGTGACTCGTCTGGTAAGTATGTCCAGGTGCGTCGCCGTGCTGAACTTCCCAAGTGTCGCGGAGCAACAGATCTCGGACGACAAGACGCAGTTCTTGACAGGTGTTGTAGTAGGGCACTTGATCTTTAGGGTGCAAGACACAATTAAAATCACCCCCAAACAAGTAATGGTCACAGCGTCCAAGAAACAAAGGAGCGATTTCTTCTGAATAGAAGAGGGCCCTGTCGCGTCTGCGAGTGGAGCCTGACGGATCGTATATGTTGACGATACGCGTCCCCATGACGGTGACGGCCATGCCTCTGGCAGATGGAAGGTACGTGAGATCGGTCACTGGAATGCCTTCTCTGGCGTACATGGCTACGCCGCGTCCCAGGTGGTCACCAGGAGAAGGATAAGTGTTATATCCCGCGACGTCTGGAAGTGTGGCCAAGTGTACTTCCTGTAATAGTGCAATATCGACGTCTGACACCCATATCATCTCTCGCAGCAGTTGAAGTTTCACGGGTGAGCTAATGGTGTTAGTGTTGATCGTTGCTATTCGGTAGGTTTGGAGCCGTACCCCGACGTGGAGGGGTACTCCACCGGCGGAGAACGATGAGGGGCGAGGCAACGGCGAGTCGTGCCGGACGCCACCTGACGGCTAAGCCATGTCTCCGCAATATCCTTTCTTTCAGGAGTGCTAGTTCTGCAAGGTTCGCAGGAGAGCTTCTGTAAAGTTTGGAAGGTAGGACACGAGGTACTGCCAGAAGTAGAGCTGTGAATACCGGACGTGAGTCGTGCTTCGGTAGCTCAGTTGGTAGAGCATTTGCCCGCGAAAGGCAAAGGTCCCGAGTTCGAGTCTCGGTCGGGCACACAGTTTTAATCTGCCTGGAAGTTTCATATCAGCGCACACTCCGCTGCAGAGTGAAAATCTCATTCTGGAAACATCCCCCATGCTGTGGCTAAGCCATGTCTCCGCAATATCCTTTCTTTCAGGAGTGCTAGTTCTGCAAGGTTCGCAGGAGAGCTTCTGTAAAGTTTGGAAGGTAGGAGACGAGGTACTGGCAGAAGTAAAGCTGTGAGTAGCGGGCGTGAGTCGTGCTTCGGTAGCTCAGTTGGTAGAGCACTTGTCCGCGAAAGGCAAAGGTCCCGAGTTCGAGTCTCGGTCGGGCACACAGTTTTAATCTGCCTGGAAGTTTCATATCAGCGCACACTCCGCTGCAGAGTGAAAATCTCATTCTGGAAACATCCCCCATGCTGTGGCTAAGCCATGTCTCCGCCATATCCTTTCTTTCAGGAGTGCTAGTTCTGCAAGGTTCGCAGGAGAGCTTCTGTAAAGTTTGGAAGGTAGGAGACGAGGTACTGGCAGAAGTAAAGCTGTGAGTAGCGGGCGTGAGTCGTGCTTCGGTAGCTCAGTTGGTAGAGCACTTGTCCGCGAAAGGCAAGGGTCCCGAGTTCGAGTCTCGGTCGGGCACACAGTTTTAATCTGCCAGGAAGTTTCACTACTGGATGTGAGTGGGGGTGTTGTTCAGCAGGTTGTAAGATAGTTTTTTTTGCAATAAGGTGCATGTACCTCTCTCCTAGTATCACGGCATTCTCAATTCGGCTTATCTCTACGCCATCAGCTTTCACCTTACCACCAACGAACAAACATCAGTCTTAACTTGAGATCAGAGAAAAGTATGGCGAAAGAAGAGACTCCTTTTTTTGGTGTATGATTAACTATCTATTTGGTGTCACATCACCCAATTACGATTTGAAAAATATGTGTTTCATCAAAGATGGCGATTTAAAAGTTTCTGCCATCTTGGTAACATAGCCTCGAAGCTAGCTGATTCTACTTGACCTGAAAATTTCTGTTTATCCATATTTTTTCGTTGTAGAGAAGTGTTTCCTTTCCTATAGACCATAAAAAAAGGAAGCAAAGCATTCTAGCCCTGATGAACCAATTGGGAACGACTCAACGCCGTGTCATCGTCTGACAAATGCCTCTTTGGATGCGGTATTAAATGGCGAAAGGTCAGCACATCGCTCTCCCGACCATTGCTGACTTCGCAAATTTATTTCTCTGTCAAGTGCGAGGGTTGTTCCGAAAGTAAGGCCAGATCGATCAGGAAATGAAAACCACAGTGCAATTAAAAAATTATTTTTCGCAACACTTAGCCACGCCTTCCAGCTACCTCTATAAATAGTCGCCGCTCCTACCTTGGCAACTGTCGTGGCGCTGTACAAACTTTCCAGTACCCTCGTCGTAGAAAGTAACCGCCTGTGCTTTACACTAGTTCTCTACGCTGGTTTACCTTTCGTTGTTTGCGCCAGAATGTTGTCTTCGTAGCCAGCGGTTCATGTGAGCAGAGATGAACAACGGAAGGAGCCAATTAAGGGGTCTTTGGTGGGTGATCGAACACTTCTCATCGAAAACGTTACAGGAGATCTTCATTATCCCTGGAGAATGCGGCTCATATATATGAGTGTAATGGGCAGGGGCACTATGTATATAGTGGAATATAGTCGGTACAATAAGTTGCAAATGTGGGCCTCACAGGAGGCGTTCCAGGGATAAGTGCCTGCAGTCGCTCTATCCTCCGTGTTCCTCGGTGGCTCAGATGGATAGAGCATCTGTCATGTAAGCAGGAGTTCCCGGGCTTGAGTCCTGGTTGGGGCACAAATTTTCAACTGTCCCCGTTGACTTATATCAACGACTGTATGCAGCTATGGTTGTTCATTTCATTGTATAATTTCGCTGAAAAATATCTTGAAGAAAGAAACGCATGACATTTATGTTATGTGGGCTGCATAGCTTCAGGCAAAATCTCACCAGATCCACATACTTAGCGGAAGACACAGTTGTTTCAGGCATTTCTACGTAATCACTTTGCGCTTTCTGAACTGAAAAGAGCGACGTGAAGCGATCGGCAGGCACTCTAAAGACACTACCCAACACATCTGTGCAAAGTTCCATCGGATTTTCAAAGTGGTTTCCATTTCGCGCCTGGCGGACCTTATTTTCCCAATACACCTCGTTGCTACTCAATTAGTATCACAGGGCTGAGAGCACACAGTTTCAGTGATCCCTCAAGCAAAACTTCGTGGCAATATTTCGAATCGATTTCTTGTCCCCTCAATAGCAGCCAGAGACGCTGACCACATATTTATTGAGGTGGACCTATGGACCAAATGTGTTACTTAATTATGATTGATTTGTATGATTGTTTTATTTCATGATTACATTTTTCCTTTTCCCATCGACTGGCCATGGTCGCAAGGTATGAGTGTTGTTTATTCCATCATATGGGAATTAATACATATGTTAATACGTTGCCCTGATTGAGCCATGGTGCTTGGTTGAAAGTATCGCTCACAGGTTCGTTAGAGAGCTTCGGCGGATTTCGGATGGGAAAGAGTGAGCAGCAACTCGAAGAGAGTGGAAGGGTGCGAAAAGTGTTGAGGCAAGCGAGGCCGCAGGCAGATAGGGGGAGCTCCGCTCTGTGAAGGGCGGTTCTTTGTGGAGTGGCAGCCGAGGCGAGAGGACGCGTGAGCCCAGCTGGGGAGGCGCGCTGTGCTGCTGTCAGTCCGTTGCCGCCTTCCTGTTGGCGTGTGTTCGTGCGTTATATTTGTACGCCGATATCACCGCTTGATACGAGGGCGGAGTGGCAGCCTTCACGTTTTATCCTTTCATACAACTCCGATTTTGTCCATTATAAACGGGTTTTGTGAAAGTCTGCGACTGTGGAAATAGAGGGTTTGTTTATAAATAATTTTTATGCAACCACTCACGATTTTCTTTTGTTCATGTTTCACACGACACCTTTCAGGAAGTGATTCCCATTTTCGATGTGTGAGACTCTGCTTTATTTAATTGACTTTTCTGCGATTTATGGAAAACGCGCAATTTTTGTTTAGTTGTCGATTTTTATACATAGTTACTGGCGAAATTTGGAAGACTTGTGGACGGTGGACATCATGCTGATCATTTCTTGTGCTGGACTCACAACAGTTAAAAACCGACTTCATCGTTGCATTTTATGCTTCAGAACAATTAAAAACCGATTTAGTTGTTGCTTTTTATGCGGTTTCTACCCTCAGGAACGTTGAAAACCAATGTTTCCTGTCCGATGTGGCACGACCATACCAAAAGTTTTAACGCCAAATATGTGCCGTCATGCACATTGCACAGTTCGGATGGCATAATGTGTAACTCACCACAGACGGCCAGGGTGGCCGAGCGGTTCTAGGCGCTACAGTCCGGAACCGCGCGACCGCTACGGTCGCAGATTCGAATCCTTCCTCGGGCATGGGTGTGTGTGATGTCCTTAGGTTAGTTAGGTTTAAGTAGTTCTACGTTCTAGGGCACTGATGACAGAAGTTAAGTCCCATAGTGCTCAGAGCCATCTGAACCATTTAACTCACCATAGCTATCGTATTGCGATTCCTCTGTGATTTGTAGGCGAAATCATTTACATTATGACGCTTACAGTGTCGTGCCGTGGGAAAATTTGCATATTTTTTCCCATTACGTTTCCTCCTTCTTTGATAGAATATTCATTTCAATTCGAGTACTGAGCAACGATTCCTTTTCTTAGAGCGTTTTGAAACTGGACCACTAGTTATAATCAAACTGCTGTAGCAAGCTAGATGCTGACGTAATACGGTATCTCAGTCACTGTACCAGTTCAGTCGGTTTGGTAGTCTCGGCGTCAAGAACGATGGCGAAATTACAGACTCACTGTGGCTTGTATTCTGCAGGTGCTAGCCAAACAAAGTTTCACGCTTGCTGCTGTAATATAAGCTAAAGTTGTTCTAATTGTAGCCCAGTAGAAGTTCATGGATCGAGGTAAATGTGCTGTGCACCGAACCACAACGAGCAGAGCAAATAGTGGCCCTAAATAATGAGACGAGTGACCTGTGTTCCGCTGCCTTTGCGCGCTGGCGGTGGGCACGCGACGTGGCGAGAAGCGACGTCGCGGTCGTCCCAGTTTCAGCCCCCACCCCTACCCCACCCCTACCCCCTTCAAGACCCTCCACCCCCACCTGCCGCAGCCAGCTGGTGCCTCTAATTGAGTTAGTAGACCCGCGACGAAATTTGCTGGAAAATTCGTTCCCCTCCTCCGCCACCGCATCAAGCAGCTAGCGTGGGCGTTGCACCGGCCTGGCCACAACAAGAGGTTTCCAAACTTCAGTGTAGCTTCATCGGCCACCCTAAAAAACAGGATCCCCAGAACCATGTGAATGATAAAACTTTGCGAGACGTTTTTGCTCGCGGAAAAACAGAAGATGCTTTATAAATATAGGTAGCAGGGCCCAGTCACTTACGAATATTCTCTATATCAATTAACTAATTTTCGAGGCTGTTTGGGGTCATCTTGAGTTGAAGCATGAACAAGACGCAAAACGATGTCCGCAGCGCGATGTTGGTTACAGAATCTTACTATTCTGTAACAGGAACATGGGAAACAAATATAATTATCTCGTGTGTTGCTTCTGTAGTGGGTTGTGTCGCCAAAAGGATTTATTTACGTTTTGACGAAATTCCTGTGTAAATAGCACTCACTAAAGGTGAGCACGAGAAAGTCTCAGAGAGTAGTTAATGGATATAATCATAAAAAAGTATTTCGTAAGTGTCTGGTTGCAGTTATCTGTATTTATATTGAATTGATACACGGTATATTTACTAAGATGGTATCTGTTCTTTCGGACATGTCGGAAAGAACAGATACCATCGGTGACCAAGCAGCTCGTTAGAATGGTTCAAATGGCTCTGAGTACTATGGGACTCAACTTCTGAGGTCATTAGTCCCCTAGAATGTAGAACTAGTTGAAACTAACTAACCTAAGGACATCACACACATCCATGCCCGAGGCAGGATTCGAACCTGCGACCGTAGTGGTCTCGCGGTTCCAGACTGCAGCACCTAGAACCGCACGGCCACTTCGGCCGGCCTCGTTAGAATGAAATTACAATGAAATGAACACCCTTAGCTGCATACAGGCGTTGACATACGGCAACGGGGACAGATGAAAATGTGTGCCCCGACAGGGACTCGAACCCGGGATCTCCTGCTTACGTGGCAGACGCTCTATCCATCTGAGCCACCGAGGACACAGAGGATAGCGCGACTGCAGGGTTTCGCGGGAAGGGTGCCAGTGATAAATCCCTGCAGTCACGCTATCCTGTGTATCCTCGGTGGCTCAGATGGATAGAGTGTCTGCCACGTAAGCATGAGATCCCGGTTTCGAGTCCCCGTCGGGGCACACATATTCATCTGTCCCCGTTGACGTATGTCAACGCCTGTAAGCAGCTAAGGGTGTTCATTTCATTGTAATTTAATACACAGTCATGGTGTTTTACAATATCCGCAATGAAGAAACATTTTATGTTTTGTTTTGATATAAAAACTGGCGGTTATTTGCGAAACATATCACCTGACCAACCTGAAGTACGTGATTCACAGAACTGCAACACATGTACCTAAACCCTCAGAAGTCTTGATGAAAGTTGCTTCCCTATACATCTTCTCACCTATGTAAGGAATTTCCACTATTCGTGGAGGTTTTTCTAGCGATATCGGATACTCCATTCGTTTTAAAGAACGCATTTTATTTTGCAGCAAGACCCATTTTGTTCAGCACAGAGAAGCCGACCCTCATCACTGACGCTTTCTACAACTAACACTATCACCTGGATATGGACGAATTGGGATAGAATGTCATGTGAACACCGTGAGGAGTCTCTATAACGTAGTGCCCAGGTTAGGCGGGATAGTCAGACGATCCCGCACGAATGTTATACGTTTAATAAAAGCAGTTCCTCTGCTTGACATAAACGCCGTAAGGGAACAAGTAAAAACTTGTTTAATTATTAGTTTTTACGTAGCCTAAAACGGTATCCAGTCGCAGTCGACATTATAAGATGTGTAACACCAACAGCTTCCAAACCTACAGTTGTTTGTAAACCGTCGGTACACGGAATATACAGGAGTCGGGGCCGCCAGAGTGTTGACAGCAGAACTACCAACTCTGGAGTCTGATATAAGATTGGAAGCTCACTTATTATTCTGTTCGTCAGATCACATTTTCACGTAGTAAACAGGATCAGCCAGCAGTTATTCCGTCTTCGCCTTATATTCTGCTTTGTCGATAACCACTGTGGTACTTTCTTTAGATGCCCAGTGAGCTACCTTATACACTGCGGTGATGAAAATCGTGCGATAGCGATAGCACACATACAGATGGCCATAGCGCCACGAACAAAAGGTATAAAAGGGCACTGTATTGGCAGAACTCTGATATTTACTCAGAACTGATTCATCTGCAAGGGTTTCCGACGTGATTATGAGCGCACGAAAGGAATCAACAGACCTTGAACGCGGAATGGTAGTTCGACCTAGACGCATGGGACACTCCATTTTGCAAATCGTTAGGGAATTCAATATTCCGAGATCCAAGGTCTCAAGAGTGTGCCGAGAATAACACATTTCAGGTACTACCTCTCACCACGCGCGGAGCAGTGGGTGACAGCCTTCACTTGAAGGCCAAGAGCATCGGCATTTTCGTGGATTTGTTGGTACCAATAGACAAGCAACGCTACGTGAAATAAACGCGAAATCAATGTGGAACGTATGAGAAACTTTTCCGTTAGGATAGTGCGACGAAATTTGGAGTTAACGGCCTATGGCCGCAGACGAGCGACGCTAGTGCCTTTGCTAACAGCACGACATCGCATGCAGCTCCACTCCTGGGCTCGGGATCACATCGGTGGCATCCTAGACGATTGGAAAACCGTGGCCTGGTAAAGATGAGTCCCGATTTCAGTTGGCAGTAGATGATGGTAGGGTTCGAGTGTGGCGCAGACCACCGCGAAGCCATAAATCCAAATTGTTGACAAGGCACTGTGCAAGCTGGTGGTCGCTTCATAATGGTGTGGGCTGTGCTTACAGGGAACGGACCAGATCCTCTAGTCCAATTGAACCGATCATTGACTGGAGATGGTTATGTTGGAGACCATTTTCAGTCATTGATTGACTCCATGCTCCCAAACAACAACGGAATTGCTATTGATGACAGTGCGCCCTGTCACCGAGCCACAATTCTTCGCCACCCTGGTCTCCCAACATGAATCCCTTCGAACATTTATCGAACATAATCGAGAAGTAAGATCGTGCACAAAATCTTGCACCGACAATACATTAGTAGTTATCGACAGCTACAGACACAACATGGCTCAATATTTCGGCAGGCGACTACAAACAAATTGTTGAGGCCATGTCACGTCGAGTTGATGCACTACGCTGGGCCAAATGAGTTCCTAACGATATTAGCAGCTATCTCACGGCTTTTGTCACCTCACTGAAATACATTCGGTTCTCTTGGGTTCATTAAGAGCTTTTCTTTGCTTAACAGATGTATTTAGTCTTCTGTGAACATTCTATTTCAGATAATTAGGAAAATGGTTCAAATGGCTCTGAGCACTAACTGCTGTGGAAATCAGTCCCCTAGAACTTAGAACTACTTAAATCTAACTAACCTAAGGACATCACAGACATCCATGTCAGAGGCAGCGCGGTTCCGGACTGTAGCGCCTAGAGCCGCTCGGCCACACCGGTCGGCGATAGTTAGGAAGTTAATACCTGTGTTCAGCGCACTTAGAAATTCTCTTAATATCCTTACCACTGGTTCTGAGACGATAGCAACTTCTATTTTGCCCACTTTCTTCATGACTCTATCGTTTTTCTCTTTTTTATTTCAGTACATTAAAACTGATACATTCCACCACGATTAAGCGTTATTGTAACCATACTGTTTCAGTTCTCAGGTGGGAGAAAAGCAAAAAAGGAAAACTCCGCTTTCTGGACCTGACGGGCCAAGTGGAACCGACCGACCGCCGTGTCATCCTCTGACAATTGCCTCACCTGATACGGTGTGGAGGGGTGTAGGTTCAGCACACCGCTCTCCCGACCATTGTCACCTTCTTGACCTCGGAGCCGACGCTTTTCACTCACGTAACTCGTCAGTTCGCCTCACGAGGCTGAGTGCACCCTGCTCCAGTCCTCTCACCAAACAGGAAAAATATCTGGCAGTGCCAGTAATCGAACTCGGATCTTCCACACAGCGTCCAGACACGCTGACTTCTGACGATTGGAAACTGTCTCTGACAGGCGATATCATCGAGAAATGCAGACGTATTGCTTTAGAAGTGACATAGCTTACATCTCTGAGTTTTTCTTGAATTTTTTCACCATGGAGTATGTTTTAACTAGTTCTCATGAACTTAGTTAAAACGCCATCGTCAAACTTCACACTTGTCACAAAATAGCCCACGAAAATCCTCGATTTTTCTATCGCCACTGATCTTATGTAACAGTTTCCACTTAATAGTTCAGAACATGCTAGTACACTTCCGGAAAAAAATTAGTGCATCTGGAAAGATGACACCGGTTTTGGTCTGATGACAGCATACGCCATCTGGGGGATAGTAGTTGTACTGATAATTGTTTCACGTCGTCCGCCAACAGATAGCGTAGTGGCACACCTACCAGAGCGCCATGTATATCTACCCTTTAATGGGGAATGCGCACAGGCAGAAGGCTCTGGCTGGTGCAAACGTGTGAAGCAAGCAGTCAACCATGCCACGGAGACGCTAGTTTGAAAGAGGTCAGACTGTGGCCTTCCGAGTAGTGCGATGGTCCTTTCGGAGAACTGCTATACGAGTAGGACGTACTGCGTCAGTTATTCAGCGATGCTGTTATCAGTGATCACGCTTAGAAGAGGTTCTGGACGTTCATGTTCACGTTCAAAAGAATACGCTCGCCTATATACTGTCCGTGAAACTCAAGGTGCTCTGTATAACGTGCAGCATCTCCCCTGTCCAGCACGATCTCTGGTCTTGTCTCCGATCGAGCACGTGTGATATATGATGGAGCTAGATGTGACTCGTGTGACCCGTCAACCACAACTCTTACAGAACTATGTGAAAAGATTGAGCAGGCGAGGCAAAGCGTATCCCAGGACAGTACTTCCCCTTTGTACGACCAACTGGTGGCCAGAGTCAGCGCCGAATTGTGCTAAACGAGAAGATGGAAGCTTAGACATGAATGGTGAGGTGCCCTCTGCAGTCACATAGAGACTCTGAATTCCGAAGCGCTATTACCCGAGCTCGGCCTGAAGTGAAGACTCGTACAAACAGATCCCCTCCAAGCCTAACTAATAACTCGTAGCTCTAATTGACGTTGCTGCAGGAGTAGTCACAGGACAACCACGTAAACATTTGTCAACGCTCACCTCCTTACGTTCCCACGGCTGCAGTTTCGTGTTCTGTCAATCACACTCAAGTTGAAGGCCATCGCAAGACAGATTGTAATTCATTCACATATGACCGCATGAAAGATATCTTGTAGGGAAAAGGGGAAAAACGAAAGTGAATGGTTCACAAATCACTGTAACTTCAATTGTGGTATAGAAAAGAAATACTCAGTTTTTCCGCCGGCCGAAGTGGCCGTGCGATTAAAGGCGCTGCAGTCTGGAACCGCAAGACCGCTACGGTCGCAGGTTCGAATCCTGCCTCGGGCATGGATGTTTGTGATGTCCTTAGGTTAGTTAGGTTTATCTAGTTCTAAGTTCTAGGGGACTAATGACCTCAGCAGTTGAGTCCCATAGTGCTCAGAGCCATTTGAACTCAGTTTTTCCAGTAGCCAAATGGTCAAAGGTACTTCTTTCACTCCTTTGACCTGATAACACTCCATTGGTCCTGGGTAACCAAGCATGATAAGTGTTTGCACTTCAGTTGTGAACAGTGGGCGCCCTCTTCGTGAAGATGACAAAAACTACACGTCCATCTAGACTTTCCCTACGAGAGCGATAATACCGCTCGCAAAAGACGCCCTGGTTCAAGAATTTTACGCTGTTGAAAGTATGCTCTGCATGCACTGGGTTATTTAATGTTTCACTGTCACAGAAGACATTTTTCAACTTAAATATTTTGTATTTTCTTATAATAGGTTTTATAGTTCTTATAACAGCACTGTTCTGTGTCACATGTCTTGTGATAACGATTTTCTAACATGGTGTTTGGGATATTTCCCTTCTTTTCTAGGGTTTTCTTAACTTTTACGCTTGTATAAAGCCTGTATCTGTCTTTCTTTCAGGTTGACGGATCGTATTTCTACATGGATCATAATTCATTCATTTCAGGTTGCTTCCCTAACCACTGGGATCATTTCCAAAATTTTGGTCTTTCTGTAACACGCAGTACAGTGGAATAGTGGGGACCGCTACGTCATTTTGTTTTATTCGCGTTGCTGGTTGCATCAAATTGATAATGTCCGGTGGTACTAAATGAGGTGATTGCAAATTAAGTGAAATAATTTTCTTTCTTTTTTTCTTTAAATAAAAAGCAGTCTCTTCTTTCAAGAGAATTATAGCGGCTGTGGACGGAAGTGGAAATATGACTACATTGACTTCGACTTCTACGCGTATCACATTGCACAGAAATAGATATTTCTTCTGCTTACATATTTATCGTGGACACTTTTCCAGTAAGTGGTTCCAGAACTCCAGAAGCAATCTTACACAGCACTTACTTCCACAATGAAAACACGATAGTTTACATACTGTTTCACGCTGCCGCGCCTCTTCATAAAAATGTACCCTCATTGAAGCAGAAGGAAACTTCTAGTGTAAGTGCTAACGACCAATTTTCCGTGTGCTGTTCGCATTAAGACGCAGTTAAGAGGCGAGTATCCCTTCCATTGTGCGGTATTTCAGTCCATGGCCACAAGCGTAAATCCTGCAGCTTCACTGCTGCAACGAAGCGGACCCCTGCAGTTCCAGTGGCGACTTGCAGCGAAGTAGTTCTCAGGTGCAGCTGTGATTACAGTCGTAATCAACGTACAGTTTAATGCGCTCTAACTCAGTCCCTGTCTAGAGACAACGGCGGTACACTCCTGCCAGAGACGGCGAACTCGAGAAGATCCCAACTGACTCGTCTGCGCTCTACCACAGAGACTGTGAGCAGTGACCCAGACGCAGAAATCATAAAATCGGTAACAGAAAACAGCGAACGATCTAAGGCGTTCTGGTGGACCATAGAATTGAAGGAGTATCGACGTGCAGCAAATGTGAAAGATTAGACTGAATGCTTGATTGTTTTAAATTACTCTTCGCTATCGTCAGTCACTGGCGTAATATGACGCGTTCATCCATCTACCCCTATCTGCAGCCGATCTATTGATTTCTGAGTAATGTCTACATGCGAAATCCTACATGAGCAGTTAATATATTACCCTCTGTCGATCGTTCCTCCGTCACTTTCATTATTCGTGGCTACATTGGTACTCACTAATGTCCAGCTAATGTGCCCTTTCCTCTGGACTTCACAATTAAATTTGATTGTGTTTTCCTGTACAACATCTACCCTAAATTTATGGTATATCTTAATTCTTTAAATCCTTTCTCTCCATTAATCATTTCTCTTCTTCCTACCTTGATTACTACAGCAATAAATTGTGGTTTGGCAGGAACAAATGAAGAAATTGTTAAAGCTTCAGTAACAATTGTGAGTTCCAAGCAAGAACAATTACTTTCTTTCATTTAGGAACTCCAGCTCTATACAGTTTTAAATTACGGCTTCATTTATATTTTGATGTATACCACTTATTGAAAATATTCATGAAATGCCGACAGTACAGTGTTTCTTGAGAATAAAATTGTCTAGGTCCAAACGGTTTTACTCACCAAATACCCACAATGATGGTATACACATTCAGGAAATTTATTTCCATTATTAAAAAGTACAATGTTAACGAAGAAACACCTGAAAGTTAGCTGAAACTATATGTAATCACGGAGCATGTGTTAAATGTGACGAAAATTAATATGTTCATTGAAGTTGGTTTTATGAAGAAGAATTCTTACAGTTGCTTCTTCAGAATTATTATTCACAAATATGATACATGCAGTTTTGTGGCTACCGAGGTATTACGTTACAACTGTGAAAGGAGAACAATATCAGAGGCCTCTAAGGACTAAAAAAGCACAAACTCACAAGTCGTCACTTCAAAGAACGAAATGGTACAGTTCCCTACATTAACAAGTGTAACTGTCACATACCGGTGAATTATATGTTTCCCCTCAAATGTAAAGGTCCAAAACCTAGTTTGGAGTTCGAAAAGAACACACCCATACCCAAATTTATCACCTCTTACGAGAGAGGAAGTTTAACACATTATACATTCACTAAAGAAGAAACCCAGTGTGGTGACGCGGCTGTTAGCACACTGGGCTCTCTTTGGGGAGGACGACGTTTCACATTCGCGCCCTGCCATCCAGATTTAGGTTTCCCGTGATTTCCCTAATTTGGGCACGGCCGATTTCCTTCCGTAATCTGAGCTTGTGTTCCGTCTCTAATGATCTCGATGTTGGTGGGACATTAAACACTAATCTTCCTTCCCCTTCACTATAGCAAAACAAGGCGCTAAGCGAAGATTTGATTGTAGCCGAAATGTGGAACAATGAAAGAAATAACACTACTGATAAACTGATGTAATCCGCAACATTTGGGAAGGTGATGAATTTCCACGCTACTGTAGCTCCGCGTTGATTCACCCTCTTCATATGAAAGCTTGCAGAATGGCACTAGACAGTGAATATTGCACCTCTCTCGTCTTAATAAGGCACAAAATCATTTCGAATGCGCTTTAGACTAGGACAGAAAAACAGCAGTACTCAAAACTGGAGAACAACAAAGAGGGTTCAGGAAAGGATCTCCAATGTGTTCTCTCTTATCTGAAATGTAGACGTAAAGAATTTGTGGAAACAGTGGCAGATTTCAAATCGGCTTGCGATTAAATTGCCAGAATAACTCCCCTCGGAATCCTCAAAGAAATGGGCTTGCAAAAAAAAAAAAAAGGGGCTACTACCCCACAGACTGTTGCTGTCACCACCTCCAAAGTGAATTTCATTGCAGAAATTTCAGCTGATTTTGTAATCAGGTTGGGAGTCAGGCAAGGGACTTCCTTCAGACTTTTCAACTATATACTTGAAAAGTCATACGCGAGTGGTGAAAACGAGTAGGTCACACACGTGTTGAAAATGGAATCAGGTTTGGCGGTAGAAACATAAAAATGAATGTTGATTGCCTGGCTTTCGTCGATGACCTCGCAATTTTTTCTCGTTCGCTAGAGGCAGAAGCAGAACAATTCAAAGAACTGATGACACAGGCAGCAAAGGTACCACTCCATATCTCCTATGAGGAAAATGAATTTCTTGTAAGGATCAAGTAACTACCCACCGTAACTGAGTCATAAGAAGAAGAATCGACCAGTGGGAAAAATTTTAATATATAGGAGAGTGGACAGGGCCAAAGCTTTTTGAGAAAGAAACCTTTCCATCACGGATCACAATAAATAGTAACAGAATGTCGAGTAAACAAAAGTGTCTGTAAGAAGAAGTCAGTATTAGTTAATGCCATGGCATTACTGCACAGTAATACAACAGGAGGCCCTATGTGATGCACAATGCCTTTCTGACAATGGAAAAGGTCAGATCATTCAAAAATGGCTCTGAGCACTATGGGACTTAATGTATGAGGTCATCAGTCCCCTAGAACCTAGAACTACTTAAACCTAACCAACCGAAGGACATCACACACATCCACGCCCTAGGAAGAATTCGAACATGCGACCGCAGCGGTCGCGCGGTTCCAGACTGTAGCGCCTAGAACCGCTCGGCCACACCGGCCGGGTCAGATCAATCAATCAGAAACAAGAAAAAGGAACATTTTGAGGAAAATCCTACACCCGATCAAAGAAGTTTTTCCCCTCTGCACCTACTACCATTCCTCCCAGCTCAATCTGTGAGTGGTGTGTGGAAAAATGTGTGTCTATAAACCTTCTCGTTAGCCCCAATTTTCTCATTGCGGTAATTTGGCGAGACGTATCCAGAAGAAGTGGAAAAGCGAACGCCTCTTAGCCTACTTTATAGAATAGCCCTTTCTCCGCTTATTCCTTCCACTAAGCGATCTGCCACTAAAAGTACAGTCTTGGAGATGTAACATTTGTATATTTCTGGTTTTGAAATGCAGTTTGCTCATAATCATCAGCACGTCTTTCTCACAGTTACATTTAATTGCCGGATGTTGTGGCCGAATGGTTCTAGGCGCTTCAGTCTGGAACCGCGCGACCGCTACGATCGCAGGTTCGAATCCTGCGTCGGGTATGATTGTGTGTGATGTCCTTAGGTTAGTTAGGTTTAAATATTTCTAAGTTCTAGGGGACTGATGACCTCAGATGTTAAGTCCCATAGTGCTCAGAGCCATTTGAACCATTTGAACATTTCATTACAATTTGGCGATCTTCCAACAATATACTCACGCCTCGTGATTGTACTATAGTAGAAAAATCCTTTTCTACATCTACAAAATTGGCAGGTTCCTATGACTTCTGCGTGACAGCAAAGAACCCCTATTAGTAAAAAAAAAAAATAATTTGCACTCTGAGGGTCAAGGACCTTCGATAGCAGGGTGATGCATATCTTCTATCATATAATCAGCGCATATGCGCCCAGTGGAGACTTTTTTCAAACAAAAATTCTTATTTCCAAAGCTTGAAACGAATTGCAATTTTGAAACTTTAGGCAGCATGAGGATGGGATTTATCTGGTACACACACATATCAAGCGTCCACATACAGAATTCCAGATCAAAGTTTTAACTGACTGAAGTTTGTTTGAATTATTCATTGGAGTTTTGTGAAAAATACATTTTTTTTCTAGCAACATAATAAATTTCTTGCAGTGTTATAGAGCTGTCCATAGGAACATTTACAAAGGAAAACGGTGCAGCAGCTTCGCAGATCAGCAATGCATGGCTACTGTAAGGGTACCTAGAGGTTGGTGGTTTATTCACAGAATTGTTAATTGCCCCCCCCCCCCATGCTGTTAGAGAGTGGACAGCCCATGAAATTGTATTTCAACAATAGTAGCATATATCTTCTCCCACATGGGAAGTGCGCATGCTTGTAGTGATACATACCTTTAGGTAACAAACACAGTATCTACACTTCGATTCTACTAGTAGTGTTACAGTTTCTACGTGACATGTGGACGGGATTTGCTGCCATTTGTCTACTACACATAAGCCGACCTGTCAGTTCTTAGTGGGTGGGCTACATTCTCTTAAAGGATGCCGGCAAATAAATCTGAGCCCGACGTATTGTGTTGCTTTATGCATCCCACTTCAGTTCACTGCAGATGCTTACTCCTATTATTTTAGTGCAGTTAACTTTTCAGGCGATAGTGCTGAGGATTTATAGTCCTATGTATGTGCAACAGTTACATTTATTTGACTCTCAGCTCAACTACCAGACCCTGCACCACCACCAGTCACCAATTCTCCACAGTCTTCCTGCAATTCGCTACCACCTTCTGAAGTTGTGGGGCACTGCTGGTTTGAGCTTCAGAAACGCTGATATCAGTGTCACCGCTTTCTTATCTGTGGTGTCATACTACAGCTGAGACCAACGTGCGTGTTATATCTCGCTAACTACAGCACCAGCACTTCCTCATACGAAAGGCCATTCCAGAAACCACGTGACAGGGCCAAGTGTAGAATGAAGAGAGAGGACTGGGAGTCATGTCATATCGGCATCAGTACCGCCTTATTTCCTAACAGCCAGGTATGATAAAGTGCCTGAACTGTTTAAAATACCGAAACATTTCTGGATTATGCTTGCTTTATTGACTTCCAAAAACTCATTTAAGGACTGGCACATCAGTTAAATTAGCAATTTTCTACCTTTATTGTTATTTTGACACCTTATACAAAGGAAGGCCAGTAGCGACAATACTACTCCGCTCTTCGGCCACAGATAATATATTTATTACAAGTGGAGATATCGAAAAATGAAACAACACGGTGGATAGACAACAGTAGGCACACAAATTTAAAAATACATGAAGTCGTTCACAAGTGCAGCGTCCAAAGAAAAACGTTCAGCACTCGGGCACTAACAGAAACGGCACACGTGAACGAAGGAGCACAAATGACGAAACACTGAATCACTAACACGATGGCCCATACAAAACACTGGCGACGATCTCCAGCGCGCGAATGTTTCTTCACTTTACGAGTAGGAGTCCGAGGACCTGCCAAAAGGGGAAAAGGTGGGAGAGGAGGGAGAGGGGAGGGTGTAGATGCCAGTGGCAGAGGAGATGGGAGAGGAAGGAAAGATGGTAGGGGGGTAGAGGAAGCCCAGGGGTGGGAGGGGGGAGGAAGGGAGGAGGGAGAGAAGGGAGAGAGGGTGCCCTAAGCAAAAACCATAGGGTGTGGAAGGGGAGGATCAAAGTTGGTAGGAGGGGTAGATGGAGGGGATGAGGCTATCATCATGGAGGGGGAGTTGGTGGAAGCCACCTTGGACAAGGGTATGGAGAGTGAAGAGATGGAGAGCAGGTGGGACATGCGAATACAGGTGCGGCAGTAGACGGGGGTGGGAAAGGATGGGAGAGACAAGTGGGTGAGAGGGATAAAGTTTATGGGAGGTGTAGAGGATCCATATCCATTCGAGGAAAAGGAGGAAGTGTGGGAACAGAGGGAGGTCATACAGGATCTGTATGGGGGAGTGGAGACGGATGTGATAGGCGAGGCGGAGCACATGGTGCTCTAGAATTTGAAGGGATTTGTAAAAGGTTGGAGGGGTGGATATACATGCAGGGTGGGTGTAGCAGAGGTTAGGGCGGATGAGGGATTTATAGGTGTGGAGGATGGTGGAGGGGTCCAGATCCCATGTGCAGCCAGAAAGGAGCTTGAAGAGTCGGAGGTGGGAGCGTGCCTTGGCTTGGATTGTCCGGAGATGGGGGGTCCAGAAGAGGCGACGGTCAAGGGAGACGCCAAGGTACTTGAGGGTGGGGGTTAGGGTGAGAGGATGGCCATAAATGGTGATATAGAAGTCGAGGAAACGGGAAGAAGGGGTGGTTTTGCCTACAATGATCGCCTGGGTCTTGGAAGGATTGATCTTGAGCAACCACTGGTTTCACCAAGTGGTGAACTGGTAAATGTGGGATTGGAGAGGGTGTTGCGAGAGTTTGCAGGGTGGGGGCGAGGGCAATGAAGGCGGTGTCATCGGCATACTGGAGAAGGTGGGCAGGGCGTGGAGGCAGCGACATGTCCGCCGTATACAGAAGGTAGAGAAGAGGGGAGGGGATGGAACCTTGGGGCACACCGTCACAGGGGTAGACGGTGTAGGAATCGGTGTTATGGATGGTGATGTAGGAAGGACGTTGCGAAAGAAAGGACCCGATCAGATGGACGTATTTGATAGGAAGGGCGAAGGTTTGGAGCTTGAAGGGGAGACCAGAATGCTATACACGGTTGTAAGCACGCTGAAGGTCGGAGGAGAGGAAGATGGTGGACCAATGGGAGTTGAGCTGTTTGGAGAGAAGATGAATGAGGTGAAAGAGAAGGTCTTCGGCAGAGATGGACTGTCGAAAGCCACAATGGGTAGCAGGAAGGAGGCAGTGCTGGCGGAGATGCTGGTGGATGCGTCGGGTAAGAATGGACTCCAGGACCTTGCTGAAGACTGAGGTAAGACTGATAGGACAGTAGGAGGAGACAGTGGATGGCGGTTTGTCAGGTTTGAGGAACATCAGGATATGGGAGGTTTTCCACAGGTTGGAGTAGTAGCTGGTAGGGGGGGGGGGTTAGATCTGGTAAGGTGGTGGAAGGCAGACCAGTACTTGGACGTGTTGATAGGAAGTGTAGCATTAAGATGGGTGCATGTCTGTCGCCAGTCCCAGCATTCTTAGTCGTGAGCAAGTGCCTGATGTGTCGTTGTAGTTGCCGGTGGTATCGTAGTGTTTATGGGTCACGCGTGTGAAGTAAGGCATGGTAGAGATGGCGGGATTCATGGAAGAGGAGGACAGCCTGTGGGGGTAAAGTGGGATGGGGCAGGTGGATGTGGATGGTAGGGACGTGGGCCTCCATGGCGTCAGACAAGATCGTTGGAGAAATGAGGCATCATGGGTAACATCATCAGGGTGGTGATAGGCAAGGAGGTGGCTATCGACCTGGGTAGAAAGGGCATCCCGGTAGGATTCCAGTCGACACAGGAATAATCATGGACGTATTTTGGGGGAGGGTCGATGCAAGTGTCGGGATGGGGGCGAAGACCGTCTGAAATGGTGAGGACAGGGAGATGGTCAGTGCCAAAACAGTCAAGGACGTCCACTGCTATGTGACCCCGACGTCAGGAGTGGTACTCGATTTGGGGTGGGTGTGCTGGGAAATGGGAGTGAGGTCACCTTGGAGGGTTGAGAGAAACCGATGCCACCACTGTAACTGGGCGGCGGAATGTTGAGGTCAGCTACAGTCACTTAGGAGGAGAAAGTACAGTCGATGTGGGAAAGGAAATCAAATGGAATAGGGCAGACATAGATGGTGGCGCATGTAATGGTAAGGCTGGGGAAAAAGAGACTGAAAATCAGGTGTTCTGTGGGGTCAGTAAGAAGGGGTTGGAGCCGAACAGGGATCTGGCGGTGGTGGCCGATGACTACCCCCACCACAGGCTATCAGGAGGGGATTATTGGGGTGGTGGAAGAGGTAGGTGTGTACAGTATGCTGGGGCTGAAGAAAGGTTTCGTTGAGGAGGAAGGCATCCATGCAGTGGGTCGTGAGGGGGTGCGGGAGGAGGTTCTTATTGGCTGGAAGGGAACAGATGATATTGCACAAGACACAGTGCTGTCGCACCATGACAGGGATTTAGACAAGGGTGTCGAGATGGGAGAAGGTGAAATGGGCTTGGTTATGGGAATAGGTGGCATAGGTGTTGAGGTGGAAGACGTATCGAGTGGCGAGGGTTATCTGCTGGAAGGTGTGGGGGCGCTGGAATGGGTGGACATTCTGGTGACAAACCTGATGATGTCCTCAGCAGTGAGGGGGGGACGAAGGGAATTGCCAGGAGGGGTGGGGGCGTCTGGAGGGCGGATGGGGATGGTGAGTTAAGGAGTGGTGGGGGGCGGGCTTTGCACTTCTGGGAGTAGGAAGGGTGCGGGAGGTTGCAGGTGTTGCAGCTGTTGCAGGAAGGAGGGGACTGGGATGCTGCTGGAGGAAGTGCGCCTGTTTGCAGTGTGGGCAGATGGGGGCCTTGTGGCACTCAGATGTCTGGTGTGCATTATAACGCAGGCATCTCTGGCAGTGGAGGGATTGAGGAGGGGAGTTGGAGGGGTCGACTTTGTACCAGCGATGGAAAACGAGGGCCCCCTCCTACAAGAGAAGGTCGATGGTTGGGGTGTGTTCAGAGAACACCCACAGTAAAATGGGTGGGACTGGTAGGGTTAAAAATCGGGAGTACCTCCCGTATTTCTAGGTACGGGTGTGCCTTAAGCCCCACCAACACCTCCTCTGCCATGTTCGTCAGACTAAGCTGAGTGATCACAGCAGTGAGGGTCAGCGGGTGATGCAGTGGTTGGGGTTGGCGGGAGAGGGATGGGGAAGGAGCAGTGCTAAGGGAGGTATTGGGGCCAAAGTGGGGACTGAGGATTCTGGAGAGGATGTTGGAGTGAAGGGTGGGGCTAGTGGAGGTGATGAGAATGGAGTCTTGGCGGGGAGTGAGAAGGGAGATGGGGGCTCCGGGAAAGTGCTGGCAGAAGAGCAGGGTGAGGTTCCAGGCTTAGAGGAGTGTGGGATCTGGATGGGACAGGAGGTATTTGTAGGAGAAGGGGGAAGAGGAAGAGGAAAAGGAGGTGGTAGAAGGGGCAGGTGGGGAGACATCCATGGCATCCACAGGGGAGGGGGAGGAGGAAGGGGCTGGGATTTTTGGGAGTGAAGGAGGTGGTGATGCCGCTGGGATGCTTAACCATGAGAGAAGGGTGAGAAGGGGTGTGGGGGACAGGAGTACCTGGGAGATGGTGGGATGTGGCAGGTCACAATTTCGGCGCTGGAGCTGGTGTTCATGATGATAACATGGAAGGCGATGGAGATGGCAATGGCGATGGCGACAGAGACAGTTGTGCATGGTGGTGTGGGCGCCAGAGCTGGTGTTCACGATGATAATGTGGAAGGCGATGGAGATGGCAATGGCGATGGCGACAGAGACAGTTGTGCATGGCCCGCCTCAGAAACGGTGGCAACAGGGTGAGGGAGGGAAGGGAAGGGATCAGACGAGGCGGCAAGGGGGAAGGAGCCGGGGATGGGGTGACAAAGAGTGCAGGAGAGGAGAGGGTGAGAAGTGGGGGGAGGACGGGGGGTGACTGGGCCCACTATGTAATCATGGTGGTGGCGGCGGACAGGGAGGTATAGATGATAGTGGTGGTGGTGGTAGTGGTGGTGGGCGTAATCATGATTAGAAGGGAATAAGAGAAAGACAGGACTGGACAAAACGAAAGAAGAAAAGGAACTCATTAAGACAGATGAAAGCAGACAAAGACGCTGACTGCGGCTGAAGCCCCACTCTGCTGCCGCCAGCGGGAAGGCGACTTAAGGGGCTGCTGGGCTGCTGGGATGGCTGGGACAGCTAGGACAGCTGGGACGGCTGAGACAGCGGGGCTGCTGCTGCTGCTGCTGCTGGCTGGATCGCTGGCCAGCAGGTGGGCTGGATGGCTAGGCTGGCTGGACAGCTAGGCTGGCTGGCTGGCTGGCTGGCTGGACAGCTAGGCTGGCTTGCTGGACAGCTGGCTGGCTGGACAGCTGGCTGGCTGGACGGCTAGGCTGGCTGGCTGGATTGCTAGGCTGGCTGGCTGGACGGCTAGGCTGGCTGGATGGCTAGGCTGGCTGGACCGCTAGGTTGGCTGGCTGGACGGCTAGGCTGGCTGGCTGGACAGTTAGGCTGGCTGGACGGCTAGGCTGACTGGACAGCTATGCTGGCTGGACAGCTGGCTGGCTGGACGGCTAGGTTGGCTGGCTGGACAGCTAGGCTGGCTGGCTGGACGGCTAGGCTGGCTGGCTGGACGGCTAGGCTGGCTGGCTGGACGGCTAGGCTGGCTGGCTGGATGGCTAGACTGGCTGGATGGCTAGGCTGGCTGGATGGCTAGGCTGTCTGATCGTGGAACACCTAACACTTCGATAAATACCTACGCACTCATTTAAAGGCGGTACTCTTCCGAGTTACTGCCAGAGATGTCAAATTGGCAAATTTACCACTGTCACCAGCAGATGACTACACTGTAGGAACGAGTACTCCTGTCACCAGCAGATGGCTGCACTGTAGAAAACGACGGAAGTCCGTTCTTTGTATAACGATTATCTTTGAGGTTACTTCTGCCATCAATAGATGTTTGCACTGTAGAACGATGCACAGGCCATTCTTTTATCAAAATAGTTCTACCTGTCACTATCAGATGGCTCCACTGTTAAAAATGCAACAAAGTTGTAAATAAATTATTACCTACATCTAGTATGTTAAAATATTCTAAAAGTGTGCAACGTTTACACAGGTTATGCTGGACTCAGATGACTTAAACAACATGAAGATATGCTACAAGTCTCAGATCAAGTAATTTGATGTCACAATGTTGCATTCTAAAAGAAAGTGCAAGTTAATTTCCACATATATACACATTCACTAAATAAGTTCCCAAAATTCTATAGTATGTATCTGAATGGTAGTGCTTTCTAAGCCCAATAACAGATGAAATTTTATAAGGCAGGCCTAATACACATTAAATGAAACATTTTTGCTTTTAAATTGTTCTCATGTAGATTCGAAACCCGGATTACTACACTTTCAGCTACTTTTTAATGTCACTGAGCTACCCACTCCCCCCACCTAAAATACATGCTCATAAACCATCGCAAATAGTGAAATTCTTAGGAGTTTCTGTAGGTTAGCGAATAACACAGGCAAATATTCGCTTAAAAATCTTTATTACTACAATTCCTACATATACATTTACGAAATGCGCGAGAAGAGTAACGAGACTGACAACATTGCGAGCAATCTGGCAACGCTGTGTTGTTTTACTTGTGTAGATCGGTGTGTTCTTCCCTTCCATTTGCTCAATCAGATTTTCAGCTCCGAACAGATATTGCGTGAGTTTTGAGAAAGCTATCAGTGAAGTTATGTTTTTGTTGTATATTACGAAAACGGAACAGTGGAATTTAGAGCAAAGCTGTGCCATCATGTTTTGTGTTAAACTTCGGGCATCCACGACTGTGACCTCTGAAAAGTTGGAGCAGGCCTACAGGGAACATTTCTTATCGGGGACATAAGATTTTCGCTGCCACAAATCAGTTTTAGAAGGACGAGGACAACTTGAACCTCGATCAGGGTGACCTTAAACCTCGAAATTATGCATTTTGGTGATATTAGACCGACGTTCGACAGTAAGGATGATGGTTCATCTGTTAAACTTAAGTATTGCCACTGTACATCAAATTTTGAACGAAGTTTTGCATATCTGAAAAGTTTGTGCCAACATTGTGCAGGAAAACTTGACAACTGAGCAGAAAAACAGTTGAAGAAACATGTTCATTGACCACGAGTCGCGTGATGAGAGGTGATGAATTCTGCGTTTTTTGGTATGATCCTGAGACAAGGTGGCAAAATGAGGAGTGGCAAACAGACATCTCCTCGACCGAAGAAAGGTCAAATGAGCAAATCAAAGATTAACAGTATGGGTATTGTGCTTAAAGAGTTTGTTCCTCCAGGACAAACTGTCAACCAAGTGTTTTACAAAGAAGTCCTCTAAAGACTCAGGAAAATCGTGAATCGAGACTGACCGGACATTGCAGACAAATGAATGGTGCACATCATAACGCTCCATATCATATCGAAAATTCCGTCAAGGAATTCTTACTTCAAAACTCATTCTTGTTGTTTCAGGCCACCTATTCATCCCATCTGAGTCCTTGTGAGTTTCTTCTATCACTGAAATTGAAAGCTCCCTTAAAATAACGTCATTTTTGGACTCTGGAGAACATTCAAAAGAATATGACTGTCACGTTAAAGACCCCTTAAACTGAAGCTGTTCAGCGCTGCTACCAAGACTAGAAACAACGACTCTACTGGTGTACAGCTGCCGAAGGGAACTACTTTGATGGGGACAATATTGTTGTTTTTAAAAAAAATAGAAACTTTGATAGATAAAAATCAGTGTCATTACTTATTTTACCTACTTGATACACACTGAAAACAATCCTTTCTTTATGTTTATGCTTAATGCCGTCTAGACTAATTTTCTACTTTGTAGGATGGCAGGTAAAATGAATGTTAATTTGCAAGAGATCTTGTGCGTTGTAACAAGTAGATGGATATACTTCGATGACACTGAGCAGATTTGCCTATCAAAATGTACAGTATGTAATGCAAAGGGATGACAGTCGATTCGGCGGTACTAACACACCGAACCCAAATCTTGCATGTCAAAAGGTGAAAAAAGCTGGAGGAAGAAACGCTTTAGATTGGGGACCGACTCAAGTTGCGCCGTTATGACCCACATACGACAGTGGGCTTCTAACAAGGGTCGGTGACCCATGGCGAGAGAGACAACAAACGCGCTGGGATAAACATCAAGGGGAGCAGGTAGCGGCCCAGCGCTGCCTGCGACGGATAAATTATTTAGAAAATGTCGCTGGGGAATTTCCAGATGGGTACAAACAGGCCAGAGACGCAGTTAAAAGAGAAACACAGTTACTGGCCACGTGAAAGGTTCTGTGGTGCTCTCATGATGTAGGTGTGTAACATTTAGGCATCAGGAGTGGGCGTTAAATGTCTGATTGGCTGAAATAAACTCGGAAGGAGTAGAAGTGGCGATATTTCGGCGCAGTTTAAAGGTAGGCCCTTTGAGATTGGCCCGGGTAGTTTCCATGAGATGAAAGAAACGCTCCCATTGGTCTGAAAAAGCCGTGACGCGAAGCACCAAAGGACACAGGTATAGGACAGTTTTGGGACTCACTTCTGAACCAGCGTCAAGTTTAGAGCAGGGTGCATCACGCTCTGTAAGACACCAAAAGAGGAATTTTGTGTGAACATTGCTTTCCGTTTGGCTGATATTCAGCTAGAAATTAGCTGAAGGGTCGTTGAGCTCCGCTAGCAGAGAAACGAAACAGCCATATAGTTAACTGTTCTTGCGAGAGCTGAGACGGCGTTGAAGTATGCACGCTGCTCCATCCATGCACGTGTATATCGACATATTTTCCAGACTAGGGATGAGTGCGTGTTTTCTCTCCTAATGAGAAACATAGGGCAATTTCAGTGGATAAAATGAGTAATGATTTTGATTATCTTTTTATAGGATTTTCAGAGGGCGAGAGCAGCTATGCAGCTAACAACACGTCGCAGCTAAGCATAAATGACGCTGACAGAGGCGTAAAATTATTGGATCACCAGCTTGTGTCCATTGTGAACGTAAGCAACCTTCAGTAATCTTTTGCACATCTTGTCACAAAAACCAACCATCCTCCGTAGACTTGATTGTCATCCTAAATACTACCGAACTGAGAACTGGCATCAGATGATTTGACGTAATATTGGCCAATTCAGCCAGTGCTTCCATCTCTCGATGTAAGAAAAATCTTGTTGAGAACTTTCTATTTAAATTTAATATTGATGTGTTCAGGGTTATATCTGCTAATCAGGACATAACACGTTATCTTGACAAAAGTCCCCAAATTGTCATGTCACAATCTAAACCAGTGTGCTTCATTGATAAATTACAGAAATTAAAAAATAATTGTACAGCTAAACACCGATGTGCTCTGTCGTAGAACAAGGGTCCACTCCTAATTCCAGTAATTTATTTTAGTCACGCTAACGCACTAACAGGGTGTTTTTGCTGATGTCTGACGAATCTGAAAAGGAGTGGAGTGTCAGAGCATCTCTTTAAATCTACATTCGAATTTTTTCTTCGTCCAGTAATTTGACAGAAACAAATAAGGTACGTTCTCGAGTTCCAATGTGTGTCTATTTCTTTCCCATAAAACATCTGTTTTATGGCTTCCACTATTAATTTCGTTCCCTCTTGAAAATCTTCTAGCTGAGAGTACTATAACACTATGCTGATGCTGACGTCCACACTTTCCAGTCCAGAAGAATTACTGCCCCACTACATTCTGATAGATAACTCCATCATCTATAAACAACCTACGTCTAAATAAATACCCTGCAACCCGCTGTATTGTGCGTGATGGAGGCTATATCATACCAGCATTATCAATTTCCATTCCATGCCCCCTCTTAGCCGGCCGAAGTGGCCGTGCGGTTAAAGGCGCTGCAGTCTGGAACCGCAAGACCGCTACGGTCGCAGGTTCGAATCCTGCCTCGGGCATGGATGTTTGTGATGTCCTTAGGTTAGTTAGGTTTAACTAGTTCTAAGTTCTAGGGGACTAATGACCTCAGCAGTTGAGTCCCATAGTGCTCAGAGCCAGCCCCCTCTTATGCATTGACTAAATAAAAAATGACTGCCTATATACACTGTTGTTGTTGTTGTTGTGGTCTTCAGTCCTGAGACTGGTTTGATGCAGCTCTCGATGCTACTCTATCTTGTGCAAGCTTCTTCATCTTCCAGTACCTACTGCAACCTACATCCTCCTAATCTGCTTAGTGTATTCATCTCTAGATCTCCCTCTACGATTTCTCCCCCCACGCTGCCCTCCAATACTAAATTGGTGATCCCTTGATGCCTCAGAATATGTCCTACAAAGCGATCCCTTCTTCTAGTCAAGTTGTGCCACAAACTTCTCTTCTCCCCATTCCTATTCAATACCTCCTCATTAGTTCTGTGATCAACCCATCTAATCTTCAGCATTCTTCTGTAGCACCACATTACAAAAGCTTCTATTCTCTTCTTGTCCAAACTATTTATGTCCATGTTTCTCTTCCATACATGGCTACACTCCATACAAATACTTTCAGAAACGACTTACTGACACTTACATGTTTACTCGATGTTAACAGATTTCTCTTCTTCAGAAACACTTTCCTTGCCATTGCCAGTCTACATTTTATATCCTCTCTACTTCACCATCATCAGTTAACTTGCTCCCCAAATAGCAAAACTCCTTTACTACTTTAAGTGTCTCATTTCCTAATCTAATTCGCTCAGCATCACCTGACTTAATTCGACTACATTCCATTATCCTCCTTTTGCTTTTGTTGATGTTCATCTTATATCCTCCTTTCAAGACACTATCCATTCCGTTCAACAGCTCTTCCAAGTCCTTAGCTGTCTCTGGCAGAATTACAATGTCATTAGGGAACCTCAAAGTTTTTATTTCTTCTCCATGGATTTTAATACCTACTCCGAATTATTTTGTTTCCTTCACTGCTTGCTCAATATACAGATCGAATAACACTGGGGAGAGGCTACAACCCTGTCTCACTCCCTTCCTAACCACTGCTTCCCTTTCATGCTTCTCGACCCTTATAACTGCCATCTGGTTTCTGTACAAATTGTAAATAGCCTTTCGCTCCCTTTATTTTACCCCTGCCACCTTCAGAATTTGAAAGAGAGTATTCCAGTCAACTTTGTCAAAAACTTTCATAAGTCTACAAATGCTAGAAACGTGGGTTTGCCTTTCCTTAATCTAGCTTCTAAGGTAAGTCGCAGGGTCAGTATTGCCTCAAGTGTTCCGATATTTCTACGGCTTCTACTAGTTTTTCCATGCGTCTTATGTGTATAAATTTTTCATATTAGGTGCATTGTGCTGCCACCTACTGCCAGGTACTCCATATCAGCGACCTCAGTAGTCATTAGACACTGTGAAAGAGCAGAATGGGGTACTTCGCGAACCTCACGGAATTCGAAAATGGTCAGGTGATTGGGTGTCACTTGTGTCAGACGTCTGTACGCGAGATTTTCACACTCCTGAACATCCCTAGATCCATTGTTTCCGATGTGATAGAGAAGTGAAGACGTGAAGGAAGAGGTATAGCACAAAAGCTTAAAGGCCGACCCCGTCTGTTGCCTGACAGAGATCGCCGACAGTGGAAGAGGGTCGTATTGTGTAATACGCAGACATCCATCCAGACCATCACACAGGAATCCCAAACTGCATCAGGATCCACTGCAATTACTATGACAGTTATGCGAGAGGTGAGAAAACTTGCATTTCATGGTCGAGCGGCTGCTCATAAGCCACACATCACACCGGTAAACGCCAAACGACGCCTCGCTTGGTGTAAGAAGCGTAAACATTGGACGACTGAACAGTGGAAAAACGTTGTGTGAAGTGACGAACCACGGTACACAATGTGGCGATCCAATGGGAGGGTGTGGGTATGGCGAATGCCCGGTGAACGTCATCTGCCAGCGTGTGTAGTGCCAAAAGTAAAATTCTGAGAGGGTGGCGTTATGGTGTGTTTGTGTTTTTCATGTTGTTTTGCGTGACACTATCACAGAACAGGGCTATATTGATGTTTTAAGCACATTCTTGCTTTCCACTGTTGAAGAGTAATTGGGGGATGGCGATTGCATCTTCCAACGCTATCGAGAACCTGTTCATAATGCTCGTCCTGTGGCGGAGTGGTTTCACAATAATAACATTCCTGTAATGGACTGGACTGCACAGAGTCCTGCCTGCGATGTTTGGAACGCCGACGTTGTACCAGACCTCACCGATCGACATCGATACCTCTCCTAAGTGCAGCATTCCCTGAAGAATGGGCTGCCATTACGCAAGATACCTTCTAGAACCTGATTGAACGTATTCATGCGAGAGTGGAAGCTGCCATCAAGGCTAAGGACGGGCCAACACCATATTGAATTCCAGTATTACCGATCGAGGGCTCCACGAACTTGTAAGTCATTTTGAGCCAGGTGTCCGGATACTTTTGATCACATAGAGTATTTCCATACATAATCCAATCTCTACTATGCTCCGCTAGAAATACTTCATATTTTCTGTCACATATTCGAAAGGAGTATACTGACCTAATGCGATATTAATAGTCACATGATGTGGGTGATTCATAGGTCAGCCTCAAGCAACTAAGTAACGCGTTTTTATCAGTATAACGGATATAGTGACCGCCAAATTCGACGCGCCTTCAAGCAGAAGACAACACCACAGCCGACACCTGATGATGATCCACCGAAAGCGGCAGCCTACACACCATACGCGGGCAACGTATCTGGAAAAATAGGCAGGATTCTAGGACGTCATATCATCAAATGCGTCTACCGCCAGTCGCCAAAGATCAAGTCCCTTGTATGGACAGTGAAGGACGATTTAGGACTCCGGACATCTGGAGTTTATTTCATACTGTGCGAATGTGGGAAATCATACGTGGGGCAAACAATTCGCACGATCGAGGAAAGGTGTACTGAACATAAACGGCACACCGCTCTCCAACAGCCTACAAAATCTACAATCCCAGAACATTGCCTCGAGGCAAATCATCGTACGGAATACGATAACACAGAAGTCCTGCACAACACATCCCGCTTTTCGGGCTGTGTATACAAGGAAGCAATTGAAATCCGGCTGCACGAGAACCTTATTAACAAGGACAACGGATTTCAACTCAGCCAAGCGTTGAAACAAGGGACTTGATCTGCAGGAGCAGCGGAAACGGGGCACCACACCCGCCAAAGGTGGCATGCGTACTGACGCCCATCAGTCACCTCGTCAGCGCAAGCTACCCCCACCACCGCCGCCTGCACATCCCTTGGTCCACACGCGGAGTCAGTGGAGGGGAGAGGCGACAGGTATATATACCACACCACCCGCCGGCCTAGGACCACACCACCCGCCGACCTATGACGCGAAACTACATCACACTACCGCCGACCGAACCGACGTACATTCCCTACCGGAGGGAACACAGACCAGACGTGTTAGACATGGCCCTCATCAATGGCATAACAACGACACTCAACGTTGCCGTTGAAAACGATCTGCCCTCAAATCACCAACCCGTTATACTGTACATTGAAGAAACACTGCAGCACATGGAACAACGCGGGATGTTAGACTACAGGCGCGCGAATTGGACCCAGTTCAAGGAAACGCTTGACAGTCGCATCCCACCCACCCACGCGACTAACGAGACAGCCCAAATTGACGAGGCGGTCGAAACCCTCACCGGCGCCGTCCAGGACGCAATAGCCGACACCATACCAATCCGCACGCCACAACAACGCAGTGCTGCCCTGCCCCAGGAAAACATGGGCCTAATCTCATTGAGGAACCGCCTCAGGAGACATTGGCAGCGTACCAGGCGCCAGCACTTCAAACAGCACATTAACAGGCTCCAGGGTATAATCCGGGAAAAAATACAAACATTTGAGACACAACAATGGGACCAGAAACTCGAAGGGCTGGACACCACGCGACCTGGCGTGTGCCAACTAGCCCGACACTTCACCAGGGAGAAATTGTACACCCCCACGTTACAAGGGACTGACGAAGCAGCATATTCTGCGGAAGAAAAAGCGCAACTGATGGCCCTCACACTCGCAGCGTCATTCACACCGAACCTGGATCTCTCAGACCCAGCGTTCACACTTGCTACGGACCAGGAGGTCACACACACCTTGGCCCGACCAGCGCGCAACAACATCCGAAGTACAGCAGAAGTCAAATGGACCATCATGCATACCACCGCTAGGAAGGCCCCTGGTCACGATGGCATTCAAAACCGTGCCCTCCAGGAGTTCACGGACAAAGCACCAACACTTCCCCGCCTTTTGGAAGACGGCCAAGGTCCTGATGTTCAGGAAGCCGGGGAAAGACCACTCCCTCCCACAAAATTACCGACCCATCACTCTGCTGAGCGCGCTCAGCAAGATCGTTGAGAAGGTAATATTAAAACGACTCACCAGGCACTGCATCACAAACGACACCCTGAGACCGGAGCAATTCGGTTTCAGGAATCACCACTCAACAACACAGCAACTCCTCCGTGTCGTTGAATACATAACACACGGATACAACACAAACAAGGCAACTGGAGCGGTGTTCCTGAACATCGAAAAGGCTTTCGATCGTCTATGGCACAACGGCCTAATACGCAAACTTAGCGACGCAGGGTTCCCCGACGGGCTCGTACATCTCATACACTCATATCTCACGGACAGGAGTTTCAACACCGACGTGCGGGGCAAACAATCGACACGACATGGTATACAGGCAGGAGAACCCCAAGGAAGTGTCCTAGGGCCCTTACTGTTTAACCTCTACATTAACGACCTCCCAACTACACATAACACGACGGTAGCAATCTACGCGGATGACACTGCCATCCTTGCGCAAGATTGGAAGCCGTCTCATTAACTCACGACTATAGACTGCACTCAGAACGGCGAAGCCTTGGCTGGTGAAATGGCGTGTTAGAGTAAACGTCGACAAGTGCGAGGCCGTTCTGTTCGCTAGAAGACCGAAGCAACTGCGCAAACATCAGCACTGCAACCCAATAACACTACACACACGCCCAATACGTTTCCGCGAGAGGGTCAAATACCTCGGTGTCTGGCTGGACAGGAAACTACTCTGGGGGGACCACATTCAACACGTGACCAACAAAGCTAACGCGAGGCTCAAACAACTCTACCCTATGCTTAACAGGCGTAGCACACTGAACAGGAGGGTGTCTAGGTCCATGTACATGATACTTATTAGATCCCTAATGACGTACGCAACCCCTGTCTGGGGATACGCTACGCCAACTCGCCTGCGCCGTCTGCAGCTCATACAGAACAAACTACTGAAAATCATAAGCAACGCTCCGCGCTACACACGCATCGCGGACCTTCACCGGGAATACCGGCTACATACTATCTTGCAGGTATTCCAAAAACTCTCCACACGACTGTACAATAACACGAGACACTCGCACAACCCGTTTATTCTTTCTCTGGGTAACTACGACCACAACCATAGATGGAAGCATAACAGACCAAAGACATTACTGGCTAGGAACTAAACATCTATGGCCCATAGAACGCTAATACGACAGTACTGGCGAGCCCCTGCAACACAGTTATTACTGGAAACCCAGATGTTCGACTAGCCGAAAAACAGGCAACCGCAGGGAAACCGTACTGTACACAGCACGCAAACCAGCCACACACACCCCCTACACCGCCTGTGAGCCGAACTATGACCGATCGCTCACTAATCTACAACGACCTTGAACTGTTGCAGGGACGCAGCAACTGCAGCAAGCGCCGCAACAAGCTCCAACAACGACAAAGGAACGCAGGAACGCAGCAACTGCAGCAAACGCCGCAACAAGCCCCAAGAACGACAAAGGTAACGATGCACGATACCTCGAACTAAGACAACCACACCTTGCATGCACTGTCGCAGATAGCAAGCCGCTACTGCCCTTACTACCCGTCCTACTGTCGCAGAGGTTTTTTTCCCTTCGCTCTTGCCTTGGCACTTTTTTTCCTCTGTCATTACAACCGCTACCCTTCAATCGTTTTCGACCACCTCTATCTCCTGATGGACCATGTTAATGAGTAATCTTACCCAGACGCATGGACAACATCACAGCCAGCATCCTGTGACGCCTGATTCAAAAACTAACATGTTTACGGAGGTGATAGTAGAACTTTTGGTTTGGTCACCACGTTGGTGTGGGCGTGGAGGGGCCCCATCCTTTGGGAAACGGCCTAGGACGTCAGTCAACAGGAGTAACCTGATGATGATGGCACGTTACGCTGTCGAAAATTCGTTCTACAACGACCAGTCAACCCGGCTGCATGCCCGAGAGACCTTCAAACATGGGGTGCTGTTAGATGTTAGGTAGCCACAAAATATCGTGCTCTATACAAACCCACTAGCTATGGGTCATCTACGCAAAGCCATTTCAATGGCCTAGGTTAGTGGCCCTTTTTGGCGTCACCTAATTCCGCTTCATATGGATTTATTATATTTTCTCGAAATTGATACCACTGCCTCCACACCATTTTCTCATAATATGCCTCTTGACGCTGCGGTAATGCTCCGACGTATGAGAACTGGCAGTTGTGTCGTGGCATAATGTCTCTAGAGCGTCTAGTCGTCTCCTCTTTGAAGTTCAGACAAAAAAAACGCAGTTGATATCCGTTTGACCTATGGCAGCGCCGGCCGGAGTGGCAGTGCGGTTCTAGGCGCTACAGTCTGGAGCCGAGCCACCACTACGGTCGCAGGTTCTAATCCTGCCTCGGGCATGGATGTGTGTGATGTCTTTTACAGGGTGGTCCATTGATAGGAACCAGGCCAAATATCTCACGAAATAAGCATCAAACGAAAAAACTACAAAGAACGAAACTCGTCTAGCTCGAAGGGGGAAACCAGTTGGCGCTATGGTTGGCCCGCTAGATGGCGCTGCCATAGGTCAAACGGATAACAGATGCGTTTTTTTACATAGGAACCTCCATTTATATTACATATTTGTGTAGTACTTAAAGAAATATGAATGTTTTAGTTGGACCACTTTCTTCGCTTTGTGATAGATGGCGCTGTAATAGTCACGTAATATTCCGCAAGTGCGGACGGTATTTGCTTCGTGATACATTACCCGTGTTAAAATTGACCGTTTACCAATTGCGGAAAAGATCGATATCGTGTTGATGTATGGCTATTGTGATCACGATGCCCAACGGGCGTGTGCTATGTATGCTGCTCGGTATCCTGGGCGACATCATCCAAGTGTCCGGACCGTTAGCCAGATAGTTATGTTATTTAAGGAAGCAGGAAGTGTTCAGCCACATTTGAAACGTCAGCCACGACCTGCAATAAATGATGATGCCCAAGTAGGTGTTTTAGCTGCTGTCGCGGCTAATCCGCACATCATTAGCAGGCAAATTGCGCGAGAATCGGGAATCTAAAAAACGTCGGTGTTGAGAATGAATGCTACATCAACATCCACTGCACCCGTGCCATATTTCTATGCACCAGGAATTGCATTGCGACAACTTTGAACGTCGTGTACAGTTCTGCCAATGGGCACAAGAGAAATTACGGGACGATGACAGATTTTTTGCACGCGTTCCATTTAGCGACGAAGTGTCATTCACCAACAGCGGTAACGTAAACCGGCATAATATGCACTATTGGGCAACGGAAAATCCACAGTAGCTGCGACCAGTAGAACATAAGCGACCTTGGCGGGTTAATGTATGGCGCGGCATTATGGGAGGAAGGATAATTGGCCCCCATTTTGTCGATGGCCATCTAAATAGTGCTATGTATGCTGACTCCCTACGTAGTGTTCTACCGATGTTACTACAAGATGTTTCACTGCATGACAGAATGGCGATGTACTTCCAGCATGATGTATGTCATGCACATAGCTCGCGCGCGGTTGAAGCGGTATTGAATAGTATATTTCATGACAGGTGGATTGGTCGTCGAAGCACCATCCCATGGCCCGCACGTTCACCGGATCTGACGTCCCCGGATTTGTTTCTGTGGGGAAAGTTGAAGGATATTTGCTATCGTGATCCACCGACAACGCTTGACAACATGCGTCAGCGCATTGTCAATGCATGTGCGAACATCACGGAAGGCGAACTACTCGCTGTTGAGAGGAATGCCGTTACACGTATTGCCAAATGCAGTGAGGTTGATGGACAGCATTTTAAGCATTTATTGCATTAATGTGGTATTTACAGGTAATCACGCTGTAACAGCATGCGTTCTCAGATATGATAAGTTCACAAAGCTACATGTATCACATTGGAACAACCGAAATAAAATGTCCAAACGTACCTACGTTCTGTATTTTAATTTTAAAAAATGCGCCTGACGGCTCCTAGGAGCCACACAGTGTGTATTTCTGATCGCTGCAGTAGCGAAACGTAAAGAAATGGAGAGCCGTCCACCGTAATCGGAGCGTTAGTTCATGAGTGACGCATTCTTCGACGATCGTTATGTCGGAATGAGGAACAAACATGTCATTGCTGTATATGAGTTTTGTCCTCTTTACGTTTGCGGCTAAAATACCTCTATACAGGTTGTAATAGTATGTCAGGGCGCTGGCAATCTAATAGCATATCATTCCTGGCGATTAAAGAAACATTTTACGATATTAAAATACAAGACTGGTGGCATCTAGCAATGTACAGGGCACGGGTCGTAAGTGGATTGCACGCAGTTGCGCCGTTGTGGTGCTGGGTAGGAGGAGGAGGAACAAGCTTGGAGATAGATGCAAATCCGTTTTGGAGTGCGGTGGGCTGAGAAATGAAGAGGGGAGGTAGATTATCTGTTCCCATGTGTGCTTTGCCATGCTGTGGTCGCTAGTGTCTGCGGCGAGCCGTATATGACCTTCAAGCCAGTGGACTTGCTACGGAAGAATACATGTTTATAACACTTTACTCTCAAGTGGAAAAGCCTGTACCTCCGATGCTACATCGGCGTTACTTTTATTTCTATTATTAGGTGGCTAGATACCTTAGAGCATATAAATTATGCAGAATATCAAATGCACATTGCAAATTCGCGCACAGTTTATGTTTTAAGAGGAGATAGGAGGCAATTTTTATCCTTTTCAGCCAATGCTATTTCACCCCTTGAGTAGGTACACTTTTCAAAACAACTATAAGTGTTAAAACTGTGAAATTTTTACTGAATGTATATAACATATAGTCCTGCATTTACAAGTAAAGTGAACAAAATAGTTCTTATAGATTGGAAATTTTTTTTATTCTTTCACTAATAAAATTTCACTTTTTTAAATACATTAATTATTACAAAACAGTTTCTGTATGGTCAGTGGTTCTCAATTAACTTGTAATAACTTACAACCATTCTTAGTAAAACTGATCAAATTTAATGTTTCTAATCCAATTAGTTTAGAAAATAATGGTACCTTGAATTCAAAAAATATATTTTCGATAAAAGTCAATTTAATGTTTAGTGTTGCAATTTTAGTGTAGTTATTGATGAGAATTACTTCTCATTAATATTTTCCTGCATCATACTGAGTATCATCTGAATCATATTGATCTTTTTTTCTTGTCTTGGTCCTTCTTCATTTCTGTCTAGCTTCTTTTGTGTATTTCAAATCAACAGTTTCCACTTTTCGGATTTTCTCTTTAGCTATTTGCATCGAGCTTTTTGCAGTATTTCCACTAGATTTAATGCCCAATACTTCCAAAACATCCAATTTTCTCGTTACACCATCATTCAAGCATAAAATAGCACCATAAACACAATTTTTGAGTGTTAAGATCTGAAAAAATACCGTTTTCGTTAACCGGGCCCAAATGACAGAACTCGCACAGTCATTTAAATTTTGCGTTTTCCCATGAAGACATTTCATCAACAATGTATCTTTACAAAGACCTCTAAATGTAGGTTTGGTGTCGTTCATTACTGTTGCATGTAAGGAATGTTTGTGGTTATAAACTGAAGAGCCAAGGAAACTGGTACACCTGCCTAATACCGTGTAAGGTCCCACGAGCACGCAGAAGTGCAGCAACAAGATGTAGCATGGGCTCGACGAATGTCTGAAATAGTGCTGGAGGGAACTGACACCATGAATTCTGCAGGACTTTCCATAAATCCATAAGAGTACGAGGGGGTGGAGATCACTTCTGAACAGCACGTTGCAAGGCATCCCAGATATGCACAATACATGTAATTTTCATGTCTGGGGATTTTTTTTTTTTTTTTTTTTTTTTGCCTGTTGAAGTGTTTAAACTCGGAAGAGTGTTCCTGGAGCCACTCTGTAGCAACTCTGGACGTGTCGGGTGTGGCAATTTCCTGCTGGAATTGTCCAAGTTGGGGGGGGGGGGGTGATTAGGTTGTTTGGGGGAGAAGACCAGAAGACCAGATAGCAAGGTCATCGGTCTCATTGGATTAGGAAAGGACGGGGAAGGAAGTCGGCCGTGCCCTTTCAAATGAACCATTAGCCTAGAGCGATTTAAGGAAATCGCGGAAAACCTAAATCAGGATGGCCGAACGCGGGATTGAACTGTTGTCCTACGGAATGCGAGTCCAGTGTGCTAGCCGCTGCGCTCGGTGTCCAAGTCCGTCGGAGTGCACAGTGGACATAAATGGATGCAGGTGATCAGACAGGATGGTTACGTACCTGTCACCCGTCAGAGTCGCATCTAGACTTATTAGAGGTCCCGTATCACTCTAACTGCACACGCCCCACACCATTACAGAGCCTCCACCGGTTTGAACAGTCCCCTACTGACATACAGGGTCCATGGAATCATCAGGTAGTCTCTATACCTGTACATTTCCATGCGCTCGATGCAATTTGAAACGAGACTCGTCCGATCAGACAACTTGTTTCCAATCATTAACAGTCCAATGTCGGTACTGACGGGCCCAGGCGAGGCGTAAAACTTTGTGTCGTGCAGTCATAAAGGATACATGAGTGGGCATCCGCCTCAGAAAGCCCATATCGATGATGTTTCGATGAATAGTTCGCACGCTGACACTTGATGGTGGCCGAGCACAGAAATCTGCAGCAGTCTGGTGAATAGTTGCACTTCTGTCACACTGAACGATTTTCTTCAGTCATCGTTATTCCTGCTCTTGCTGGATCTTTTACCGGCCGCAGCGATGTCGGAGATTTGATGTTTTATCGTGTTCCTGATGTTCGCAGCGCACTTAAATCTTGATAACCTGCCACTGTAGCAGCTGTAACCGATCGAACAACTGCGCCAGACACTTGTCTTATATAGGCGTTGCCGATCGCAACACTGTATTCTACCTGTTTACATACCACCGGATTTCAATACGCATGCTTATACCAGGTTCTTTGGCGCTTCGGTATATGTAGCACTTCTACTGTACTTATACCAAGTATCAGGATCATTCGGGCAAATACAGTAATAAGGTTTTCATTTGTGAAAAGCTTATGGAAAAAGTTAGCACATCCAGTTTTTTTCATGTTTTCTAAATTCCCAACATTTCTTCTTATGGCCAAGCAATAATAATTCTGTAATTTATTTTAATATTTGTCAGGCGATATTTACCACCTATCTTCTTACAATCTTCCAGTATCTTTTTCCCTTTTGATTTAATAATCTTCTCAACATGGACCCCATTCTCCCCTGGACATGCCAAATTCATTCTTATTTAGAAATTGTTACATTAGGACGATAGGGTTGTTCTGCACATATCTGGTCATAAGCCTTGCTGTCACCGTCCCCTACATACTGAGTGTATCTGACACCTCTGTTTTCCAGTGAACGATTAAAAATCCAGACGACTCCTGCTACTTCCATCCCACCACTTGGAAAACTGTAATTCCTCTGACAGTTACGTTCATCCTCTTTCTCAGTTTCACTATCACAAGATTTACATACTTGCTTAGTGTCACTACATCAATTATCTTTCCTGTATCTAATGACATAGCTGTCGCGACACCATTTAGTGAAGTGTAGCCACTACTAGCTACCATCAAAATATGCACAAATACCACCACTTTCCGTGTCATCACTTTCCTTGAGTGCTTCTTCAGCTGTTTCCTTCACTGAGATGGTACAAGCTTCAGTAACATAGAGTTTTCCTTCCCCCATCCCTTTACCAATAGGTCTCCGACCATAAACTAACCTTATGTTGTTCTCATAGTAATTATTATTTGCCATTTATCATGTAGCAACTGCACACATTTTGTACAACATCAAGTATGACACAATCCTTTTGTGAAGACACTAACTCTCTCCCAAGGATACATCGCAACCACCTATTCTGCACTCCAAACGAGTGTTCATCACCACAAGTTGACTGGGAAGAAACTCCTTGAACACTGCAGTTTCTTTCTTGAGGTGCTGATTATCTTTAGGTGTAACATTCTTGGTTCCTTTGACCCACTAACTTCATTTACCTTTATGTATTTACTTCCTCTGACTTTTAATTTAGGCAAGAATTTCAGTACTAGTGGCGTTTTATGAAAACGTGCGAAGTCATAGATAACAGAAGTCAGCACTCACTTCACTCGCACCAAACTTCACAACGTACAACCACTAGCGCTCGAAAATAATAACAAACACGATCGGAATGATGAGTATCGACATTAGATATACAGTAGGAAACCTTCACACGATATAACAATAGAAGCAGGAAATTACAATGAATGAAAAAACGTGTGTATTATCTCTGCATGGTGCAAAAATGAAGACGTGGTGTTTAAATACCAGATCCTACAGGAAAACCATCATAACTCACGAAAAAATTGTCGTATCCAGGCATTTCAAATGCCCAGAAATGTAAAAATCGATATTTTGAGACAGTTTTCCTCCTGTTTCCCCTTAAGACTGAAACAAGGAATACAGGTTTTGCAGATGTAAATGGTATTTACTGAAGACTAATTTTAATGGAGAATTTGTTAAAAGGCGATAATATCGGAAAAAACGATTTCATCAACAACAGAGAGGGTCACTAAACAGGTTTTTAAACTGATTACAGTAGCCACATAATTACAACGAGAAATTGTGTATGTTTACCGACAGACAATTTTTGGACGCACCATTCACGAATGGTACAGGGACGGGTGGCGCTAGCAGCAGAGGAAAATATATAAGCTTGACATATCTTAGGAGTGAAAACTATATCTTTGATCGCTACTATCATGTTCGACAATGCTGTATGTACCCTTATACGCAAAAGGTGGGAACACTCAATGGCTGTTTTAGAGGTACAGTTGTTATGCTGTGGGGATGCATAATGCTGCATGAGCGCATTGACTCCTAACCTTAGAACACGGTACTCTCACAGGTCAACATTCTTGTGAAACTGTACTCCCTCCCCTATGCGACCTTTCAGGGGCTCATGCTCCTGACTGTAGTTTTATGGGTGACAATTAGGTACTGCAGCAAACAGCGCACCTGGAAGAGTCCTTGGAACGAGAGGATCTGCGGTGGAAAGACTGGCCGGCCCATTCCCCCGACTTAACACTAGGATGCATGGTGCCGAAAACACACATGAGTGCATATGCAGGGCCTCCAAGGCCCTGCCCTAACTTAAAATTTTCCTCTTTTCATACAATCATTATTTGGAGTTAAATTTATTTCTGTCAAATTTACTGTCACATTGAAAGATTCCTAAGATACAGTAACAGGATCTGGTGGGCCTGATTAACATTTCATTATTTTTTTAAAAAACTCTAAGAGTGAATTTTTATTAGTTACATCCATTTACATTCAACATATACTAATAATTTTATTAATTCTCCTATAAGTTTCAGTTTACATTTTATAACATTTATTACAACCAATTTCTTCAATTAAAACATACTCATTATTCACAATATTATGTATATAGGCAATATTTTGACAAAAAGTTATTATTCATTGTTCAAATTAAATTGCATTTTCCTTAGTTTTCAACATGTGACAAACAAGAAGCACAAAGAACACCACTATGTTCCTTACAAATGTTGGTTTTACACTTCATGCATGTCATAGCACTTTTCCTGTGTTTATTATATGAACAATAATTGCATCTTCTTCTTTTTTGACAAAAAGTTATTATTCATTGTTTACATAAAATTGCATTTTTCTTAGTTTTCAATATGTGACAAACAAGAAGCATAAAGAACACCACTATGTTCCTTACAAATGTTTGTTTTACACTTAATGCATGTCATAACACTTTTCCTGTGTTTATTATATGAACAATAATTGCATCATCTGGTCTAGCGGTTCTGGCGCTGCAGTCCGGAACCGCGGGACTGCTACGGTCGCAGGTTCGAATCCTGCCTCGGGCATGGGTGTGTGTGATGTCCTTAGGTTAGTTAGGTTTAAGTAGTTCTAAGTTCTAGGGGACTTATGACCTAAGATGTTGAGTCTCATAGTGCTCAGAGCCATTTGAACCAATAATTGCATCTTCTACTTTTTCCTGAAACAGGTAGTTGATTCGACAATATGACATCTTTTTGAACACCACATCTTTCGCATAGAATCAACGATTTTCTTTGGAAGATTAGAGATCTGAATACGAAGTTCCATTAGTGGTCTTACCAATTCCTCTGTAAATCTCTTAGGAACAAATGCCTTTTATCACTTCTTCCACTATGGTATGTCAAATGTTGGGCAGAAAATAAAATTTCACTGTTCATTGCTGCGACGTCCATCATATTCATCCATAATGCAAATGGCCACCTTCTTGTTTGTCTCTTGCGAGTGTAATAACGAATTTTCTGGTGCATTTGATCTACTCCACCCTTCATAGAGTTATAGAACTTTATTATATCTGGTTTCTTTTTTGCATGAGTTTCATCAATGTTTCTGTCGTGATGCATTGTGCTAATGAGAACTACAGACTTTTTCTTTTTGGGAACATAACTCACCATTGTAATGTCATCTCTAAATGTAAACAAACAGGAATGAATCGCTCTTGCGGCAGATGGTTTCATCTGATTAGGAATTTCTGGTTTATTTTGTTTGATTGTTCACACCACTGTAATTTGCTTCTGAAGTGTCTCTTCTGCCAGCTGCACGCTAGTAAAGAAATTGTCAACAGTAATATTTTTTGATGATCCCTCAATTCTTTTAGTAAGATCTTTCACCACATTCAATCCAAAATTTTTCTGAATAGGTTCATGAGGCTTTCTTCCCGTGTAAACAATTCCGTCTAAAGAATATGCAGATGTAGCATCACATAACCAAAATACTTTTATGCCATGCTTGGCTGGTTTAGAGGGCATATACTGGGTGAAGCTGCATCTTCCACTGAATCGGACTAGCTGTTCATCAACTGTGAGCGGATCATTGGGAACCATTCTATTTCTACACTTGTCAAGAAATAGTTCCCATACATAGAGAACAGCTGCAGATCGAGCTTCACGGGTACGCCTGTCATCAAATCTAATCATTCTCCTTATATCCTCGAATCTATTTACTGACATGGTGGCATTATATGTAGGATTTGCCTTTTCATCCAAGAATAATTCTCTAATAGGGACATCTCAACTCTTCTCAAACCAGAAAGCAGTAAAAGACTAAGAAAACCCTCCATTTCAGGAAGCGAAACATTTTTCCACGTTTTACCACATAAAGCAGCCACTCTTCTGCCTTCAATATTTGTGCAGTTGATGATTTCCTCTAGTATTACCTTGGAGATGAAATAGTCCCAGGCATCCTTAGGTTTACAGGTTTTCAAACCACGGGCTGGACCAGGTGCCTTCTTTACGATATTATGAACAGGCGTACGAAAAGTTGCGGGGGGATCTAATTTCCAAATCGTTCCATTCCGACTGATGTATGCCTTCTATACCTTTTTATGGTGGTTCTTCATTTTCAGACTTTGATAAAGTAATATTATCGGAAGGACTGTCATCTGCCTCAATTTTCACATCTGCAGGTTCATTGGCTGATTATTCACTACTTGCATCTTCAAAAATATTTCCTTCCTCGCAAGAATCATCTTCTTCAAACCACTGAGCCACAACATTTTAAAAATTAGCTGCATTTGCACGTACTGACTCTCTTGCTTTGCTTGTCGAAGCCATAGCAAAAGGTTTGTTTCTCGAACAGCAGCTTGTGCAGCACTAAACGAGTAATACTCGTAACAATATGGGCCTTGCAGCAACACACAAACTACAGTAACAATGAGGCTGACAAGAGCAGCACAGGATAACAATACTATGCAATAATAAAATATTATTTTTTAGTTATACTATTACTATTACAGCAACTGCTGCTGTTGGCACTCCTGATGCTGGAAATACCACTACAGTTATTGTTGAATTAATAACTGCTTCCAAACAAATGTTGAAGACAATATAGGCCAAAGAACATTTGTAAATGTGTGAGGGCTTCTGAAGCCCTGCTTATGCATTCACAGTGTATGGGAAAACATATTGAATTATACAAAAGCTTAAAAAGGTATCTCTTTCAGACTTGATAGGAGGAATGTCACAGTGTTAGTGAAATAGTACTGGAAAGCTGTTTGAAATCAGACAAATAATTACAGAATTTTTTTAGAAATGAAGACATACAAGGGCCTCGGAGGCACTGTATATGCATCCTAGGGTTAAATCCTATCGACTATATGTGGGATGCGTTTAGGAGATGTACTGCTGCATGTCAACATGCACCAGCGACCGTGCAGCAGTTGTCGGCCGAGCTGTAGCTGGAATGGAACGCCCTTCCACAAGAACTCGTTATCGACCATGTTGTTAGCATAGGAGCACGCTGCAAACTGTAGAGCAGGCGTGCTCAGCAGGCGGCTAGGTGAGCACAAGAGCTCACACTCGCTCGCCGCCTGAATAGTGAGCTCTCGCAGTAAAATGTTGCTGTTAGACCTCATTATGTAGTACAGTGTGCGCAAAGTGCATGGTTTCAATGCTAGAGACCATTTATTCAATCACACTTTGTTACAGAGACTGCGATCTGATACACGCTGTACCACGCAGCCACATTTACAGTACGTATGGTTTCCTCCTACAGGGTGGTACTGATCCTTATACGTCATACCCTAACGCCCTCTCATTCTATAGTAATTGTCAATGTTGTGTGAGATTCACTTCTCTTGCTGACTCACCTTGTAGAGCTGGTTCGTCCAAACTGTGCCCCTGGGGATTGTCTGGCCATGGGTTGCATTAAACCGCGTCGGACAGACATAAGAAAAATTTTCAGGTGCGTTATTTTTTGCCACTTTCTGAAAAGCCGTCACAAACGCTCTCCTGGGCAGCAAAGTGTCATTAAGAGTCATTCTTTGTTTTGTGTTTTTAATGGATGCGAAAATATATATTGTAGTTTGATCTATGTTTTCAATTAATTAAAACGCAAATATTCCAATAGATAAAAATTTACTTTGCGATCACATTTCGCTGTCCTTTCCAGAGGAACTGGGGAACTGGTGGGGGGGGGGGGGGGGGGAGGGGCGGGAAACGCACCTAAAACCAGTCGTTTTTGTTACTTTTTTTTTTGAGTTTCAATGAATGAAACAATTAATTGTTAAAGTGATAAAAGTGTTTTGAAAACAGGATTGTACAAAATTAACTGTATATTGTTTTTTTGACGTGGTAGGAGCAGGAAACAGGTGGTCAAAGTTTGCCCGGTAGTTACAAATACTCGCTCAGAATTGCGAAAGCAGGGAAACTCTTAGCGGCTGGGAATTTCATCAAGGATTGCCTGGTCTACTCGGCGGCTTTTATTTGTCCAGCACACCTCACAGAAAAATTTGAAAAACTAGCTCTTTCACCGCAAACATTTGCTCGCCTAGTCGAAGATAGGGCCTTAGATATTGGAGCAGCAATTAATGGAGAGAGCGGCAAACTACATTTCATTTTCTATCGCTCTTGACGAGTCCGCAGGAGTTGCGGACATATCTCAGCTCGTCATATTCATTCGAGGTGTCGACGACAATTGCGTGCCACCGAAGAGTTTCTCGACCTTATACCATTAAAAGACACAACCACGGGTTTGGATACTTTTTTTTTTTTTTTTTTTTTTTGCCGCGCGGGATTAGCCGAGCGGTCTGGGGCGCTGCAGTCATAGACTATGCGGCTGGTCCCGGAAGAGGTTCGAGTCCTCCCTCGGGCATGGGTGTGTGTGTTTGTCATTAGGATAATTTAGGTTAAGTAGTGTGTAAGCTTAGGGACTGATGACCTTAGCAGTTAAGTCCCATAAGATTTCACACACATCTGAACATCTGGATATTTTTCTAGCCGTGGAAAACGTGTTAAAGTCAGTGTGTTTAAAATGGGAACGCCTGACCATTGTAAGAACAGATGGAGCCCCTGCGCTACGAGAGATACGCATTGGATTCCTGGGTTACGTCAGGTCAAAAATGGCTGAAGTCGGCTGTTACTTATTCGCGGCAGTGCATTGTCTGATATGCGCTCGCGTGGATTCACATATCGCCAGTTTAAAGAATTTCTGGCTGATATCGAAGCGGAATACCCGGACATCCCCTACCACGCCGAAGTAAGATGGCTGAGCAGAGAAAAAGTGCTTCATCGGTTTTTCTCCTTGAGGGGCGAAATAAATACCTTTTTGGAAATGAAATTACATCCAGAGGACTTACTTTGTGACCCTAAGTGGTTGGCGAATTTGGCTTTCTTGAGTGACTTTACTGGTCACTTAAATACTTTGAACATTTGACTCCAAACTAAGTGGTTGGCGAATTTTGCTTTCTTGAGTGACCTTACTGGTCATTTAAATACTTTGAACATTTCACTCCAAGGCGAAAATCACTCTGTTGTTGATTTAGTGCAGACGATTCAAGCATTAAAAAAAAACTTATTTTGTGGGAAAAACAGTTGCGCGAGAATAATTGTGGACACTTTCCTGCACTAGACAGCGTTAAAGAAGATGTGGATTTTTCAGACTGTGTTCAAATCATATGCGAATTACAAGAACAGTTTGAAAACATATTTTTGGGGATAAGTGAGCTTCAACCGGCCTTAGATATATTTGTTAGCCCGTTTTCCCTTCGGGCAGAGGACGTCTCACAAGTGCTTCAACTGAGCTGATTGACCTGAAGTGCGATATCCGACTGAAGAATCGCTTCCTTATATGTAAAACTTTGGATGACCTTTACAGATGTCTTCCATGAGAGAAATATCCTCTTTTGCACAAGCACGCGGCCGAAGTTCTCTCAATGTTTGGTTGCACGTATATTTGTGAGCACTTTTTCTCTCGTTGCTAAAACTAAGAACCGTTTATTACTTGGCGATAAAAATTTGACTAATTCTTTGGGTTATCAGCCACGGAATATTGTACCATACCTAGACAAAATCGTTTCCTCGAAAAAGAACAAAGTGTAAAATGTTAATTGTCTTCTTTAACAATGTTGACTGTAAGAATTAAAGAGCTTCATAATCTATTTTTAATAAGTTGTCAAACTTGGTCAGTTAAAATTATTACATACAAATCAGCAAACTGAGGATCCAATTTCTAAACTCTGAAAAGGTATACAAAAAGCTGTAGCACGCAGTATAACAAAGAATATTTACTGGTAACTATTAACAGTAAGAATGAGACTCTATATCCCTTACATAAAATTATTTCTAAAATAGAATATTTATGATTCTAGTTCATTTAAGAAACAGATATATTTTTCAGAAGGCGTCTATTGTACATATGACGAGTGCGTATGTACAGTACTAATAGAATCAACCTGTGGGTCAGAAAACTACTGTTGTTCTTCGATTTTTGTTTTGGATATTGTTTTCTAAAGCTTTGCGTAGTAATTCTGCCACACGAACACTAGTTGTTGCCTAAATAGTAAATGGTGTGCTTGTTTTACTGCTCATCGACCACTTTTACAGAGCCGCGCTTCCTCTGTTATTTTGTTTACGTTTGATCTGACTGCGGAGCAGTCCAGCGCAGAGCAGTGCTGTGTTGTGCGGTCTCACACGTTCCGCAGCTGTCTCTCTCGCTCCTATGCCGACACTAGCGACACACGGTCGCGGACGGGCGCTGAACTACACTGCCTTGCGCCCGCGCCCGCCGGCCGGAATTCTTGGATGAGCTTGTTGTAGACCAGGGGCGGGCTGGAGTCCTGCACGTGTGCGGTGCACTTGCACGCGTGCAGTTAACAAGTGTTCTGCGTGCACACAGGGGCAAAGTGGCCACCCGCTTATCTCCCCTCCCCACCATACCTTCTGTCCGCTCCTTCCTCTGTAATGCGTTTTGTTTCCTAGTTTGCTTTATTGAATGAAGGAATATGGTTAGTAGGAGTGCTTGAAAGAAATCATGGATTGAAAGAGTACCTATTACCTACGATAAGATTTATTTAATTATCACAGGTGGAATTTACAATTCGTTTAATATCTGGAACAAAATTCCTACATACAGACAAACGCAAACAGTTACGTAAATTTTCATCACTGATGTTTGCTCTTAAGCGAGACTTATTACTTCAGAAAATGGTTTTCTAGCTCTCGCTATATTAAGCGCAATCTTATAACTTACACGTACCGCTGGGTTATTATTTTTGTCATCCTAAAAAACTGAAAACAGTGCTCCATAAAATGTTAAATCAGTTAGGTGAGAGACATGAAAGAAAGTCCCAGATCTCTCGTGACAAGAACAACTACGGCAGATTCATCTAGTATCGTCAGATCGCTCTTCTTAAGCTCAGTCAATTTTCCCATCCACTCAGAATCCGACGATAAATTGTACTCGTCCTTGTGAGATTTATTATAATGGCCTTCAATACTAAACTTTCGCTGACCAGCGAGAATAAAAAATGGTTCAAATGTCTCTGAGCACTATAGGACTTAACATCTGAGGTCATCAGTCCCCTAGAACTTAGAACTACTTAAACCTAACTAACCTGAGGACATCACACACGTCCATGCCCCAGGCAGGATTCGAACCTGTGACCGTAACAGTCGCGCGGTTCCAGACTGACGCGCCTAGAACCGCTCGGCCGGCCCAGCGAGAATACTGCCACATATTAAACATTTCGAATTTTCACGTTTTTGCACAAAAAAATGGTTCCCCCATTACTTTTTAAAAGATAGCAAATCTCCACTTCTCCGTTTCCTTGATTCACTCTGCATTTTCCGGTTCTTGAAATACAACGTTCACTACGTAATGGTCGCTTCCCATCAACGTCCGCAGCTTAGCCTGGTACTACACTACCGCAACCTGCCGGCTGTCGCCACAGCCCCGGTCGACGATTGCACGCGAGCAGCACACGTGCAGCGCTGTGCGCTCATGAGCCGCGTGCAACGTTTGCCCGCCCTTGTTGTAGACGATGTGATACAGTGTTGTACACAATGGTTCCGTATTCGAATCGAGAGCTTGCCGACATGGTGTTTACTTACGGAAAGGCAAATGTCAATGGCCAGCGGGCAGCAAGGTTGTATCAGAAGACCTGTCCCCACTGACAACAACCACAGCATTCAATGTTAGCAACAGTGTTTCGCCGTTTATCCGATATAGGGTCGTCTCAGGGAGCCGGAAATCATGAAGGACGTACCCGAAATGTTCAGACACCGGACTTGGAGGAAAATGTTATTAACACTGTGGAAGGCGACCGCCGTGTCAATACCAGGCAGTTGGCCCCCCCCCAGTACGGGGTAAAACAGACGACCGTGTGGAACATCCTCCATGACGATTGTTACTACCCTTATCACTTGCAGCGTGTAGAGGGCTTACTAGCGACAGCCTTTCCACATCCGTAGTATTTTTGCCTCTGGTATCTTCATCTGGCAGCCACGATTCCTGGATTTGTATCATCCATACTGGCCGGCCGTGGTAGCCGAGCGGTTCTAGGCGCTACAGTCTGGAACCGCGCGACTGCTACGGTCGCAGGTTCGAATCTTGCCTCGGGCATGGATGTGTGTGATGTCCTTAGGTTAGTTAGGTTTAAGTAGTTCTAAGTCTAGGGGACTGATGACCTCAGAAGTTAAGTCCCATAGTGCTCAGAGCCACTTGAACCATTTATCATCCATACTATTCGCAGATGAAGCCACCTTTATGTGGAGAGGTATCTTCAAGGTGCCTTTTTCCGATTTCCCCCCCCCCCCACCTCTTCCCCTCCTTTTTCCCCTCTATTACTCACCGTGAGTTCGCCGGTTACTCACTAGTGAGAAGTGAGCGTGAGCCGGCTCGATCGGGCAGATCGATGGACAGGTCAGTTGTAGAGCTTATAGTACCGATCATACATCCTATTAAGGGTCTTGCTGCACGTTTGTAACCATCATAAATCGCCGGACTTTAGTGTAATTACTGTCCGTGAATGCAAGTGTCGTCCCACTGCGTATTCCTTTCCCTTGCCTGCTGTACCGCACTGTAGCATTTTGTTCTATGGAAGGACCAAGTTTCATCGAGTATTTTACTGGTCAATGACACTACATGCGAAAGTTACTTTCCGCCTTGAGTTTTGTACACCAGTGGAATTACAATAGGCATTGTCTGCCTCAAATTTTGTGGATAGTAGGGCCAGAGAAGCACCAACGTTAAGAGATTAATTAAAAGGAGATCTCGAGCGTCATAGTCATGTAGTTTTTTTTATTACTTTCCAATGATTGGGAGGCAGACTCATAGCAGATCAGTCATCATTATTCAACGTTTTGGTTACAAAACATAAATGCTATGATAAAATAGTCATAGTGACTGTAAGTAATTTGCACGATAAAGATTTTGGACAGGACAATGAATAAAAAAAGGACAGAGCATGTAAATGCATGTTTAGGAACTGGCGGGTGACAGGATTTTAGTTAGACAATGAGGGCTTTGGTTGGTGATTTCCTACGGATGCTTTAGTAGGATGATGTATGCTATCAGGACTGGGTAGTCTCTGAGATTATCTCATAGGCTGACGAAAGAAGGTAATTACGGTTCGTCTGGAAAAGAATGTGAACCGTTTGGAGGTGATTTGATGGCGAGATGTTCTCCTGTAGGTGCTGCAATGTCAGTGTTTTCAAGAACGAGGGATGCACTGCATTCTTAAGATTCAAGTTATTAAAAAACTAGGCCGCATGAAAGTACTGGAAATGGTAAGCAAAGTTTATAAGCCGTTAACTGGATATAGCTGGAAAAGGCAAAGAATATGGAGGGAGTGGCAAACACGAGAAGAGCGAACGTTCATGCAACGTTTACACAACTAATCGTCATACCATCTGCAGATGGTGTTTCGGGATGTTGACACTACGTTTGACCTATTAGAAGTTTTGTAGTGGATTTCGTTTTCGACAATTTGTAAATTTGGATTGAGTGTTAGTTCGATTTATAGGTTTTAGTTTGATGGATTGGTATTTTGTGGACTGTTAGGCAGCGTTGAATGAGTCGGAATGCATGAGTATTTTTTCAGTAATTCTTGCTTGTGTTTTGGAAAACGTTGATAAAGGGACACCATTGATCACACAATGAACGCTTATTACCGAGATGGAATTAGATCATTCGGTCGAATGATGAATGGGTCCTACAGCGAGATAATCGATGTTTCACAGGCTAGCGGAAATAGTTTTGCTAGAATTTGCTAAAATACTTCTAGAGATATCTCAAAGAAACATTATATGATGGAGCCATGATTAGAGGCTATGTTGTTTTTTTCCAACAGTACATTTTATATTTCGTAAGTAATGTGTTCCAATCAGATTATGGTACGGAATGTAAGTATGTGTGATTAGTAGCGAGGAACACAGCTGATGCATCAGTGCATTAACTGGTATACGGGATCGTGGTTTGTTAGGTGCTGGGATTATCACTCTTGGTGAAGACATCTTAGAAAACGAAAAGATGGGCTTAAGAAACGTTTTTAGGAAGAAGCTGACTCTTAGGAAGAAGCTGACTTTTGCAACGAACAGGCGGTGGATAAAAATACGGAAACACCAAAAACACAACACATTACCATGCCCAATAAGGTGTAAGAAAACCATTGGCATTCAAAAGCTCTTCCAGTCGTCTCGGAATGGGTAAATACAGATCCTGTATGGTTTTCAAAGGGCCTCATACACCATTCTTCCTACAAAGTAATGGCAAGTTGAGGAAAAGATGATGGAGACGGATAGCGGTCACACGCTCTTCTCTCCAAAGCAGACGGCAAAGCCTCGTTAATTTTGGGATCCGGTGACTGATGGCCAGGGGAGACGCCACAATTCACCCTCGTGCTCACAAAACGAGCCCTGGGCGGTGCAAGCTGTGTGAGCAGGGACCACTCAACAGTGACTTTCGACCGCGTTGCAACTTGGAGGATGATATTTTTCCGCATTCCTTGTATATTGTATGTCTCGGAGATGGTGGCTCTTGAAATAACAGACACACTATGTTGGTTACGGAAGCACCCGCCACAATTTTCCCACGTTCAGTTCATTTAGTTCTGATATAATGCGCTCCAAAGCACACAGAACACTGGTTTGACCACGCCTGACACTGCCAATGTGCTGATGACAGATCTGCTAACCACACAGGCGCGTTAGCCACTAAGCCACCTTGCCACTGTGGTTCACAGAACTGCACGGATTAATCTGGAATGCCTCCCTCCCCGATCCAAATTCTCATGCCACCCCAGTGTACTTGAAATTTCCCCTTAAAAATTAACAGAACTGCCGAGGCTCTCCATGTTCTGGAATGGCACCTCAGCATAGAATGTAAAGTAGGCCGGGGCGGCAATAAGAATTTGCGTCGAGGAGCGTGGCGTGGCAGTGCAATTCGTGCAGTTGTGTGAACCGCTGTGAAATGGTGGTTTAGTGGTTGACACCTGCCTGGTAAGCAGGAGACCTGAGCCCGATTCTCCACCTTGGTGCTAACTTTCACTTACTGTTTCAGTCTACATGCATAAAATCATATCTGTATGAGACCAGTGAAGTCTCTGAAATTGTGTCATTTGATTAGCGTCTAGTTACTGTAGCTAAATGTCATCTAAGGTATCATTAATAAAAGTTTGGTTTTGATTAAGAAATATGTGTGGTGGTTCCTCCGGCAATAGAACATTGGTCGGGATCTGTTATTCATTGTTATGCCTATGATGGTAGCTGAAAGGTGAAATTATTTTCCTACTATTTCACATCTGTTTCTCTCAATTATCAATCCATTTCATTGTAACTCTAGTTTTATTATCCTAGTTGGTTTACTGTTTTCATAGCTAATGATAATTACTGTTTCAGATGTAAATGTGGAGTAAATACGGTAACCTCCAAGTTTCTGGAATTTTGGCTCATGACCTAAGACTTTTTCTCGCACCCCTTTTCCCTAAAAACAACTGCGTTTCACATGAGTAGTTGCTCGTTTGTATGACCTTCATACTACAAATGGCAATATTTTATTTAATAAATTCTTTCAGATTGCTACATACGTAATGCCATGAACATCTCTCCGTCTAGGAACTAAAATAATACTTGATGGCTCTGTATTTGTAACCATTTTCCATTCGCATTACATTTAATCGGAATGGATGTACCGTGTAACGTTCGTACCGCACGATCATACCTACTACTGGAAACTGTATTTTAATGTGTAAACTATATTGATCATTACCCACACTTGTTTCAGATACGCAATTAAATGAAGCTATATTCACACTTTATATGGGCACGACATGTTGTAGTCCCTCTGCAAAATCTCTTTGTGCTTTCTGTAAAACCATTAAAATTTGATGTGGATTAAATAAAGTTTCAGTCAATTGCTCACGAATAGCGTGATGTTCTGATTCATGAAAAGTTTCGACCTTATTCCTTACATTGTATGTTCGATCTTTTAGAGTTCTTAATAATGTAGCTATTACCACATTCTCATCTAGTTTACTTAACTAAGTTTAATTTTCTCTACATCACTATTTAAGACATTCATGGTGTCCTGCGCATGTTGTTCTATTTCTGTTGTTAAGTTCCGTACATTTTTAGTACGACTAAGTATCCCATGTTCTATGTTTCCTATGCGTGTTGTACGCCAGTCTGCTTTTGCTTTGTATCTTCCTATAGCTCCTGTAGATATCCAACTGTCTACATTGTTGATATCTTCACTATCCACTGTTCCAAATACAGTTTCTAACAGTTTCCCTCCTGCATCTAACCAATTTTTATTTTTACGTGTTGGCTTTCATGTTAGTATTTCTGTCAGTTGCAGCTGAGCACACAATTCCTAATACTTTCTCTGCATGTTTTCCAATACTCCTTACTTCTCTGCTCCTTTTTGTAACGCTAAAACTCTGTCGTGTAATTTCGCACGTCTTTCCTTATTTCCCAAAATTGAAAACGTAACGCGACTGTCCATCTGAGACTTGTTAGTATAACCATAGCGTCTGGTATAACATCCGTTTGCCTATCAAATAAAATTCCATTCCACAGGTGTTGATTCGGTATAACATCTGATCTGAAAAACTATAGTAGCAGGAGTAGTAGTAGTAGTAGTAGTAACATTATGCTCAGATAATTTCTTCTGGATAATATCTTGGCACGCTACCTGAAAGACAAGTAAGTACTGTGAATTCCTTCTCTTCTTTAAGCAACTACACGAACACAGTACATGACAAGTAAAGAAAATTAAGATTAACCTAAGAAATACATGTGCATTCCATATGAACATTTATATTATTTTCACATAGACCTTAGTAGATAAGGTAGGTTTTTCTTTTTCCGTGATCATTCTTCTCTTTCCGCAACGGTTCAAGTAATTTATGACAACCTATCAATCATACCTCTAAACGGTTTTACTTTATTTACATGAACTCTAGATTCTCTAGTTGGCAACTGCAATTTCACGTCAACTGGCAAAGTACTTTCGATAACTTGGAAAGGCCCATCATATTTGGTTAAAAACTTTTTCGTTTTTCCGTCTGGGGTATAAAGAGTACCTAATAATATCCGTTTTCCCAATCTGTATTGCCCATTCTAAATTTAGTCGCGCGTTGCCCAAAACTTTTTTGCTTCTCTAAAGCTACTGTGTTGGCACACTTTTTCTTTTGCCAAATCTTCTTAAATTTCTTCATAGAATTCTTCACTGGGTCACACTGTAGACCTAGCCTAAGTTGAACTACTTCAAAAGGTGATGAGACTTTCCGCCCATGTATTATACAGTGAGGCAAAAGTCTAGTTCCTGAGTGCCTTCTGAATCACTGCACTGACGACAAAACTTAAATATACGTCTTAACCCGAATGCTGTGCATTCAGGTAGGATGTTTGTCGTCGAATCTGTAACTTCTCCTTGTGTTCCACATCACAACTTCCGTTCAGACTCCACGCAGAAACATATACACTATGTGATCCGAAGTATCCGGACAACTGTCTGAAAATGAGTTACGAGTTCGTGGAGCCCTCCATCGATAATCCTGGAATTCAGTAGGGTGTTGGTCGACCCTAAGCCTTGATGACAGCTTCCACTCTCTCAGGCATACGTTCAGTCATGTGCTGGAAGGTTTCTAGGGGAATGGTTGCCCATTTTTCACGCAGTGCTGCACTGAGGAGAGGTATCGATGTCGGTCGGTGAGGCCTGGCACGAAGTCGGCGTTCCAAAACATCCCAGAGCTGTTCTATAGGATTCAGGTCAGGGTACTGTGCGGGCCAGTCCATTACAGGGATGTTATTGTCGTGTAACCACTCCACCAGAGACCGTGCATTATCAACAGGTGCTCGATCGTGTTGAAAGATGCAATCGCCATTCCCGAATTGTTCTTCAACAGTGGATAGCAAGAAGGCGCTTAAAACATCAATGTAGGCCTGTGCTGTGATAGTGAAACACAGAACAAAAGGGAGTGCAAGCCCCCCCCCCCCCCAAGAAAATCACGATCATGAAAAACACGAAGACAGGTACTCATTTTCATTAGCAGTTTCATTTATTTCATTAAGCATTAGGCAGTGTTTTTCGTTTGGAATCACTAAGTTCTTTTTATTCAACTCTTTTGGGTTTTGACCGAATTATAATTATTTCTTTGCTCAAGCCAGCATTGACCATGTGCCGACAGCCGTGGTGTTATTTCACTTGAGGAACGCTTTGTATTTGTTTGAATATGGTGATTTTTTAAATTCGTGAGCATAAGGATGCTGACAACAGTTTCATTTCTCCGTATAAGGAGGTTGATTATTTCGAGTAATAAATGTCTGACAGAACCAAGCTAAAATTTGCATCTGATCTGTCAGAGCTGTAGCACTCATCGGTTAGCTCGTAATCTTTAATTGAATTGCGTGTTTAGATGGTGAGATTTAAATTTTTTTCCCTCATTGCTGCACAGCTTGACTTCCACGTGTGCAAAAAGCGAATATGCTCTATTCATAGTGCTTAAGAGTGTGTAGGATAAATAATTTCATGCAGAATGAGCCCCAATGCACATAAAAATTTTCCAATGTTAGGGAATTTGGAATAACCGCCTGTGCAGCACAACCTCTTGCTTCTGTGTGATTTAATAGTGATGGCGGAAGTTCTATTCTTTCCTGCTACTATGTTGCGCATGTCTATCTTAAAATTAATGCTGGATTATTCGCCACTTTTTGTGTGCATTCGAACCGTATTATCAGGATCTGATATTTCCATAGTTTGATATTAGGACTTTGATCCAGTTTGAAAAGCATCCTAGGCAGTCGACAATCCACGCATGCTGGCTAAGAGTTAGAAGAAAGTTACCTTAATTACTTGCTTCCTCGTTTCGATACCCCAGGGCAAATATCAAACTCCACGATGTATGGCAGTTTGCTTTACTATTTTTGTGCAATTGTAGGCAGTCCTGAGCACTAGTTTTGTACCTGCTGACACCTTTAAAAGATAAATAGTAATCTTGCAGTTGCCATGATTAGAGTCAAAGCAGTACTTCTGGAGAAGCAGTTAGATTTAGAAGTGTTGTGCATCCAAACGACTTTTCCTTTCAGTAAACACCCTGTTTTACATCTGCACCACAATTACAGCGTTGCACAATGGCTTTCTATTCCTTGGTGTTGAAAATGATATGTATTTTGGAGATAAATAATTTATTCGTATAATTCTAAGGGTTTATCTCTTTTGCGTATGGGCGAAGTGTGCTCTTGCAGTTCATTATATGTACGATACAGTTTCTTTACACATTCGATGTAGTTTTGTTCACACATCACTCTTAAACGTTTGGAGTAATCAGGCGATGCATAAGATGCCTCACTTTGTGACAAATATTTCAGCAAACATGAGCGATTCACAAGGGGACACCTGGGAAAAATATCTCCTAGTCAAAATGGCAAGTCAAAGCGGCTTTAATTAGCTGGATAGCACAAGGGACCCAGGGAATGAGTTTTTTCAGGAGACACACAATGATTTAACAAGGGACACGCGAAGTCCACCCGACCCCAGAACAGGAAGACTGCAGCGTCAAAGCGACGGCAGCCCCAGAAATGTCACACAGAGGGACTCAGGACAGTACCATCCGAAGCGAGATCTCCAGCCAAAGGTGCTTTCGAAATAAACGGTTTCCTAGCGCATAACATGCAACAGCTTCGGACACAGAGTAAGACAGATGAAGTACAGAAAGCAAATCAAGGTTAGAAAACTGAAGAGAACACGGATCTGAATGTGAAGTACATGTATTTATTGCAGAAACCTAGGGTACTACACAGGACATACAGTTTAGATTATATTGTATGTACGAGGGTAAGTCAATTATTATCCGCAATTCCGTTATATTTTTGTTTATTTTGGTGGTACTGTCGTTTAACGTTGATGGCTCATGGCTGCTCCGCTGTCTATTTGCAACAAAGAAGAGCAACGGTCAGTGATCCGTTTTTTTGTGGTCGGAAGGCGTATCAGAAGCCGGAATTCATCGAAGGCTTTCGGTACAATACGGGAACAATATTTTGCCGCAACGGAGTGTCTAAGAATGGATTGAAAAATTCCGAAATAGTCCCACATGTGTTACACACGATGAAGGAGCCGAACGACCGTTTACCGCCACAAATGAAGAAACCATTGAGCGTTCACGTGAAATGATTCTCTTAGACGATTAACTATTGACAAAATGGCACATTGTCTGCAAATTAGTCACGGCTTGCCTATGAAATCATCCACAACAGACTCGGGTTTCATAAAGTTTGTGCAAAATGGGTCCCAAAACAATTCACACAGCTGCATAAACAAACGCACTTGGACATGTGCAAAAAACATTTCGGTCACTATGGTAGCAAGGGGGACAACAAACGCGCTTGGACATGTGCAAAAAACATTTGGGTCACTATGGTAGCAAAGGGGACAACTTCTCTGACAGGATCATTACTGGTGACGAAACACGGATCCATCATTAAGAGTCAGAGAGTAAACGGCAGAGTATGGAATGGAAACATTCAAATTCGCCGTGCAGAAAAATTTCAAGACCCAACCGTCCGCAGGAAAACTGATGCTTACGGCTTTTTGAGACGCACTTGGTCCAGTACTGGAACATTATGGGGAAAGGGGCACAACAATGTACGTTACAGTAAGAGGCTTACTGACAGTCCTGCAATTCTATGCAAACGCCGAGGATTGCTGTCAAAAGGTGTTGTGTTTTTGCACGACAATGCCCGTCCGCATACTGCCGTCCACACTGCTGAAACGCTCCAGAAACTCAAATTTGAAGTACTGGATCATCTTCCAATAGTCTCGATCTTGCCCCTTTTGACCATCATTTGTCTGGTCCACTCAAACAGGCATTAAGGGGCCGTCGATTTGCCTCGGACGAAGCAGTGAAAGAAGCGGTGCATTCCTGGCTCGCAGCTCAACCGAGAACCTTCTTTCATGAGGGCATCAGGAAGCTTGTACAACGATGGACCAAGTGCGTTGAAACGAAAGGAGACTATGTCGAAAAATAATCTTCTTGTAAGTTTCCTACTTGAATACAGTAAAATTTTATAACTAATTATAATAATTGTCTTACCGTCGTACGTTTCTCCCAGATGATCCATAGCTAGGAGATTCTCCAGGATGTGGAACATTTCAGAGAACAAGAGTGAACCATAAATATTTAAAAAATAAGGACTGATATGCCGATGTACCTCATACAGATCCAAATGAAAATCCACAGGATTTGGAAATGGTCAAAAGAAATCTTACTGATATTTTTATTTAAAAGGATATAAAACTTGCACCAAATATTCAATGTTCAATACATTTAGATGCATATGATAATTCTTAGGCTATTGCAGCCATGCATCGTGAAATAAACTAGTAATATTCAAGTAGCACTTGCCAGGCAACACGAAGATCGAGTGAACATCCTGGAGAACGATGTAGCAGTGTGAATGGACAGCACATTAAAAATCTGACATGAGCACGTGGGACCTTCCAAAAAGTAAATAAAGAACAGACTAAACTGCCACAAAATAAACCAGTGCACTGCATGACATGAGGATGTATCAGAGAAGTCTGACGCGGAGCTCAGTTAGATCACTGACAGATTAGAAGATTTGGCATTGTAGTGTGGGAAATTCAGACTGCACGCATCCTATTTACACTAACAAGAGTAATGGGACCCAGTCACTTCTCTGATTTAAAGTAACGGAACTGGATATAAACTGTAGAAACTTCGAGATGCTGTATTAATTCCAGCATAATGTTGATCACAACAGGTAAGCACAAGATGACTCGGAAGACTGTGTGAGTTCACATGTGAGTAGTAGGGCAATATCTATTGTGGTGCATTTTGTTTATGTGGTGTGCATACATTCAGGTGCAAGTATACAACCAGTGAGAAACCTATTGTTTCGTTAAATGATTTTAAAAACCCAGGGGGTTCATTTATGACCCCTTGGGGATGACGTGTCCTTCTGAGAAACTCCTCTCATACCGCCTCACTACTGTGATTACTTCCTGGTGGCATCAGGTGGTGGCAACCCTTTGATACTGAAGTCTGGGAAATTGCTGCTCTCTCTCTCTCTCTCTCTCTCTCTCTCTCTCTCTCTTTCTCTCTCTCTCTCTTTCTCTCTCTCTCTCACCCTCTCACTCACTCAACAAGAGGCTACTTCATAGACAGTGAGCATCTAAGATGTATCGCAGGAAACTACTGTAACCTTGTTTTGTCCTAAAAAAAAATGTCGTGTGACGAGGGCCTCCAATCGGGCAGATTGCTCGCCTGGTGCAAGTCTTTCGATTTGACGACACTTCGGCGACCTACGCGTCGATGGGGATGAAATGATGATGATTAGGACAACGCAACACTCAGTCCCTGAGCGGAGAAAATCTCCGACCCAGCTGGGAATCGAACTCGGACCCTAGGGATTGACAGTCTGTCGGGCTGACCACTCAGCTACCAGGGGTGGACTTGTTTTGTATATATACTGGATACCTGGTAAATCCCCAGCCCTTCCCCAAGTGCTGGGCTGTGGATGGCTTGGAAACAGTCCATTTTCACTAGCCCTCACTGTCAAACTGACTGACTAATTAATTAAATCAATACCCTCTGCGTGAAACAGTTATCCCTTGCTTCCTATTGGTGGACACTAGGCCTGGCGTATTTGTGAAATATTCTGCAGCAGTCCTGGATTAGACCCCACAACTGCCTGGTTGTCAAACCCTAGTCTTCCCCCTTTTGGATTTTCCTTGTCAAATATTTGTGGACACTGATCGTTTGCCGAGAAATCTGCTGCATTTGAGAAGCTCAGTGGTATTTCAGGCCTTAAGCCAGAAATTTCCATTCGTTCCAGCCACCAGTTACCTCTGCAATGCCAATGGACACCATGGACTACTTCCACTATACACCTGGATGCCAAGCAGAGTCGTGCCACAAAACCAGTTACTTCTTTGTCAGCATAATTAAAATTAAATTTTATAATCACAGCAGCAGTCTGGTGGCATTTCACAATCAGCAAGGTATCGGAATACCTTCTCCTGGTGACAGTTACTCTGGAAATAGTGATTTCCCATATAAATCTATAGCCTTCTTATGACTGGACATAATTTTCCAGTAATCTCTTCCAGATCCCTTATGGTTATTGATGCATTGAATTTTCAGTTTCCCCCTTTACGAATGGACATAGCTTCAACCACATCATTTTCTTTACACATGATGGAACATTGACCACAGTTAACTTCACACTACACCACATAAATATTACAGACAAGCAGTGCAGTCATCGTTTATATGTGCATAGCATTCAAAAAAATTCGGTACATCCACATCACCATATTGTGTAGCTGTTTCCAAAGTGAATCCATCATCCCTTATGCTCTGATATACATGTCAGTGCATTGAAATCCCTCTATCCACCACTTATGGCTAGACAGAATAGTAGTATGATCACTTACACTTACATCTTGTGGTATGTTGGAACACTAAGCACAGTAACCTTATGTTCCAGCAGCATAACATTCCCGAAAAGTGTTTATTTATAGGTGAATATCATATGAGAAATTAAGGTATGTCGACACTCACACCAGCTTGGTGTCGTATTGCACGACCTACTATAGCTTCCCATTAGCAAAACCCACCTGCCACAGCTTCGTTATAGCTTAGTCGTCGAGGAATAAAGATCGTAGTTACAGTTAACAAAACCTCGCTTCTTTTATCTATGTTATGTATGTGCTTGGACGATAGTCGACGTTTGCCAGAGCTGGAAGAACTTATATCCTCACCCAACACACAGACCCATGCTAATTCTCTCAAACTCCCATCATGTTTCATCAGCGCTGTTCCATGGCTGGAAGACATTCCAGTCCTCCATCCGTCACTGTCTAGGTAGAGAGCTATGACAACGAGAAAAATAGCACACTAACTTATAGTAGGAAATTCAAAAACACATATAGTATAAGCGGACAGAACAAATAAATTTCGAAACAGAACACCTGTAATTCGTCGATACCGAATCACAATCTATAAATTTACCCGTGTCCTCGTCATAATCTTCTTTACAATATTCCTTAATTACTACGATAGAAATATTACAATGTGATGATGTCAGAGTCTTTGTTAACACCTCTCTCTCTCTCTCTCTCTGTCTCTCTCTCGTTATTTTTGTAATATCCAACAGAGTAAAACCATGAACTACAAAAGCTTCGCTAATGTCTCATGGCAGAGATCTCAATAAGATTTAACTGCATCTCTCTCTTCCCATACACTTTAAATTGATACCGTCTGTATGATGCAGGCAGTCAGCGCTCGAAGTCCATTCCATGGCTCTGTGTACAATAAAGTTTTGCCACCTGTACTGGAGGAAGATCATATCTCAGAGACTTCCAGTCACAATAGAGAGTTTCTTTACTGTAACAAATCTAAGCAGTATATGACTACAGCTGTGTAGACAGACATACATTTTGTTTTTCTACCATGACAATGAGGTCTGTGTCAGGTGCTGAACCAACATTAATACATTCTGATCAATTGATGCTTACAGAAGGCTGAACATCACATGGTGAAAATTAAGCTGATACCAAAATACGCAGAATGGCTGATACAATCACAGAGGTGGTGCTTCTGATTGACAAAAATGTGGAAGACATCTCAGTATATGGAAACTGGAAGAGTTTGCGGGACTTTGAAGCGTATCCAAATAGCTATCCAAAGGTCCACGGTGACAGCTTAGCAAATGCCTCAGTGTTCTGTTTTTTAAGAGACCCAGAGAATTGATTTCTTTTATTGGTGAACATAATGCAACCAGATATGTGATTGCTGTTTCAGTGTCCTAAGTGATAGTCATCCTCACCTCCAAATTTTGAGACACTGCATCTTTCATTTTTATGTCTTACAATGCATAACTGGAAGTGAAACAAGGGGCTATTCTACAGTAGTTGAACCCATAGAGTAAACGTAGTATGCACTATGAGTTGTTAGCCCCACAGTAGAGGCAAGGAATGAATTTCATACACCAGAGCGAGCATGTAAGTACTCTCACCCCTCCACAATTTTGTCATATTTCCACCATTTACTCATTTACCTCAATTTTCGTAAATTTACCAGATTTTCTTCGATTTCAACACATTTTGCCAGATTATTCATAGTCCAACCCACCAATTTCGCCAACCTGTCACTTCAAAAAAATGACACATCACGTCGATTTGGTGATTCTGTCCATGGATGACATTGCTGCATGGCTCTCAGTTTCTATATCATTACGAAACCACTCCCTCCAGTACTCTGTGAGGGTCATATGCATTTGGACATATCACAAACACCGTTACAATATCTACAACACATGGCACAAATACTTCTTAGTGTAGGAAATAGCCATCAGCACAGAGGAGGTGCAAAAACCACGTTCCTTAGCTGAAACACTTTATAAAGCAGATAAGATTTTATTACGACTTGCCATCTCCCCGTATGTAGATGGGAGAAGCAAAATATTCATGTAGTTGTACGATAAAGTCAGAGATTCAAAGATGTAGCACTCTGCCCTCTATTTCGAAAAGAGCTATATCTTCAGTCTCCAGATTTCACCATGAATGCTGCATATTTAGAAGAACAAGGAAAAACGTAGGAGTTATGAACAATGGAGCTCCAAATGGAGAATACATATTTCTATAGAACTGTTATATTGTTTGGATTCCATAAAGAAAGTACTGGGAAGAGAGAATTGATCGTTAAACATAAACACACGCTCCTAAGGCTACTCAGTTCTGCACTTATGCATACTATAATGTTAAAGCAGTGTGGTTTCCAATATTTTAGTTATGAGGAATGATATGCTGTTAATACTCCAATGCTGGAAATTTATTTTCCACACATGACAAACTTTAAGAAGATAAATCTACTACCTTCCACTCCAAAGGAAAAATGTAATCTAGATTACTTGTCACCCCTGCACTATATAGCTTTCCAGAGGTATATAGCACCCACTGTTCACATGAGATTACAGTTCAGAAATTATGCTAAGCTCGCATCAATTCTACAGAATGATCGTTAGAGTCGGAAAATGCATGAAACAACATTTAATGAGGAAACAGACAAACTCTTAGCAACAGAGTTTGATATGTGCAATTACATGCCATGTTGCACCAACTGCATGAAAAGAACACAGTCTCTTCCACAGACAATATCTGTCAGGCAAATGTACACACAGAGACTGCAATACCTCGAAAGCGTGTCACTAACTTAGAATCACCTTAGTTATCAAACTGAAGACTCGATATATGTCCAAGATGTGGCAGGGAAATGGAATACTTGGTATACATCTTCATTCGTCTAGAGAAGGGTGCCAAAGTAGCTTTTCCATTTGTTTGATGGGCATGATGCATCACACATATGTTGGAAGTTCACTGCTGATTGTAGTATGGAGAGGTTTGCTGTTAACGATTGCAGGTAGACAGCACTGTAAGTCACACACAGAAGACACAGTTGTATACGAGGTGAGTGTAGGTTACACCGCACGACTGATACAGCCCGAGAGAACAATGGAAAAAATGGTTAAATGTGAGATAAATGACTTGTTACAACATTCTCCTCTCTCTGGAATGTATCATCAGTCTACCATTAAATCGTACTCGTTACAACCTCTCTCAACCGCTTCCTCCACCTATTTTCTATCATCCTTTAACGTAAACGCATGTTAATTTAGAGGCAGATGGTTCTCTTTTCCTGGAAAGCATTCAAGACAACAGTCAACTTGTATATATCCCTGTTACCTCAACAGACATACAGCATAATGTTGTTAAAAACTATGTAGAAACTCTTCTCTATGGTAATTGTTAGCTGACACCATATGATTGTGAATGCTAGAGAGTTCATGGAAACACTGTGTGAATACAATTTCTTAGAGTTTAAAACATGTAAATTGTCTTGCATGTTTTCAATCATGCAATCCATTCTGTAGTTGGATATTGCTACCCCCAAGCTAGTAATACTATGGTCTTTAGTCAAGAACACTTTATAGAAATCTAGAAAGTGTTTCCCATAACTTTGAGGTCACTCCTGGCCTTGTGATCCGACATATATAAATTTATTACTCTACATTTGATGGTGATCCACACTGAACAATCTATTCCAGCCGTCTTGTCGTTGTCCACGAAAAATTACTGTTTCTCTTTTTCACACTGATACCTTGTCAAGTCTTGCTTCCATATACTAGTTCCCATGTACAAGAACTTTTTTGCACCAAGCACCTGTGTAAGTACTCCATCCTGCTCCCTGAATTTCCCTGCATCTTGGCGTATTTTGCGCCAGTTTATACGTATCTTCCATCAAGTTTAATAGTTTTACTGATTTTATGTCAAGAATTTTGCTTGTAAATATAGTACAGTTGTCAACACCTAGCGCAGTTGCGCCATTTTTCCGTATGTGTGTGTGTGTGTGTGTGTGTGTGTGTGTGTGTGTGTGTTTGTGTGTGTGTGAGTGCGTGTGCGTGTGCGTGTGTGTGTGCGTACAGATCACAAGCCCAGGTGAGACTCCAGAGTTATCAGGAAGTGTCTTTAGCTACTGAGCACTGTATTAGCAGATTGGTGGCCACAAAATGCGACTACAGAATGGGTCACATGCTTGAATCTTTGAAAGACTGTTCATGTGTTTTAAACTCTAACAATCAAGTGGTGTTAGCTAACAAATGCCTTGCAGAACAGTTGCTGCATGGTTTGTTATCAACACTGTGCTGTATTTCTGTTGAAGAAAGAGGGATACACACAAGGTGACTGCTGTCTTGTATGCTTCCCTACAAAAAAAGAACTATCAGTCTCTAAACTGACATGGATCTACGTTAAAGGATTATAGAAAGCAGATGGAATAATCGGTTGAGACAAGTTATAATGAAGCAGACTGATGATGCATTCTAGGGCAGGGTGATGTTGTAGTAGGTCATATATCACATATTTAACCATTTAATCCGTTGTTCTCTTAAGCTATATGTGTTGTGTGGTATAACCAGCATATGCCTTGTATACTATTGCGTGTTCTGTGTGACTTAGAGAACTATCTACCAACAATAGGTAACAGCAAATACCTCCCCCCCCCCCCATACCACAGTCAGCATGTAGCCCCCTCTTCCTAATCGGCCTACTGGATTGCAATATAAGTGACCGTGATCACATATGCGTAATGAAATTTTACCTTGAGTAAGTCTATCGTTATGGAAGAGAAATAATGCCAGTTAGTAGGAGAAAAGTACATAACAGACCCCTCTGAAGTAACAATCTATTCTAAATTTAACCTGACACTTATAGTAATTTTGGAGTGGGTGGAATTTAGTGCGGTCGCTCATGAACCACACAGGGGGAAAAAGATACCTGAAAGTGTACAACAGAGCCCTCTGAAGGAAGAATCTGTTCTAAATGTAATTTAAATACTGATAATAATTTTGAAATGGCTGTAATTTAGCGTAGTCGCTCATGAACAACACAGGGGGAAATAGATACCTTAAAGGGCACAACAGAGCCGTCTGAAGGAAGAAACTATTCTAAATATAATCTAAATACTGATAATACTTTTGAAATTGGTGGAATTTAGTGCAATCGCTCACAAACCATACAGGGGGAGAGGGTACCACTTAACATTTAATACAAAGACAAGTAATTAGTAAAAAAGCAAATAGTCGCCAGCCCACTAGGGCAATGAATGTCCAGAATCTTAAGGGTGTCAATGGCTAAGAAAATTAAGCAAATAATCAATGGTATGTCAACAGAAGGTTGTCACGCTTTTACAAAATAAACAGTTCACGAGAAAATAAATGAGTCACAAAGCATGAGTTTACGGTTGCTTAATCTGGAATACTAAATTTTGAAAGTAAAGTTAAATGAAGTCGCTGGTTAAATAAATGACTGACTGCTACTGAACCTTTGTTACATATAAATGACTTTCAGTGACCTGAGCATAATGTAATGTCAAATTTGGAAGAAGGAAGCAATTTACTTTTAATTATTGAAAGATTAAACTAATTAGCAACTGATTTACTTTTAACATATTAAATGTAAAGTACTTACCAAGCCAGCAAGGGTCACTTCCTAAGCCAAATACAGAATAAATGAAATTGTGCACCCTTAATTTGTGCTGTATATTTAGTGATCAGCTTTTTAAAAAATTTTACGTTACCTTGAGTGAATGAAGTTAATCCTCAAAATTGCACATTCGTTAAGCCTTTGCTATGCAGCACAAGAATGAACTGTTACTGAGGCAGCAAAATTTAGACTGAAAATGGTCATTAGCAAACAAATAAAACTGGTAGTAGATAGTTAATCAGTTTTCTTATTTTATGACGTTCTGTAATTACATGGAAAGGAAAGGCACTCTTCTTCTCAGTAATGACAACACAGGTGCCCTGCAAGTTTTAACTATTGCAGGTTATGATTCAAGAAAGTTAGTCAAAGTTTGTGAAAGAAACGCCACTGGGTAATGCCTGTACAACTTTAGTTATACCCTGTCAGTTAACAGCCTCTCGTCATTGTTGCTGCGGTAGACAATGAAAAATGTAACCAATGACAATGCTGAGCTGCTGTTGCTGCTGTTTGGGAATCATGAGTGGTCTCCAGAGCCTTGGATAGTTATGGAACAGGCCATAGTTAGAACTTCAGCTTCCTTTGCATTTTAATTCCTACTGCACTCTCAGTACTCGCAGGTTAACGAAGTTGGTGCACCTACGCTGACATGATCATAGCCACATGCTTAAGTGCAGAACTGTGTAGCGTTAGGGGTGTGTGTTTATGTGTCTACTTTACAGTAACAAGGAGTGCTAACCTCCTCAGCATGCACACATGTTCTCTCTGACACATCAGGAAGTAAAAGGAGGCGCAATGGCTTACCACATTACAGTACAGTAAAAACAACAAATTCACTTTTATTTAAACAAATACCACTCCACATTTCCGTTACAAGATGTATGGAGAAGCACTCAATTCCATATGCAGATTCAGTCAGCATGTAAACACACACACTTACTCCTCAGTCCAGTCCACAGTAGTTGCCATGATTACATGGAAACTTCTATAGGCCGTTGCCGCCGATTGTCTTTACACACATATCTCCTGGCACCCACATGCTGATTATACCAGGTGCTCAGAGGCTGGAGAGACTGGCACTGTAACAACCAACCTGTCAACGGGTTAGTTTACAATGGCAGACTAGAGTGGATAATCATCCAGCACAAACACTTGCCATATTGATTCTCCTCAAATTTCTACATAAAAAACCTATCACAGTCGCACACACATCACGGCGAAGGCTGTCAAATACATACTGAGTAGTAGTTCGCTATTCACCTGTCCAGAGGGCGACATGGTTAGGATAACTGTACACTCATTCCCCACAGGCCTGGTTTAGGGGCCTAGTGGTGACTCGCGCCTTGAGCCAGAAATTACCATTTGTTCAGGGCATGGGCTACCTCTTGTATGCTCCTGGATGTCAAGCAGACTCATCCCATAAGACCAGCCTCTTATTTATGAGTGAATTAAAATTAAATATTACGATACAGTACCAACCTGGTGAGCTTTGACAACGAATGAAATATGGGAAACACCTTCTGATGACTGTGGCTCTGGAAACATTGATTTCCCATATAAATCTATATTCTGCTTATGATTGGACATAATTTTTTAGAAAACCATTTCACAGCCCTTATCGCTATTGATGTTTTGAATTTGCTGTTTACCAGTTTTCCACATCCAATATATTCCTCCCTTAGGAACATACATAGCCTCAACCACATCACTTTCTTTACACATAATGGATCACTGGCCACAGTAACTTTAGACTACAACACATAGACATTAGAGACATGCAATGCAATTATCGTTTATATGTGTAGCATTCAAAAAAATTCTGGTGAGGAGGGTTTGAGAGGAGGGGACTGGAGAGAGGAGTGATGGGGAGGTTGTGTCGTCTCCTGGTAGTATTGTGAACTAACTGAGTCAGTATCTATACAGCACACCAAGCACATAGAGCAGGTGCTTCCACTGTCCTGGTGTGGGAGGTGTGTGTTTCAGAGTGGAATAGGAAGTGAGTCTAGTATCACGTTTTAAAGGGAGCTTGGTATCAAATTTTAAAGGAAGCCAACATCCAGCATCATGCATTCCTCCCAGTCCAGGACTCTATACTCATAGGGTTGCTGGTTGTCCATCACATGTGCTGTCATGCAAAGACATGATGTCTCAGCTAGTGCATCCCTGGTGGGCATGAAACCGATGCATAATGTGATTGGAAGGTTTTTTCCGCAAGATATGGATTGTGGTGATTCTTTCAAGTGAGCTTTTTTCCTGCAAATTGTGGTATTCCACACAGTAAACAAATCTGATGAAATATTTCCCACCAAATTCGCAAGTGACCAATCAAAAGGGCTGTAACATTTCTGGGGATCCGATGGGTTGTGGGATTAATGCAGTAAGGGTTTTGACCTAACTGCAGCAGTATCAAACATTAGGATAATAGGTGATGTCACAAGAGTGGAGGCACCGCATTTGTGCTGTTTCTCATTAACTATTTTATGTCTTATGTGGCACAGAGTTGTCTGGAGTGGAGGTGGAGCAGTGGGAGAGCAGTAGAGCTAATGATTATTGTGTCGATTGACACTCATTTCAGTTTTGTGTCATGAGATCCTTCCTCTCCATCACAGACTGAGTCTTTGCCGGCCAAATTGTGGATGGGGGTGAGGAGGGGGAAAGTGGGAGAGGGAAATGGGGGCTGAGGGTTCCCCAGGAGGGCGTGGGGGAAAGAAGCTCACATCTGAAAAGTGAATATTTTTCCAGGGAGGTGATGAGGGGAGGGGAGGGATGGTGACTTTCAGACATATGTATTATCCTCAGGGGTTCGGAAAAAACCCCAAACTGTCGTAAATTAATTAACAGAACAATACGTTTGCCCCAGAACGTCTGCTTGCCGCAGAATGTATGCAACCTGCACAAACAAAATGCACCAGAATAGACATAGCTCTACTACTTCCTTGGTCTAGGTGCTGTTCTGTTCTGGCGTTCATAGCAGTCAGTCACGCAATGTTTAGTTGTGTGTGCTGTAGCATATTCTTGCATAACCACAAGTGCCAAAACGAAGAACAAGAATGCAAGACCACAGAAGGCAGTGAAACAAAGTCATTCAATGATGCACTGATTAGAACCGCACCACAATAGGAGCGGCATCTAGCTGAGGAGAATATAAGCGCGGATCCTGCCAGCCTCGGCGGACATTAGTGGAGTATTAGCATGGCCTAACAGACAGTGCTACAATATCAGATTGTAGTGATCCATATCCATTGCTTGTTTGGACATTGTGTATAGCAAGGACTCGGATTTATGTTGCAAGTCGCCCATCGCTTGCGATAACTTTGAATTCTCAAGTTAAGTATTGTCAACCTGCTTTATTGATATAAAACTAATAATGTTATTTACTTCAATTGTACAGCAATCTGAGACTGCAGCATCCTTTAGGCACCCTATATGAGATGAGTGGGCAAGACCCCACATTTGGCAACGAGGAATCAACACCAGTGACGAGGACTCAACATTTTAGTGACGAGGTATTAGAAACAAACCCTGTGACTTTTTTGTGTTTTTGCTGGGGCGTTAATTCTCTCTTGTCTTTACTTTGCAGTGGCGCTTATTGCTTTCGCAGTTTCTTGTAGTTTTTGCTAATCAGTGTTTTCAGGTGTGTTTTACAGAAAATTTCTTGGATTTTATTATTATTTGGTTTCATTACCTTCTCTGTTTGTTACATTTGTGTCTTCGAACATTCCCCCCCCCCTCCACCTGTCTCGCCCACTGCACTGGTGCGACAGCCACAAGCATTAGATACCACACAGCTAATGCAGATGTTTCAGTTTCAGATGCAGCAAATACTACACTGCTCAACACGGTGCAGCAGCTACTCACCAACACTGCGCCCCTGACGGAACAAGCACCGCCCACTACAGCTGCTGTACCACCTTTGTCGGCTGTTTATTGAACAAGGCGATGAATAGCTCGAATGACTGTACCAGTTCGATGCCCCTATGCTACTTCACAACAGCCCAGGTACTGCGAAACTCCATGACTAGTATCCATAGTTGGAAGTGCAGGGTTCAGTTTAATTCAAAAATTCCTAAGCCACTCCGAGTGAACTTACATATGACAGTGTTATCTCTCGACTGAACTACAAAAAAACTGCATAGGCCATGGAAACTCATCCAGTTTTCAACATTTTGCTCAGTGTCAGCTAGACCATCAGAGATAGTGCACCATGAGATCCTGCTACTAATAAGGGCAGTACACCGTTCGCCTGTTAAATATTTTTACGAGTTTTTTCATTTAGCTTTGTAGTTACTAGTTTATTTTTGTAATTTCTTGCGTGTTCAGGTACTTACTGGGCACAACCTTTTATTTCAATAACAGTTTAGTGTACAGTACCACTGTTGCTATTGACCCTTGTATCGTACAGGCTTTTGTTTGTTTGGGTAGAACAACTCTGTGTTGGTTAGACCATCAGTAAGAGAGCATTTCGATTTCATGTTGCTAATAAGGTGAGTACACCATTCGTTTGTTGCATACTTTTATGAGATTCAAACAGGAGCGACTGCAGTAATGAATAGGAACTGTGATTGTTGTGTACAGATGTGAGCTGGGTTGGTGACCCTCTGCTCACAGCTCCAGGCTGCGTTGACTTCCATCACACAGCTTGAGGCTGCTGCCAAGGGGTATCACTGTGGAGGATCGAATGCGGGGATGCAAGGGACATTGAGCACTTCCCACGTGTTCTCCGATCAGTCCACTGCTGTGACCACCCCAGGTACTAACTGCACTGAGGTTGACCCCTCACCCGTGGTCGAGTGGGAGATCATTCCAAAGTCCGTCAGGCAGCGAAAAACTTTCTGAAGGGCCGATCGTTGGGCCTCCCTGGTTCGTTTGATGAACAAGTTTCAGGCGTTATCTGTGGCTGACGATATCTCTGAGCCAGATGCAGTCGTCCACCCTGTTGCAGAGGAAGCATCTCGGCCCGCAAGGTCTGGGCATTCACAGAGGGTGGGTTTGCTGGTAGTTGGTTCTTTTTGTCCAAAAGAACAGTCACCATATCCATATAAGAACATAGTTCTGGCAATACCGGCCACGACCTTCTTCTGTGCAGATGCACACATATTCCCTGAACTCTTACGGGATTTAGTAAGAATGTCTTCCACGAGTAATGAGTGTGTTGGGGTCGAACTCTACTAATGTAGTGTGTGGACATACAAGGTGACAATGTGGGTCTTGCAGGAGGCATCTGCAAGATAGTCCCTTCAGTCGCACTATTCTCTGCGCCCTCGGTGGCTCAGATGGATAGAGCATCTGCCACGTAAGCAGGAGAACCTGGGTTCGAGTCCTGGTCGGTACATACATTTTCATCTGTCCCCATTGATATATATCAACGCCCGTCAGCAGCTGTAGGCATTAATACACAATTCTAATTTCGTTCTAGATGGCTGCAGGTCATCAATGGTGTCTTCTTTCGGACATGTTTGAAAGAACAGACACCATATCCGTATAAGTATAGAGTATTTCCTGTGGCAGGAGACAGGAAACATATTTCAAGGAGTGAACATTACTATTTATTCTGTTCTTACAAGAAACTGAATAAAATTAGCGAAGTGTTCAAAATGCCTGCCTTCATCTTTTCTAAGCTGTTTATAGTAGTTAAATTGCGTTCCTATTTTCTTATTTATTACTAAACCTACTCCAGTGTTACCCCTGTTTGATTGCAGTATGCATCACAGCTGCATACCAGTGACTGATGCAATCGTTCATCGATACTGGACGTGATGCCAACATCTTCATGTGTTGTAGCCTGTGTACCCTTGCAACTAAGTCTTCTACTGACTCTACTGGGGTTTCATACACCAAATTCTATGTGAATGCTTTGCAACACGTGTGTTACAGCGAAAATGCTTGTGGATGGGACTGCATCGAATCTCTCTAAGACATCCCCTTCAAATCGTAAAATGTGTATTCTTCACATGCGACCTAAGCCGTTCTGACATTTGAAACGAACTATTTCACCTAAACGCCAGTAAATAACCACAAACGTAGAATGGTGTGGCTTATCCCTATTTTGAGATCTTTGTCGATGGATATGTAAAGCTGCGTGCCCATTTTCTCTTGACTCAATATAACAGAAATGCATGTCGCCCGCTAGGATCAAGTGAATTTCTTCATGATGCGGCCCAACCCCACAAGAGGAACTGAAGACATGAACGAAAAAAATGGATTACGCCACAGCATTTGTAAATGGAGAAAAATATGGTTGTGTAAATTAGGTTGGAAAATATATATATTTTTTATTCTTATTTTTTAGCAGGACTCCATACGGTATGCACCAGTTATTGTTTCTGATCTGTCATATCCTTTACATTGGAACGTAATATAAAAAATAACAATTACTAAAGAAGAAACATAATGTCTGAAGATTTGTTTTGTACACTATCAAACACCCACGACCACAATTACCACTGACTGTAGTAAAAAGTGCTTTAAAAGGGAAAATTGGTGGTAACACATCACGTATGGCTCAAGGAGATCGAGCCAATGGCCACCATCATAGTCTGATATCGCAAAACAATGCATCACTTGATGAAAGCAATTACCATAACAGAATTAGAAGTTTTTGTATATTCTGAGTCCGTTTTCAGATTTTCATAGACAGTACTAGCCTGTTTAACACGGAAGTTCAGTTTTGCCTCTAGTTCTTTCTTTGTATGACCTTTTTTCTCGCAAGAAATTTGCGTCATAAGGTGATAACAAACTTGACAGGTGCCAATACGTGGCTTGCAATGCCTATATTGAAAACTGAGAAAATATTTTACAATAAATGCCAAGGCTAAGAGGCTCCTTGTTGCTGTCTTTGCACTTATCTCGATAAAGACTGTACATCTTGCCAATGTTAAATCTGCACACAGATACGGCATGTTGGGATTCTTTTTCATGGAATAGTAACTTCACTGCGTAGGAAAAGTATTTACTCGTACAGGAGCCCATGAAAATTCGCGGTGCTTCCCGCTACATTTATTTGGGCGACTGTTACGTCTCCCCCGCTTACCCGCCTTAAATAAAATATTTAGCTTTCAATGACATGTTTCACATAAATCTATCATTGTGATTGTACGTCTAGTGTTTTGTTGCCTAATGAAACGCAGAAACTATCTTCATGAGTTCCAGATGTTTTCCATTGCTTATACTGAAGACTACTAGATAAGCTTTCTTACAAATCTGAGCGCCTACTTCACCTACAATAACCTTAAAGATTTTGGTTGTCTGCCGCCCCTTTCTCTCTCGATCATCAGCACACCTCCGCTTGACAGGATTCATATTCACACATTCAAGTATATAAAAATTTTGAAACTCGTAGTTACTTAGATTTCGGAAATCACGAAACAACTTCTCCCGTATACCTACAGGCACAATATCGAAGCTGTTTCTCAAATAGACTCGATCTGAACTTTGTGATTTTGCCTTTTTCACTGCAGCCTTATAATTACTGTACTCTTTACCACGGGTTCGCTTCTTCTTCTCAAATTCTTTGAGCCAATTCTGTGGAATACGCTTCAGACAGTGATTAATATTAGATATGGATTATATTTCGTGTTTATGCTTTTATTAATTCCTATATAATTACCTTTTCAAATTACAGTTAATTACCTGCTGTCTGTTTATCATGTGGCACAGTACCGGTTATCCTGTTGCACAGCTATTCACCTTCTTTCCGCTGGAGGGAAGCCAGAGTGTAGCAGAAGGTTAGCCCTTTTTCACATTACGGAAAGCAAGGAATAATCCGCACTGTAATACACCCTAATATTATGTTTATGGGTGATGCCAATGTTAATTTCGATAGTTCCTATGCCCAGAAACAGATGGTAGCACTTATCTCTAAGTTTTTACTTTAGGGTTATCCCGTTTTTTCTCGCATGTCTTCAGTCACGAATGAGTGCTGTGTTCCTGACACGTGTATTTAATTTCCCATCTGCCGTTTCTGCAGGTAGCTGTTTCCACAGTGTTGCTCTGACAGGCGTGGACGCGTTCGGTGCCATCTAACGCCCAGAATGTACTCATGGATGTACCTCTTTTTTAGGCTAATATCAGTGTCCAATGAGAGGTTCAGGCAGGCAGGTGCTAGAGGTCCAAAACTCACAAAATTCTCACAACAGGGATGTAAATAATAATTTTACCATATTTAACCAAAATATTGGTGGATTAAAGAAAAAAGTAGATTCTCAGAAAAGTAAAGTAAAAAATAATCTTACCAATTTTCACCAGAATATTCCGGGATAGAAGAATAAGGTAGATGAGCTCCTGGTTTGTTTAGATGACATTGAATCTAATAATCTAATACATATACTGTGCCTGTCTGAACATCATATTGTGTCTCATATGGAAAAGGTAAATATCAGTTGTTATAAACAAGCTGCACATATGAGTAGAGAGAATAAGGTGGGAGGAGGAGTTGCCACATATGTCAAAAGTTACCACTGTGTAGAAAGCTTAGATACAATAAAGTTTTTCTAGAGCAACATGTGCCTGTGCAAGTGCCTGTCAACTTAAACTGAAGGAAGGTTCTATTATAATTGTAACAGTATATAGGTCCCCTTCAGGAAACTTTCATTTCTTCCTGGAAAACTTGGATGCCTTGTTGTGCTATCTGCCAGACAGGGGAAAGCAAATTATTATTTGTGGGGACTTCAATGTTGATTCATTGAAAGAGTGTAATAGGAAGAATGACCTGGAAGTCTTGCTCAGTTCTTTCAATTTGACGTCTGTCATTAATTTTCCTACTCGGGTAGTAAAGGACAGCAGCACATTGATAGGTTACACTTTTATAGACCAAGATAGGTTTAAAAACATAAATTCTTGTCCTGTTGAGAATGGGCTTTCTGATCATGATGCTCAGCTAGTTACAGTATATGACATAGCTCCATTCAGTAACTCAAAACTACCCTCCAAAGTTGTGCATTCAATTAGTGACTCAACAATTAGAAATTTCAGAGAAAATCTTCAGCAGTTAGACTGGGATGAGGTATACAAGGAACCCGATGCTAATTTAAAATATAACTTATTTCATGATGCAGTTGTAAGAGAATTTGAAAACTCTTTCCCCAAGAAAGTAGTTAAATCTAATTATAAGAAACTATGCAAAAAACCTTGGCATACTAAGGTAATAAAAATATCTTGTAACCACAAAAAGGAACTGTATCCAACAACAAGAAAGAGTAGTGACCCAGAAACAGCCAAATATTATAATAATTACTGTGCTACATTAAGAAAGGTTATTAAAAGGTCGAGAAGCACGTGCATCATGTGTGAGATTAATACCTCTGATAGCAAAATCAAAACAATTTGGAATGTTATTATAAGGGAGCAGGACAACCAAGAGTACAGGTTGACGGCATCACCATCAAAGCGAATGGAAAATTGATAAACAACAAGCTGGAAGTCGAAAACATTTTGAATAATCATTTTTTAAATTTTGTACGGAAAATGGGATCTAAATGTTCATTAGAAGAAGCAAGGCAGTTAATGGAAGAGGCCTTACCCACACCATTTGATACAATGGTAATTTCACCCACCTCTCCATCTGAAATTAGGAAGATAATAAACTCTCTCAAGAATAAAAGCTCACATGGGATTGATTACATTTACAGCAGGATAATAAAAGCTTGTTCCCAAGAAATAAGTAGGATTTTAAGCCACATAAATAATAGCTCTCTGAAGAAGGGCATTTTCCAAGATAGACTGAAGAATTCCATTGTTATACCACTGCATAAAAAAGGGGATAAGTCTGATGTCAACAACTACTGCCCAATCTCTCTTCTGACTGCCTTATCCAAAATTCTTGAAAAAGTAATGTATTGTAGAGTAGCTTCACACCTTCGTAAAAATAAAGTTTTAACAAAACGTCAGTTTGGTTTCCAGAAGGGTTTTTCAACGGAATATGCTGTATATACTTTCACTAATGAAATATTAAATGCTCTGAGTAACCAGAAGTCACATGTTGGGATTTTTTATAATCTATCAAAGGCTTTTGATTGTGTAAATCGTGGAACACTTCTAGATAAGCTCAAGTACTGTGGTATGAATGGGACAGTGCTCAAATGGTTTAAATCATACCTAACTCGAAGCGTGCAGAAAGTTGAAATAAACATTTCACATAATATGCAAAAAACTGGTGATTTCTCAAACTGGGGAACAATCAAGAATGGGGTGCCGCAAGGTTCGGTCTTGGGTCCTCTGCTGTTCTTAATTTATAATAATGACTTGCCATTCTATATTCACGAAGATGCAAAGCTGGTTCTTTTTGTCGATGATACAAGTATAGCTATCACACCTGACAGACGAGAATGAACTGGTGAAATTGTAAACGATGTTTTTCAGAAAATCATTGTGGTTCGCTGCAAAATGGGCTCTCATTAAACTTTCACAAAACACAGTATATACAGTTCTACACAGTAAATGGAATGACCCCATTAATAAATATAGACTTCGATCAGAAATCGATACCTAAAGTAGAATATTCAAAGTTTCTAGGTGTATGCATTGATGAGGGGTTGAACTGGAAAAAACACACTGAGGATCTGCTGAAACGCTTGAGTTCAGCTACTTATGCTACTAGGTTCATTGCATATTTTGGCGATATACATCTGAGTAAATTAGCTTACCACGTCTATTTTCATTCTCTGCTTTCGTATGGCATCACATTCTGGGGTAACTCTTCATTGAGTAAAAGAGTGTTCCTTGCACAAAAGCGTGTATTCAGAATAATTGCAGGAGCTCATCCAAGATCATCCTGCAGACACTTATTTAAAGAGCTAGAAATCTTCACTGTAGCCTCACAATATATGTATTCATTTATGAATTTTGTTATTAACAGTCCAAACGAATTCAAAAGTAATAGCAGTGGACATGGCTACAACACTAGGAGAAAGGATGATCTTCACTACTCAAGGTTAAATCAAACTTTGGCTCAGAAGGGGGTAAATTATGCTGCCACAATAGTCTTTGATCACTTACCTAATACCATCAAAAGTCTGACAGATAGCCATATAGTATTTAAAAGGAAACTAAAAGAATTTCTTAATGGCGACTCCTTCTACACATTAGATGAATTTTTGGATATAATAAGTGGGTAATTTCTCAACCTCCACAAAAAAAGAAAAAAATTAGTGTGTCATGTAATATCTTGTATAGACAACTTTTAATAACCTGACACATTCCACATCATTACGAAGTGTCATACTCATGATCTATGGGACAAGTACTAATCTAATCTAATCTAATCTAATTCTATCAGGTCTATTGCAAGGGTTCCGCCTGCGCTCTGTTGGTGTACTTGCTCACATTGACTGCGAAAGGATGACCAACGGCAAGCGCCAGAGCATGCAACTTCGACAGTCTGTAGCGTCATTGCATGTCGTTTCCGGACACAGGTTCCTACACTCAATTTGTTCCTCAAGGCACCCCTCGAAGTTGTAAGTATCGTTTTGTAACACTCTGTATATACACATATATTAATTTTGTTTCTTTTGTCAATATTCATGTGGAGAAAAGGTTTATATGTCGGCCAAGGTTTCCAGTGTCATTTTCATTTGTGCTATTGGTATACATTGGACTGTATATATCATCAATAATATGTGTTTCTTCGATCAATCTCCGTGTGGAGAAAATTTTTTTAATGTTGGCCACTATGCCCAGTCTCATTTTTATTTGTGTAATCACTATACAATGAAAGTGGATAAATCATCATTTATTGATGTTACCTTTATCACTCTCAGTATGGAGGTATTGGAAATAAAGGGAGTTAGTTAAAAATTTGGACTAACTAAAGTCTGCGACTGTGGAAGCTGAGGGTTTGTTTATAAATAATTTTTCCGCGACCACTCACGATTTTCTTTGGTTCATATTTCACATGACACCTTTCGGGAAGTGATTCCCATTTTCCAGTGTGTTTTCTCTTTCTACTACGACACTTTTACATAACGTTTTCGATGTGTGAGATTCTGCTTTGTATTGTTGGCTTTACTGCGACTTATGAAAATCGATTTTCATACACAGCTACTGCCTAAATTTGGATGAACTTGTACTTAGTTTTCTTATGGTCCATCTGTACACCACCTCACACATATTAATCATCACACACAATTTTCAGTGCACAGTATACATCGAGAATAACTTACATAAACAAACAGTTACAAAGATTTTTATAGGTGCAGTTAACAGAGATAATGTTGCAGGTCTTCCACAGATATTCTTTTGTATGGAAGATATTTATCTTAACAATGTGGATTATAATTTGCTTACATCTGTTTTACAGTGGTACTTATTTGTATGTGTGGCTATTTTTATTTGAGTATATTGTCGAAGCATCTGAAGAAATTCACCGATTCATTTTTAAGTTCTTTGTTTGACATTGTGACCTTGTATTTTCTGTAGAGTGAATATAACTTCAGGTCTTCTAACAAATCCATGTCGTATTCATTATTTAGTTGGTAGAACACTTCATTTTGCTCTACTTTTCCAAATAAATGTCCTGTATGACGTAGCGTTTGGCTATTGGTGATGTTGTGTGTCCTTTTTGTCTGTGTGTTTGTCATAGGTAGAACATATAGCATTGCTAGCATGTTACTTTCTGTATGATCACACTTCAAATAATGAATTAGTTTTTGTTGCGGTTTATTACATGTAAAAAAAATAACTTTCACTTTGTTATTTTTTTAAATATTTTCTATCTTCTGTGATTTATTGCCGATATATGGGATGTTGTCCTTTTTAAAAAATTTCTTCTGTGGTGCACTTCGTGTTTCGATCTTTATTCACTTTGTCCAGGACTGTGTCAACCATGTCACACTATAATTATTGGCAACTGCATTCTGTTTGAAGATGTTTATTTCATGTTGTATTTTTCTAGGATCAAAGCTATTTTAGTTGCCACCCGCCCTCCCTGTACAAGCAAAATAACAAAACCAGCCTTGTAATAATAATTGACAACCTCCACCCCCCCCCTCCCAATGTACCATGGACCTTGCCGTTGGTGGGGAGGCTAGCGTGTCTCAGCGACAGAGATAGCTGTACGTAGGTGCAACCACAATGGAGAGGTATCTGTTGAGATGCTAGACAAACGTGTGGTCCCTAAAGAGGGGCAGCAGCCTTTTCAGTAGTTGCAGGGTCAACAGTCTGGTAGATTGCCTGATCTGCCGTTGCGACATTAGCCAAAACGGCCTTCTTGCGAACAGCTGAAAGCAAGGGGAAACTACAGCCGTAATTTTTCCCGATGGCATGCAGCTTTAGTGTATGGTTAAATGATGATTGCGTCCTTTGTGTAAAATATTCTGGTGATAAAATACTCCCCCACTCGGATATCCGGGCGGGGACTCTTCAGGAGGACGTCGTTATCCGCAGAAATAAAACTGCCGGTCTACGAATCAGAGCATGGAATGTCAGAAACCATAATCGGACAGGTAGATTAGAAAATTTAAAAAGTGAAATGAATAGGTTGAAGATAGATATCGCGGGAATTAGTGAAGTTCGGTGGCAGTAGGAGCAAGACTTCTCGTCAGGTGAATACAGTGTTATAAATACAAAATAAAGTAGGAGTAATGCTGGAGTAAATAACGAATAAAAAATAGTAGCGCGGGTAGGCTACTACAATCAGCATAGTAAACGCATTATTGTAGCCAAGATAGACACGAAGCCCATGACTACCACAGTATTACAAGTTCATATGCCATCTAGTTCCGCAGATGATGAAGAGATTGAAGAAATGTATGATGAGATAAAAGAGGTCATTCAGATAATGAGGGAAGACGAAAATTTATTAGTCATGAGGGACTGGAATTCGATAGTAGGAAAAGGAAAAGTTGTAGGTGAATATGGAATGGGGGTAAGGAATGAAAGTGAAGCCACCTGGTAGAATTTTGTGCAGAGCATAACTTACTCACAGCTAACACTTGGTTTAAGAATCATAAAAGAAGGCCGTATACGTGAAAGAGGTCTGGAGACGCTGGAAGGTTTCAGATATATTATATAATGATAAGACAGAGATTTGGAAACCGTGCTTTAAATTGTAAGACATTTACAGGTGCAGATGTGGTCTCTGACTACAATTCATTGCCTGTGGACCGTAGACTAAAAGTGAAGAAACTTCAAAAAGTTAGGAATTTAAGGAGATCGGACCTAGAATAACTGAAAGAACCAGAGGTTATAGAGAGTTTCAGTGAGAGCATTAGGGAATTATTGACAAGAAGTGGTAGCTTTCAGAGATGAAACAGTGAGGGCAGCAGAGGATCAAGTATGTAAAAATACGAGGGCTAGTAGAAATTCTTAGGCAACAGAAGAAATATTTAATATAACTAATAAATGAAATTAAAAAAGCAGTAAACGAAGCAGGCAAAAAGGAATACAAACGTCTCAAACATGAGATCGAGAGGAAGTGCAAAATGGCTAAGGAGGGATAGCCAGAGGAGACATGTGAGGATGTAGAGGCATATATCACTAGAGGTAAGATATATACTGTCTACAGGAAAATTAAGGAGACCTTTGGAAAAAACAGAACCCTTTGTATGAATCTCAAGAGCTCAGCTGGAATACCAGTTCTAAGCAAAGAAGGAAAGGCAGAAAGGTGGAAGGAGTATTTAGGGGTCTATACAATGGCGATGTACTGGAGGGCAATATTATGAAAATGAAAGAGGACCTAGATGAAGATGAAATGGGAGATATGATACTGAGTGAAGAGTTTGACAGAACTTGAAAGATCTGAGGCGAAACAAGGCCCAAAGAGTAGCCTTGGGCGACCCAGTCATGACAAACCATCTGGTGAGCCAGATGAATGAGACAAGCAAAATACTCTCAGACTTCAAATAGAATATAATAATTCCAATCTCAAAGAAAGCAGGTCTTGACAGATGCGAAAATTACCGAACTATCAGCTTAATAAGTCACAGCTTCAAAACACAAACACGAATTTTTGACAGAAGAATGGAAAAACTGGGGAAGATCAGTTTGGATTCTGTAGAAATGAAACAATTGAGGCACCCTACGTCTTATCTTGGAATATAGATTAAGGAAAGGCAAACCTACATTTCTAGCATTTGTATACTTAGAGAAACCTTTGACAATGTTGACTGGAATACTGTCTTTAAAATTTTGACGGTGGCAAGGGTCAAATACAAAGACCGGAAGGCAATTTACAATTTGTACAGAAACCAGATGGCAGTTATAAGAGTCGAGGGGCACAAATGGGAAGCAGTGGTTTGGAAGGGAGTTAGACAGGGTTGTAACCTATCCCCGACGTTATTCTATCTGCATATTGAGCAAGCAGTAAAGGAAACAAAATGAAAATTTAGAGTTGGAATTAAAATCAATGGAGAAGAAATAAAAACTTTGAGATTTGCCGACACTGTAATTCTGTCAGAGACAGCAAAGGACATGGAAGGGCATCTGAATGGAATGGACAGTTTCTTGAAAGGAGGATGTAAGATGACCATCAACAAAAGAAAAACGACGGTAATGGAATGTAGTCTAATTAAGTCAGGTGATGATGAGGGATTTAGATTAGGAAATAAGGCAAAGTAGTAGATGAATTTTGGTATTTGGGGAGCAAAATAATTGATGAAGGTCGAAGTAGAGAGAATATAAAATGTAGACTGCCTATGCCAAGGAAAGCGTTTCTGAAGCAGGAAATTTGTTAACATCGAGCATAGTTTTAAGTGTCAGGAAGTCTTTTCTGAAAGTATTTGTATGGAGTGTAGCCGTGTATGGAAATGAAACATGAACAATAAATAGACAAGAAGAGAATAGAAGCTTTCGAAATGTGGTGCTACAGAAGAATGGTGAAGATTAGATGGATAGGTCACGTAACTAATGATGAGGTACTAAATAGAATTGGGGGGAAGAGGAATTTGTGCCCCAACTTGACTAGAATAGGGGATCGATTGGTAGGACATGTTCTGAGGCATCAAGGGATCACCAATTTAGTGTTGGAGGGCAGCGTGAACGGTAAAAATAGTAGAGGGAGGCCAAGAAATGAATACACTAAGCAGATTCAGAAGGATTTAGGTTGCAGTAGATACTTGGCGGTGAAGATGCTTGCACAGGATAGAGTAGCATAGAGAGGTGCATCAAACCAGTCTCTGGACTAAAGACAACAACAACAATAACAATAATATTGTATTTGAATAATGTCTTGTGTTTGCATATTCCTCATTTAACTTTTCATTCCCCTTCCCCCTCTTCCCCCCATCCCTCCCCTCTTCCACTCCCCAGTAATACACTCTTACACCGCTATACTTGTAGATATACTCACGTGCTAACGGCTTAATGGTTCACTTTAAAAGAGTATATTGTACTGGAAAAAATGGTCACCATGTGTTAATATAATTTTGAATATCATTAGTTTTATTATATTTACTATTGTAGTAACATCCCACCCCTTCCCTATTTGTTCCTTTCCATCCCACTATACCACACTTCTCTCCAGTTCCTTGGGCCTCCACCCCACTGGGTTTGTTTATTTTAATACTGTCGCTTCTCCTCCCTCCTTAACGCAAATAATTCAACATCTGTCTCATCTTTCCTCTGCCTCCCCCCCCCCCCCCCTATGTCTATCTGTCTATCCCCAGTCGACAGTAACACAAATGGAAAATTTGTAATTTATGATGTTTTGTGTTTTAGACAAGGCCCATCTGTGGTCCCAGTAGCTTTCAGATTAGTAATCCATTTTAAATTTGATTCCCAACTAAAAGAGTAGCCTATATGTATCTTTTCAATTATATGTGGGTTATGCACACAATGTTTCTTCTTCAAGTAACATGTATTTGAATAATATTATGGTAGTTGCATATTGTATTTCAATAATGTTATGTATTTGCATATTGCACAATTCATTCCCCCTTCCTCCTCTTCCTCCCGCCCACATTCAGCTCCCAGTAACATGCTCTAATGACACTGTTATACTTGTAAACATACTTCTGGGTTTTCAGCTCAATGGTCTACATTTAAAGAGAATAACGTGCTGAAAGAAACATGGTTATTACTATCACAATGTAATTTTCAATATCATTGTGTTTGTGGAAATGAACCATTCTCCCCCCCCCCTCTTCCTTCTTTGTTCCCTCCATCCTGTCATGCTAACCTTTCTTCCAGTTCCTCAGTTCTTCACCCCAAACCCTTGCCCCCTCCTGCCATCCCTTGCCTATTTTACCACTCTCCTTGCACTGTCTCTCCCCGCCCCCCCCAACTAATGCATCATCTGTCTCATCCGCCCCCTTGGTGTCTCCCCACAGAACTCCCCCCCCCCCTTAATATTCCTGTCTATCCCCAGTCCACCCTGGCATGGTGGTTGGATAATTTACTGTTTTCTGATAAAGTTTTGTTTTTTGAGATGACACATCTGTGGTCTCAATAGGTCGAAGTTTGCTTGCTTTTTTTGGAAAATACCAATTAAAAATTGTAGTATCTTCCTTTATAGTGATAGCCTTTATATTCCTCTCTCTCTCTCTCTCTCTCTCTCTCTCTCTCTCTCTTTCTCTCTCTTGATGAAGTATTTGAACATTGTACCTAACATGCTGTACGATCTTTGTACATGTCCCATGACAGGTTTTGACTCATAACGTATTCTATGTTTTATTTTTTCACTGACGATGTGATAAATTAAAAAAATAAAAAGAAATAATTTAGTAAGGAATGTTTACGTCGTTTTGTATTTTACAATTTATTTTTGTCTTGGAACATCTGGTCCTGGAGTCTGCTGCCTTCAGTCTGTAGTATTTATGTACATCAGCTTTCCTACTTTGTATTTTGTGTAAATTTTTCCACTGTTATCTGATGACGACTACTCAAAACGCGTCATAAATAATTTTTTTAGCTATCAAGACGTTTCCATGGAAACTGTAGAAACTGTAGAACGCTTGGATTCCAATATATCATACGATAACACCTTTTATTTTGGGGTAGCACTGGACGTCACCGTTATGTTTCCGAGACCAAAAGCGTGCACGCAACTGATTTCATATGTGAATACAAGAGTATTTACATGTGCTTGTTGCTAATAATTGGGTACTGTGTGCTTGACAATATATTTATGCCATAACGGAATTTATTATAAATCATATAAAAGTTTTTCTACCCATTTTCTGCTGAACTGACAGAATGAATACTGAGCGTAAGAATAATTCATGTAACACACAATGACGCAAAGTGGTACTCATTTGCTAGAAGTGTGAAAAGTTTACGCATTAGTAAAATTGAGGTTAAGACGAACCTGAAGTATTTATAGAATGTAATATTCTAAACATCAGACAAAATGAGTTGTAAGTAATATTCGTATTCTTATGGACTTAGAGTAACATTATCAACATAAATAACCATTGTAAACCCTCCTCTTCATTACACTTCACTGGTATCATCTATATTACATACATATTTGAATGTCTATGACTGACTATATTAATTAATTTTAAAATTGTTTCATGTTGTTGAGGGTTACCTAACTTATAGTCTAGGCAGTTAACATTAAATTTAAGTGTACCAAATCTTGTGTGAAATATTTATCTTATATATTCCACAACGAATTAACAAAGTGTCTGTTCTAATCTGCGTTGTATCATTATCAGGGTACAGTTTTGATGTATACTTTAAGTCAAATGGAACTGATGGATTTATACACTTAATTTAACTTTTATTTGAATTGGAAAAGGCACAGGTATGTTTAAAATACGTTCTTCCTAATTCCTTCCGAAAGCTGTCTTCCGAGAACATATTACAAATAGTTTGGAGTAAATCATTAGATGATGCGTCTATATACGAAATACATTTTGTGGAGAAGCAACTATGTCCTTCCCTTCGTCTCTAGCTAATGTAGTAAGGTTTCCGTCTGCAGCGACGAATTGTTCTGATTGTGAGAGCCAGCACTCGCTCGTACTGACCGTACTCAGCACAGCCACACGACGTCACAGTCATTGCTCTGTCATTCGAAAGGAATAATAATTCTTTGTGTAATAACTTCACTATCACTACTTTATATTATATGAAGAATTATGGCATTTGATAAATTTTCAAAAAGGTAAAGTAAAATATTTTTCAAGCTATTGCACGTTTTACGATATTTTTTTATGAATGGCAAGAAGCAGAGACAGAAATTTTCAATTTGACATAAACCCGTAATCGTACATAACATATGTCTTCATTAGATTCATTATTCTATATTTACAATACTTATGAACAGTTTCTGTAAAAACTAATGCTACTGAAAATTATGTAGAATGTGTGTACGTTTTAAGCTTCAGGTTTTGCCATACTATTTGAAAATTTTAATATACTCAAGGGCATTGGAGATGTAGTATACTTTTGATTATTCTATCGCAAATTTTTCAGGCGCAGTTAACAGTTGAAGAATCCTTTCACGACTCTCAGACGGTGGCGTTACGTCTTTAATAATTTTCTGTTCAACTTACCTTGCAAGATATGGTGATACTTTTTACTGTGTTTTACTCACAGTAAGTTCCCTTTCCATTTGAAAATTGTTGGGTCACTGCAAATTACGCGATAGGAAAGCAGTTATCGGTTTTTATGAGTATGGTTATTTCATGCAGATGCATGCACTGTACGTTCACAGCTTCCCTATGTCGTGCGCGCTCCTGAACGAAATATACTCCTGTGAACCACTAGAGAGGAAGACGTGGGTATGGCAAGAGAGAGTCTCGAAATCTCTCCACGGCCTTTGGTGGGTAAGCGTTTCTGAAATATTCATTCTGATCAGTAGTGGATTGGAGTTTCAGGATGACTTAGTAACAGTCGTACAAATTAACCGTTTTTCGTAGTACCGTCCCTCTTGGATACTGCATGAAAATTAGAGCTATTTACGTGTGAATAACTGGGTTAGAGTATTGTAGCATACGAGGGAAATCCACTTTCAGACGAGCAATGATGACTGAACTCGACCGATGGCAGTTTACAAGGCAACTTTCAGAGTTATGTAAACGGTGAAACAATCTAATTATGAAAGACGATTGTTTGGACATACCCGAGAGAAACCTTTTCAGAGTATATCCAATTTATCTACAACAGTGTATTAACAATATTAAAAAAAGTGTTTTTTCCTTCCTGTTAATAGACTTTCATTAGAGAGCAGCCCCACAGAGAAGTTGCAACTTTCATGGCAGACACAGGGAAGGAGCGAACAGCACGGTCGTATGGGGATGCTGTTTCTCCCTTTATTTTTCGGATGCCATTAAAACAGTATGTGCTGCCACGTCAGCATTAGTAAGTGTGTAACTGGACAAATGGAGAGCAGACTGGTTACGGACAGAAACGAAGCTGTAAACACCACTAGGCCGGAGAATAGGACGCGAATTGAACTGTTTCGTCCTTTTCTTTATGGTTTAAGTCAAAACGTCCCTTTTTATCTTTTTGCAAATCCGCAGTCTCTCTTGTCAAGTTCATGTTCGTACATCGGATAGTTTTGTCAGTACCCTCTCCTATTTAAACTGCTCGTGGGCATACTCACTGAAACGAGATTGTGCATCTGCGTTGTCTCATTTGTGATGCACCTCGTGTAGGGTATTTAGCTTACTTATGACTGATTCGTAACTCAACCTTGCAAATTCGTCGTTTCTAAAGTAAGTGGGCATATTGAGGAAATCATTTCGCTGGCGCTTTTCTGGCCTATGTCCGAGATAACTGTCTAGCCTGAGACTACAGTGGCGCTCCCGCCAGATGTGTAGCACTGCAATCTGAAACTGAACCGCCACCACTTTGGCTGGTCGCTATCCACTACGGCGGTTTCGGCTGCTTATCAGTAGCCGGCTGGCGGGCGCGAAGCAGTCACAAGGCACGGCCCACGGCGGCGAAGACAGCGAGCGACAGCACGGCGCGGGCGCCGGCAGCAGTAACTGCAGCTGGGCCGAGGCGGCCCGTCCCGTTACACGCGTCGTGCCCGCACGTGTACACGTGGCCGCTGGCCCACGATGCGGACCCGCCTCCGGAGACGCAGCGCCGCTCCACGTCGGCCCCGCGGTCAGCTGAAACCCAACACGTGGTCTATGCACTGCTGTTCCTTACGCCCAAACAAAAGATAAATGCCTGCAATCAGTAGACATAAGGGCCACCTTTAGCACAGAATACTGTTTTCTCATACAGACTCAAATACCAGGTGACCAAAAAGTCAGCATAAATTTGAAAACTGAATAAATCACGGAATAATGTAGATCTCCTCGTACCCCTCTGTGTGTTCATATCGCCATTCCCCCTCTGTATTTCCATTCCCTCCCTCTTCCGTTTGCCCATCCCTCTTCCCTCCTCTCTCTAACCTTGAACATTATTTATTGGTATCGCAAAAGAAAGATTGATTTGAAATCGCTTAAAATCAATGGATAGATCGTCTAGGATCATTAGTATACAGGCTTTGAGAGAGACCTTTGCAGCTGCTGGACCTGTGACAACAGAAACTTCAGCGACAGTATTTCGCACAATTTTAATCTGCGAACGTGAAGCTGTACAAAGTTTCGGACGATTCAGATTCGGTAGTAGCGCTTTAATCGTAGGCCCATAATCCAGAATACAACATCCCTACTCTCTGTTAAAATTGACTGAGACGAAGAAAACAAGACAGTAAACTGTTGTCCGCAGCTCGTGGTCGTGCGGTAGCGTTCTCGCTTCCCGCGCCCGGGTTCCCGGATTCGATTCCCGGCGGGGTCAGGGATTTTCTCTGCCTTGTGATGACTGGGTGTTGTGTGATGTCCTTAGGTTAGTTGGGTTTAAGTTGTTCTAAGTTCTAGGGGACTGATGACCATAAATGTTAAGTCACATAGTGCTCAGAGCCATTTGAGCCATTTTTTTGTAAGATGTTCTGTATAGAGTTTAATACGGCTCTAGGTTGTGCAGAGAATGTAAGGATGATTTGCGGATGCGCAGAAACGCAGGTATAACTTTGGTGCCACGAGACACTTTCTGAATGAAATCGGGCCAGGGAGGACCTACCTTTCATCAGATGACTGTAAATTGTTCGTATCGTAATCTGCATGATTCTTGTACTTGTTTCGCAAAATGTTTTTATCATTTTGTTACACTTATGTCCAACAGAAGTAGATTTATTTTAAGTAACTGTGTATTTGCAATTTATGAAGTGTGCATTCTTTGTTGTTTGAACTCCTTGATGTATGGCAAGAAACTTAGTTTTTTAATGTACATATGAAAACAGCAAAAGAATATGTTGAAATCCTAAATTACTATAATATGAATATGTTTATGTAAGAATTATGTTTGTTAAAAGCTAGTTTACGCTTAGGGCACTTGTATTTGTAACATGTAAACGCTGTAGGGAAGTCCCTCCGCAAAGAAAGTGGCATGGTGCGATGTAAAAGGTGGCTTTGGCGGTCGAACTGAGCTGCCCCTTTGTGTGAACGGCACGCAGTATGTGGCTAGCCTTAGCACGCTACACCTCGACGGTGCTAAGAGAGGCAACTGGAAGCTGCATTAGAAGGGATTTGCCTCGGATGTGGATCTGGCTATTATTTGATATTCAAGCAATAATTGAATGGCTCTAATATGTTGAAAATCCGACGCCAAGAAGAGATTTTATAGAGAATTCACGCATCAAGAGCCGTGAATACAGTTAGCTGCCATTTCACCTGCCACTAATCTTCGCCACTGCTTTACAGACTTCATTCATTCAGTTATGTAATGTATATAGGCATGAACCAGTTAATTTGTGAGTTGTTTTGATAATAATCACAAAAAATGTCAATTCGTATTCGAAACCATAGCTTCAAACTTGATCACGAACATACGCAGAGTCCTGAATTAAGTGCTATTAAAACAGAGTATCCTGATTTAAATGACAATTCTGGCATTCATGTATTAAAAAGTGATTTTTTGTATAAAGTAAAAGGAGGAGCAAAAGTTAAAAAAAGAGCAAAATTTGGAAGCTTTGTATATGGACTGCTCCATGTGAAATTGTTAAGGTAGGAAGTTGAAGTACAAAAATTTAAAGATCAACCAATAAGAAACTGAAAACCTTAATTATTTAGTGGCTAAAAACCATAAAAGTGAAGTTCAATAGTCTTTTGCTAAAGTATCCTTAGTTTATTATAAAATATTGCCAAGAATACCTGCTTCACAGGTGATTAAAGTACAAGTACATATAAATCTTAAATGTACTGATTTGTGGTAGTACTATTAGAAGTGAAGTTATGCACATGTTCAAATATAGTGTAGTTTTGGTACCTATAATGAATGGTTCTTTTGAAGTTTATTAAGCCCGATGTTGCATTTTATTACCTTGCAAGGTAATTTAAGTGAATGATTAGGTTTATGAAATTTTACTTTTTCAATAATCAAATAACCTTGGCTACTGAAACTATACCAGTTTATGGGTCCACATCATATTGTCCTCCTATTAAGAAAAAATGAACTATTAATGTTACTATGGAAAACTGCTATATGTAGAGGAGCTTAACCAGTGTATTTAAGGTGTTATTCATCTTTATTTGCGTTATTCATGTCAGTCAAGATAGAAGCATTTTGATTAAGTAATGCTAATGATTATGGCCGTCATTAGTATGAGCTCGGTGCAGTTTGCTGCCCGTAATTGACTGGTGTTTGTGTTAATGGTAACTGCTGCTACACAAAGTACAGAATGCACCGTGTCAGTTTATATATTGTTCGCTGTTCAAAGGGAAGTCTCAACAAAAGGAACTTCAGTAACGAATATCCAATTTTCTCAAATACATATTTCCAAATTAATGTGCCTAATTAGGCGGGCGACCGTTAACTTTTTCACTTACTTACAATTTCACCACTTCTGTTAACTCCCAAGGTTAAGGCCCGTTTTGTTTTACTGTCGACTTCACAAAATATTAAATTATAGTTCGATACCCTTTTTCATTAGACACACGTACAGTTGAACTTTGAAATGTTCTCAGTGTGTAACTTTAGCGTATTTCACGGTACGTTAGTATTATAAGCAGCTTTTCCCGTGGCAGAACTAAGGGTTCAGTCATTAGGGGGTTGGGTTGGGTTGGGTTGATATGGGTGGGGGGGGGGGGGGGGGGAAGGAGACCAAACTGCGAGGTAATCGGTCTCATCGGATAGGGAAGGATGGGGAAGGAAGTCGGCCGTGCCCTTGCAAAGGAAATCGTCTAAAAATTGAAAACACATTCTAGATGTATTATTGTCCCAGAATTTAGATTAACTGGTTTTCCTGGAAGCTTTGCGTGTGTAACGGCCAATCAATATTTCGACAATATCTATGGCTTCCACTATTCGTTCGTTATGTCCTCGTATACCAACTCTCTCTCTGTCTTTCAATGCGTAGTATTCGATCATGTGTTTGTGTACTTGTGATCGGACCGCCACTGCGTTTGTTCCGTTCGTCTCAATATACCCTACTGGAGAAAAACAGTACACCTGGAAAGATGATGTAGATATAGATCCGATGACGGCATGTACCATCTGGGGAATAGTAAATATACTGATAATGGTTTCAACATCATCTCGCAATGTAGAGCGCAGAGGTGTAGCTACTGGATCGCCATATGAGTCTACCCTTTAACAGGGAGTGCTCATTGCTAGGAGGCTCAGTGTTGTGTAGACGTGTGTAACATGCAGGCGACTATGCCAAGGAGATGCACTCGTGCTTTCTACAGCCAACTGAGCGGGTTGGAAAGGGGTTTCAGACTGTGGCAGGGTTGTCCTTTCGGAGAACTGCCACACAAGTTGGGCGTACTGTGTCAGTTGTGCTACGATGCCGGTACCAGTTGTCTCTTGAACATTCTCACACCTGTAGACGCGGTTCTGGACGTCCGCGAAGCACAGACGTCAGCTGGGTTCATCGTACTGTTACGGCAGTTGTGGCAGGTCGTACAGCTACCGGAGCAGGGTTTGTGAGCACAGCACGAACTGTTACGAACCGGTTATTTGCAACGGAACTGCGATTACACCCAACTATAGCCCGTCTTCCACTCACTTCACAGCATCGACCTGACGGCTCCACTAGTGCCATCAGAGGAACACCTGGAAGATGGAATGGCGCACCGTAGTCTACAGCGATGAAAGCAGATTCTGTCTGCAAACAAGTGATGGTCGAGTGCGCTTGCAATGTGGATTTGGTAGCGCTGTCTCGAACAGTGCATTCGTCCAGGACACACTGACTGAAGCAGAAGCATATGAAATTTTAATTTAAAAAATGCAGTTAACGTAAATTATGTAATTATCCGTCGGAAACCAAGAAGCAAGAAAAAAGTAAGGACGTTGCAGGGTTTCAGACCATAGTTTGTGTCTACCTTCAACTGTGTGCCAGCAGTTTTTCAGTACCTCCATGACATTCTTCCACAGGTCAAACAAACGGAGGATCATTTCTGCAGCCATTCTCTATACACATCCGCTATTAGTCGTATTTGATACTGGTCTCACACACGTGAGCAATTTTCTAGGACACATTGCACCATTCTTTTGTGAGCAATCTGCTTTCTAAACTGATTCCATTTTGCCAGTAACATGCCTCTGAACAGAAGTCTGCCACCATCATAGTGCGACGATGGTAGTAGCCAAAACATGCTACGTGAAGTAAAATATAAAAGGTCATTAAGCGATATAGATGGTATAATTCATAAAGTTTATTATGCTCACATACTCTTACCACGACTTGTTTCGTTTTTTAATAAATCCAGTTCATTAATTATCGTACTGCTTACCTGCTCAGTAGTCTTCCTTAGGGTGACTGAATATTTTATCGTACTATCTTTAAAATAATACAGTTTTGGCGCTATGTCTTCACTGCAAACTGTAAATCTGCTAGAAGAGCTCTCACCACGAGTAGACGAATTTTGTTTTGGAATAATGACATCACACAATGCTGTAACCACTGCTTTTCTTTTGCTTGAACTTTTATGTGAAGATTTGTTGGTACTAATCAAAGCTGTAATTGGTGACCCCTAATTATGTTTATTTTCCTTTTATCTTTTGTGTGCAGCGGTATTTATCTCCTCTCCCTTTTGTTGAAATAGCCACATCGTCTGGTTTCCCCGAGTTCATTTCATCGCTTTTCTTCTTCTTGTACTCCTCTCTCTCCCTCTCTCTCTCTGTGTATCTCTCTCTCTGTCTCTTTCTCTCTCCCTCTGTCCCTCTGTTTCACTCTCTGTCTCTCTCTCTTCCTGTGTGTGTGTGTGTGTGTATACGTGTGTGCGTGTGTGTGTCTGTCTGTGTCGGTCTGTGTGGTGATAAACATGCGCGCAGTCCGGAACCGCGTGACTGCTACGGTCGCTGGTTCGAATCCTGCCTCGGGCATGGATGTGTGTGATGTCCTTAGGTTAGTTAGGTTTAAGTAGTTCTAAGTTCTAGGGGACTGATGACCACAGCTGTTAAGTCCCACAGTGCTCAGGGCCATTTGATAAACATGTATTGTATCGTCATTTTTTCAAGTGGTTTCGGTATCTGATGCTGCCTTGCCTTTGGTTATAATAAGACGTGAATACAATGAAAGTAAACTTGGTGTTATAAGAATAGTATTTAAATCTTCTAACGTATAAACGCACTTTTTGACAAGGGCGAGGGCTTAGTGTCACAAAACCTATATGTACATTGTTGTAATCACCCACATACGACCCCGGCTGCATATACTTAGAGACTACATTCACAAACATAATTAAAATACTGGAAGATGTTATGAAATATTCTCCGTAATAAATGTATTTCTCATTTGTAACATTTTAAAATTAAATATAGTTTCTGTTGTACTGATAGAATTTGCAGACTGGGGAATATAATGATCGAATATAAATATCAAAACTCGCCTGAGAGAACATTTAGCAGTTAATAGATTGTTGAAATGGTTTGCAATAAATAACAACTATATTAACTTCGCCCTCAAAAACAAACTGTCCTACAGGAAGTGTTTACCAACATGAAAACGTTTACATATTTATTTTTCTTTTTTTGAGAGAATGGAGAAGAAGGTAGTCAATATTTTATGTTTAAAAAAATGGTTCAAATGGCTCTGAGCACTATGGGACTTAACATCTGTGGTCATCAGTCCCCTAGAACTTAGAACTACTTAAACCTAACTAACCTAAGAACATCACACACATCCATGCCCGAGGCAGGACTCGAACCTGCGACCGTAGCAGTCGCGCTGTTCCGGACTGAGCGCCTAGAACCGCTAGACCACCGCGGCCGGCTTTTATGTTTAGCAAGATACCAAGAAACTCATGTTTCTAGACAGATTTGCAGTTAATGACCACTACGAGATTACTTTCATCCTGAAACGTAAACAATGTTTCCATTAGCATGCAGACATTTGTGTGATTACGTTTTCCAAGATGCTATATTATTATTGTTTCGCAGGGAAACTGATTCTAAAGAACTGAAACATACAACTTGATTCAGCTAAGCGCTTCACCCCAGATATTTTCTGAACTGTATAAGATTTCATAATTCTGTTGTCACCTGTGTGAATTCTGCAAAAGTCATCATTACAATACCTGAAGTCTGTTTTCATAGCTAAACGAATTACAGAGGTATTGGAATCAAATTGCCTTTTATAAATGGAGCTATAGTGGTTTCTGCTACTTCTATTTTATTTCTAAAAGACTTAAATGCAATGGCGTTTCACTCGTCAAAATCCGATTAGTAGTTTCGGAGAAACTACAATATTTAGATCTTATGATTTGTCTGTTTTCAATATGAAACAAATCGTTGTCTTACGTGGAAGTTCGTGTAATTAAGACGAACTGTCGCATTAGGTTGTTGCTTCTCCAACTTGATGTAGGTAATAAGAGTGTTTAAAAATTGAATACTGGAGAAAATACTAATTTGAAACCAATACTAGTCACACTTGACTGCATATGGTTGGACCGACACACCAACTGGAAGGAAGAAAGGACGCGACATTAACAGCTCTTCTCCTGTCAGCGTCGGTTAGACCATCAGTGAGACAGTACCCCGTGTTCCTGCTGCTAATAAGGCGAGTACAGCGTTCGTTTGTTATATATTTCTGCGAGCTTCAAACAGGACCGACTTACTTCCTGTATCTGTGTAGTCAGCAGTTTATTTTTGAAAATTTTTGCGTCTTTGAATCGTTAATTTCGTGCGTGTTTTCATCAGGCACAGTCCCACGTTTGTTAACTGTTTAGTGTATATCTTTCGCCGTCTTTAGTATGGATAGGGACTGTGACTGCAATGCAGAAATGCGAGCTGAGTTGGTGACCCTTTGCTCACAGCTTCAAGCTGTGCTGGCTTCCGCCACAGCAAAAACTGACATTGTTATTGTAAATTGACGTAGCTGTGTTGGGAAGGAATCAGTGCTCCAAGAGCTAAAAGAAAGCACTGAAGCTCAAATCGTTATAGGTACGGAAAACTGGTTAAAGCCGGAAATAAGTTCAGCCGAAATTCTTTCAAAGGACCTAATCGTGTTCCGAAAGGACAGATTAAATACATTCGATGGTAAAGTAGTTATTGCTATTAGAAGTAGTTTACCTTGTAGTGAAATAGAAGTAGATAGTTCCTGGGAGTTAATATGGGTAGAGGTTATACTTGACAACCGGAATAAATTAATAACTGATTTGTTTCACCGATATCCTGACTCAGATGCTGAAGTTGCTGAACAGTTCAAAGAAAACTTGAGTCTTATTTCAAATAGGCACCGTACTCATACAATTTTAATTGATGATGGCTTTAATCTGTCCTCGATATGTTGGGAAATGTATATGTTTAAAGCCAGCGGTAGGAGTAAAACATCCTCCGAAATTGTACTGAACGCTTTCTCGAAGTGTAAATGATTGATAAAACATACTCAACCTATTAGCAACACATAATCCTGAGCAAACAGAGAGCATCATGACGGATACAGAGATTAGTGACCACAAGGCAGTTGTAGTGAGACTGAATACCGTAACATCCAAACCCACTAAAAATAAAAATAAAATAAAACAGATAGAAATTAGCTAGACGCCTCTCTGAGAGACAGTCTCCACTCCTTCCGATCTGACTATGTACACGTAGACCAGATGTGATTTCAATTAAAAGAAATTGTATCGATGGCAGTTAAGAGATATAAGTGCCACATAAATTAATAAGCGATGGTCCTGGTCCCCCCTGGTACACTAAATGGGTCAGAACACTCTCGCAAATGCCAAATTTAAAAGAACGTAAAATCCACAAGACTGGCAAAGTTTTGCAGAAGTTCGAAAGGTAGCGCGTACTTCAATTACGAGATGCTTTTAATAGTTTCCACAACAAAACTGTCTCGAAATCTGGCAGACAATCCAAATAGATTCTGGTCATAAGTACACCAGCCGCAAGATACAATCAGTGCCTTCACTGGGCCATAACAATGGTTATGCCACTGATGACAGTGTCAATAAAGCAGAATTACTAAACACGGTTTTCCAAAACTCATTCACCGAAGCGAACTAAGTAAGTACTCCAGAATTCGAATCTAGAACAACTGTCAACATGAGTAGCTTAGAAGTAAATATCCTCGGCGTAGTGAAGCAGCTTAAATCGCCTAATAAAGGCAAGGCCTCTGGTCATATTGCATACCAGTCAGGTTCCTCTCAGAATATGCTGATACAGAGCTTCATATCTAACAATAGTATACAACCACTCGCTCGCGGAAAGATCTGTGTACCTGAGGACTGGAAAGTTGCACAAATCACACCAATGTCCAAGAAACGAAATAGGAGCAATCGGCTGAGTTACTGACACGTTTCATTAACGACGAATTGCAGTAGGATTTTGGAACATATTCTGTGTTCGAACATAACGAATTACCTCGAAAAAAAACGATTTATTGGCTAATAGTCAGCACGGATTCAGGAAAAATCGTTTTTGTAAAACACAGCTAGCTCCCTATTCTCACGACGTAATGAGTTCTGTCGACAGGGATCGTCAAACTGAATCCGTATTTTTATATTTCCAGAAGGCTTTCTATACCGATCCTCACAACCGTCTTCTAATCAAGTTGCGTGCCTATGGATTATCGTCACAGTTGTGAATGGATTCGTGAGTTCCTGTCAGGTAGGTCACAATTCGTAGTAACTGGCAGAAAGTCATCGAGTAAAACACAAGTAATTTCTGGCGTTCCCCAAGGAAATGTTATAGACCGTTTTCTGTTCCTGATCAACATAAACGACATAGGAGACAATCTGAGCAGCGCTCTTAGACTGTTTGCAGATGATGCTGTAATTCACCGATTTGTAAGGTCATCAGATTATCACAACCAAATGCAAAATGATTTAGACGAGGTATCTGTATGGTGCAAAAAGTGGAAATCGACTCTATATAATGAAAAGTGTGATGTTATCCACATAAGCATGAAAGGAAATCCGAAAAATTTCGGTTACACGATAAATCACACAAGTCTGAAGGTTGTAAATTTAGCTACATACTTAACGGATTACAATTACAAACAACGTCAATTGCAACAATCACATAGACAATGCTGTTGCTAAAGCAAACCTAAGACTGCGATTTACTGATAGAACACTTAGAAAATACAACAGATCGACTAAAGAGTCTGCGTACACCACGCTTGTCCACCCTCTTCTGGAGTACTGCTGTGTCCTGTGGGATCCGCATCCGATGAGACCAAAAAGGTCAAAGAAGGGCAGCTTGTATTGTACTTTAGTGAAATAGGGGAGGGCGTGTAACGGACATGATGCATCAGCTTGGGTGGCAGTCTTTAACACAAAGGGGGTTTTTTGTTGCTGCAGAATCTTCACATGAAATTTCAGTCACCAACTTTCTCGTCCGATTGAGGGAATATTCTGTTGGCTCTCACTTATATAGCGAAAAATGATCATCATGATAAAATAAGACAAATCAGAGCTCGCATAAAGTGATTTATGTGCTTGTTTTCCCGGCGATGTTACAGAATGGAACCGTAGAGAAATGACTTGGAGGTGATTCGGGGGTTCGATGAACCCTGTGCCACGCACTTCATTGTGAACAGCAGATTAATCATGTAGATTTAGATGACAGTGTTGTCGACGTGACGTTAAACTCTGATCTTCTTTCCTCTCACGTCACCTCTGGCTTCTGCTAGAGTCTTGAAAGAAAGGCGCATGACGAAAATTCAATGCTTTTGTAGAACAAAGAAATTAATTATAAGGGTTAGCAATATTAACTTCAAGTCATGAATTAATGTCAACAAACACACTCATATTGCGAAGTTACATTGGCAACTACAATAAAAAGAAAACTACAGAAGGTTTGGTTTTGTGTCCTTTGCTTTTTCACCTCTGAAGGATATGGTGGCTGTAGGAGAGCGCCATTAGACAGTTGGGTGCTTATTTGATTTTCTATGATTTTTCATTCCATATGGCTGGAAGAACTGCGGAAGGCAACGGAATACCACCGCAGATTATCTTCCCTGCATAATGCAGTCTCCATTTTATGCACAAAAAATGGCTTCCTCTCATGTTAAATCAGTGTCCGGAGGTAAAATAGTCCCCCATTCGGATCTCCGGGGGGGACAACTTGAAAGGAGGCAAAAAATCAAAACGAGAATTGGTACCTGGAATGTCAGAACTCTGCTACAAGCAGGAAAACTAGAAAACCTTAAAAGAGAGATGGAAAAGAATCATATGGACCTCGTAGGAGTTGCTGAAGTAAGATGGAATGGACATGGAGAGTTGCAGTCAGATGAATATGTATTCTACTACTCAGGAGGAGAAGTAAAAGGAATTAATGGAGTAGGAATGATTATGACAAAGGAATTGGCTAAATGTGTGGAATATGTAGACTATGCAAATGACCGGGTTATTGGTGTAAGGCTGAAAGGAGCACAAAAAGATTTACTGATTGTTCAGGTGTATATGCCAACTTCAGAACATGATGACCGAATTGTAGAGGAAACGTACAATGTAATAGAGAGAATAATGGACGAAAATAAAAAATGCTGCAAAATAGTAATGGGAGACTGGAACGCCATTGTGGGAGAGGGGAAAGAGGGAAACATAGTAGGCAGTCATGGTCTTGGAAAGAGAAATGACAGAGGTGAATGGTTAATTGACTTCTGCAGGGAAAGGAAGCTGATAGTGGCAAACACATGGTTCAAGAACCATAAGAGGAGGCTCTACACTTGGAAATCACCAGGGGATAAATATAGAAACCAAATCGATTTTATACTGGTAGAAGAAAGATACAGGAATGGAATCAAGAAGGTGCACACATTACCAGGTGCAGATATTAATAGTGACCACAACTTACTTATGAAAGAAATAGAAATAAGAATGAAAAAACTGAAAAAGGCGACAATGGTGAAGAAATGGGATCTAGAGAAGATAAGGTCCAACAAAGAGCAAATTACAGAAATGCTGTCTCGGGACTTTCTAAACACATTACGAGACAAAGAAGCACCTGATAATGCCAACGAGTACTGGAATATGCTGAAAGAAGGTATCATTAAAGCAGGACAGCAAAATATAGGATATGTAAAAGGGAAAAGGTCAAAAAAACCATGGGTCACACAAGAAATGGTTTCCAAGATGGAGGAGAGAAGAAAATTGAAAAACAAGAACACTGAAGATGCAAGAAAGATATACCGAAGGTTAAATAACGAACTGCGAAGAGAAACAGAGCAGGCTAGGAAAAAATGGCTAAAAGAGGAATGTGATGAAATTGAAGAACTGGACAGGAAAGGAAGATACGACTTACTATACAACAGAGTAAAGACTATGACATGGGAACAAAACAGAGCAGGAAGTGCTACTATGCAAATTTTGAGTAAAGACGAAGAGGTAGCGTATAAAGATCGTGACGATGTCCTCCAGAGATGGGAAGAATATATAAAAGAGCTATATGACACAAATAGCAAACCAGAAACTCTGGAACTTGAATCACACAACAGTGTAAGTGATGAAGAGAAAGGACCGACCATCATAATGGAAGAAGTAAAGTCTGCTATTGCTGCAATGAAAAATGGCAAAGCAGTAGGTACAGATACAATACCGGGAGAAATACTAAAATGCTTGAACCACAATGGAATAAGAGAAATATTGAGGTTATGTAATAAAATATATGACAGTGGTGAATGGCCTGAGGACTTTTTGACAACAGTAATGATTCCATTGCCGAAAAAACAAGGAACCAAGAAATGCAGCGAGCACAGGACAATCAGCCTCATTTCACATGCAGCCAAAGTGATGTTAAGAATAATTAATAAAAGACTTGAAAAAGTAATAGAGGAGAATCTCGGCGAGGAGCAGTTTGGCTTTAGACGGAATACGGGCACCAGAGATGCAATAGGGCTCCTACGAATCTTAGGGGAAAGGTTTATTGAAAAAGGAAGAGACCTATATATGTGCTTCATCGATTTAGAAAAGGCATTTGACAATGTGGTTTGGGACAAGCTGGCGACTATTATGAGGGAAAAGAGAGTGGAATGGAAAACCAGAAGACTTATAAACTCATTGTACCTTAATCAAAAAGTATCAGTTAAAGTGAGAGGAGAAAGTACAAACTGGATCAGACTAGGGAAAGGAGTAAGACAAGGATGCTGTTTATCACCTACTCTTTTCAACCCGTACTTGGAAAATATGATTGACCAATGCTCATTAGATGACAAAGGAGTAGAAATTGGAGGAAGAAGAGTAGGGTGCTTGAGATTTGCTGATGACATGGTCCTTCTAGCCACAGGGGAAAAAGAATTACAGGATTTGGTGGACACCATTGCAACTAACGGAAAAAAATATCGAATGAAAATTAACACAAATAAAACAAAAGTATTGGCAATAGGAGGAAATAAGGAACTAAAAATTGTGCTGAATGGAGAAAAACTAGAACAGGTGCAAAATTTTAAGTATCTTGGAAGCAGGATAGACACCGACTGGAAGTGCACCACAGAAATTAAAACAAGGATAGCAATGGCAAAAGAGGCGTTTTATAAGAAAAGGAGAATCTTCTGCAGCGGTATGGACAGAGAACTCAGAAAGAGACTCATAAAATGTCTTGTATGGAGTGTTCTTCTATATGGCGCTGAAACATGGACTATGAGGAAAAAAGACAGAGAAAGGCTGGAGGCTTTTGAGATCTGGACATGGCGGAAGATGGAAGGAATATGTTGGATGGACAGAGTAAAAAATGAAGAGATACTGAGAAGAGTGGGAGAGAAAAGGCAGTTACTAGATGTAATAAAGAGAAGAAAAAGAAATTGGATTGGGCATATATTAAGAAAGAATGACGGACTGATAAAAACAGTTTTAGAAGGTTATGTAGAAGGGAAAAGGAAGCGAGGAAGGAAGAGATTCCAGATACTGGATGACATGATGGACGGTACAACATACAGCAGCCTTAAGAAGGAAGCAATGGATCGCAGAAAATGGAGAGGCAAAGGACCTGCTAATATAGCAGATAACTGATGATGATGATGGCTGGAGAGTTCAGAGGAAGATCTTGTTCGTTGAGTTTCCTTCGTTCCAAATCCCGGGATTTGCCTTACGGCTGAGAGAAAAACCTCTCGATCGAAAAAGCCGTAGCTGGGATTGGTAGCCTGTTGTTCGGATTATACATCTTATATTGCTTCAGGGGTCTTGATAATTTGTGATCTTGGAATTGTTTTGATGAAGATTTCAATCTAATTCCTTAAAAGGTGAAAAAACTTGAAAAACTAGTCGATGTAGGGAATATTCTCTTCTTCTGTAGGAGTTGATTTAAGTAATTTTGCTCAATAAATTGTTCTTTCTATCGCGTTGCTACATTACACCAAATCCCTGTAGGTGTTCTTGGTCTCATGACAGTTTCATTGATTTCTTCAATTCCCAGAAGATTCTATTAAAGTGAATTCCATACTGCTTCGAAAATGATGTGGGGAGGAATGCATATTTTAATTTATGAAAATTAAATATTCTAAGATCATGTTGCCAGAGTGATTTTGTAAGTCCGTTGTTACGTAGTACGTTGAGCCCAAATGTAGTGATTTGCTCTTTTATTCTGTCCAGCATGTTCTTGGTTTTAAGTGTTTCCTGAAGGGAGTGTTTTAGGAAGTCATAGTGTAGGTCTCTGGCTATTCGAAGCATCCTTCCGTAGGCAGAGAATTTTTTTTTTTTTTTTTTGTTTGATGACATAATCCATGCTTGAGATCCACAGTCGAGAATAGATCGGACAAATATTTTGTATGTGAGAAGGGCAACTGATTGCTCCACTCCACATGTTCGGTATTCCTTGAGACGTACTAACTTAAGTCCAATTTAAGGTTGTTTAGTCATTTATGCCGTGTTTTTCTGCCATTTTAGGAGTTCATCTAGATACATTCTAAGATATTTAACGTTTGGTTGTGGAGTGGATTTCTTGTCTCCAAAGTCGAGTGTTGAGTTTCTGGTGATCTTGTTATTGTCGATTAATAATATTTCTGGGTTTGAACTGGATAAGTTACATTTCGGTTGGATTAGGTCGAATTCTCCATTTACTGAGACAGGTTTCAAGTTTGCTGATGTAACTGTTGACTTGTTCAATGATTGCATTGCAGATGGGTGCATGACACCATTAACTGGTGTCACCCGCGTACACAGCTATGTCTTCATTCCAGCAACTGGGTCTTGGAATGCCAGCTGTATATATCGTATATAACAATTAGGAAATGGTGGAAACTTAGGGGACTCCCGCTTTGGGTGTGAGGTAGGACGGTTTTTGATCCCCAACTCGTACTTCCCTATTTCCAGTGAGGTTTTCTATTAATTGTAGTATTTCGGATTGGTAGTTATATGTTATCATTCTGTGAAGAAGTCCTGCATGTCATACAGTATCAAAGGCGCGTTCTATGTCCAGAAAGAGGGCACCAGACGCGTCTTAAGTTGCAGGCTTCTTCTACATTCCTAGTCCTAATAGCGGATTATCAGTGCTGTGACTGTTTCTGAAACCATCTTGTTCATGTGGAATAATGCTGTTCTCTTCTGCAAACTGTTGTAATCTGTTATTAATTATTACTTCAAAGATTTTGCCAAATACTGGAAGAAATATAATTGGACTGTATGAATTATGGTTGTTTTTGTGTTTCCCACGTTTCGGAATCATTCAAATACGCACATGTTTCCATTTAGGTGGTATAGTTTTCGGAGTTAAGGCTGCATTCAATAAAGATTTCAGTGTTTGAGGAACTTTCTTTGCTAGAAGTACTACTAGATGAAATCGTTTGATGGTGTCACTTCCGGTAATTTTTTTGCCGATTAGTATGGCAGAGGCTATCTCACACACTATTATTTCTTTCAAGATAATAATAATTTCCACGCAGTTGTCATCTTTTGAATGATGTATATTTTTTGAGTACATCGCGGAACATTTCAGCCTCCTCCCTTTGGTTCGTCATGTGGTCATCGGTTTGTAAAGCCTGTCCTTCGGTGACGATTTTACCCTTGATTCCTTGAATTTATTTCAAAAGAAATACGTGGGTAACTTCCTTGTGATTCAGGTTCCCATCTGTTTGGGCTGAGTTGGCGAATCTCTGATCTAGCTTGATCGTTAAGAAGATCCCATTTCGTTTTTGTCCTTTCATTAGATTGTTTGATTTATCTATAAATTCTTTTCCTTTGATTAGGTTAAGAAGATGTATAGGAAACCTGTCCTTATGATCTGTGATCGTTTTCTTTCGTAAATTGTTAGTGACAGAAGATTGTATCGTTTGGACGACTAGCTGGTTATAGTTGTCAAGGTTTTCTGTAGTGTTAATGGCTGTCGAGTTCGGATTTTTGTGTGAAACTTCTGTTCTGATGTTTTCTATATTAAGCATTTGGTATCGCCGAAAGTTTTCTTGTTGCGCTTGTCGTTTTTACGTGCGTAATAGCCGTTGTTTTCATGATGATGTGGAGATAGTCACTGGAAATGCTATCTCGTATTTCCAATCCACTGCAGTGACTGGCAATCTGTGGTGTGCAAATAATGTGATAAACTCTAGTGGTTCCAGTGTGAGTGATGAAAGTAGATGAACATTTTCTAGGTGGATCAGAATATCGTTTAGAGATCCACTGAGGATATCGCCGTTTTTGTTGTTGGTTTATGTCACCAAAAACAGTATATCTGGCGTTAAGGTCCCCTGTGATGATTGCTGACCCAAGAAAAGAGATGTCACGAAAGAGATCTATTGCAAAATAGTCAGTGAGAGGTGCATATACAGTTTCGAAGGAGACCGGTTTCATGTATTTTCCTATTATTTTTAGGACAATTGCTTGGTGGATGTTCAGTTTTTCTAGTAAATCAAGTCTTATAGTGGCCAGTTGTTTTGTATGTAAGATGGCGACTTCTCCATGTGAACATCTTGCTCTGCCAGTTTTGGATTTGTCTAACCTGTGGCATACATAATCGAGAACTCTTATGTCTTTGCCGGAGCATTTCGTTTCGGCAATTCCAATAATTGTAACGTTTTGTCCTCGAACTCATTTTTCTAGGAGCACTTTTCCAGCACACAAACTATTTGCGTTGGAAAAGCATATAGTTGAAGTGTCTTTTCTAGAGGTAAATGTGAACAGATCACCAAACCCGTAGAGCGTAGCAAGAGGTTTGAATTGGGGAGTTGAGTCTGGCCGTTTGCCGATATAGACGTGTAGGCTGTAATTTTAATAGCCCGCTGGAGAAACTTTCTGGAAACAATTTTTATCGTTTCAGTAGTGAGGGTTCTACGTTCCGGAAAAATGTTGAATACCACAGTGGTGAACACATGCAAAAATTTTCAGCTTGTGAGTATTCCTGCACAAGGTAAGTGGGTTCGTCAATGTAGTCGATCTTCCCAGTTCTGTCGCCAGAGATTGATTGTTTCAGCCTTTATGAGCAGCTTCGATCGGTAGCGAGGTGAGTACCATTGCAGTAGCTGCATTTAAGTGTTTCTTTTTCTGAATCTAGAAAATCAGGTGATGTCCACTACGTTTCTCACATTTGGGTTCGCTGGGACAGTTTTCGGAGGTGTGCTGAAAACTGTTGCATTTTTTGCATTGTGTGGATTGCGGAGGTAGTGGGCTGGATGGTTCAGCCTTATGTATTACGCAATGCACCCTGAAGTGGCGTGCAAGAAGCTTGCTATGATTTCCTTGTGACCAGAGATGATACGTATTTTTTTGATGGGTCGTTTTGCGAGTCGCGTATGGATGCGCGTTGCTTTTTTGAATTGGCATCTGCATCTTTAGTTCTCCTCGACTACCTCATTCGTCATGATTGACATTAGCGAAGGAAACAGTTAGGAAGAGTCTATGTGGTTTACAATGAGGTTGTGGTTTACTATGTGCGTTTATTGTCTCGATAATAGCTGAAGAAACTGCATAAAGGTGGGAATTAGAGGAGATGGGACCTGGATAAACTGACAAAACCAGAGCTTGTACAGAGTTTCAGGCAGAGCATAAGGGAACAATTGACAGCAATGGGGGAAAGAAATACAGCAGAAGAAGAATGGGTAGCTCTGAGGGATGAAGTAGTGAAGGCAGCAGAGGAGCAAGTAGGTAAAAAGACGAGGGCTAGTAGAAAACCATGGGTAATAGAAGAAATATTGAATTTAATCGATGAAAGAAGAAAATATAAAAATGCAGTACATGAAGCAGGCAAAAAGGAATACAAACGTCTCAAAAATCAGATCGACAGGAAGTGCAAAATGGCTAAGCAGGGATGGCTAGAGGACAAATGTAAGAATGTTGAGGCTTATCTCACTACGGGTAAGATAGATACTGACTACAGGAAAATTAAAGAGACCTTTGAAGAAAAGAGAACCACTTGTATGAATATCAAGAGCTCCGATGGAAACCCAGTTCTAAGCAAAGAAAGGAATGCAGAAAGGTGGAAGGAGAATAGAGGGTCTATACAACGGCGATGTACTTGCGGACAATATTATGGAAATGGAAGAGAATGTAGATGAAGATGAAGATGAAATGGGAGATACGATATTGCGTGAAGAGTTTGACAGAGCACTGAAAGATCTGAGTCGAAACAATGCCCCGGGAGTAGACATCATTCCATTAGAACTACTGACGGCCTTGGGAGAGCCAGTCCTGACACAACTCTACAATCTGCTGAGCAAGATCAATGAGACAGGCGAAATACCCTCAGACTTCAAGAAGAATATAATAATTCCAATCCCAAAGAAAGCAGGTGTTGACAGATGTGAAAATTACCGAACTATCAATTTAATAAGTCACAGCTGCAAAATACTAACACGAATTCTTTAGAGACGAATGGAAAAACTGACAGAAGCCGACCTCGGGGAAGATCAGTTTGGATTCCGTAGAAATATTGGAACACATGAGGCAATACTGACCTTACAACTTATCTTAGAAGAAAGATTAAGGAAAGGCAAACCTACGTTTCTAGCATTTGTAGACTTAGAGAAAGCTTTTGACAATGTTTACTGGAATACTCTCTTTCAAATTCTAAAGGTGGCTGGAGTAAAATACAGGGAGCGAAAGGCTATTTACAACTTGTACAGAAAGCAGATGGCTGTTATAAGAGTCGAGAGACATGAAAGGGAACCAATGGTTGGGAAGGGAGTGAGACAGGGTTGTAGCCTCTCCCCGATGTTATTCAATCTGTATGTTGAGCAAGCAGTAAAGGAAACAAAAGAAAAATTCGGAGTAGGTATTAAAATCCATGGAGAAGAAATAAAAACTTTGAGCTTCGCCGATGACATTGTAATTCTGTCAGAGACAGCAAAGGACTTGGAAGAGCAGTTGAACGGAATGGACAGTGTCTTGAAAGGAGGATATAAGATGAACATCAACAAAAGAAAAGGAGGATAATGGAATGTAGTCGAATTAAGTCCGGTGATGCTGAGGGAATTAGATTAGGAAATGAGACACTTAAAGTAGTAAAGGAGTTTTGCTATTTGGGGAGCAAAATAACTGAGGATGGTCGAAGTAGAGAGGATATAAAATGTAAACTGGCAATGGCAAAGGAAGCGTTTTTGAAGAAGAGAGATTTGTTAACATCGAGTTTAGATTTAAGTGTCAGGAAAACTGTCAGGAAGTCGTTTCTGAAAGTATTTGTATGGAAGTGAAACATGGACGATAAGTAGTTTGGACAAGAAGAGAATAGAAGCTTTTCAAATGTGGTGCTACAGAAGAATGCTGTAGATTGGATGGGTAGATCACATAACTAATGAGGAGGTATTGAATAGAATTGGGGAGAAGAGGAGTTTGTGGCACAACTTGACGAGAAGAAGGGACCGATTGGTAGGACATGTTCTGAGGTATCAAGGGATCACAAATTTAGCATTGGAGGGCAGCGTGGAGGGTAAAAATTGTAGAGGGCGACCAAGAGATGAATACACTAAGCAGATTGAGAAGGATGTAGGCTGCAGTAGGCACTGGGGAACTTGCACAGGATAGGGTAGCATGGAGAGCTGCATCAAACCAGTCTCAGGGCTGAAGACCACAACAAAAACAATAACTTCCGGTCTGTAAGTGGCGGCAACAGGTTTTTTTGAGTTTGGCTTCAAAGTCAGTTTGGTAAGTGGTGAATTTGACACTGTTCCTTTTGAAGTTTATGTCAATCACAAATTGTGGAAGGCTACATTGTTTTTGTGCTGCACGAAAAGACTTAGCGGTTTCCTTGGGGTCCAGATTTTCAATGATTATAATTCTAGGTTGAGTGTTCAAATAAAGTTTTAAAGGGTTCTTACCGGATTCTGTGGACGCAGCGGAGTTACATTTCGAGTTACGTTTTGAAAACTTTCGTCGTTGTGTATCTTTAGAAATTCCGTTTCATAAGGAGAAGCGTTGGTTTGACAACGAATGTTTGTCTGTGGGTCGGACTGAAATTGTTGAGGTTGCTGAGATTGCTCCCTAAATCTCCGTCCTTAAGTTAGGATGTCCAGATTACTAAGCCTAACTATTTCTCAAGCAGCGGCGACGCCGACGATGTATATTGAACAGAATGTGTCGACCCTTCTGGACGCCGTGCGCCAAATATTACAATCAATGCAGTATAATACACCTGCGTGCGCTAGGTGCTCTGTGAAGGAACAGTGTAATTGTTCTTTGCTAAGCTATCCCCTTAGAGGTAAAAAAAAAAGAAGGTAGATGGCGCTATAGACTTACGCTGTAGGTTGTTTTGAAGCCAGACTGGGCGGGGCATGCCGCCATCTTAAATAGCTCAAAACATTAGCAGGCTACTGTTTGCGATTGCTTCTTGCTCATTATTTCTATCGTGTGCACGCGACATCTGTCTCTAATACTAAAAATTACGGTGCTTACATGAACAACATCGTGTAAGGACGGCAATTTCGAGCGTTTTTCTGTTACTGAATGCGTATTTGCTCTAGTAATACGACACATTTGGCCTCGTTAATGTAACTTGTTTTTATTGTTATACCAAGTAACTAAGAAGAGAAGGATGTGATATGAAAAGGATGCTTTCGAAATGGATTTTATTCGACTTGTACTTTATTCATAACGATAGCAAATGAAGCTGGAACTAAATAACCAAAGCTTGTTTGATTACTGGCACTGCTTCTTGTTCGTCACATTTTCAGCTTTCAACTCGTACGCACAACGTTTTTAATGCTCACGTTTGCAACAATCTTACCTACGTTTTCTTTATTAGCTCATAAACGTGTGCAGTGAGGGAAGAAACAAGGTGTGCTTTCGCATCTTGTGAATGCCAATAAGGTGAACAATTATTAAAATGTCAAAGAAACAGAACTGCGTAGAAAGTATATCTCCATACAAAATACAGTTCTTGTTTTATTATACTGTCAGTGCATTAGTCTCATTGTAGTTTCTTACACTTTGAAATCTTATCTTTGACTTGTCATTCAGTGTGTAGGCTCAAATGGCTATGAGCACTGCGGGACTTAACATCTGTGGTCATCAGTCCCCTAGAACTTAGGACTACTTAAACCTAACTAACCTAAGGACATCACACACATCCTTGCCCGAGGTAGAATTCCAACCTGCGACCGTAGCGGTCACGCGTTTCCAGACTGAAGCACCTAGAACTGCACAGTCACACCGGCCGGCATTCAGTGTGTAGCCAATGATAGCAATTTACAGGGTAAAAAAAAGATATAGTACTTTAAACATCTTCCATCATTGTCGAATGCTACAAACGTGGTTAAGGGAATGGTCTCAAAACCCAAGACCCCATGAAACTGATATTTTGCTTCAATTCTATTAGTACGTAAGTGTTTTTTTTTAGTAATGATAGTCTAAATTGTATAAGATGTAGGCCTATTGTTCCTGATCTATATTAACGACATAGGAGACGATCTGAATAGCCGTCTTAGATTGTTTGCTGATGATGCTGTCATTTACCGTCTTGTAAAGTCATCAGATGACCAAAACGACTTGCAAAATCATTTGGATAAGATATCTGTTTGGTGCGAAAAGTGGCAATTCACCCTGAATAAGGAAAAGTGTGAAGTTATTCGCATGAGTACTAAAAGAAATCAGCTAAATTTCGATTACGCGATAAGTCACACAAATCTGAAGGCTGTAAATTCAACTAAATACTTAGGGATCAAGATTAGAAATAACCTAAATTGGAACGATCACATAGATAATATTGTGGGTAGAGCAAACCAAACACTGCGATTCATTGGCAGAACACTTAGAAGGTGCAACGGTTCTACTAAAGAGACTGCTTATACCACGCTTGTCCGCCCTATTCTGGAGTACTGCTGTGCGGTGTGGGATCAGCATCATGTGGGACTGACGGATGACATCGAAAAAGTACAAAGAAGGGCAGCTCGTTTCGCATTATGGCGAAATAGGGGAGAGAGTGTCACAGACATATGTGGAGTGGCAATCATCAAAACGCGTTTTTCGTTGCGACGGGAACTTCTCATGAAATTTCAATCACCAGTTTTCTCTTCCGATTTCGAAAACATTCTGTTGGCACCCAACAACATAGGGAGAAATGATCATCACGATAAAATAAGAGAAATTAGGGCTCGCACAGAAAAATTTAATGCTCGTTTTTCCCGCGTGCCGTTCGAGAGTGGAACGATAGACAGACAGCTTGAATGTGGTTCATTGAACCCTCTGCCAGGCACGTTATTGTGAATAGCAGAGTAATCACGTAGATGTAGATGTAATCCTACCTTTCCAACAGTAACCTATTTCCTCCATTTCCCGGAGTATTTCCCGCCAGTAGTTCTGGCAGTTTGTCAGGAGTACCTAACGTAGCACAATTGGAATGTGAGTCTACTTTGATCATTTGATTGATCTTACTTTTGATTTCGTTTTGTGGTTTTCGAAGTCCGACTATATAAGCCCATACAATGATTTGTGTTATATCAGTAGTTAGTTAGTTTCATGTTCCAAGTATAATTTGCACTGCAACTCCTAAAGATGTGGAACAATCCATCATATATTGGCATCTTTTTTGTTAATATGCCTCCATGCTCATAATTTAATAGTTTTTTCGTTTTTTAATTAAAGATAAACTGATGGTAATCATTAATTCCTACCCATCACCATTTACACATTACAGTAACAGACAATTTTCTGGGGAATGGAGGGAGTTATCAAAGAGAAATGTTTTCAATTTAGTTTCAGACTTTACTTTGCTGTCTGTCAGTCATTTTATCTCAATGGGTAAGTGATCAAAATTTTTGGTTGCGGCTTTGTGAGCCCCTGTTTGTGCTACATTTTTTCCTTCTCGTATTGTACTTATTTACTTGACTGTTCGTGTAGAAATACAGTAGAAGAAGAATGGGCAGCTCTGAGGGATGAAGTAGTAAAGGCAGCAGAGAGTAAAGTAGGTAAAAAGACGAGGGCTAGTAGAAATCCTTGGGTAACAGAAGAAATATTGAATTTAATTGATGAAAGGAGAAAATATAAAAATGCAGTAAATGAAGCAGGCAAAAAGGAATACAAACGTCTCAAAAATCAGATCGACAGGAAGAGCAAAATGGCTAAGCAGGGATGGATAGAGGACAAATGTAAGGATGTTGAGGCTTATCTCACTACGGGTAAGATAGATACTGACTACAGGAAAATTAAAGAGACCTTTGGAGAAAAGAGAACCACTTGTATGAATATCAAGAGCTCCGATGGAAACCCAGTTCTAAACAAAGAAGCGAAAGCAGAAAGGTGGAAGGAGTATATGGATGGTCTATACAAGGGCGACGTATTAGAGGACAATATTCTGGAAATGGAGGAGAATTTAGATGACGACGAAATGGGAGATACAATACTGCGTGAAGAGTTTGACAGAGCACTGAAAGACCTGAGTCGAAACAATGCCCCGGGAGTAGACATCATTCCATTAGAACTACTGACGGCCTTGGGAGAGCCAGTCCTGACACAACTCTACAATCTGCTGAGCAAGATCAATGAGACAGGCGAAATACCCTCAGACTTCAAGAAGAATATAATAATTCCAATCCCAAAGAAAGCAGGTGTTGACAGATGTGAAAATTACCGAACTATCAATTTAATAATTCACAGCTGCAAAATACTAACACGAATTCTTTAGAGACGAATGGAAAAACTGACAGAAGCCGACCTCGGGGAAGATCAGTTTGGATTCCGTAGAAATATTGGAACACATGAGGCAATACTGACCTTACAACTTATCTTAGAAGAAAGATTAAGGAAAGGCAAACCTACGTTTCTAGCATTTGTAGACTTAGAGAAAGCTTTTGACAATGTTTACTGGAATACTCTCTTTCAAATTCTAAAGGTGGCTGGAGTAAAATACAGGGAGCGAAAGGCTATTTACAACTTGTACAGAAAGCAGATGGCTGTTATAAGAGTCGAGAGACATGAAAGGGAACAGTGGTTGGGAAGGGAGTGAGACAGGGTTGTAGCCTCTCCCCGATGTTATTCAATCTGTATGTTGAGCAAGCAGTAAAGGAAACAAAAGAAAAATTCGGAGTAGGTATTAAAATCCATGGAGAAGAAATAAAAACTTTGAGCTTCGCCGATGACATTGTAATTCTGTCAGAGACAGCAAAGGACTTGGATGAGCAGTTGAACGGAATGGACAGTGTCTTGAAAGGAGGATATAAGATGAACATCAACAAAAGAAAAGGAGGATAATGGAATGTAGTCGAATTAAGTCAGGTGATGCTGAGGAAATTAGATTAGGAAATGAGACACTTAAAGTAGTAAAGGAGTTTTGCTATTTGGGGAGCAAAATAACTGAGGATGGTCGAAGTAGAGAGGATATAAAATGTAAACTGGCAATGGCAAAGGAAGCGTTTTTGAAGAAGAGAGATTTGTTAACATCGAGTTTAGATTTAAGTGTCAGGAAAACTGTCAGGAAGTCGTTTCTGAAAGTATTTGTATGGAAGTGAAACATGGACGATAAGTAGTTTGGACAAGAAGAGAATAGAAGCTTTTCAAATGTGGTGCTACAGAAGAATGCTGTAGATTGGATGGGTAGATCACATAACTAATGAGGAGGTATTGAATAGAATTGGGGAGAAGAGGAGTTTGTGGCACAACTTGACGAGAAGAAGGGACCGGTTGGTAGGACATGTTCTGAGGTATCAAGGGATCACAAATTTAGCATTGGAGGGCAGCGTGGAGGGTAAAAATTGTAGAGGGCGACCAAGAGATGAATACACTAAGCAGATTGAGAAGGATGTAGGCTGCAGTAGGCACTGGGGAACTTGCACAGGATAGGGTAGCATGGAGAGCTGCATCAAACCAGTCTCAGGGCTGAAGACCACAACAAAAACAATAGCTTCCGGTCTGTAAGTGGCGGCAACAGGTTTTTTTGAGTTTGGCTTCAAAGTCAGTTTGGTAAGTGGTGAATTTGACACTGTTCCTTTTGAAGTTCATGTCAATCACAAATTGTGGAAGGCTACATTGTTTTTGTGCTGCACGAAAAGACTTAGCGGTTTCCTTGGGGTCCAGATTTTCAATGATTATAATTCTAGGTTGAGTGTTCAAATAAAGTTTTAAAGGGTCCTTACCGGATTCTGTGGACGCAGCGGAGTTACATTTCGAGTTACGTTTTGAAAACTTTCGTCGTTGTGTATCTTTAGAAATTCCGTTTCATAAGGAGTATAGATTTAAGTGTCAGGAAGTCGTTTCTGAAAGTATTTGTATGGAAGTGAAACATGGACGATAAATAGTTTAGACAAGAAGAGAATAGAAGCTTTCGAAATGTGGTGCTACAGAAGAATGTTGAATATTAGATGGGTAGGTCAAATAACTAATGAGGAGGTATTGAATAGAATTGGGGAGGAGTTTGTGGCACAACTTGACAAGAAGAAGGGACCGGTTGGTAGGACATGTTCTGAAGCATCAAGGGATCACAAATTTAGCATTGGAGGGCAGTGCGGAGGGTAAAAATCGTAGAGACCAAGAGATGAATACACTAAGCAGATTCAGAAGGACGTAGGTTGCAGTAAGTGCTGGGAGATGAAGAAGCTTGCACAGGATAGAGTAGCATGGAGAGCTGCATCAAACCAGTCTCAGGACTGAAGACCAAAACAACAACAACAACCGATTTTTTCAGACTAACCAGCACTCAGTACATACAAACAGCACGGATAGAATGAGAGCTGATTTCCCTGTGCCCCATTTATAGCAGTGTTGTGGCGCTGAAATACCGATTCTTCCTTATTCGATGTGACATGTTTTCTTATTTGGGTATTTAGTTGTGAATCTGTACTACTACACGGGTAGAATCAGCTGCTCTGTCTGAGTTTCGTGAAACCAGCAAAGCATTTAAAAATACAATGAGTAAGAATTTCATATTCTCTCTCTTACTACAAGCAAACTATTAGACCTACAGAAAAGATTGTAGGAATTTTACTGTAGTTACATTTCTTACAGGGCTACGTTTCCGCTAGAGGGCATAGTTTTCGAATTATTGAAGAAAAACGCGCAAAAGTGATCTTCAAACGCATTTTTCTTCAACAACTCGGGAAACTGGGGTCTCCGTCAAAAACATATTCTAGTACAGAATGTAAGTACATTATATTTCCTACATTATATTTCCAATTCATTTTTTTTTTTTTCATTTGGACTGATAGTTGCCACATAGCTAGCGAGAGAGTTTGAAAACTCGCATGTGGGTTTTGGAGGGGTTATGGATTACATAAAATTCATATACAGGGGAACCTGACCCGTTTAAAGTAAAGTCGTAGTTTAACGTTATTACCAAATATCTTAGAAATTTCTTGACTAACTTGCTTTACTGCAGTAAACGTTTAGGCAGTCATAGGTTACACATTTTAATATATATTTTTGGCAAAAACCTCGGAAAGTTCTGGACTGATTTAGTTCAAATTTTTAGGCAATACTCTAATAAACTTTTGGGGGATAGGCATGGGCCACATATTCATCAGTACGTCCTTATTTCTCGAAATCTAAGATCTTGAAAAATTTGCCTGCACGTTTAATAGCCTGCACGATGTCATTAACGTGATCTTACGCAGATTTATTATTTTTTTTCTTTTAATCTTTTGGCACTTACGACCTCTAGTGGTAGTAACATTCTAGAACACACTGGAAACTTTATTGCAGAATGTAGAGATTTTATGTGAAGTAAAAGCCACCAATTTCTACACAAAGTGTCAACACTCACATAAAAATCTTCAGACATAGTGCCACAACTCACACTCGGTTTCCAAAATCATTTACGCTGGGAGGCTGCACTTTTTGAGAACTGCTTTGGAAAAGGTACGCCAAAGTTAAATAACAGCAAAACTTTCCCAAATAGGAAATTTGGAAAGTATTTCATAATCACTTAGCCAAATGAGCCACACTATTTCGGTTTAAAGTAATAGTAAACAAACGAGCAGATTACTGGAATTAACACGACGAATTTATTAAAGTCAAACGGAATCAAGTATCTTGAATGCTGCATCGTTTCCTGCTGGTTTATTTCACTCCAGAATGATACTTCTGAGGACAACTTACTTTAACACTGTTTGCAGTTAACTGTACGCCAGAGATAATCTAGAGTCACTCGTCTCTGTTGTCTGTCCTGGAAAGAATACACTGTACGTCCAAAAAGTTTAGAGTCTGATTAAGTCCCATTTTAGAGTCTTAATTTATTTCTGGCGTTTGAGAAATGTCAGTGTCATGGTGACAGCTTGGCGTAGCAGCTGTAGGCAGCAGACGTGGATCATATTAGTCAGTTGTGAGCAAGCAGTGTTAAATAGTGGACGTGTGGTCGTAGTGTGTCAACGTTATTGTGCCACAAATACCAATGGAGCAACATCTATAAATCAAGGGTTCAAGACATCTCCAGAATGTTTTGAAGAAGAGAAAAGTGTCTGCAAAATTCGACTCTGGTACAAAAACAACGACGAGCGGATGCCTCCCGCACCTCGCCTGAAATGTAAAACGCGAGAAAAGCATCACGGGCGTCGAGACTTGGTGTTATCGATACAAACCTACCACAAAACGACAAAGTAGAGATTTTCACAGGAAGTTTCACCGACTTGACGATATAACCGACATTTAAGCCCCTGTGATGCGCGAGCTTAATAACATCCCAAAGGACTATACTGACGGCTTCCCTTGATTGTTTGAACATTGTGTATGTTGTACTCAGTTGGGTGGGAGCTATGTAGCGCGCCTGAACCATTAAAACCACCGTTATAACTTTTTTCCGCTTTTTATTAATTCACCCTCGAAACTTTTTGAACTGGTGGAATAGACTAACAGCAACACCGTGTGCTCTTTTTCCCGTCAAATATGCCGACTCTCTCTCTGCACACTCACGGCGTGTGTGTTGGAAGTTGAACTGACAGTACTTTTTGTCAGCCCGTTTCATGCCAGTACACCTATTTTTTGTTATCTTCTTATGTTCTTATTCGTTTTTTGAAACGCATAGATACTTTCAATTCTTTCGTTCAGCATGACTTCCATTTGTGTCAGGATTACCTGATGATAGACTATCACCTGTCGTTCGTTTCATTTACATGGCCATACATGTCCCTCGTCACAACGGCTGAGATTCGTGCACACCATGTGTTTGTGAATCTTGTAAAACTTGAGTACTTGTAGTTCAAATTTTTGTGTGCTCTGTTGTATCAGCTGATGTAAATATAGCAAGTCGTCTAAAATTATAAACTGAGTGGTATACAAAACCAGCGGTCGTAAACCTGGAGCACGAATTTGCTCCGGGTCTTTCTCACACCCTTGCCTCATAAGGCCGTTGGCCGCACGTTGTCGATATAGGAAAAGGCTACGTATATATTTTTACTAAACATTTAATGTTGCATTTATACTGTTCCAAAAATGTCTTACCAACGTAATTGCTGTGCCAAGCCATTTCTTATAATTTTTCTTCAAGACAGCACGAAGACGTTCCTTATTTATTTGTATAAGGTGGTTTCATTTTAGTAATTTGTTCATCGTCCTCTTTTCAGCGTCAATATTATACTGGTGACCTTCCTTCTGCCACCATTAATTTAGGGATATCTTTCCCATTAAACTCCCTTATGCAGTATAACTATTCGTTTAATGGCATTTTGGGCTACACTATGCGATCAAAAGTTCCGGACACCTGGCTGAAAATAACTTACAAGTTTGTGGCAACCCACCGCGGTAATGCTGGAATTCTGTATGCCATACGTTCAACCAGGTGCTGGAAAGTTTCTTGAGGAATGGAGCCCATTCTTCACGTAGTGCTGCACTGAGGAGAGGTATCGATGTCGGTCGGTGAGGCCTGGCACGAAGTCGGCGTTTCAAAACATCCCAAAGGGATTCTCTAGCGTTCAGATCAGGACTCTGTGCAGGCCAGTCCATTACGGAGATGTTATTGTCGTGTAACAACTCCGCCACTGACCGTGCATTATGAACAGGTGCTCGATCGTGTTGAAAGATTCAACCGCCATTCCCGATTTGCCCTTCAACAGTGGAAAGCAAGAAGGTGCATAAAATATCAATGTAGGCCTGTGCTGTGATAGTGCCACGTAAAACAAGGGCTCCAAGGCCCCTCCATGGAAACCACGACCACACCATAGCACCACCGCCTCCGAATTTTATTGTTGGAGCTACCCCACACTGGCAGATGACGTTCACCATACATTCACCGTACCCACACCCTGTCATCGGAACGCCACATTGCTATCGTCATTCGTCAACCCACACAACGGTTTTCCACTCTTCAGTCGTTCAATGTTTACGCTCCTTACACCAAGCGAGGCGTCGTTTGGCATTTACTGACGTGATGTGTGGTTTATGAGCAGCCATGAAATCTACGTTTTCTCACCCTCCGCATAGCTGCCTCAGTACTTGCAGTGGATCCTGTTGCAGTTTGGAATTCCTGTTTGATGGTCTGGATAGATGTCTGCCTATTACACATTACAATCCTATTCAACTGTCGGCGGTCTCTGTCAGTCAACATACGAGGTCGGCCTGTACGCTTTTGTGCTGTACCTGTCCCTTCGCTTTTGCACTTCACTATGACATCGGAAACAGTGGGCATAGGGATGTTTAGGAGTGTGGAAATCTCGTGTACAGACGTATGATGCAAGTGACACCCAATCACCTGACAATGTTCGAAGTCCATGAGTTCCGCGGAGCACCCCATTCTGCTCTCTCACGATATCTAATGACTACTGAGGTCGCTGATGTAGAGTACCTCGCAGTAGGTGGCAGCATAATGCACCTAATAGGAGAAACGTATGTAACGTATGTTTTTGGGGGTGTCCGGATACTTTTGATCGCATAGTGTAGATCCGATGTGCTAACCATCAGCAGTGGATTATTTCCATTGAGACGGCTTTTTTGTCTCTATAAACCACGAACGTCTGCCACACATCTCACACTCATACACAGGCAATGGGCAACCTATATGTTGTTTTCATTTCGCTAATAAATTAAACTTAATTGACACAACACTTTATTTGAACTTCAAGAAATGATATGAGCAGTGAAATGAACTGTCATTGCGGTTTCTTCACAAATGAATCACTTTTCTGTATCGCTATACAGGGTGTCTTCGAAAAGTAATGAGACTGATTTTTTTATTTCCGTACCGAAGAATTTCATTCTTTTTAGAGATCAAAGTTATCTTCTTGATAATTGACAGATACATACCAAAAAAGGTGATTCGTAGAAGTTCTGGAATTCTGTAATATCTGTCACGTGCTCGGTTACGCTCTTAGAGATATTATACGTATAAGAGGCAGTGAAATGAAAACGAGACAGATGGGGGAAAAATAAGTAAACTAATTATCTCTTCGAAAGTAATCGGTGTAACTGGTAATACATATCCCACTGTGCGACAGGACGGTCAGTGTCTTCATGAAAAATATTTGCCGTTGTCTAAGCAAACATGATGTACCCAGGCGTGCACTGCTCCATCCAAAGCAACTCGACAGCCACGAATGTCTTTCTTCAGGGTGCCTAATATATGGAAATCGTAAGGTGACAGATCGGGACTGTGGTCCCATCCACATGTTGTCAAGATACACTACTGGCCATTAAAATTGCCACACCAAGAAGAAATGCAGATGATAAACGGGTATCCATTGGACAAATATATTATACTAGAACTGACATGTGATTACATTTTCATGCAATTTGGGTGCATAGATCCTGAGAAATCAGTACCCATAACACCCACCTCTGGCCGTAATAACGGCCATGATACGCCTGGGCATTGAGTCAAACAGAGCTTGGATAGCGTATATAGTTACAGCTGCTCACGCAGCTTCAAAACGAAACCACAGTTCATCAAGAGTAGTGACTGACGTATTGTGATGAGCCAGTTGCTCACCCACCATTGGCCAGACGTTTACAGTTGGTGAGAGATCTGGAGAACGTGCTGGCCAGGGCAGCATTCGAATATTTTCTGTATCCAGAAAGACCCGTACAGGACCTGCAACATGCGGTCGTGCATTATCCAGCAGAAATGTAGGGTTTCGCAGGGATCCAATGAAGGGTAGTAACACATCTGAAATGTAACGTCCACTGTTCAAAGTGCCGTCATTGCGAACAAGAGATGTGTAACCAATGGCACCCCATACCATCACGCCGGGTGATATGCCAGTATGGCGTTGACGAATAAACGCTTCCAATGTGCGTTCACCGCGATATCGCCAAACACGGAGGCGACCATCATGATTCTGTAAACAGAACCTGGATTCATCTGAAAAAATGACGTTTTGCCATTCGTGCACCCAGGTTCGTCGTTGAGTAAACCATCGCAGGCGCTCCTGTCTGTGACGCAGCGTCAAGGGTAACCGCAGCCATGGTCTCCGACCTGATAGTCCATGCTGCTGCAAACGTCGTCGAACTGTTCGTGCAGATGGTTGTTGTCTTGCAAACGTCTCCATCTGTTGACTCAGGGATCGAGACGTGGCTGCACGATCCGTTACAGCCATGTGCATAAGATGCCTGTCATCTCGACTGCTAGTGATACGAGGCCGTTGGGATCCAGCACGGCGTTCCGTATTACCCTCCTGAACCCACTGATTCCATATTCTGCTAACAGTCATCGGATCTCGACCAAAGTGAGTAGCAATGTCGCGATACGATAAACCGCAATCTCGATAGGCTACAATCCGACCTTTATCAAAGTCGGAAACGTGATGGTACGCATTTCTCCTCCTTACACGAGGCATCACAATAACCTTTCACCAGGCAACACCGGTCAACTACTGTTTGTGTATGAGAAATTGGTTGGAAACTTTCCTCATGCCAGCACGTTGTAGGTGTCACCACCGGCGCCAACCTTGTGTGAATGCTCTGAAAAGCTAATAATTTGCATATCACAGCATCTTCTTCCTGTCGGTTAAATTTCGTGCCTGTAGCATGTTATCTTCGTGGTGTAGCAGTTTTAATAGCCAGTAGTATAGTTTCGCTACAGAAATTACACTGGGAAGCTCTTACACATCCCCTTCCTCATGCGATTTCCACATTTGTGGAGTCCTGAACTCATTCGTGGCCGTCTGTTTGCTTAGGACGAAGAGATGCGCGCGTGGATGCATTCATGGTTCCTTAGCAACAGCAGACATTTTTCCATGAAGGGATTGACCGTCACAATGAGATGAATGTATTAACATCTATGACGACTACTTTGAAATAATAATCAGGTTACTTATTTTTTTAGAACTCTATCGGTTTCATTTGATTTCCCCTTACACAAAGCACCGAAGTTACGGCCTTTCAAATGGTTTTAGAGCCGGGTGAACATACAGAGGTTACAAGGACTACGATCTGCTGAAATGGGAGCTGAAAAGCCCCAGGAATGCCATTTCTTTCCAAAAATTCGCTGATGCGGATTGCCGTGTGGCAGTACGCTTTCTCATGGTGCAGCATTTAAGTGCGTGCGGCCACCCTTTCTTGTGAGTCAAGGGACGTGTTTTACTGTCAGTTTGCTCTGGAAGCGCATATACTATATGGATGATACTCCTGATTATCGAAAAGAATGAATATTGCGTTCGATCATTCTCGCTTTCTTGGAGCGAAGAGAGTTTGCATTATTCCACTCACGACAATTTTTTTTTCCGCGGTCATTTTCAAATGTCCATGACTCTTCACCTCTGATTCTGGCTCCCTCTGAAGGTGGACTAGAGATCAGACAAATGTTCTTCCGATTAATATGAAAGACTTTTGGGTATGGTACTGGGTCATATTGTAAATAACTGTTACTGATAAAACCAAAGTTTCGGCAGCTGTTTAGATTACGACGTAACGTCATGCTCAGCATAGCAATTATGACAAAATACACTGAACGTCAGAATATATTAACAGATCCAGATGAAGTTCAGTGTAACCGTGGCCGAAACGTTTGTTTCAGGAGCAATAGCATTTTTTACAGTGTGACGTAGTACCACACCTACACTCATGCTCATAAATTAAGGATAATGCTGATACATGGTGAAAAAACGCTCTGGTGGGCGGTCTGCGGGTTTAAATCACCTCGGGGTGTGACCATGCGGTGCATCTGACCTGCCGTCGTCGCACGGTGGCGCTGGCAGCAATCCACATATGCAGAGGTGTGTTGGTGTATGTCAGAGTACGGTGCAGCGAGTAAGTGTGCGGCCATTTCAGACGTGCTAATGGTGACTGTGTGTTGAAAATGGCTCAGAGAACACATATTGATGACGTTATGAGGGGCAGAATACTAGGGCGACTGGAGGCTGGTCAAACACAGCGGGTAGTAGCACGGGCCATCCGTGTGCCACAAAGTGTGATCTGAAGATTATGGCAACCATTTCTGCAGACAGGAAACGTGTCCAGGCGCTACAGTACGGGACGTCCACAGTGCACAACACCACAAAAAGACCAATATCTCACCATCAGTGCCCGCAGACGGCCACGAGGTACTGCAGGTAGCCGTGCTCCGGACCTTACCACAGCCACTGGATTAGTTGTCTCCAGATACACAGCCTACAGACGACTGAACAGACATGGTTTATTCGCCCGGAGACCTGTAAGGTGCATTCCACTGACCTCTGGTCACAGGAGAGCCCATAAAGCCTGGTGTCAAGAACACAGTACATGGCCATTGGAACAGTGGTCCCAGGTTATGTTCACGGACGAGTCCAGGTATAGTCTGAACAGTGATTCCCTCCGGCTTTTCATCTGGCGTGAACCAGGAACCAGATACCAGCCCCTCAATGTCCTTGAAAGTGACCTGTGTGGAGGTCGTGGTTTGATGGTGTGGGGTGGGATTATGATTGGTGCACGTATACCCTATCATGTCTTTGACAGAGAAACTGTAACTGGTCAGTTGTATCGGGACGCCATTTTGCACCAGTATGTCCGCCTTTCCAGGGGTGCAGTGGGTCCCACCTTCCTCCTGACGTATGATAACGCACGGCTCCACCGAGCTGCCATCGTGGAGGAGTACCTTGAAACAGAAGATATCAGGCGAATGGAGTGGCCTGCCTGTTGTCCAGACCTAAACCCCATCGAGCACATCTGGGATGCCCTCGGTCGACGTATCCCTGCACTTCTTCAAACCCCTACGACACTTCAGGAGCTTCGACAGGCACAGGTGCAAGAATGGAGGGCAACACCCCAGCAGCTGCTCGACCACCTGATACAGAGTATGCCAACCCGTTTTGCGGCCTGTGTACGTGTGCGTGGTGATCATATCCCATACTGATTTAGGGGTACATGCGCAGAAAACATTGGCGTTTTGTAGCACATGTGCTTCGTGACGGTTTTCTCAACTTATCACCAATACCGTGGACGTACAGATCTGTGTCGTGTGTGCTCCCTATGTGCTTTTGCGACGAGCGCCAGTTTTGTGTAGTGCCACATTGTGTGGCACCACATTCTGCTACTATCCTTAATTTATCAGCATGAGTGTAGAAACCGTTTATACCAACTGATTCAGGTGGCGGAAGATTATGCAGCTACATACTTCCTATTGCTGTTCTGCTCAGTCTTGGGGTTCATTCGAACCGCGTATGCGCACTCTTGTCGTTTGTCCAAGTGCCTTGTTAAAATATGAGGCACTCTAAATATGTAGGAATTTAGCACACAACTAATAATCTTCACCGTTAATCGTCGATTTGACTCCATGACACATTTAACATTTTCCACATTGTCACCCCCTTGTGGTAGAAATCTTTTCTCAGAAGCTTCGCTTTTCGTTTCGTCCCGAACTGTTAACAAGTATGTTGTACATTCCGACACACGTGTCTTGTTTAGGGAGTGTTCTCCATAAATCATGTGTAACTTTTTCTAAGACACAGTAGTAAACTCGCCAAGCATCACACAAAATTTTGTGGCGTGGCGTTGTCCGTTCAGTGTTCGTATCTCATTTGCCTTACACAACTCATTTCAAACGCTGTCATCACTCGTGTAGCCCGCCCGATTAGCTTCCTAACACACTTCATGTTAACCGCAGAATGCAGGCTTTCACGGCCGGTATTTACAAAACAGCCGATAATTCTTTCATGCTATAATTTTATGTGTATAAGGCTGTGGTTCAAGGCAAAAATTCTCTGCCTAACGCTACATCCTCCAACGCTGGAGACATAATCAGAGGTTTCAGCGAAGGCAATAACAGACTCGAACAAGTTTTGCAAGTCGAACTGTATATAAATAAGCGAGCAAGTCAGGGACTGATGACCACATCTGTTAAGTCCCATAGTGCTCAGAGCCATTTTCGAGCAAGTCAGTTCGTGACGTTTTCAGACCGCTGCTTAAGGTCCATAGCATACGCGGGCGCAACACCGCGATCGTAGGCAGCTGTCTGATGACGTCACAAACCGACCGCTGCGTGAATACATAGAAAACCTTCGGCTTACTGAACTTGATCGAGTCTGAACTGCTTTCCGAATCGTTTAACCATCTGATGACGACTTCAACATCAGAAGAAAAAGCGTTAGGCAGAGAATTGTGCATTGGATCACGGCCTTATAATCATAAAATAAATGTCAACGTCAGCAATTACACCTCGTATTAACTCCCCGCTTGCTCTGAACACTGTGCCCCATTCTATCTACACCCCTCACCCCTCCTTCACACCACCCGCCTGTAGACTCTTTTCTGCACCATGCACTATGCGATATGCAGTAGCTTGCCTGTACATGGTAGACGTTCAAATTCTACACCATTCTGCTCATTCGTTATCGTAACAAAATACATCTTCATTGTCTGTCATCACCTAGCCTTTCAGTTTTAAATGTATGAACACCTTCTGTATTTTATGTGAATCATTAAATACTGCCCACACAGGCGAGGTAAAGGAATGTTTCGCCCAGTTCGGTAGCTGCCATTAACTGTGTCCGCCATATCTTTGCTGTATGAGGGTAAATTTTGTGCCCGTGTTCGGTGGCCGATCAGAGCAGTATAACAGAGATCAGTCCACGCTTACATATTCGGGGCAGGAAGAAGTGCCCCAGCCGGCAGAAGTGACCGAGCGGTTCTAGGCGCTACAGTCTGGAGCCGCGCGACCGCTACGGTCGCAGGTTCGAATCCTGCCGCGGGCATGGATGTGTGTGACGTCCTTAGGTTAGTTAGGTTTAATTAGTTCTAAGTTCTAGGGGACTGATGACCTCAGAAGTTAAGTCCCATAGTGCTCAGAGCCATTTGAACCATTTGAACAAGTGCCCCAAAACTTTAAACGTCATATGTATCTTTCAGTCATCATCAGTTGGCAACATGTCTTGGAGATAATGTTATGACAGAGAGTAAACAGTAGTACTGTGTGTGTGAAATCTTATGGGACTTAACCGCTAACGTCATCAGTCCCTAAGCTTACACACTACTTAGCCTAAATTATCCTAAGGACAAACAAACACACACACACACACACACACACACACACACACATGCCCGAGGGAGGACTCGAACCTCCGCCGGGATCAGCCGTACAGTCCATGACTGCAGCGCCCCAGACCGCTCGGCTAATCCCGCTCGGCAAACAGTTGTACTGCGGCGCGTGTTGCTCGTGTTTTGTTATAGTTTTCACAACAGTGATGTAGAAATATCGTGCTTAATCCCGTCTTTATGAAGTTTTAAATTCACGAATAAAAAATGAAAACGCGTACCCGTAGCAGGCGGACTAGTTGCGCAATTAACCTTCCCAGTACCCCGAAGCAAGGAGTATCAGGCGGCTCACCCCACAGTTAATTAATCTAGCCAAACACCGCTTGGGCGGTTCGCCCTGCAGCCTAGTTGTCGAACTGTGGAGAACAACGCTGGCTGGTTCACAGGGTGATTGAGATAAACTGTTCAGTTATTGCGAGACAAACATATCGTAAATTTCGGCAAACAACTCTCCACTGATGGACATAGTGGGTCTTTTCAGAGCTACATTAATTACAGTGATTCGGGTAACAATTTCGCTTTTTAAAATATAAGTATAGTGATTTCTGTTGATATCAATAAACAGTCGAAATCGGGTATAGTGATGTCAGAGGGACCGACGGCTTACGGTCGTTATTGCCGATAGTCGCACAAACCGAATTTTTCCTCCGATATTTGATAAAAATTTTGTGAATTTTTCCTTTCACTTTTGAAAAAAAATTTGTATCTGTAAATTTTAGGCTGTCATGAAGTTAACTCTTCAAAAGTAGGAGAGATACAGTACTCCTACAGTGTTTACAATATAGTATTTGTGGAGAAGGAATGAAGGGAAATTTTTGTTTGTTTATGTAGTACGTACAGCAATAAAATACCAGCAGAATGTGAAAAACCTGTAATAAGTGAAGAAAGAAGCAGCAACAATGTAAATTTTCACTCTGCAGCGGTGTGTGCGCTGTTATGAAACTTCCTGGCAGATTAAAACTTGTGTCCCGGACCAAGACTCGAACTCTGGACCTTTGCCTTAGGTCCCGAGTTCGAGTCTCGGTCCGGCACACAGTTTTAATCTGCCAGGAAGTTTCATAACAGCGCGCACACCGCTGCAGAGTGAAAATTTCATTCTGGAAACATCCCCCAGGTCGTGGCAAAGCCATGTCTCCGCAATATCCTTTCTTTCAGGAGTGCTAGTTCTGCAAGGTTCGCAGGAGAGCTTCTGTAAAGTTTGGAAGGTAGGAGACGAGGTACTGGAAGAAGTAAAGCTGTGAGGACGGGGCATGAGTCGTGCTTCGGTAGCTCAGATGGTAGAGCACTTGCCCGCGAAAGGTAAAGGTCCCGAGTTCGAGTCTCGGTCCGGCACACAGTTTTAATCTGCCAGGAAGTTTCACAACAATGTAAATTGTTCAGTAATGTCAAATACTCTTTTTGGTAATGAACCAGATGAAATGTTGAGCCTGTTTGAAACTTACTGTAAGTGTGTACAGCATAAGAGTCATCGATGATGCAACTTCGTTCCATTTATGTATTACAAAAATTAATCATCAGCAGCAAATGAGAACACAGTTTTTTATGCGTAAATCATAGGAAAGTTTACACTTTCTCCTATACCTCTCTTTAAAATGTTGTACAAATGTGATGCACTGTACCTAACACATTGATGACATCCAACACACACAACCACAAAACATCAGTAACGAATGCTTTGTCAATCCACTTCCGTACCTTCAAAAAATAATATATTGGCATTTAATTTTCTAGTTTACTAGAGTCTCAGCAAAGGCAGTGTTGTTTAGTTTCCAAAAACCTGTTTAATTTTAAAATGTAATGCAGTAACACACAGTAGTTCTGTTCCATTTAAGATGGTCCGTTATATTTGTTTGTTTTTAGCATCTAAGATGTGTGTACGCATCTTGCATTTAACGACATATTCATTTTAACGGCCGATTTGAAACCAACAATTCTCAGAAAACAAGAGCTTGAAAATAAGCGTTATATTGTTGTTACTAATACCAAATGCGCAATAAATCAACATTGGGCGTATAGCCCACATATTTCTCCGAGAACATAATAAAAAATAAGTCGTTTTATATGGTAAGTCGCTATAAGCGATGTCGTACTACGCGATTTTTTTTTTAAATACAGCGTTATGTGGGATTTAGACGGGACCGTAAGATTTCGCTGTTACAGGCAACACCTCTTTAGAAGCGATGTCACCGCAAACGGTATCGACGGTGTATCTGAAAGTCAGGAGCTGAAGTAGATGTCACACACCAAAAACCGAAAGAAGATTCGGATAAAATTATGTTATTTAAAACTTGGGGTTTATCCGTTTTGAACACCAAACCAGTAGCTATCATCTGATAAAATTTATGATTTCATATTAAAATAAGAAATACTCCACGACAGATAAGGACCAAAGCATATGATGCACCACCATGGTGTTTGTCTAGAAAAATGGAAATGTAGAAGTGCAGATTTAATTCTGTGTATGTCACTCACGTATATCGATTATAGGTTACTAAGAAAGAAAACATCCAAGAGAAATTAGGTTACCGTATTTCATTAACTTACGGAGAGTGCAGAAGTAACTATAACAGAACAGCTGAGTTTCGCGCACAAAAGTATCCTGGTCTTGTCCCATAGATGACCTATCAGGACTACAGAAGACGCAAGCAGTTCTGTTGTTCGGTTCCGATAAAAGGCCAGGACAAGGAAAGCTACTGAAAAATATTTTACAAAACGAGGAGCGTCTTCCGTGGCCCATAAAAAACAATTTATGAGCAAATCAATGAGGTGTTTTGACTGGAGTGCTGTCCAATATGTCGGTGTAACACGGGAACTGTGATAGAAAGAGGAGGTATATTTAGAGAGAGAGTGCAACACGTGAAATGGACATATGAGATAAGTAATTACGTTGCGTTACACAAGGTGAATTGGAATGGATAAATACTAGAGACAAGATGGGGAAAGGGAATTCGCTAGAATACTGTCTGACAAGAGGATCCACTAGGACTGGCGACTGGGAACAGGCCCAGAGGAAAAGAAGGTACCAGCTAATTGGCGAAATCAACACGAAAGCATCATCTGCAGCTAGGAAAGGGATCGCCGAAAACTAAGTGTATTGGAGGATGGGGAACTTGCAATACCTACCTAATAGGCAGAATATGTCACCACCACCACCACCACCAATAGCAACACCAACACCATCAATACTATAGTCGTAGCCACTGCCATCATCGTTATTATTCAGAACATGTGTCATAAAGTTGGGCCCAGTACCGTAGATGCATTCCAATGATACAAAAATCAATATACAGAGAAAGAATTATATGAACACCGAAAAATATTGCTGTAAGTCTGTAGTACGTTACAAAAGAAAAAACAGCAGGTGACAGGTAAATCAAGCGATGACGGAAGACACGTTACGACTTAACGTCGTCAAAATAATTAGAGACGTTGGGAAAGAAATTTGAATCATACTGTCCCATAATTCATCTTTTACTAGTTAGGAAAAGCGTAGTAAAACTGGATCACGAAATGGAGTATTTTCCGCTCTGTTGAAAAGCGAGTGCCGTTTCTCAATCAGTATGCCACAAGTTATTCTCAAAAGAGGGTATTAAAACGAATTTTAAGAACTCTGACGGTAGTCACGTCCTTGCATCATCCAATAGCTAATAGTAGACGATGCATTCTGTGGCTACGATACGCGAATTTCGTCGCCTGACCTGATGTTATCATGCCATATGCACCCATACAGCAACGACAATACTGTGAACAAATAGTGGCCTTGGTGTTGAACTTTACTATCGAACTACAAGTAACGCAGAATTCAGTGGGTGCAAAAATACGAGCTGCCAGCGAAGTTCTCGTGCCGTGCAAAACAGATCCCCAGCTGGACGTCTTCTGTGTTTACGACGCTGGCATGGAGCGTCGGCTGTGAGGCGCTAAGTGGTGCGAGAAGGCCATGCTGACGTCACAGCGACAGCGTGTTCCTATTCGCCATGTTGTTCTCTCGAGCACCGGCAGATGTCTCCATAGACAGCCGCCTACGCAGTATCCATTCCGCTCGGCAAACAGACGTCAATCACACGGAAACCAGAGCAAACCTACAGCACTGCAAAGACAGAGGCCCATCTCCGTAGTCAGAATTTAGACTGCGTGATGTTACAATGCGTCGTTGCAACAAAGACAGACTTTATCTAGAATGTGTATCTTGGGCCCTTGTGTTCTCGCATGATCTTTTTTTAATGAATCCATCTTTGTTATGCAGGTATTAATGAGCCGATCACCCGCTTTGATCTTATTTTCTTCTGTGTTAATGCTTCTCAACAACGTGTACTACACTCAGTGGCCTCGAAACCTGTTTTATACATTCTGTTCGTCATCTCCCACTTTCGGTATGCACATTAACTGAACACTAATGCTGTGCTCTTCACGCACATAATCAAAGCCTTTGTCCAGAAAATTATTTCCGCTCTCTTAAACTAGTGTTCTCAGTATCTCCATACTTCCATCTTCTATGCGATATATTATGTCTCCACATAAATGTTATTAACTACATCATTGTCTCTCGCCGCATTTCAAATGTTTCAAGTTCATTTTTCGCTAGTTTTTCACTAAGTCATCTTTCATCTCGACAGAATGCTATCCTCTAAAGGCGAAATTTCAGGAACTTCCTCCTACGTTCCATACCAATACTGATACAAGTAGGATGATTCACCAAAGCTATTTCCACCCTCAACAGTACGCTTCCATATGTTTCTTTCCTAAACTACCCACGCAATTCTCCTTCCTGTGTTGATTATCTGTATTGGTTATGCAAGTCTGCAGGCTTTCGTGGCCATTGGCACTGAAGGTAAAATCTTCTGGGTTATTAGGTCATGTCATGTTTCTTCTAAAATGTTCGATGTTTCGACCCCTCTGCTAGCATCCTCCTCAGGATCTTTTGGTGTCCACTACTGCTAGAACACTGTCAGAGACGATTTTTTTTTCTTTATTGAATTTCGAATCCCCCAGAAGGAGGCGGGCTGGCAGCAACTTATTACAGTGCTCTACAGCCTACAGACTTTTTAAAAACGTAAGAAGAAAAGAAACAAGAAAAACAGGTGATAAAATGGTGACTTAAATTGTAAAAACTGTGGAAAATTGTGGAAAGTTAAATCATAAAGCAAAGGGGTGGAAATGTAAATAAAATACACAGGAATCAGACAAGTAACATAGTAGACACACAACTAAAACAACATGGCGACAGTCTGGTTTCTGTTCACCAGAGATAAAAAGTCACACCCAGCGACAGTATGATGGCCATTCGCAACAATTCCCAAAAGACACACAACGCTGAACACCCACTGTAAAACACTCACTGTAAAACACTGCACAAAAATGTCGGCACAAAGATGGCGCTTCCTAGCCAAGGGCAGATGGGGGGGGGGGGGGGGGACCTGGATGAGGGGGAAAACAAGGAGGGAGGAGAGGAAAAAACGAAAGGGGGGAACCAAAGGAGGGAGAGGACTCATAAGGGGGGAGAGGGGCAGGACAGATGCGAGAGGGTATGGGAAAAGGCAGAGGAGGGAAATGCAAAAGGGGAGAGAAGGGGGCCAGAGAGAGGGTAGGTGGGGAAAAAAAGAGGATGTAAGAGGGGGAGAGGGAGCCTGGGAAAAGGACAGAGGAAAGGAGGGGGAGTGAAGATCAGAGTTGATAGGAGGGATAAATGTAGGGAGAAAGGGCACCATTTGGGAGGGGGAGTTGATGGAAGCCACCTTGGGAAAGGAGATGAAGGGTGTAGAGATGGAGGGTAGGGGGGACACAACAGTGAAGATGTGGCAGGGGGCGGGGATGGGAGAGGAGAGGAGCAACCAGGGGGTGAGGGGGATCAAGGTGGCGGGAGGTGTAGAGTATGCAGATATGTTCGAGGAATAGGAGCAGATGGGGGAAAGGAATGAGGTCATAGAGGATCCACGTGGGGGGCGGGAGGCATATACGGAAGGCGAGGTGGAGTGCATGACGCTCAAGGATCTGGAGGGACTTATAGAATTTGGGAGGGAGGCAGATATCCAGGCAGGACTGGCATAACAGAGGATGGGACGGATTAAGGATTTGTAGGTGTGGAGGATGATAGAGGGGTGCAAACCCATGTCCGGCCAGAGAGGAGTTTGAGGAGTCGGAGGCGGTTGTTGGCTTTGGATTGGATGGAGCAGAGATGAGGGATCCAGGTGAGGTGACGGTCAATGGCGAGGCCAAGGTAGGTGAGGGTGGGGGTGAGGCGGACAGGACGGATGCAGACGGTAAGGCAGAAATCCAGGAGCCAGAAGGAGCGAGTGGTACGACCTATGATGATTGCCTGGGTCTTGGAAGGATTGAATTTCAGGAGCCACTGGTTACACCATGCGGCAAAAGGTCAAGGTGATTCTGGAGAAGACGTTGGGACCGTTGGAGGGTACATTTACATCTACATGATTGCTCTGCAATTCACATTTAAGTGCTTGGCAGAGGGTTCATCGAACCACAATCATACTATCTCTCTACCATTCCACTCCCGAACAGCGCGCGGGAAAATCGAACACCTAAACCTTTCTGTTCGAGCTCTGATTTCTCTTATTTTATTTTGATGATCATTCCTACCTATGTAGGTTGGGCTCAACAAAATATTTTCGCATTCGGAAGAGAAAGTTGGTGACTGAAATTTCGTAAATAGATCTCGTCGCGACGAAAAACGTCTTTGCTTTAATGACTTCAATCCCAACTCGCGTATCATATCTGCCACACTCGCTCCCCTATTACGTGATAATACAAAACGAGCTGCCCTTTTTTGCACCCTTTCGATGTCCTCCCTCAATCCCACCTGGTAAGGATCCCACACCGTGCAGCAATATTCTAACAGAAGACGAACGAGTGTAGTGTGTCTCTTTAGTGGACTTGCATCTTCTAAGTATCCTGCCAATGAAACGCAACCTTTGGCTCACCTACCCCACAATATTGTCTATGTGGTCTTTCCAACTGAAGCTGTTCGTAATTTTAACACCCAGGTGCTTAGTTGAATTGACAGACTTGAGAATTGTACTATTTATCGAGTAATCGAATTCCAATGGATTTCTTTTGGAACTCATGTGGATCACCTCACACTTTTCGTTATTTAGCGTCAACTGCCACCTGCCACACCATACAGCAATCTTTTCTAAATCGCTTTGCAACTGATACTGGTCTTCGGATGACCTTACTAGACTGTAAATTACAGCATCATCTGCGAACAACCTAATAGAACTGCTCAGATTGTCACCCTGTTCATTTATATAGATCAGGAACAGCAGAGGTCCCAGGACGCTTCCCTGGGGAACACCTGATGTCACTTCAATTTTACTCGATGATGGGTAGGAGCGAGGGCGAGGAATGTGGTGTCATCAGCATATATTGCAAGAGGTGTACTGGAGGGGTGGGGGTGGGGTTGGGGCATATCTGCCGTGTACAGGAGGTAGAGGAGAGGGGAGAGGACAGAGCCCTGGGGCACACCTGCAGAGGGGTAGAAGGTGTGGGAATTGGCATTAGGGATGGTCAGAGGCGATTTTTTTTCTTTATTGTTATCTTTAAACCTGTTGACAGGCAGGCCAGCAGCAGCATACTACGCTGCTCTTTGGCCTCAGAGAAACACAAAAGATACAAATGAAGACAATGTGAGATAAAAATATGGGGGACATATAAACGGAGATAAACACTTTATAAAATACATGGAGCCGTTCACAGGTGTAGAGTCCAAGATAAAATGAGTTCAGACACTTGGACACATACATAGACGAAAATTGTCACACGTGAACGTAGGTACACAGAACGAATAACACTGAACCACTTAAGCACAAAACGACGGCACACACAGAACACGAGGCGTTGATCTCCAGCGCGCGAATGTTCACTAACCGTGTATGAGTCCAGGGACTTGCCAAGAGAGGAGGAGGGGGGGTGGGAGAGGGAGAGGGAGAGGGGAGAGCAGATGCCATGGGCATGGGAGATAGGGGGATGGAGGAACGGGGAGGGGAAGCCCAGGGGAAGAGGGGTGGAGGGAGGGGATGGGGGAAAAGGAAAGAGAAGGGAGGGAGAGTGCCTAAAGAAAGGACACAGGAAGTGGGGGGAGGATCAAATTTGATAGGAGGGGTAGATGGAGGGCAGGAGTACATCATCAGGGAGGGGGAGCTGGCGGAAGCAACCTTGGGAGAGGGTAAGGAGGGTGCAGAGATAGAGAATGGGTGGGACGTGGGAATACAGGCGCAGCAGCGGGTGGGGGTGGGAGAGGATGGGCGAGACAAGTGGGTGAGGAGGATCGAGTTTGCAGGAGGTGTACAGCATCCATATCCTTTCAAGGAAAAGGAGGAGGTGGGGGAACAGAATGAGATCATACAGGATCCGCGTGAGGGAGGGGAGGCGGATGCGATAGGCGAGGCAGAGAGCATGGCGTTCAAGGATTTGAAGGGATTTATAAAAGGTTGGCTTGGATTGTCCGGAGATGGCGGGTCCAGGAGAGGCGACGATAAAGGGTGACGCCAAGGTACTTGAGGGTGGGGGTGAGGGTGATTGGATGGCCATAGATGGTGAGATAGAAATCAAGGAGGCGGAAGGAAGGGGTGGTTTTGCCTACAATGATCGCCTGGGTTTTGGAGGGATTGACCTTGAGCAACCACTGGTTGCACCAAGTAGTGAACCGGTCAAGATGGAATTGGAGGTGTTGGGAACGCTGCAGGGTGGGGGCAAGGGCAAGGAAGGCGGTGACACCGGCAAACTGGAGAAGGTGGATGGGGGATGACGGTGGCGGCATGTCCGCCGTATACAAAAGGTACAGAAGGGGGGAGAGGACGGAGCCTTGGGGCACACCGGCGAAGGGAAAAAAGGTGTAGGAATCTGTGTTATGGATGGTTACGTAGGAAGGACGGTGGGAGAAAAAGGAGCCGATCAGACGGACATAGTTAATGAGAAGGGCGAAGGTTTGAAGCTTGAAGAGGAGACCGGATTGCCATACACGGTCATAAGCTAGTTCGAGGTCCAGAGAGAGGAAGATTGCAGAGCGACGGGAATTAAGCTGATCGGAAAGAAGATGTGTGAGGTGAAGGAGAAGATCGGCAGAGGAAAAGGACGGGCGAAAGCCACACTGGGTAACGGGAAGGAGGCAGTGCTGGCGGAGATGCTGGTGGATTCGTTGCGTGAGGATGGATTCCAGGACCTTGCTGAAGACCGAGGTAAGACTGATGGGACGGTAGGAGGAGACGGCGGACGGCGGTAACCAGGTTTGAGGAACATCAGGATACGGGAGGTTTTCCACAGGTCGGGTTAGTAACCAGTGGACAGGACTACATTGTAGAGCCTGGCCAGGGTGGAGAGGAAAGAAACAGGAGCTTGACGAAGGTGACAGTAGGTGACACGATCGTGACCAGGAGCGGTGTTGCGTTTTGTGCGGAGTGTAGCAATGAGATCCTGTGTAGTGATAGGGGCATTGAGTTCCGTGTGTGCCATGTTGTCCAAGTACTGCAAACCAAGTGTGAGGGGAGGGACAGAGGTGTCAGTTCGATCGCGGACTTCCTGGAAGAGGGAGCAATCGAACTAGGGATCATCAGGGATGGAAAACACATTGGAGAGGAAGGATTCAAAGTGATTGGCCTTATAAGGGTGTCTGGGAAGGGCAGATCATCATGGAGAAGAGGATAGTAGGAGGAGGGTTTAGTTCGAGTAAGGCGACAGAAGGCTGACCAGAACTTGGACGAGTTGATAGGTAGGGTAGCATTTAAACGGGTGCATGTCTGTCGCCAGTCCCGGCGTTTTTTAGCCGCGAGCAAATTACGAATGTGTCGCTGTAGTTGCCAGTGGCGTCGTAGTGTGTCCGGGTCACGTGTGTGAGGAAAGGCACGGTAGAGATGACGGGATTCACGGAGGAGGAGGACGGCCTTTAGGGGTGAGGTAGGACGGTGGGGGTGGATGACGACAGTAGGGACATGGGCCTCGACGGCCTGAGACGAGGTCTGCTGGAGAAAGGAGGCGGCATGGGTTACATTGTTAGGGTGGTGGTAGGTGAAGGGGTGGCTATCGACCTGGGTGGAGAGGGTATCCCAGTAGGCATTCCAGTTGGCACGGAAATAGTCATGGACGTCCTTGGGGGGAGGGTCATTACGAAGGTTGGGGCGGGGGCGACGACCGTCTGAAACGGTGAGGAGGACAGGGAGGTGGTCGCTACCAATAGGCTCCAGGACATCCACCGTTATACCGTTATACGGCCAAGGAGGTTAGGGGAGGAAAGGATAACATAGGGAGTGGAGTTGGATCCAGGACTGTTGTGCTGCGGGAAGGGGATGATGTCGCCTTGAAGGGAGGAGAGGAACCGATGCCACCGCCGTAGCTGGGCGGCGGAACGACTATGGATGTTGAGGTCGGCGGCGATCACGTAGGAGGAGAAGTACGGTCAATGAGGGAGAGGAAGTCGAAGGGAAGTGGGGCGTTGGGCGAACATAGATGGTGGCGCACGTGACGGTAAGGCCGGAGAAGAAGAAACTAAGGATCAGGTGTTCGGTGGGGCTGGGAAGGAGAGGTTGGAGCCGAACGGGGATCTGGTGGTGGTGACCAATGGCATCTCCGCCACGCGCAAACGGTAGGGGATTATCGGAGCGGTGAAGGAGGTAGGGTGAAGTGTGGACGGTGTGGTGGGGTTGGAGGAAGGTTTCATTGAGGAGGAAGGCATCCACACGGTGGGTGGCAAGGGTGTGCAGGAAGTGGTTCTTCTTGGCGGGAAGGCAGCGGATGTTGTTGAAGTCAGAGGCGAGTGTGGCGTCCACTTATAAAGGGTGAGTTTTCTGGCGTTTGTGCTGGAGTAGAGAAAGTATTGGTTAAAATTCATATGACTACCATTGGTGGGCCGTAATCATAGGCTAATGCAGAAGAAGGGGCGTTGGTAGCTCATCTTTTGTGGATACCATTGGCGGTCATCGTCATTGGACAGAAATATTTTTCTTTTTTTTCCTTTATTGTTATTTTTAAACCTGTTTACAGGCAGACCAGTAGCAGCATTCTACGCTGCTCTCTGGCCTCTGAGAAACACAAAAGTTACAAATGAAGACATTGAGAGAAAAAACATGGTGGACATAGAAACGGAGACAAACACTTTTTAAAATACATGGAACCGTTCACGGGCGTAGAGTCCAAGATAAAATTTGTTCAGACACTTGGTCACAGACAGAGACGAAAATTGTCACACGTGAACATTGATGCACAAAACGAATAACACTGAACCACTTAAACTCAAAACGACGGCACACACAGAACACGAGGCATTGATCTCCGGCACGCGAATGTTCACTAACCGTGTACGAGTCCGGGGACCTGCCAAGAGAGGAGGAGGGGGTGGGAGAGGGAGAGGGGGGAGCAGATGCCATTGGCAGGGGAGATAGGGGGAAGGGAGGAAGGGGGAGGGGAACCACGGGGGTAGAGGGGTGGAGGGAGGGGATGGGGGAAAAGGAAAGAGATGGGAGGGAGAGTGCCTAAAGGAAAGGACACAGAAAGTGGGGGGGAGGATCAAAGTTGATAGGAGGGGTACATCATCAGGGAGGGGGAGCTGGCGGAAGCAACCTTGGGAGAGGGTAAGGAGGGTGGAGAGATGGGGACTTGGTGGGACGTGGGAATACAGGTGCGGCAGTGGGCAGGGGTGGGAGAGGATGGGTGAGACAAGCAGATGAGGAGTATCAAGTTTGTGGGAGGTGTACAGGATCCGTAGCCTTTCAAGGAAAAGGAGGAGGTGAGGGAAGGGGATGAGATCATACAGGATCCGCGTGGGGGAGGGGTGACGGATGTGATAGGCGAGACGGAGAGCATGGCATTCAAGGATTTGGAGGGATTTATAAAAGGTAGGGGGGGCAAAGATCCAGGCTGGATGGGCATAACAAAGGATAGGGCGGATGAGGAATTTATAGGTGTGGAGGATGGTGGAGGAGTCCAGATCCCACATACGGCCAGAAAGGAGCATGAGGAGACAGAGTCGGGAGCGTGCCTTGGCTTGGATTGTCCATAGATGGGGAGTCCACGAGAGGTGACAGTCAAGGGAGACGCAAAGGTACTTAAGGGTGGCAGTGAGGGCGATAGGACGGCCATAGATGGTGAGATAGAAACCAAGGAGGAGGAAGGAAGGGGTGGTTTTGCCTACAATGATCGCATGGGTTTTGGAGGGATTGACCTTGAGCAACCACTGGTTGCACCAAGCGGTGAACCAGTCAAGATGGGATTGGAGAAGGTATTGGGAGCGCTGCAGGGTGGGGGCAACTTCAAGGAAGGCAGTGTCATTGGCAAACTGGAGGAGGCGGATGGGGGGTGACGGTGGCGGCATGTCCGCCATATACAAAAGGTACAGAAGGGTGGAGAGGAGGGAGCCTTGGGGCACACCAGCGGAGGGGAAAAAGGTGTAGGAATCTGTGTTATGGATGGTTACGTAGGAAGGACGGTGGGAGAAAAAGGAGCCGAACAGACGGACGTAGTTAATGGATAGGTCGAAGGTTTGGAGCTTGAAGAGGAGACCGGAATGCCATACACGGTCATAAGCTCTTTCGAGGTCCAGGGAGAAGAAGATTGTGGAGCGATGGGAATTAAGCTGGTCGGAAAGGAGATGAGTGAGGTGAAGGAGAAGATCGTCGGAAGAGAAGGACGGCCGAAAGCCACACTGGGTAACGGGAAGGAGGCATTGCTGGCGGAGATGCTGGTGGATGCGGGGGGGTGACGATAGATTCCAGGACCTAGCTGAAGACGGAGGTAAGGCTGATGGGATGGTAGGAGGAGAGTGGGGACGGCGGTTTGCCAGGTTTAAGGAACATCACGATACGAGAGGTTTTCCACAGCTTGGGGTAGTAACCGGTGGACAGGACTACATTGTAGAGCCTGGCCAGGGTAGAGAGGAAAGAAACAGGAGCTTCACGAAGGTGACAGTAGGTGACACGATCGTGACCAGGAGCGGTGTTGCGTTTTGTGCGGAGCGTAGCAATGAGATCCTGTGTAGTGATAGGGGCATTGAGTTCCGTGTGTGCCATGTTGTCCAAGTACTGGGAACCAGGTGAGAGGGGAGGGATAGAGGTGTCAGTTCGATTGTGGACATCCGGGAAGAGGGAGTAATGGAACTGGGGATCATCGGGGATGGAAAACACATTGGAGAGGTAGGATTCAAAGTGATTGGCCTTACCATGGGAGTCACGGAAGGGCAGATCATCATGGAGAAGAGGATAGTAGGGGGAGGGTTTAGTTCCGGTAAGGCGACAGATGGGTGACCAAAAGTTGGACGAGTTGATAGGTAGGGTAGCATTGAAACTGGTGCATGTCTGTCGCCAGTCCCGGCGTTTCTTAGCCGCGAGCAAATTACGAATGTGTCGCTGTAGTTGCCGGTGGCGTTGTAGTGTGTCCGGGTCACACGTGCGGAGGAAGGCACGATAGATACGGCGGGATTCACGGAGGAGGAGGACAGTCTGTGGGGCTAAGGTAGGACGGTGGGGGTGGATGGCAACAGTAGGGCCTGAGACGAGGTCTGCTGGAGAAAGGAGGCGGCATGGGTTACATTGTTAGGGTGGTGGTAGGTGAAGGGGTGGCTATCGACCTGGGTGGAGAGGGTATCCCAGTAGGCATTCCAATTGGCACGGAAATAGTCATGGACGTACTTGGGGGGAGGGTCATTACGAGGGTTGGGGCGGGGGCGACGACCGTCTGAAACGATGAGGAGGACAGGGAGGTGGTCGCTACCAATAGGCTCCAGGACATCCACCGTTATGCAGCCAAGGAGGTTAGGGGAGGAAAGGATAACATCAGGAGTGGAGTTGGATTCGGGACCTGTGTGCTGGGGGATGGGGTCGCCTTGAAGGGAGGAGTGGAACCGATGCCACCGCCGTAACTGGGCGGCGGAACGACTATGGATGTTGAGATCGGCGGCGATCACGTAGGAGGAGAAGGTACGGTCAATGTGTGAGAGGCAGTCGAAGGGAAGTGGGGCGTTGGGCGGACATAGATGGTGGCGCACGTGACGGTAAGTCCGGGGAAGAAGAAACTAAGGATCAGGTGTTCAGTGGGGTTGTGAATGAGAGGTTGGAGCCGAACGGGGATCTGGTGGTGGTGACCAATGGCATCTCCGCCACGCGCAATCGGTAGGGGATTATCGGAGCGGTGAAGGAGGTAGGGTGAAGTGTGGACGGTGTGGTGGGGTTGGAGGATGGTTTCATTGAGGAGGAAGGCATCCACGTGGTGGGTGGCAAGGGTGTGCAGGAAGTGGTTCTTCTTGGCGGGAAGGCAGCGGATTTTGTTGAAGTCAGAGGCGAGTGTGGCGTCCACTTATAAAGTGGGAGTTTTCTGGCGTTCGTGCTGGAGTAGAGATAGTATTGGTTAAAATTCAAATGGCTACCATTGATGGGCCGTAGTCATAGGCTAATGCAGAGGAAGGGGCGTTGGTAGCTCATCTTTTGTGGATACCATCGGCGGTCATCGTCATTGGACAGAGAGGCGCTATTCCACATTTATGCTGCAGAAGGGTTATTGGTTGGAATGACTGCTAGCGCTATTGGTTGGTCGTTATCAGTGGCTAGATTCGAAACGGACAGAGCAAGAGAGGGGGAATGTTTACCCAAAATATTATTGTCCGCCGAGGTGATTTGCAGCGCGTTGTTTACACCGCGGTCGCGTATTTACTTCCTTGATGGCGGGGAGCCACGATGCCGGAAGCCTATAGCCGTCCTCTCTATTGAAATTAGATACATTCTTAGAAATTTCAACCGCTTCTCGGACCTTTCTTCTATAAATGTTTGTTTCTTTAGTCAGTGCACGTACGTTACTAAAATCGATGTCAAAGCCACAGTTCTCGTGATGTTCCGCTACTGCCGATTTTGCAGTTTGTTTTAGCCGCATGTGCAGTCCTGTTCTTTAATTCGTTCTTTAACAGTTGGTCCTGTTTCACCTATGTACACTCTGCCGCAGCCACATGACACTTGATAGACGCCTGCATTGTGTAGGTAATCAGGTGCATCCGTTTCCCGTCGGAAAAAGTCTTTTGCTTTGGCTAAAGAAGGATGTCCAAATACAATTTTTCTTTAAAATTTTGCTTATGCGGTCAGTGACCCCAGAAACGAACGGTAACCTGACAGAGTGAGAAGGCGGTTCCTCGTCATTCTTATTGTTGTTGTTGTTGTAGTAGTTGTTGTCTTCAGTCATGAGACTGGTTTGATGCAACTCTCCATGCTACTCTATCCTGTGCAAGCTTCTTCATCTCTCACTACCTACGGCATCCTACATCCTTCTGAATGTGCTTAAATATTTCTCCGAAAAGCCCTATCGATTGAATAACTATCATACCCACTTGCCTTTAATGTCCTCTTTAAAAAATTCAACTCCGATTCTCAGTTGTCGTCATCGCTGATACGGAAGGCACGTGAAGACAGTGTTGAATACTGCTTGCTTCTGGACTCGGTGGTGGTGCGAAGTGGTATCTAAATACCTGTTTTGTTAGTCGGGTTTCGGTACACTCTGCGACCTAGAGTGCTATCAGATCTTCTGTGTACCAACACATCTAGGAACGAGAGACCGACCTCACTCTCAACCTCCAAGGTGAATTTTATTTTGGGGTGAATTCCATTTAAGAAATTGTGGAACGCATGAAGTCCTTCTTCGCCGTGTGGCCAAATAACAAATGTATCGTCCACATAGCGGAGCCAGCAAGAAGGCTTCAAAGGAGCACTACTTAACGTTTGTTGCTCAAACTGTTCCATAAAAACGTCATCTACAGCTGGCGAAATAGCAAGGCCGTCAGCCCGTTCATAGAATTCAACATTGTATTTAAAATAGCTCGAAGGAAGACATAGTTAAATTAAGTCACAAACATCTGGAGCAACATTCTCTCTTATGATCTCGATTGTATCTGATACTGGGACGATAGTAAATAACGATGCCACATCGAAGCTAACAAGAATGTCACCTTCATACATCCTCGGTGTGAGTATAATTTCTAAGAAATGTTTCGAATCTTTTATAAAAGTATTTGTTTTATCAACTAGATGTCTGTTTGCCAGATAAATGATGTGCTAAAAAATAAGTCGGCGAGTTAATCCCACTGACTATAGGCCTCAAAGGAACCGATTCCTTCTGTATTTTTGGTAGTCCGTGCATTCTGGGTGAGACAGGTATTCGAGGTGTTAGATTCTTTGTACTAGAGCTGTCCAGTCTGGAGTCTGATATCAGGTTTTTCACTTTCCGAACGATTCTGTTCGTCGGATCGCTTTATAAGTGGACGCGACACTCGTCTCTCACAGTGTTCTAGCAATAGTGGACACCAAAAGATCCTGAGGAAAATCGCAGCAGAGGGGTCGAAACGTCGAACATTTTAGAAGAAACATGACGCGGCCTAATAACCCAGAAGATTTTATCTTCATCTATATTGTTTATTAGAAAGTAGACTTTTTCTCTTTGTTGCTTCTCGTCACTTTCGTATATTCGTTTATTATCCTCTTTTCCCAAAATACTTCCCAGTTATTCAACAAATTCTCTATGTCTTCCTAATTTTTACTGATAAAGATTACTTCGTCTGAAAAATTTAGTATTGGGTTCTCCCACACTCACATTTTTATTCCCGTTCTGATGTTGTTTTGACCTCCCATGGTGCTTCTTCAGAGTGAAAAACCAATAACGTCGTCCATAACCTTCATCACTACTTTACACGTCTCTTAACCTGTTTCTCTCTCTATCTCTCTTTTAAATCATTATTATTATTATTATTATTATTATTATTATTACTATCGAGCGAAGTGGCGTAATGGTTAGTGTAATGGACTCGCATTCGAGAGTACAACAATTCAAATCCGCGTCTGGGTTTCCTCTGAGTCCCTTAGATTGTTCCATTGAAATGCCGACATTATTTTTATGAAAGCATACGGCCGACCTTCCCCACTCTTTAAAGAATCTAAGCTTGTGCTCCATCTTTAATGCCCTCGGCGTCGACGGCACATTAAATCCTAAGCCTCCTTCGTTCTTTCTTATTACTCTTTCCTCTTTTTCTCTTTCTCTCTCTCTCTCTCTCTCTCTCTCTCTCTCTCTCTCTCTCTCTCTCTCTCTTACTCACTCACTCTATCTGCCTCTTAAAAAAATACACATCGGACTCGTATTCGGAATAAGGGGATTCACATACACATCCATGTACCGTGGTTTAGGTTTTCCTTGACTTTTCCTTATCAGTTGAGGAACACTGAAATCTGTTATGTTCCACATAGTTGTTCTATCTGAGTTTCTGTTCCATGTCTAATGATGTTGTCGTCGACAGGACGTTAAAACCTAAAATTTCTCCCATATCTCCCTTGGACACCACTTCATTAGCTAATATAGTAGTTCATCCTCGTTCTTGATCCCTACCAGACGTTTCGCGCTACGCTGTCGAAAGATTCATCTAGCTCAACAAATACTACATTGATATTCAAATTTTCCTAAGTTGTTCCCTCCAGCACTAAGGGCAGCGTTCTTCCTGCTGTATATTTATCCAATCGAAATCAATGTAATTGTTATTATGTTTCTCCTAGTCTTATTTCTTTTACTTAAAAAAAATTGTTCTATCCAGTTAATTAATTTACAGATCTCCGCTTCAGTTTGTACTAATATTTATTCAAACCATGGCCAGTTTCGGGATATTAAAATCGCATCTTCAGGTGTATGAAATGATTGTATTTGGTAGTGGTTGGCGTTCCTACCGTGCGGCTGCCCGGCGGCGGACTGGAGCTCTTGCAGTGACTGAACCGACTGCCTGTTAAGTGTTACCAAATACAATAATTTCATACACATTCTAACACCGGATTTTAATATCTCGAAACGTGTCGAGGTTTGAATAAATATTAGTACAGTTGAAGAGGCTCTCCTTAAATTAAATCTCATGCATCTCAGTTGCGGATGCCCTATGTACCAAATCTTGTTTAGCCACTAATACATAAGTGAGAGACGTCACACAGATTAGTGGGCAGTTCTGCACAGAAGAGCCATAAAAACTGGTACAGTTGCCTAATATCGTGTAGGGCCCCCACGAGTACACAGAGTGCTGCAACACGACGTGGCATGGACTCGACGTGTGTCTGAAGTAGTGCTGGAGGGAACTGACACCATGAATCCTGCAGGGCTGTCGATAAATCCGTAAGAGTACGACGGGGTGGAGATCTCTTCTGAACAGCACGTTGCAAGGCATCGCAGATGTTCTCAATAATGTTCATGTCTGGGGAGTTTGGTGGCCAGCGGAAGTGTTTAAACCTAGAAGAGTGTTCCTGGACAACTTGTGTGGTATCGCATTGTCCTGCTGGAATTGCCCAAGTCCGTCAGAAAGCCAAATAGATATGAATGGATGCAGGTGATCAGACAGGAAGCTTACGTAGGTGCCACCTGTCAGAGTCGTATCTATATGTATCATGGATCCCATATAATTAAATTGCACCGCTCCACACAATTATAGAGCCTCCACAAACTTGAACAGTCCCCCGTTAGCCTGCAGGGTCCATGGATTCATGAGGTTGTCTTCATACCCTTACTCGCCCATCCGCTCGATACAATTTGAAACGAGACTCGTCCGACCAGGCAACATGTTTCCAGTCATCAACAGTCCAATTTCGGTGTTCACGGGCCCAAACAAGGCGTAAAACGTTGTGTCGTGAGTGATCAAAGGTACACGTTTGGGACCTCGGCTCCGAAAGCCAACATCGATGATGTTTCGTCGATTGGTTCCGACGCTGACTCTTAGTGATGCCCGAGCATTGAAATCTGCAGCAATTTGCGGATGGGTTGGACTTCTGTCACGTTGAACGATTCTCTTCAGTCGTCGTTGGTCCCGTTCCTGCATGATCTTTGTCCGGCCGCAGCGATGCGTAAGATTTGCGTTCAAACTCACTGAAATCTTGATAACCTGCCATTGTAGCAGCAGTAACCGATCTAACAACTGTACCAGACACGTATTGTCTAATGTAGGCGTTGCCGACCGCAACTTCGATTACATAACTCTGTATTTGAATACACATGCCTACACCAGTTCTTTGGTGATTCAGTATATATTAAAACTGCGGAAGCCTCAGTATGGTTTATGGTGGAGGGCACTTCTATTAGCTTTATTATTTTCACCATTCTCTCAGCCACTTGTCAGTGATGTGCAGGAAGAACGAATGGCGCTAAACTTCCTTATGTTTTGTTTTCCACTGTGGTAGTTTTGGGAGACAATCGTGGGATGAATTAATATACATTCCATCTCTTTTTAGAACACATACTCACGAAATTTCAACAGCAAACATTGCACGATACGCATCTCCTCCTTTGTAGCGACTACAATTGGAGTATCTTGAACGTCTCATAACGCTGAAATGTTTGCTGTACGGGCCCCTGTCGAATAACTGCCGCTGTTCGGGGCTTCTTTTCTATCTCTTCTGCTAATCCTACTTGGTAATGATCCCACACTGATATTTATCGTTAGGCAATCTATGCTGGTTGTTGTAAAGAAGGTTTCGTTCTACAGGAACGTCATAATGCGTGAGCATGAAACATGTTCCGTAATTCTGCAATACCGATATTGACGTTCAAGGTGGTCTTAATGGCTTGGTCAGTAGTCTCATGAAATAAAGGAAACGAGAGTTGCAATACCATTACTAGCCTTCAAAGTATTCGCAATAGCTAGAACACACTTCTGACACTGGTAAAACTGTTGGAAATGTTTATTGTCGAATCGCTCGAAGGACTGTGGTCACGCGCGCATTGTTAGATACCCACAAGGTGTGTGTGCTCAGCTTCCTCGTTCAGCACAAGTTGACTGACGCGTAGCACGCTCGCTGTTCTCACGATTTATCGCCGGCAGACTACTTCCTGTCTCCCCCTCTGAAAGGCTTACGCTTCGCAGACACTACTGGTGACAACGGTGCTTCCAGCAGTTCCACAATGAGCGTTTTCTGACAGTTTCTAGCAGCTGAACGACCGAAAAAAAAAATGGTTCAGGTGGCTCTAAGCACTTTGGGACTTAACATCTGAGGTCATCAGTCCCCTAGACGTAGATCTACTTAAACCTAACTGACCTAAGGACATCACACAGACCCATGCCCGAGGCAGGGTTGGAACCTGCGACCGTAGTAGTCGCGCGGTTCTGGACTGAAGCACCTAGAACCGCTCGGCCACAGCAGCCGGCTTGAACGACCGATGTCAGAAGTTTGTTGTATCTAATGGTGATCCAGCAAGGATATTTTGTTTGTAACTGTTGTTTCCTTTATTTTCTTAGACCAGTCACCGAACATTTCAAGCGAACCTTGCATAATTACGTGTATCATTTCGACGACCTTTCTAAAGCGCGAATGACCAATGTTCTTTTCTTTCCAATCGCTTGGTACATCTTCATCTGGATATAGACTCCTCAAGCCAACATACGGTACCCTGTACCACGACTAATAATTTCCTTTCCTGTTCCACTAGCAAACAGAGCGAGGGAAATACGACTATCTATATACCTTCGTATTAGCCCTAATTTCTGGTATCTTATTTCCGTGGTCCTTACGTGAAATGTTTGTTGGCAGCAGTAGAATCGTACGCCAATCAGTTTCAAACGCCGGCCGTCTAAGTTTTCTCTGGAGTGTTCCTCTAAAAGAGCTTCGCTCCTTCTCCAGGAATTGCCACCTGAGTTGCTGAAGGCTCTCCATAATAGTTGCGTATTGTTCAGATCTACCAGTAACGAAACTAGCAGCCCGCCTCTGAATTGCTTCGATGTCTTTCTTTAATCCTACCTGATACGGATACCAAACACTCGGAAAGTACCCTAGAGTAGGTTGCACTAGCGCGTTGCAGCCCACCCTGTCCTCGAGATAATTTATGTATGTAGTAAATAAAAGTGGTCCTGTCACACATCTAAGAGGCACTCCTGATGATGACCGTGTCTGATGAACACTCGCCTTCGATGATAACATACAAGTTTCTATTACTTAAGTCTTCGAGCCTAGGAACCTCTTCCATATGATCGTACTTTCATTAACAGTCTGCACTGGGGCACGGTGTCAAATGCCACCAGGATATCTAGAAATATGGAATCTGCCTGTTGTCCTTCATCCATAGTTCGCAGTATGTCGCGTTCGGAAAGGGCATGCCGAGTTTCGCAAGAGTGATACCTTCTAAAAGTATGCAGATTCGTGGCCCTGAGCTTCACGATCCCAAGGAAATTTATTGTATTCGAACTGAGAATACGTTCAAGGATACTGCAGCAGACCGATGTTAGGGATATTGGTCAGTAGTTCATCGGGTCCGTTCTTTTGCCCTTTTGATGTACAGGAGTCACCTGCTCTTTTCTCCTTTTGCTTGGAAGTTCGCCCTGGGCGAGAGATCCGCGATAAATTGAACATAGGTAAGTGGCCAGTGCCTCTCTGTAAAATCAACTTGGAAACCCATCCCGAGCTGATCACTAAATTCTTTTCAGCTCACTCAGTTTTTTTTTCTATGCTAGGGATGCCTATCACAAAGAAGCCCATTCGGGAGTCTATTCGATGGTCAAAGAATAGTAAGTTTTTACCATTTTTCTGCGTGAAAGATCAGTTAACCATGAAATTAACAACTTCGGCTTTCATTTTGCTATCTTTGACTGCGACATCAGACAGGTCAATGGGTGACTGGATGGAAGCCTAAGACCTGCTTAGCGATTTTACTAGAACCACAATTTTCTCGGGTTGTCTGCCTTATCTTTTGTTAAGGTATGCGGGTGCTAGTTGTGTGCTTTGCGCGCAGATCTTTTCAGAGACACCCGAATCTCTATTAATCTCTGCCTGTCTTTATTTGCGCGTTCTGTTTTGAACCCAGAGTGGAACAGTCTCTGCTTTCTGAGTATTTTGCTATTTTCTTTGTTAAACGATGGTCAGTCTTTTCTGTCCTTGTTCTATTTACTGGATTACTTGAACTAAGTGGTGTCAATTCATTGTCTGACTGAAACACGCATCTTTGTTTCAGCTACCTACATAATGCTGCTGATAGAAGGGCGAAAAGTTCTTTTGCAAAATGTCTATAGAATGTTCAAGGTGCCTCACCCGGTGCACATTTCAGTATTGACCGATTTCAGTCGATTTGCTATTCCATGAAAATCAAGCTCAATATTAACCATTTTGCTGCTCGAGCTATAGTTGAAAGAAAGAACCATGTCACGATTTTGCGTGGTGGAACGATTTCAAAATGCTGTATTCAGTATTTCGTCTCTCTCTCTCTCTCTCTCTCTCTCTCTCTCTCTCTCTCTCCTCTTCCATTTCGGTGGCGTTACGATCACTGAGTGAATGAATATATTTCGATCCGCTGACTTCAAGTAAGACCAAAGTGTCTTATTATTTATGAACACGTCCGTTGACAAAATTTTACTTCCGGAGTCATTGAACACATCACATATTGCTTTTCTTACGCTCATTTTCTCTTCTTTCCTCTTTTCTTTGTGACCTAGCCTGAGCTTATTCCCTTCAATCTTTGATGAAGCTCTATTTGCTTTCCTAGTAGCTTTATAACAAGGCTATTTTACCACAGCAGTTGTTTAACAACACGTCACAACCTAGCACGGCTAACGTGTATTGCACAATGCTTCTGAATGTCATCCGTTTTTGCTCCTCATCTTCGTCCTTTTGGTGTTAACTTCTAAACTACTTTGCCGATCATTTCCTTGTTACGTAAAACCGCCTCCCTACCTTTCTTCATACACTACTGGCCATTAAAATTGCTACACCAAGAAGAAATGCAGATGATAAACGCGTATTCATTGGACAAATATATTATACTAGAACTGACATGTGATATCATTTTCACACAAAATGGCTCTGAGCATTATGGGACTCAACTGCTGCGGTCATTAGTCCCCTAGAACTTAGAACTAGTTAAACCTAACTAACCTAAGCACATCACAAACATCCATGCCCGAGGCAGGATTCGAACCTGCGACCGTAGCGGTCTTGCGGTTCCAGACTGCAGCGCCTTTAACCGCACGGCCACTTCGGCCGGCCTCATTTTCACACAATTTGGGTGCATATATCCTGAGAAAACAGTACCCAGAACAACCACCTCGGGCCGTAATAACGGCCTTATACGCCTGGTCATTGAGTCAAACAGAGCTTGGATGGCGTATACTGGTACAGCTGCCCATGCAGCTTCAACACGATACCACAGTTCATCAGGAGTAGTGACTGGCGTATTGTGACGAGCCAGTTGCTCGGTCACCATTGACCACAGGTTTTCAGTTGGTGAGAGATCTGGAGAATGTGCTGGCCAGGACAGCAGTCGAACATTTTCTGTATCCAGAAAGGCCCGTACAGGACCTGCAACATGCGGTCTTGCATTATCCTGCTGAAATGTAAGGTATCGCAGGGATCATATGAAGGGTAGAGCAAATGGTCGTAACACATCTGAAATGTAACGTCCACTGTTCAGAGTGCGAACAAGAGGTGACCGAGACGTGTAACCAATGGCACCCCATATCATCACGCCAGGAGATACGCCAGTATGGCGATGACGAATACACGCTTCCAATGTTCGTTCACCGCGATGTCGCCAAACACGGATTCAACCTTCATGATGCTGTAAAAAGAATCTGGATTCATCCGAAAAAATGACGTTTTGCCATTCGTGCACCCAGGTTCGTCGTTGAGTACATCATCGCAGGCGCTCCTGTCTGTGATGCAGCGTGAAGGGTAACCACAGCTATGGTCTCCGAGCTGATAGTCCATGTGGCTGCAAACGTCGTCGAACCGTTCGTGCAGATGATTGTTGCCTTGCAAACGTCCCCATCTGTTGACTCAGGGATTGAGACGTGGCTGCACAATCCGTGACAGCCATGCGGATAAGATTCATGTCATCTCGACTGCTAGTGATACGATGCCGTTGGATTCCAGCACTGCGTTCCGTATGACCCTCCTGAACCCACCGATTCGATATTCCGCCAACAGTCATTGGATCTCGACCAACGCGAGCAGCAATGTCGCGATACGATAAACTGCAATCTCTATAGGCTACAATCCGACCTTTATCAAAGTCGGAAACGTGATTGTACGCATTTCTCCTCCTTACACTTGGTATCACAACAACGTTTCACCAGGCAACGCCTGTCAACTGCTGTTTGTGTATGAGAAATTAATTGGAAATTTTCCTCATGTCAGCACGTTGTAGATGTCGCCACCGGCGCCAACCTTGTGTGAATGCTCTGAAAAGCTAATCATTTGTATATCAGAGCATCTTCTTCCTGTAGGTTAGATTTCGCGTCTGTAGCACCTCATCTTCGTGGTGCAGCGGTTTTAATTGCCGGTAGTGTATTCCTTGTAACTCCTGGAGACAATGATGCTGTAGCAGCCTCAAAATCACTAATGCCCGTCTCCACATAAACTGATTCGGAAAGCTGCAGTCTGTTACTAGGAGGTCTTAAGAATGAGTTTCACGAAACGGTTATCTATCTGCTCGAAGTAATTTTCCTACAAATCGTACGAAACAAACTCACACGAATCTCTCTCCCAAGTACAATTTCTAATCACACAACACTGCCCTTTTACCGCTGGCAAATTTGCGGTATTTCCCTATTACAATGACATGGTTGGGAAAATAACTCGGCTGTTTTCCTTCTCTGAAGCGCTCTATCGCAATGGTTCTTCTTACAGATAGTTTTTAAAAGCGTCTGAGTACCATGTTTGGCCAACTTGTGATGCTTACCTTTACCCAGATTCTGATTGTGAGATAAACTAACTAGATACTATAGAGTTTTTTAGATTTCTGGGCAAAAGAGATCTCAACACAAGTTTTCTGGGTTGACAAAAAAAAAAATACAACATTCACAACCTCTGCTTATTGTAATTTAGCGTAAAACACGTGGTTCATGGGATGTCTATTAATGTAAATTCTAAGGTTAACCCAGTCCGTTGGCAGCTGGTGTGCTGAAAACTCATTGTTCGAGCAGTTCGCCGTTTAAAGCAGATAAAGGTTACATTAAGCAGAGTCAGAATCGCAGTGGTACCAAAAATGAGACACTCATGGTTATGATTTTACTGCGCTGAATATCGTAGTACTTCCTCACATGTTGTATCATCTGCGCCGCGCTAATATGGCCATTCTGCATGGCTATAGGTTCATACAGTAAATCGGGAAGATTTGAATGTGTTCTTTGGATAGGTTAGGTTCTAGGTTGGCAATATGTCCAATGGTTTTTCTGGTCAGCACAATGAGGACTGTGTCAGATATATTATTGTGATCCCAGTGCTAGTAGATGCAAGATAGAAAGTAGTTACAGCTATATCACAGACTGTTCAACTATCAATTAAACCGCTACCTCGGAGTTGAAACCTAGTCATTTCCTTCCTTCTGCCCTCGATATGCTACTCTATGAACGTCTGCTCGAGCCTTAGCACTTCATTCCTTACTTCCCATCCATTGTACATCAACCTCAGCGTTTATTGCTGACTGTTTAGTACGACGCACTCCTGCCTGGAGAACAGTACTCATATCGTCTCTACTCCTTGGTATGGCACCTGATAATGCTAAGAAATTTCTCATACATCTCTTAAATTTTTCACAAAGTTTTATATAGGCTCTCTCTTCCTCCCATTTAAGGCCTTATAATTGTGGAAAGTGATAGTATGTTCCTTCCATACACAACCTTGAAAGGTGACAGCCCACTGCTATCATACATTTCTGAGTTATATGCAGTCACGAAACGAGGCAGATAAATGTCCCAGTCGTTATGGATACTAATTATACACTCCTGGAAATTGAAATAAGAACACCGTGAATTCATTGTCCCAGGAAGGGGAAACTTTATTGACACATTCCTGGGGACAGATACATCACATGATCACACTGACAGAACCACAGGCACATAGACACAGGCAACAGAGCATGCACAATGTCGGCACTAGTACAGTGTATATCCACCTTTCGCAGCAATGCAGGCTGCTATTCTCCCATGGAGACGATCGTAGAGATGCTGGATGTAGTCCTGTGGAACGGCTTGCCATGCCATTTCCACCTGGCGCTTCAGTTGGACCAGCGTTCGTGCTGGACGTGCAGACCGCGTGAGACGACGCTTCATCCAGTCCCAAACATGCTCAATGGGGGACAGATCCGGAGATCTTGCTGGCCAGGGTAGTTGACTTACACCTTCTAGAGCACGTTGGGTGGCACGGGATACATGCGGACGTGCATTGTCCTGTTGGAACAGCAAGTTCCCTTGCCGGTCTAGGAATGGTAGAACGATGGGTTCGATGACGGTTTGGATGTACCGTGCGCTATTCAGTGTCCCCTCGACGATCACCAGTGGTGTACGGCCAGTGTAGGAGATCGCTCCCCACACCATGATGCCGGGTGTTGGCCCTGTGTGCCTCGGTCGTATGCAGTCCTGATTGTGGCGCTCACCTGCACGGCGCCAAACACGCATACCACCATCATTGGCACCAAGGCAGAAGCGATTCTCATCGCTGAAGACGACACGTCTCCATTCGTCCCTCCATTCACGCCTGTCGCGACACCACTGGAGGCGGGCTGCACGATGTTGGGGCGGGAGCGGAAGACGGCCTAACGGTGTGCGGGACCGTAGCCCAGCTTCATGGAGACGGTTGCGAATGTTCCTCGCCGATACCCCAGGAGCAACAGTGTCCCTAATTTGCTGGGAAGTGGCGGTGCGGTCCCCTACGGCACTGCGTAGGATCCTACGGTCTTGGCGTGCATCCGTGCGTCGCCGCGGTCCGGTCCCAGGTCGACGGGCACGTGCACCTTCCGCCGACCACTGGCGACAACATCGATGTACTGTGGAGACCTCACGCCCCACGTGTTGAGCAATTCGGCGGTACGTCCACCCGGCCTTCCGCATGCCCACTATACGCCCTCGCTCAAAGTCCGTCAACTGCACATACGGTTCACGTCCACGCTGTCGCGGCATGCTACCAGTGTTAAAGACTGCGATGGAGCTCCGTATGCCACGGCAAACTGGCTGACACTGACGGCGGCGGTGCACAAATGCTGCGCAGCTAGCGCCATTCGACGGCCAACACCGCGGTTCCTGGTGTGTCCGCTGTGCCGTGCGTGTGATCATTGCTTGTACAGCCCTCTCGCAGTGTCCGGAGCAAGTATGGTGGGTCTGACACACCGGTGTCAATGTGTTCTTTTTTCCATTTCCAGGAGTGTATAATGGCTTAACAGTTTACCAATGGTAATGTGAATGCACTTAGTTCTCCCATTCGTTTGTGGTTGCTGATGATTACTTCTGTGCTTCCAGATTTTCAGTAGGGGACATAATTCCTTCATTGATCTGCACATGAGGTTGGTACCTTGATCCTTAATTACTGTACAGAAAACACCAAACTTCAATAACTAGTTATTCACCATCGCTTGCAGTACTGTACTCCCTTACTTTGAATGGCAACCATTATCATGTAACAAAAAGGATAGTTCGGCGATATTTAACATGTAATGGTTATCCACCTGTGCTAGGTCCAATAGTCCCAAGATGTCCATCCCCGCCATTTCAGATGGATTGGCTGCCTCTCGTAATGCTTGAACTGGTACATGTTGATGGCTCAAATGGGTACGTGGTGCACATGGCATGCAGATCTTCACATACGAGTCATCATTCCATTTTTACACCCTGCACTAGCATCAGTCAGTTATCCTATGAACTCTTATCCTTCATCGTCTGCGTCCTAATAAGACAAGATTGTGCGCTTCTCCTAATGATTCTGCTTTTAGTACTGCAGGTACTACAATCCATGGCCCAGACTTCAATACTCTCACGTAGTAGCCCATTGTGCATAATTAACTGCGGCTCTGGTTTGATTAGCTGTCAGTCCCTGTCAGCAGCTTGTGCCTACTACCAATCTGTAAAGCTTCATCTCAGTGCTTGTACAACACCAGTCTTGCTGCTTAAACCATCTGCATTGTCATACTTCTTGCCTGGTTTGTAAAGTACCCCAAAATCGAATTTGCTTAATTTCAGTGCCTGTCAAGTCAACCAACTCAAAGGATCCTTCAACACTAATAGGCATTTTAATGCCACATGATCATTTACAACTCTGAATTTTCTGCAATACATGTAAGAATGAAAGTAAGAGATACCATATATTACACCCAACATTTTCTTCCCTGTGGGCCAGTAACTTCAGTCAGCTAACTTAACTGTCAGGATGCATAAGCTATTGGGAATTCTTTCTCATCTACTATCTGGTCTAAATGCATCTTATAGTCTGGTTTCTCATGCCACAGGACAGAAAAAATTATTCTTTGTAATTTGGAAATATTAAAGAACTAGTTGTTAGGGTCACCTTCTACTTCTCGATTGTGGGTTGACAGTCAGTTGCCTACTGGAATTTTACACATCTCCTTAATGCGTCAATGGTCTGGGAATGTTAACAAATCCCTCACAAAGTTTCAATAATAATTCAATAATCCTAAATCTGACTGTAATCGTTTTATAGTCTATAGTGGGAGAAGGTCAAACAGTGCACGTATCCATTTTAGGAAAAAGACACTACCTGATAATCAACGTAACGTCTATCACCTGCTGAATGTTAAACACTTCATATATCCATTGCACAATCTCTTCCAGTCTTTGGAAAAAAAATCATGTTATCTAAGCTGACCATACACTTATATAATTTCAACACTTTCGATACTCTATGTACCAATTTTTTGAATGTTGCCAGCACGTCGTTAAGCACAAGTGACATCTGTTGATATTTTTAGTGACCCCAGAGAATGGTAAACGCAGTCTTCCACCAGCCATCCGGTACCACTTCCAACATCTGGTAACCACGTTTTAAATACATTGTGGAAATGCACTTGCATTGACACAAGCTATTGTTTCTGTCATATTAAGTGTAGTATAGCATCCAAAACTGTTCTAGTAATTAAATAACGGTAACTGCAACACGGCCCGCGTTTTTTCGTGCCATCTGACGATGTTTTGAGTAAAATGACAACTACTACTCCCCAACGATTATTACTCTCTTCAATAATATCATTCCACTGCTTATTGATAAATTCGTCGATTACTGACTCTGAATGATGAAGTATTCTGTACAGCTGACTTGTCCCACATAATGATTCTGTGTCATGTTTTTGATGTCACTGGCAATGGTCCACTAGGATTGAACAAATATTTGAACCTTGTGAGAAGCTTCTCCAAAACTACTTTATCTTTTCGCTTCAAATGCAGTACTTTCTCACATAATGCAGATGTACTGCCATTTTGTATGTAGTAGGGTCCCACACTTCATCCCTTTCAAATTTGTTTGTGTTGAGAAAGTCCAACTTGGCTACTAATAACCCTTTTATCAAAACCACCTCACTGGTGCTGAAATTATCCTCATAAACCAGCACCATATTTTCTCCATTCACTTCCAACAAACATGCCACAATTCTTTGTATAAAACAATGCAATACATCCAGTTTGTCACTGTCTACCAAAGGCTCTACTATACTGAAAATATTAGTTGGTAGGTCTGGACATCCTCTAACTGTAGTACTAGCATATTACAGGAACAACTAATGAATCAATCGTTTCCCAGAAATTTCTGGCTGCTTCCTGATCCTCCACTTAAAATTACAGCGTTCTCAGTCTCAAAACACAGTCCTTGATATCTTCCAAGCATCTCCTGACTGTGTGAAATACAAAAATCTATGAAACAAGTGTTTATTTCGTGAGGACTCCTTAATTAAGGACAAGGAAGCCTACAATACATTTAGCTGCAGTGAAATATCTTTTAAATAGTAGAACAGTATCGATCACTGTGGAACAGTACGGAAGAACCGCTAAGCTGGAAGAAAATATATATGTGGAAACATCAAGTAGCTCGGAATTCGTGATGAGACGTAATTGGCGAACTCACGGAAAGGTGTGAATTAACGTGACCTATGTAAATTCAGAGATGGTAGAGTTGAAAATTTTACACAGCAACGTAGAATAACTGGGGTGTTTCAAAAGCTGTAAAGAAGTGTCCATGTATTTAATGTCGCTTGAGCGCCATTGGTGAGAAGACGAAAACACAGTCTACCACAATATTACTGAGGCGTTCGTGACCACTTGTCGTCATATCACCTCCGAATCTTCGGCGGACGCTTTTAAATTATTTTTCTGACATTTCTTCTGCACTGGTTGCTGGCATTGTCACATAATTTCCGTCACCAGCAATGGAGGATGAATCTTTACCAATACTAGTAACTACTGCTGATGAAACATCATGAAAATCGTTGAACAAACGTCAGTCAAAAGTCCCAAGACGGAAATCAACAAGTGATGTACCGTCTGCTTTCCGGTATCCTTTATTGAAAGCCACGCTAATTTACAGCTCCGAAGACACTTGAGAAAATGTTCTATCACAGTATTTTCTAATAAAACTACAAATACATATTAAGTGGATGAGTATCAAAAATAAATTAACAAAAGATAAATATATCCTCGTTTACAAACGAAATGAGAAGTATCAGGGACTTGTACTAAAGAAATATAACAGTAATAGCATAAAAACGCAATTCCAAACTAAAATAATGAGGATGGAATAACATCTCTTAAAACAAAATATTATAAAAGTGTCTCATTTTCTGAAATTCTGATTGTCAGTCTATTCTTTGCGAAACAGGTTGCCAGTACCTGTCCTGCTGAATGTAAATCTTATATGAGTTTTCTGTCTAAACGATATTGTCATAGGTTTATACGGACAAATATCAGACCAAACACAAAAGTAAGGGAAATTAATAAAGAATGAAATTAGACGAATTTACTGGGCTGCAACAACGAGTTTGTGATAAAGAGACGCTGTGTGATTAGGGAACTAAACTCCTGCCCCACCATCTCTTGCATCTATGAAAACTATTTGCCTCAGCCACAAATAAAGAGTAGGACACAACAGTTTACCTATTTGAGGCATACTTGTCATGCACACATTCTACATCGTCGGCGCTCATTTGAATTTTGTTAAATAGAGTCGGAATTTTTCAGTATCCTCAACTAAAGTAGTCTTTTATGTGTTTTGCGTATCCAAAACACCTTTTACTTGAAGGACAAGATCACGGAGTTTCGTATCTCAGATGACAGTTCTCAATGTGAAGACTATGGCGTCGTAGTGGAGATCCGTAGTGGTCACACCAAGGCTCCGTCCGAAGAGTTCAGTCCATAGTAGTAGCAAAGTTGCGCTGTTTAAGCACTGCACACAGTTCTGGAAATGTATGCAGCCGAATCCATATGCGTACCCGTGACATGATAGGTAACCAGTATCGTAAACCAAAGTACAGTCCGAATCAGAGTCCTAAGTAACACACAAGAGTGGTAGTAGCGGCTTCATAGTGAAAACAGCACAGTGACGTACAGTAGAAATCTTTCACACCACTACCAAGCTGTGACACTGAAGCGAGCCCCGACGGTTAACTCTGGATATCGTACGATTTCTTGTGGTCTGCTGGCCAGATCATTTCCCATACTTCTATTCACTGCACACTTCGAAGTGAGGAAATTTAGAAGAACACCTACTGACTTATCATGAATAGCAAATATATCTATGTAAACAAACCAATCTCCTAAAACTTGTAAACGTAAGACTTCTGTTATTAAATGAGTTGTGACCGAAAAAGTGAAACTGGACAATCAGGCTGTGTATTAGCCTATGTATTTCCTACAGGATGCGTTTCAGTTGTCTTCGTCATTTTCAATTGCAGGAAAAATCGTGGGTTCATTCGTAAGTAAATTGGAATTCTTGTAGCAACTAGTGTGTTCCTGAGCAGGAGGGGGAGTACTCTGCCATGAAAAATTACTAGTGATCGTTGCATTTCCATTCATCAATTAATGATCGTATAAGATTTGTTTCACCTGAAAATATGAGTCTTCCGTAGATGAACGCTCACTGGAACCTTTAAGAATACACTGGTCGGTTTGAAGCGCTGCAGGACGTGTAGAATTTCCACCAAACTGTCCCGTGGCCCAACGCTGCTGACGTATTTCATGGAAGGGTCGTGTTGTTTATGTGTGAGTCGGTTATATGGAAGCAGCGCCGACAAGGAGGCGTGAAAGGATGGCACTATTGTGTATGGATGGGCGTATGACAGCAGCTTTAAAGAGGTTTCCCCGATATACTGACCAGCTCGCTTACAAGGAATGGTGCACCACCCGCAGCCATGTAAGAGCAGTGATCGTACAAAAATTCTAACCGATAGGGAATAGAGACAAGTATCGCTCCTCGTCAATAACAATCGGTTTCAAAAGCGACAGAAATTGTTGTCTTTGAATACATGCCCATATCAAACAGTTTCCGAGAAAAGGGAACCGCATGGAAGGAACATTTGGGAGTCGGGAACAATGCAAAAGGCCACTTCTCACAGCAACATATTAAGCTGCACATCTTCACTGCGGCAACTAACAAACTGCACAGTAGTAGACTGGCGGCACGCAGTGAGTCCGAAGAACCGCGATCTTACATCTTTTCAGTTGCTGCAAAGGCCTTGACTACACCTACACCTACACCCTAATTAGACGTTTGAACTGCAGTGTGAAGAGGGTGTAGTCCAGGCCCGAGGTGGTTGCCTGATGTTTTTGAATGTGTTTTCCTTAATATGACTTGCGTCCGGTCATTCAAATTACTGCGTACGTTGGGCAGGATGTTTATTTCAACATTCTCGGTGACCAAGAGGCGCTGTTTCCATCGTATTCCTGGATGGCTAATGTGATCATATGAGTCTATCATTAACGGAATTGCTTAAAATTAGTTTTCAACAATCGTGACATCAACGAAGGAGCACATGGAGAAGGTAGAGCAACACCCCTAAACTAACTCTAACATTGCATTTTGGCTTAAAGATACGTGTAATCTGAAGAGCTGGCACGTCCACTCACCGACGTGTGTGATCTTGCCGCAGAGCTGCTCAGGGCGAGAGCAGTTGACGAGATTGGCCAGCTCAGGGGAGAACGGGTCCCCGCAGCTGGCGTTTCCCTTGGAGTTGCAGTAGTAGCAGCGCAGCGCCCATCCTGTAACACCCCAACGACAGCTCGTGCCTAATAACCAGCTGACACTCAGTTTGACACATTTTAAAACAGCTCCCAACTAACAATTTCACTTAAAATGGCTACAGCAATAGGCACGTAACTTCAGTGAATCCAAGAAAACTGGCCGGCCGGAGTGGCCGTGCGGTTCTAGGCGCGACAGTCTGGAGCCGAGCGACCGCTACGGTCGCAGGTTCGAATCCTGCCTCGTGCATGGATGTGTGTGATGTCCTTAGGTTAGTTAGGTTTAATTAGTTCCAAGTTCTAGGCGACTGATGACCTCAGAAGTTAAGTCGCATAGTGCTCAGAGCCATTTGGGATTTATTCTTAGGCAACAACCGTTGTTGGGTTAAGAACCACGTAACTAACATACGTCAGGAGATATTACGTCATAAACGCACCGAGGTGTGAAAAACTTTCGCATTGTCCATGACGTTCAAATTTATTGCTTCTTTACTACTAATTCTATTTTCATCACGATTCACGGACACTGTCCACATATGCCGCTGAACATACCTGCAAAATTATATCATTGTATGACACATAGATCAGGAGATATGACGTATAAACTGCCGCATCATGTTTGATGTTTAAATTTATTACTTCTTTTCTACTAGTTCTGTTTCCAACACATTTTGCAGGCAAATATCCACATATGCCGCTGAATATACCTACTCCAATACATCACTGTACGACACATAATTAAAGAGATGCGACGTTATAAACACCGAGATGCGTCAAAAATTGCATGCAGTATTAATGTACACTCCTGGAAATTGAAATAAGAACACCGTGAATTCATTGTCCCAGGAAGGGGAAACTTTATTGACACATTCCTGGGGTCAGATACATCACATGATCACACTGACAGAACCACAGGCACATAGACACAGGCAACAGAGCATGCACAATGTCGGCACTAGTACAGTGTATATCCACCTTTCGCAGCAATGCAGGCTGCTATTCTCCCATGGAGACGATCGTAGAGATGCTGGATGTAGTCCTGTGGAACGGCTTGCCATGCCATTTCCACCTGGCGCCTCAGTTGGACCAGCGTTCGTGCTGGACGTGCAGACCGCGTGAGACGACGCTTCATCCAGTCCCAAACATGCTCAATGGGGGACAGATCCGGAGATTTTGCTGGCCAGGGTAGTTGACTTACACCTTCTAGAGCACGTTGGGTGGCACGGGATACATGCGGACGTGCATTGTCCTGTTGGAACAGCAAGTTCCCTTGCCGGTCTAGGAATGGTAGAACGATGGGTTCGATGACGGTTTGGATGTACCGTGCACTATTCAGTGTCCCCTCGACGATCACCAGTGGTGTACGGCCAGTGTAGAAGATCGCTCCCCACACCATGATGCCGGGTGTTGGCCCTGTGTGCCTCGGTCGTATGCAGTCCTGATTGTGGCGCTCACCTGCACGGCGCCAAACACGCATACCACCATCATTGGCACCAAGGCAGAAGCGATTCTCATCGCTGAAGACGACACGTCTCCATTCGTCCCTCCATTCACGCCTGTCGCGACACCACTGGAGGCGGGCTGCACGATGTTGGGGCGTGAGCGGAAGACGGCCTAACGGTGTGCGGGATCGTAGCCCAGCTTCATGGAGACGGTTGCGAATGGTCCTCGCCGATACCCCAGGAGCAACAGTGTCCCTAATTTGCTGGGAAGTGGCGGTGCGGTCCCCTACGGCACTGCGTAGGATCCTACGGTCTTGGCGTGCATCCGTGCGTCGCTGCGGTCCGGTCCCAGGTCGACGGGCACGTGCACCTTCCGCCGACCACTGGCGACAACATCGATGTACTGTGGAGACCTCACGCCCCACGTGTTGAGCAATTCGGCGGTACGTCCACCCGGCCTTCCGCATGCCCACTATACGCCCTCGCTCAAAGTCCGTCAACTGCACATACGGTTCACGTCCACGCTGTCGCGGCATGCTACCAGTGTTAAAGACTGCGATGGAGCTCCGTATGCCACGGCAAACTGGCTGACACTGACGGCGGTGGTGCACAAATGCTGCGCAGCTAGCGCCATTCGACGGCCAACACCGCGGTTCCTGGTGTGTCCGCTGTGCCGTGCGTGTGATCATTGCTTGTACAGCCCTCTCGCAGTGTCCGGAGCAAGTATGGTGGGTCTGACACACCGGTGTCAATGTGTTCTTTTTTCCATTTCCAGGAGTGTATTTATTCTTTACTCCTAAGGTCCTCGTACAGTCGAGTCAAATTAAGAAAATCACTGACTCTTTGTAGTGCTTTTGACAGCTTAGAACTGCAAAGCGCGAACAGCTGTAGGCGAAAACACCAGCCATCTATAGAATTAGGGAGGCCTTACCTTAGTGACGTTTACAATATCGCTTCACTCAGCGTACACACACTGCCTGGGGTCATGTATCTTAATTTGGACACTTTGCTAACACATTTGTACATTATGCATATTTCTTTCCGCAACTGTTTCATAATTTCAAAGGTGTTTCCATAAACACGTTTGAATGAAATTTTTTCAAGTCTTCAGTACAAAAAAATTCATTTTTTTGTTTTCATTTCTGATTAACAACCGGCAAAATGAATACCCTGGCAATGCAGAGTTTGTATGGTAGTGCTGTAATGCGTCTTATAACGCCACAACCTTAGCAATGCTAGTCACGCATCGGAACGCACAAATGTTTCTTCGCGAGAGGTCACAAACAGACGAAAAAACCCTAGATAATTAAAAATCAATACATATCATTAAAGTTTACGGACACATTTGTAATCATTGTAGAACTTGTTACTGCGTTACTAAGTTTACTTCAAGTCCTCCAAACATCAAATGCAAATTTGCCAATGATTAAAGCTCAGACGGCGGAGACCGTAACATATTCCTGAAATAGTGAGGAACAGTGAGGGGAAGTCTAAATTTGGATGCTATCATTCTTAATTGATTTGACTATTTGCTTAAGAAGGCAACGACTGTTAAATTCAGTAAGAAATCCAAACGACTCTTCCTCTTCGTGGAGGAGTCACAGAGCTAGAAACACTGTTGCAGTTAAGAAAGAATGAGAAGCCTCTGTGTACGAAAGATGTTGTATAGTTGTATGTGCTGCAAATCCCGGCCAGTAAACCGTGACTATTGCCACATCTCCCCTCCCCCACTAAAGATGGCACTATACAAGGAAACTAAGTTGACACTCGGCGCGATGGCTGATGGGAGCGACCGTAAAGATATTTACCATTCAAAGTCGCTCCCATCAGCCGCCGTGCCGAGTGTCAACTTAGTTTGCGCGTGGAGTACTACTCATAAGAATTCAAAGTGCAGCCGCTCCATCCTCAGTTTGTCAGCTGCTTTTGGGACCAACAATTGCAGCTAGACGACTCCCACGAGCCCGCGATATTCTCTCCGCATTTACCACTTCGAGTCAGGTGAAAGTTCGTCTGTTTATTGTTTTGAGTAAGAGACAGAAATCTGAGATAGAAATATCGGTCGATCATAGGCATCACCGTTTGGAAACGGATAATGTAGCTACACTCTGCTGTTTGCAGTGAGACGACAGCGTCCCCCCTGTGGTAAGCCATCATCGAAACCACCCCGTTTTGTTGCCTTAGCCGCTGCCTCATGGGTTCAGCTCTCTCTGTAATGTGTTAAGCATCTCCTCACAAGAATTCAGTACTATACAGCACTTTAAAATCATTGGTTTGTTTAAGGTCTTTGGATAATTTTATATGCTGACTTCTGCGTTCATTGATTACTGGGTCTGTATGTCTGTAGCTTACCTTTCCAGTGAAACCTGGTCTCGCCTGTATGATTGCAAATTCTGGGAGAGAGCTCGTATGATACATCACATTAAACATTAATCTGTTTTAATTATAGTTGTTTACCCTGTCCAGTTTTCCCAGTCTCCTTATTAACTGGGGTCTCCTGAAACCTGTAATGATGTAGGTTGCGTTCCATGGTAGGGACTGAGTTATATCTCCATTAAATTCCCGGCAATTTGCAAATTTCCACCCCAAGAGGCTGATTAATTTGCTACGGCCTGAGAACTCTGTGGCGAACCGTTTAAGACCGGCAGACGAAGGTGATCACGTCAGACAATCTTTTAAAACAGTTCCTCTTCCAGGCTGTTAAGGCTAAGGGATGTCTACCGGCCGCTGTGTCGTTCTCTACTTTACTTCTACTTCCGTCTTGCGGATGTGGTCAGCACACCGCACTTCCGGCCGTTTTGCCGACTTTCCAGATCCCGGAGCTGCTACTGCTCTATGATGCAGCCCCTCATTTGACCTCACGAGGTCGATTGCACTTCGTACCATCCCCCGATACAAGTAAAAATCCTTGACAGATCCTGGAATCGAGGTCAGGTCCTTTGAGAAGTAGCCATCTATGCTGTCCATTCAGCTACGGAGGCAGACTACGGCAGACAATAGAACAATCATTTATTCTGCAGGTAATAACCTGCTATTGTGAAGTTTCGTTTGTTCTTATTAAGCAGGTAGCAATTTATTTTTGTACTTTTACTAACCAAAAAAACTGGTTTCACTTTTGCGATAGTCTAGGGGCAAGAACTTTCAAATAAAGAAAACTAAAACATAGTTCTCTAATCTGATTAAGGCTATAAACGTTTTACATTTTCATCAGATTAGTTCCTATTTTACCTTCAGCTTGCCAGTATTTCCTTTCTATCCCTTCCATATCCCATGTAGGCTCTTCCACCTATAGTGGGATTAGTATCCTTGAGGCAGCCACGATCATAAGATAACATAAGGGAGGGAAGTTCAGCGCGCTATCTGTCTATAAATCGCGGATTATGTTCTGTGTGTTAGCGAATATGTGTAATTAAATTATCATCTTATTAAAGCTCTATTTGCGGGCATAGTGCGTTGCGACCGAAGTACTAAGGATATTCGTTTATTAAGGTCCGATCGGTCGCTAATTGGAAACCACGGTGAAAATTCGATGACGCTTTGCACAGTTGTGTTCGACAGTGTCTCTAGTACGTCCATAGAACGCTTTATCTCGCTCTTTTCAGTTCTGAGCCCACAGCGAGGACGTAAGGATGCCTAGAAAGAATTATCCCCCACCAACTACGAGTGCCTGCTGAGTCATTTCACCTATTTCATGCAGCCCACATAACATACGAGTAAATGGCATGCACTTACTGCCTCGTGACAATTCTTGGCCGCACTCTGCAGCGGCAATAAAAATGCTCATGCAGCCTTTCCAATGGGAACCGTTTTATCACCCACCATACATTCGGGACGTGGCTCCCTCTGATTTTCCTCTTTCATCACATGAACCGCTGGCTATGAAGAATGCCCAGTCAGCGAGATGCAGGTCAGCGTAGAGAATCGGAAGAAAGCACAAGCCGCAGCCTTTTATGCCGAGGATTGGTTGGTTGATTCGGGGGAGTTGACGAAACAGCGAGATCATTGATCCCGTTACATTAGGGAAGGATGGGAAAGGAAGTAGGCTGTACCATTTCAAAGGCACCATCCCGGAATTTGTCGGAAGCGATTTACGGAAATCATAGAAAACCTACATCAGGATGGCCGGAAGCGGCTTTGAACCGTCCTCCTCCCGAGTGCGAGTCCAGTGTGCTTACCATTGCGCCATCTCGCTTGGTATGCCGAGGGTATTGGAACTCTGGTAGAACGCTATGACGAATGTGTAAACTGGAGTGGCGACTATGCCGAGAGGTTTCTGGAAAGTGTACCTACTATTATATACTAAGATGGCATTTGCTCTTTCGCACATTTCCGAAAGAACAGATACCATCGGTGACCATGCAGCTCGTTTGAATGAAATTACAATGAAATGAACACCGTTAGCTGCTTCCAGGCGTTGACATACGTCAACGGGGACAGATGAAAATGTGTGCCCCGCCCGGGACTCGAACCCGGGATCTCCTGCTTACATGGCAGACGCTCTATCCATCTGAGCCACCGAGGACACAGAGGATAGCGCGACTGCAGGGATTTATCTCTGGCACGCCTCCCGTGAAACCCACATTCTTAACGTATTGTCCAGCATTACATTCGTAGTGCCCACGCTCATTATACTCATTACTCGCGGCGCGTTGCCGATTCCCGTAAGAGTTCGGGCATGGTCACCGATGGTATCTGTTCTTTCGGACATGTCCGAAAGAGCAGATACCATCTTAGTATATAATAGTTAAAGCTCACCGGCCACTTGACCGTCTTCTTCTTCAGTGCGAATGCACAAACAGCCCCCGAACTCTTACGGGAATCGGCAACCTGCCGCGAGTAATGAGTATAATTGCTAAAAAATGGTTCAAATGGCTCTGAGCACTAGAACTACTTAAACCTAACTAACCTAAGGACATCACACACGTCCATGCCCGAGGCAGGATTCGAATCTGCGACCGTAGCAGTCACGCGGCTTCGGACTGAGCGCCTAGAACCGCTAGACCACCGCGACCGGCGAGTATAATGGGCGGGGGCACCACGAATGTAGTGCGGGACAATACGTTGAGAATGTGGGTTTCACGGGAGGCGTGCCAGAGATAAATCCCTGCAGTCGCGCTATCCTCTGTGTCCTCGGTGGCTCAGATGGATAGAGCGTCTGCCATGTAAGCAGAAGATCACGGGTTCGAGTCCCGGTCGGAGCACACATTTTCATCTGTCCCCGTTGACGTATGTCAACGCCTGTAAGCAGCTAACGGTGTTCAGTGTGCCTAACTGTTGCAAACAAAGCATTTCTGGTTTCCATTTCGCGACCAATCGGATTTTATTCATAGGAACACCCTCGTATACCATAGTAAATTTAAACGATTCAAAGTGTCCTCGGTGGCTCAGATGGATAGAGCGTCTGCCATGTAAGCAGAAGATCACGGGTTCGAGTCCCGGTCGGAGCACACATTTTCATCTGTCCCCGTTGACGTATGTCAACGCCTGTAAGCAGCTAACGGTGTTCAGTGTGCCTAACTGTTGCAAACAAAGCATTTCTGGTTTCCATTTCGCGACCAATCGGATTTTAATCATAGGAACACCCTCGTATACCATAGTAAATTTAAACGATTCAAAGTGTTCGAAGAAACGTACGTAAAGATTGATCTGGTGATGTCAACAGCCGAAACTAACCACTAGATTCCTGTCTTGACATTATAATGAAAAAAAGATGACTTTTTCTTGCGAAACATTATTGACTAAATCCTGAGAGCCAGTGTTCGAGGGAGATTTCCAACAGTTCAGCTGCCCATGTGTCTTACTCAGTGATTTCTGAATGTAAAGTTTTAGTGCAGGGCCGGCGTTAGTGGTGGCTAAGCCGGGTGCAAGTGCCCTGGGCTGGGGCGTGCCTACTACGCTGAAGCGCCAAACAAACTGGTATAGGTACGCTTATTCAAACACAGAGATACGTAAACAGGCACAATATGTAGCTGCGGTCGACAACGCCTATATACGACAACAAGTGTCTGGCACAGTTGTTACATCGGTTACTGCTGCTATGAAGGCATATTTTCAAGATTTAAGTGAGTTTAAATGTGGTGCTATAATCGGCGATGGGACACAGAATCTCCGAAGGAGCGAATAAGTGGGGATTTTCCCGTACAATCATTTCACGACTGTACCATGAATATCACGAATCCGGTAAAACATCAAATCTCCTACATCGCAGTAGCCGGAAAAAGGATCCTGAAAGAACGGGATCAACGACGACTGACAACAATCTTACAGCATGACAGAAGTGCAACCCTTCCGCAAATTGCTACAGATTTCAGTGCTGCGCCATCAACAAGTGTCAGGGTGTGAACCATTCGACGAAACATCATCGATATGGGCTTTCGGAGCCGAAGGCCGACTCGTATACCCTTGACGACTGGCTGCACAACACAAAGCTTTACGCCTCTACTGGACCCGTCAACACTGAAATTGGACTGTTGACGACTGGAAACGTGTTGCCTGGTCGGAGGAGTCTCTTTTCAAATTCAGTAGAGCGGATGGACGCTTACCAGTATGGAGACAACCTCATGAATTCATGGACACTTCATGTCAGCAGGGGACTGTTCAAGCCGGTGGAGGCTCTGTAAATGTGTGGGGCGTGTGCAGTTGGAGTGATACGGGAACCACTGATACGTCTAGATACAACTCTGACAGGTGACACGTACGTAAGGGTCCTATCTGATCACCTGAATCCATTCATGTCCATTGTGCTTTCCGAAGGACTTGGGCAATTCCAGCAGGACAATGCGACACCCTATACGTGTAGAATTGCCACAGTGTGGCTCCAGGTACACTCTTATGAGTGTAAACACTTCCACTGGCTACATAAATTCCCCAGACATGAATATTAATGAGCATATGTGGAATGGCTTGCAACGTGCTGTTTAGAAGAGATCTCCACCCCCTCGTACGCTTATGGATTTATGGACAGCCCTGAAGGATTCATGGTGTCATTTCCCTTCAGCACTACTTCAGACGTTAGGCGAGTCCATACAACGTCGTGTTGTGGCACTTCTGCGTGCTCACGGGAGGCCTACACGATATTAGACAGGTGTACGAGTTTCTGTGGCTCTTCTGTGTAAATAGAAATGGAACGCAAGTTTCAAAATCTGCACGTATGATTCTGAATAAAAGGCGTGAGCGCTGCAGTACCAGTCTGAATCCGCGGGATATTTAACTAGCTATTAAATTAATGCAAAATACTACAGCTATACATAAATGTCACGACCAATCCATCAGACACCGCAGAGCAATAAATATTATTTTTACATATACGCAAGTATTGTAATGTTTTTGGTCGAATTTTAATTTCCGTAACTGATATCAGATTTTAGTCGAAGTATAAGAGTTTTTTAAAAATCAAAGTAAGTAAAATGGTATAATTATGAAAGAAGTTTATTTCTAGCCATATCGAACATGTATGTTATGTAATACGTTCAAGTATTCATTTACGGATCTTAAAAACCTCGCCCCTGGCCAAGTTCTGGTTTCGCATAGTGACTTAGCTAAAGCGCTTGTTTTGAAACTTCTAAAATATTTTGATTACTTTCATATTAAAATAATGTAAGTATTAATGCAGATTAATTAGTGAAAGAGACAAGTGTCTTAAAACGAATTTTGAGTCGGGTAGCTTTCCGCAATGGTAACACCGGTTCCCGCCAAATCACCGACGTTAAGGGCTGTCGGCCTTGGATGAGTGACCGTCCGGGCAGCCGAGCGCTATTGGCAAGCGGGGTGCACTCAACGTTTGTGAGGCCAATTGAGGAGCTACTTTATAAGGAAGTAGCGTCTCCTGTCACGAAGACTGACAACGGCCAGGAGAGAGGTCTGCTGACCATATGCCCCTCCGCATACGCATCCTGTGACGCCTGTGGACTGAGGATAACACAGCGGTCGGTCGGTGTCGTTGGCCCTTCAAGGCCTGTTCGGGCGGAATTTAGGTTAGTTTCAGCTTTCAATTTACGTCCGGATAAAAATTTAATTAATTGACATCTATAGTTTTTCTATTTCATATCTTCTTCTTTTCATTTCAAAATGGTGTTCGCCTTTTACAGAATTAGGACGATATCGTGGACAAAAATACTTATGTTTCATTCATTTTAAAACGGTTTACGCTTTCACTTTCATTTGGCCAGTTGAGCTTCTTTCGGTTAGCGTCTGATATGAGCCACAAGTTTTGTGAAGCCGATATTACAGCAATGAATTTGCTGTCTTCGTGCGAATGTTTACATGCGAAACTTAATCTGTTTTCTTTTGTATTGCGGTTTATCATTACTCATTAGTCATAAGTAGTACTCATTAGTCATAAGCAGTACTCAGATGTCAGTCGAGCTGAATAGCCTGCTGCACGCTCTACGTTATTCTGTGGTTGTGTAGCACGTTACGTATTTGTATCGTTGCATCACACAGTTTTAAGACTTAACAGATTACCCGAATGGAAAAAAAGCGTTACAGTGCTTCATCAGGTTATCAAAAAGGAGAAGGTAAGACCGAAAAACTCAGTGCTGCGAAAAAGGGACATATATTGGTCCCTCTGCGACACTCGCTAAACCAATAGTGTCGGGGGAGTCAGAAGGACGTGCAGATGACTGAGGATCCCTAATTGTTAGTTAATAGGATCAGGATTCACAGAGACGAGATTCGTCGTTAGATAGGTCCACTTATACCTGATTAAGGTTGTTGTGTTGTAGGTACTTAAGAACGAACCGCTTGTTCAAAAATTATTGCCATTTTTCAATTTTTTTTCTTCTAGACCCCAAAGAGAGATGTTCGAAAACAAAATAGTGGATCGTCCTTTCAAGAGCTATCGGAAAAAGGGATAGTCTGCGTGGACAGATTCCTCCATTTGCTAAGCATTTGCCTGGATTACAAAAGGCTTTTGGCTATGACTGCGGAGGCTTCTATTCAACTAATGGACATTCAGAAGTATTTGAAATCATTTCATTGTGTCTTTATGTCTTCAATTTACCGTAGGTATTAGCTGCAATAAACTCACATTACATTGGGCTTCAGGCGAGGAAAGCCACAGTAGAAGTTGAAAGTGCCAATATTAAGATTTCACTGGAAGAACTAAATAAATTGAGAAATGGTTCGGATACTATTTAGGCAGACAGTTGCGAACCAACAGAAAATATTGGAATATCACCACACTAGAATGTAACGATTGGCGGCACAGGTGAACCGAAAGACAAAAGAAAACGTTTTGCAACAGAAGATTTGATCCTGCACGCAAACGACAGTTTGAAACGAAATGTTTTCAATGTGAGTCTAGATACAGTTGTATAAAACTCAACTACACTGACGGAAAAAAACTGCAACACCAAAAAACAATTGTTGTAGAGCAATGAAATTTCGTGAATACTTTTGTCTAGGCAATCTATTTAAGTGATTAAATTGTCAGATCACAGATTTATGGAGGTGTGAGATAAGACATTGCAAACGTGAAATGCTGGTACATTAATACCTGGTGTAACTGACAGAATTTTGCGTCTCCTCAAGCATGAAAACGTGCGTGCATTTTGTCGGACAGGTGCCGGATGTCAGTTTGTAGGATTGACTTCCATGCCAGTTGCACTTAGTAGTCAATACAGGGGCAGTTAATGCTGTTCGTGGCTAACTCTGGAACTGTCGTCCGATAATTTCCCATACGAGCTCAACTGGAGACTGATTCGTGAGCAAGCAGAGGAAGACAACTTGTCGACACTCTCTAGAGCTTGTTGGATTCCAACAGCGTTATGTGGTCGAGCGTTATCCTGTCGGAAAACACCCCCTTGAATGCTGTTCATGAATGGTAGTGCAACAGGTCAAAACACCAGATTGAGGTACAAATTTGCACTCGGGTTGCGTGGAATAATCGCGAGAGTGCCCCTGCCGTCGTGCAAAATGGAACCCCAGACCAGAACTCCGGGTGTAGGTCAGTGTATCTACCACGCAGACACGTTAGAAGCAAGATTATTGGGCTTTCCGTCGTATGAAAGCTGCGAGTACCCTTGGAAAGGCATTCACCTAGCTGTGTATTAAATGATCAACTTATGAGATGAGACCTATTCTTTGAAAGAGATTTGTTTTTACATAATTTACGTTACTGTAAAGACGCGAATCTAGCGCGAACGCTGATACATCGATTGCGCAGTCAAAGAAACATTTTAACAGAAGCTGAACTGAGCGTACCGATTCGATCTATATAAAATAAAACACCTTTGTAGATCTTCAGTATTTACCGGACTTCTGCTTGTAATGTGAAAGCGTAAAGAAGGTCGTTTTTAAGCCATAAAAGTGAGCGGTCCTGCCAGCGTCCAGACAACAGTTATTAATTAATAAAATTCAAGTAATTTATGTTCGATACTGTAAATCGGCAAGTTATTGTGATGAAGGTGTTGAACGGCGCAAGAATTGTCTCGAAGACAGGAGAAAAGTAATGACTGTAATTTGTGACAAAAACGTGAACCAAGAAGCTAGCACAGGTCAGGCTGAAATCTGATCGCACCATACAGTCAGAAAATTACTTATGTACTATTTATAAATAAGCCCTAATTGCTTGTGGGAATTATTTGAATATATGTAATGTATAACAGATTTCTTATTACATTTCAAATGGTTCAAATGGCTCTGAGCACTATGGGACTTAACTACTGTGGTCATCAGTCCCCTAGAACTTAGAACTACTTAAACCTAACTAACCTAAGGACATCACACACATCCATGCCCGAGGCAGGACTCGAACCTGCGACCGTAGCAGTCGCGCGGTTCCGGACTGCGCGCCTAGAACCGCTAGACCACCGCGGTCGGCCTATTACATTTCTTTTCCTTTTTACCTCCATGTCATATTATTTTTATAAATGTCAAACAGCCTTTACTACAACAGAGAATACTGCGGCATCCTGGTCGTAGACAGAAGGTCGCTCCTTGTCTTCTGTACAACTCATAGCTGCCCCATTATTAATGATTTCATCTGCAAATGCAATGTTTTTTATTGCTCATTGTTAAAGGTCCCTTAGGTAATTATAAAATTCATACTGATTACGTAAAGGAATCCGAGTTATTCTTTTCCCAATAAGAGATGCCTTTGCGCAATCAAATGTAGCCTCCTTCAGACAACCATCGGGAGCCGACCAGAAGACGGACGTCTTCGACCGCTTTCGTGTTTCCTGTGGCAAAGCTGCGCCAAACTGAGAACACGAATTCTATTATGAAACACAATATACGAGGGCTGTCCAGAAAGTAAGTTACGATTGATCGCGAAATGAGAATCACAGTGAAAATCAGAAATGTTTCATTTGTAACAGTTAGTTACACCTTTCAGCTACTTCTCTACGTAGTCGCCGTTCTGACTCAGACATTCGTCGTAGCGTTGTACCAACTTTCCAATAGCCTCATCATAGAAGGCAGCCGCCAGTGCTTTCCGCCAATTCTCTACGCTGGCCTAAGGCTCGTTGTCTGTGCCAAAATGTTGTCTTCATAGCCAGCGGTTCGTTTGAGCAGAGATGAAACTCAATGGGAGACAATTACGGCCGGCCGCGGTGGTCTAGCGGTTCTAGGCATTCAGTCCGGAACCGCGCGACCACTACGGTCGCAGGTTCGAATCCTGCCTTCGGGCATGGATGTGGGTGATGTCCTTAAGTTAGGTAGGTTTAAGTAGTTCTAAGTTCTAGGGGACTGATGACCACAGAAGTTAAGTCCCATAGTGCTCAGAGCCATTTGAACAATTACGGGCTGTATTGTGGGTAACCAAACATTTCCAATTGAAAAGATGCAGGAACATCTTCATTGCCCCTGCAGAATGAGGCTGAGAATTGTCTTGAAGAAGAAACCACACGACAGTTATGTAATGTTGGTTGCATAGCTTCAGGGGAAAATTCTCACCAGGCCCTCGTACTTGGCGGGAGACACTATTTTCTATAACATCTTTACGTGCTCACTAAGAGCTAAGGATTGAAAAGAGCGACATAATTCTACCTAGAGTCATACTAGAGACACTGCCCAACACATCTTTGCAAAGCTTTATCGGATTTTTCATAATCGTTTCCATTTCGCGACCGATCGTAACTTACTTTCTGGACAGCCCTCGTATATGAGATTAAAATTGAAAAAAATTTAAATACATTGAATTTATAGTCACGAGAGTGTCCCCGCGGTCGTCAAAAATAGAGCCCCAGACCATAACTCCAGGTGTAGGTCAGTGTAACTACCACGCAGACACGTTAGTTGCAAGACCTCAACTGTCCTCCTTCTAACCAACACACGATCATCATTGGCACCAAAGCAAAGCCGCTTTCATCATAAAACACAATAAGCATCCATCCTCCCATCCAGCGAGCTCTCGCTTGACGCCACTGAAGTCACAAATGGCGGTGTCTGTGGTCAGTGGAATGCTCGCTACAGGACATCTGTCTCGGGACTGTCCTCGAAGTAACCAATTCGCAACAGTTTGTTGTGTCACTATGGTCGAAACTGCTGCTCAGCTTGCTGCTGCAGATGCAGTGAGTTGCGCCAGGACCATAATTCAGTGATCTTCTCTCTCGGTAGTGTCACGTGATCATTCAGAGTACGGTCATTTCGCAACTGCGTATTCTCGTGACCACAGCCTCCAGCGATCATTTACAGTGCCTCCGGTATCGCAGAAGGAACATCCAGCTTCTTGTAGCCATATTAAACGACCTCGTTCAAACCCAGTGAGGTGTAGATAATGCCATCATTGTTGCCTTAAAGGCATTGTTGACTAACTCAATTTACAATGTCCAGTCTCAAAGGATCACGACCGTTACAGAGCGTATCTAAAGCAAACCTGATTTGCATCCTCATAGCGACGCTACTAGCGCCTATCTCTCCTATGCGACTGGCCCGAAATCTGAATACACATTAGCTTTTTAGATACAGAAAGACGTCTACCATCTCCAGCTTATCACGCACATCACATATTTGGTGACGCTGTGTTTTTTTTTTTCATTAGTATATAAGTTGTGGTGCCATAGATAACGCGGACACATTTGATTTCTTAGGAAACTACATGAGCGTATACGATTCTACACTATCAGAACGCGTACAAAACATGGAAGAAATTTTGCAGTTAAAAAGATCCTTGCACCTAATTAATGGCCTGAACCACTGCCTTCCTCCGTATATTGCCAATGCTCTTCATAAGTGCAATTTTAATAACATATTTCCAAATATGATGGCAGTTTTATAGCTTTTTCTGAACTATGGTCTCAAAAGCAGAGCCGTCATCCAGCCTTCTTCCAAAAGTTAAATAATGTTTGAGAACTACAATGTGACAAGAGCGGCTTCTTAGATTACTTATGACTGCAGTGAGTCACAGTTAGCCCGCTCATTACTTTATACGAGGTTTATAAGAGTTTGTCTCATCTAAAAGTGCTAGAATGAAAGTGTAATATAAAGATGCTATTCATGTAAACTGAGAAAATTGAAGAAAATCTTAAAAAAAGGGCGCTGTTTCATTTTCTTTACTATAATTTTCTGACATTACCGAAGAAATAAAAGTTTCAAACAAAAAGCTTGTTTGAAGGGACAAATGCCGGTTTTCTAGGGCCAGCCCAGATTCAGAGTGATGTTGCAATCCGTTTGGATGTTGTCGAGTTGTAAGTGTGTGATTTTACAGACAATACGTTTTGATTAACTTGATAGGATGTTTCAGTTCCAAAATGTAGAGCCTAATTGGAAGAGGGCTGTATATGTTTCATTTATGAGGTAAGCGAATATCTCAGTAGGAGAAAATGTGGTACCGCCTTCTTGCTGTATTCAGTGTGTAGTGTTCAGTGTTCTTGTCTGTGGATTAGTTGACATGTCTTGTGTAGCCTGGCAGTTACTGTATATTGTCTTCGGGATAATTGCCCTTGTGTCAGGATTTTCTTTGTTGATGGGACATTTGTCATAAGTTTTATGTAATTTTTCTTCTACGCATATTGCAAATTTCACATGGAAGATTTATACATCTTTTATGTGTAATGACATTTCTTTTACCTTGGTGAAAAAATATTCATGGTTCTGTATGATTCTTCTATAGACAGATGTTGAATATATGAGGTTGGAGTATCTGCAACATTTTAACATATTATGATTGACGAGGAAGTTTTTAGTGTTCTTAGATGTGATATTTGATGAGGAATGTGAATAGTCGTTTCCCATTCGGCACGTGTTACCATATTGTCATGATATGCTTCCTGTACGTTCGTTACTGTATTTATCTTCTATGTATATACTTCATGGCTGAGCTAAGTATGTTCTTTCTTAATGTTGTTTTGATATCACGAATAGGTAGTGACTTTTCATGCAGAGATTCAGATTTTGAAGATTTGTCAATGGTTTGTTTTCTCACATGATCTTTTGACTAATATTTTTACTGCAGTACTACTGAGTTATTTGAACACTGTGTAGTGTAGTGAGATGATACAGGATGATGACTTTCGCTTTCGTGGTTCTCGAACTTTTAGATCATAAGTGAGCGTTTTAACCGATTGATGAGTAGTGCAAGTGAGACTGAATTATGTGTAAGAAATTTTATGCCAAATATGTTTAGCCTTTTTCTTAATGTTTTGTTTTCTAGGTTGCTGAAATTTTGCTGCAAATAAGTGACAATACTTTTCTCTTAAATAGCGAGTAGTTCTAATTGAAATTTATAGTTAGACAGAGTCTTCTAAGTATATATTTGCAGTTTTGTTGAATGCTGTGTTCTGACTGGAACTTATTCACCTGTTGGAGGAGATTATTGTTCTGCTCTTGCATCCTGTCAAGTTAGGTTTGGATTCTGATATTGGTTGCCCGTTGGTCTGTGGATTACAGTGGGCAAGGAAGAGAGCTTCGATAATTTATGCTATTGCACAATATTAATGAGTTGTTGCAAACTTCAGATGTGGATCTGTTCTCCTCCAAATTCGGTGCCAACCAACAGATGATGTTCGACGACGTCAGCATCATGAGACTGTAAGAGTGACACTTACAGTCATCAGTAACTTAAACTGCAAATCTCAATGACCCTTCTAAAAACTGTTATAGTATTTGGTGTCAGTATAGATTATGTGTGGCATTATTGGCCTACGTCATTATTACTTGGGATATGTTCCTCATTCCAAGATTCCTATTTGCATGCCCGATTATCATAAGAAAATAACAGAGTTTAATAGTCATATCAAATTCTGTAGCTTCGAAAAATTGTCGACCTAATTTAAACTAAGTAACTGCCAGTTTTCATAATAACAGGCCTTCCACCTAGTATTCATTTATTTTAAAGTAATTATTTAATTTAATTTAACTTGAATGATGTCACTAAGAAAATATTGAAAGAAATTTGCTTCTATTTCCATATCATTACGGTGTTGACTGCTTGTGCCCATTATTCCATAGTTGTATCGACTGTCGCTATTTCTTAATGAGTTACAGGATTTTGAAAGATTTAATTTTATGATATGATGAATTCATCTAAAAATAAATTTGTGAAGGTTAAGTGCTAGTGCAGTGCTACGTTTCTGTGTAGTCGTCTTCACGGTCATTTCAAAGTTACGGTGGCCTCAGTACGTTTTACCGTATGAAGAAAGTTCTCTCAAGATTACAAACAGTAACCGCAGGGAATATTTACATCAGCAGGCATGATACTAAATTAAGTAAAAGCGTTGTACATGTAATCGTATATTACATGATTACATATCCTACTGCTTAACCAATTGATTTAGCTGTGAGCTTTGTCAGTTGGACTGGCAATCGTTTTATTTCAAAATCATCGATGTTCAGGCAACTGAATTATTCACCCAGTGTAAACATTTATTTCCGTAAAACATCAGCACCAACTTCAATCCTTTTATTGGTTAGTAATTACGTATCGAAAACATTGAACTTAAGCCACTCTCGGTAGTGAGTTGTACGTTTTTTTCATTTAGATTCGGCGGTATTCGGAGCAGATAGCCATGCTTCCGAAATCCACTGGTACACGTCACACGTTCAAGTGATTTGACCGGAATGTAAGGACATGACAAGATGCTTTCAAAAAGCATTCCCAAAGTTAAGGAGAACAAAAATCGTAGTACCTAAAAACCTTTAATATTTTGTCCCATTATATCTCAAACAACAATGTAAGGAGGGATCTAAATTAAGTCAGTGCTTAACTATGTCTGACGATGCTAGCCTTGTTGGCTTTAATGTGCTCAAAAATTTAGAGAAACCGAGACTGCCTAAAGTGGTCCAACCAATACGATAAGAAACGTAGGCAGACCAAGAAAAAGATAGAGTAACATGTAAAAGTGAATCACATAAGCAATGTCGTGATTCTGATGACAGTGGTGACCGTTAGGATTTTTAGGAGCTTTAAAGCGAATAGTGATCCTGCCTTGTCTTCTCTACCCGTTTCACATGAGAGACCTAATCGTCTTCGAGAAAAAAAAAGAAACACCGTTGAGAGACGCTGTTTTCCTGCGGGAAGAGATTTAGGTCGCGAGCTGAAAGTTAGCAACAGCTGCTCGCCGGCTGCCGCACAGACACCTAAGGAGTCACGCGTGCGAGGGCAGAATAGGTTGCATACGGCAGAGGCATACCAACAGCTGCTACAAGTGTTGCGTACCATTTGTGAAGTTCCTTTGTCAGCAGTGGCAGTGTACCCTAACAATCTTTGTAGTAGCTTGGTCTGTAAATGTCTGAACTGAGTTACAAGTCGATAAGTGGGAAGGAGGATTTTTCGTTAGGTAACTCTAAAAACCAATGTGAATGTTACAGTTTTCAATACCCAGACAAAATACTAATGTTTCCTAAGAACATGGAACAGGTGCCCAACACATAAAATAAAGTGATGGGTATGGGCTTCATTTAAACTGCTTTTCACTATGTTTGCTTCTGGTGGGGAAAAAAACAACATTTTCAGTAAAATGTAGGAATTATTGTTCAACTACAAGAATGTTTTAATATTTGATGTCACTGAAATTGCGCAAGATTGTGGGCAGATATATAACCTTTAATAAAGAAACTATTTTCCCGTCCACTGCTTGACGTCAAATGTTTCTGTTTCATCAGGTAAGACAGCGAAAACTCCATACAAATTCAGAAGTTTAAGTTGAACGTATCGTAGAAGAGGCTTTTTAATTTTATCCATTGTTTTTCAGTGTTTCGTCCGCGACTGTTTTACTTTCGACACAAGTTGCGTTTATTTACTGCACTATGCATTTCGAGCCCTGGAGGCTCATCTTCAGGTGCTTTTTAGTGATTTACATCAGGTTTTATAGTTGTTTGCCTGTTGATATTACATTTTTTTGTTACAACATATTTTAGTATTGGATACCACTTACCTCACACAGTGAACACAAACAAGCCAATAACACAACACAGTGAAATACATAAATTACAATGTAACAGTTGCCCTGCATTTTGCGTAGGAAAAACTGGAAGAACCTTCCACACACGGTATAAAGAACAGACCGACGCCTTTCGACTAAACCATTTTGAAGAATCTACAATAGCTAACCACTTGTATATTAATAAACACAGACTTGACGACATCCACAACAGCCTAGCTGTACTTCACACAGAACCCAACAGTAAAAAACTTAATCTACTAGAACAGTTAGAAATAATGCTACACAAAGAAAAATATTCCGAAAACTTGTTGAATGAACAAACAGAGTTTAACAGCCACAATTTTTTCTACACCTTTGAAAGTTTATTTTTTTCCTGAGGAATCAAATCTATAATAGTACAAACAGCTGACAACCTACAACATGGTGCCAAATAATTATTTTAATAATACCTGTGTACTAGTAATACTACACTCCTGGAAATTGAAATAAGAACACCGTGAATTCATTGTCCCAGGAAGGGGAAACTTTATTGACACATTCCTGGGGTCAGATACATCACATGATCACACTGACAGAACCACAGGCACATAGACATAGGCAACAGAGCATGCACAATGTCGGCACTAGTACAGTGTATATCCACCTTTCACAGCAATGCAGGGTGCTATTCTCCCATGGAGACGATCGTAGAGATGCTGGATGTAGTCCTGTGGAACGGCTTGCCATGCCATTTCCACCTGGCGCCTCAGTTGGACCAGCGTTCGTGCTGGACGTGCAGACCGCGTGAGACGACGCTTCATCCAGTCCCAAACATGCTCAATGGGGGACAGATCCGGAGATTTTGCTGGCCAGGGTAGTTGACTTACACCTTCTAGAGCACGTTGGGTGGCACGGGATACATGCGGACGTGCACTGTCCTGTTGGAACAGCAAGTTCCCTTGCCGGTCTAGGAATGGTAGAACGATGGGTTCGATGACGGTTTGGATGTACCGTGCACTATTCAGTGTCCCCTCGACGATCACCAGTGGTGTACGGCCAGTGTAGGAGATCGCTCCCCACACCATGATGCCGGGTGTTGGCCCTGTGTGCCTCGGTCGTATGCAGTCCTGATTGTGGCGCTCACCTGCACGGCGCCAAACACGCATACGACCATCATTGGCACCAAGGCAGAAGCGACTCTCATCGCTGAAGACGACACGTCTCCATTCGTCCCTCCATTCACGCCTGTCGCGACACCACTGCAGGCGGGCTGCACGATGTTGGGGCGTGAGCGGAAGACGGCCTAACGGTGTGCGGGACCGTAGCCCAGCTTCATGGAGACGGTTGCGAATGGTCCTCGCCGATACCCCGGGAGCAACAGTGTCCCTAATTTGCTGGGAAGTGGCGGTACGGTCCCCTACGGCACTGCGTAGGATCCTACGGTCTTGGCGTGCATCCGTGCGTCGCTGCGGTCCGGTCCCAGGTCGACGGGCACGTGCACCTTCCGCCGACCACTGGCGACAACATCGATGTACTGTGGAGACCTCACGCCCCACGTGTTGAGCAATTCGGCGGTACGTCCACCCGGCCTCCCGCATGCCCACTATACGCCCTCGCTCAAAGTCCGTCAACTGCACATACGGTTCACGTCCACGCTGTCGCCAGTGGTCGGCGGCAGTGGTCGGCGGAAGATGCACGTGCCCGTCGACCTGGGAGACGTGTCGTCTTCAGCGATGAGAGTCGCTTCTGCCTTGGTGCCAACGATAGTCGTATGCGTGTTTGGCGCCGTGCAGGTGAGCGCCACAATCAGGACTGCATACGACCGAGGCACACAGGGCCAACACCCGGCATCATGGTGTGGGGAGCGATCTCCTACACTGGCCGTACACCACTGGTGATCGTCGAGGGGCACTGAATAGTGCACGGTACATCCAAACCGTCATCGAACCCATCGTTCTACCATTCCTAGACCGGCAAGGGAACTTGCTGTTCCAACAGGACAATGCACGTCCGCATGTATCCCGTGCCACCCAACGTGCTCTAGAAGGTGTAAGTCAACTACCCTGGCCAGCAAGATCTCCGGATCTGTCCCCCATTGAGCATGTTTGGGACTGGATGAAGCGTCGTCTCACACGGTCTGCACGTCCAGCACGAATGCTGGTCCAGCTGAGGCGCCAGGTGGAAATGGCATGGCAAGCCGTTCCACAGGACTACATGCAACATCTCTACGATCGTTTCCATGGGAGAATAGCAGCCTGCATTGCTGCGAAAGGTGGATATACACTGTACTAGTGCCGACATTGTGCATGCTCTGTTGTCTGTGTCTATGTGCCTGTGGTTCTGTCAGTGTGATCATGTGATGTATCTGACCCCAGGAATGTGTCAATAAAGTTTCCCCTTCCTGGGACAATGAATTCACGGTGTTCTTATTTCAATTTCCAGGAGTGTAGAAGTAGAACATCTGTATGAACGAGAATTTTTGGCATGTTTGCGTTCTGCTACTACAATGTGCAAAAAAGTGTGTGACTATGTATATATCCCAGTATATACAGCAAAATTAAAGGTGTGTATTTTGTATACCAACTGCACAACAGAAGCAGACATCATACAATGTTAAACTGTAAGTTGGTTTCTTATTTTTAACGCTGTTAAACTTATATCTTCAATATACCATCTTGTAACACAAAAATGTAATATCAACAGGCAAACAACTAAAAAACCTGATCTAAATCACTAAAAAGCACATGAAGATGAGCCTCCAGGGCTCGAAATGCATAGTGCAGTAAATAAACGCAACTTGTGACTGAAGGCGGTTTGTTCTTCATTTTACGAAGAGGCTTTTGTTGTAACACTGCTGGAAGGAAGGACAGAAAGTCAAGATCTAAGTTCCAGTCGACGACAAGGGGGCTAGACACGGCAACGGCTGGACAAGGATTTAAAAGGAAATATGATGCTTTCTCTTCAAATGATTCTTCCACCCATTTATTTTTAACGATTTTAGTGATAAACGGAAATTCTAAAATTTCTGTGTCCCGACGGGAGAGTTGTAGCTAGGATTTCAACTACAGTGTGTACCATAATTGTGGAACCACAGTTCTAAAACCAAAGAATTGCTTATACAGAAATTTAAATTGAAGTAGTATTAGATGGGGCAATGGGAAAACTTCTAAGGATATGCTACGAATGTGGTGATTGTTTTTGAAAGAAGTAAGGTAGATTAGGGGTTTACGACCCATCGACATAGAGGTCATTGGTGTCGGACAGTTTTTGAAGCCACCATTCTGGAAACAACTCGTAATGCTCAACTGGAAATGGGGTCGTGTAACATTTCAGACAGATAGAGGACTACACGAGACAAGCTATCGTGCTTTTCACTTAAGCGTAGCCTTATTCCTTCTCCAGTTATGTCACATATAGTACACAATATGCTCGCAATTGGATTGCTTTGTACTCAAATTGTTGCTGTCGATAATGAACTTTAGGTAACTTGTCATTCTTTAGATACACGAACCATTAAGTATTCTAATAAATTAAACAATTCGTATTAAACCATTCATACCAGTTGCTAGAATCCGTTTTTTTTCACATAATTCTCGATAATGTTAAAATGTAGCGTTATCTGCCTTTGTAAGAGATATAGGTTTCACTCTGGAAAACGTTACTGATGCGTATGGTGGTGCTACAGTGATATTGTCTATATGATTTCAAGGAAATGGACACGCAAACGATGTCTTGGTTGGCAACTACAGTTTTGTATTTTCATACAGAATATGACATTGACATACTGTTGTAATTTGTATTTACCTTTACATCTTTCTCCACTAAAATATAATTTAGTGCTATGGGTCTCTACCCAAATCAGCAATTAATAACACAAAAAGGCAAGATTCTTTATTCCTGCATTCCATGAAGTTCATTCAAAAGGAACTTTGTTCTTGTACCTTCCCCGACAATACAAGAAAAATCATTTTTAATCACGCAAATTACAGGTCAGTAATCATCTTTCGCAGGTTTATGGATCTAATAATACACTTAATTATGTTTCTTTAACTGGTAATTCTATATCATGCGAAATTTTCGTTGTCGTGAGTATATATAATTCAAGATCTTCATTTTAATTTGAAATGTTCTCTATGTTATTGATCATATGCATACTAAAATCAAATCAATTCTTGAAATATTATGCGTTTCGATACTCCAAAGTCCACTGAACCTCCCCCGAGTTTACGTCCATCGATCATTACTGTAATAAAGTCCGCATATATAGAGAAACTCCTCTGAGTAAACCCGCGTAGAGCATAAATAATTAACTTCGATATTACTACAATATTAGTTTACAGGCAAAAAATTTTACATAATATAATGGAGTAATAGAATTCCGTTAAGTACTCAGCGCTATGGGACAAAGGACACGAGAGTCGTGAGGCACCATTTCGGTAATGGATGACGGCACTGAAGCTGCCATATAACGTGCGACCATAGCCCCATAGCCATCGGCAGCAAACCCGGGATCATCTGTACACGTACGGACAGTGTCATGACATAGTATTGACCCTTAGCCCGGGGAGGGGGGGTGGGGGAAGTGGTGGGAGGAAAGGAGGGAGAGGAGAAAGAGTCATGAAGCACATTCATATCAGTGCAAAAGCGTCGATGGACTTAGAGAAAACCGTGCTCCTATTCACTGAGCGCCATTTTACTGCCACAATTACGTTAAGTGACGCCATAAGGGTCTACAGTACAAAGGTAGAAAAACGAAAGAACAGTTGTGACGTGAAAGATTAGTACAAGCACTCTGATCTAACCAACACTGTGCTGAAACTTAAACGACTGACCCTACGTCACATATTAGGGAGTGTCTGACAATAGTTAGGGTTATGTAACTGTACAGCTGCACATACTCTAAGGACTCAGTAAAGTATGAGGCCTCACGTGCCTCATTCAGAGAACCTAAATGCATAGCATGGATCGAAGAAAACCTAGGTATGTTTCTTGGGGTCTCCCATCCCCACAGTCTATGTATAAAACCACAAAAGATCAACAATGGAGGGTAGAAGACCGTGACGAAGATGTTGCCGATCAGCCATATCCCAAATGTGACTGTCTGGAACCGCGCGACCGCTACGGTCGCAGGTTCGAACCCTGCCTCGGGCATGGATGTGTGTGATGTCTTTAGGTTAGTCAGGTTTAAGTAGTTCTAAGTTCTAGGGGACTGGTGACCTCACATGTTAAGTCCCATAGTGCTCAGAGCCATTTTGAACCAAATGTGACTGACGGGCGACATATGTGCAAAATGTACAGGTCATAGAAGCAGAGCAGTAGTGTAACTACAATGGTGCCACCCCACTGACATCACCCAAGAAAGCGGGGGTGACGTCAGTTGATGATGCAAGTACCATTATCCGATATGGCAGCCGTGACGTTACCTGATGGCGCGAGTACCGTCATCTAAGACGGCGGCATTTGGAGGGAAAGTGCCACGCCCTTGCCATGCCCCCCTGCTGGGAAGCTTGAATTTCTGCTGGAAATTGAATTACGTGCTTCTACGGGTCACCCACCCCCTGGCATGTCCCACAAGGCTGCTGATGCAGTAGCTCCCTCGGTCTTCCATTCCGTAGGTGAATTTTCGGCAGTTTGTGATTATACATTAAGGAGAACGCAAGTTCAACTGCAGTCTTTTAGGACGACGATTTTCCCCAACACATGTGTTGTATTGTGACCCAATCAATACAAGTGCCGTTTTTTTCACAACAATTTCGAGGTATAATTAGAACTGTGACGTATTCTTTCGATCAACTGTGACAGCATGTCTTGGCTTCTGTTAGCTGGGCTGTAGGGTGATTTTTTAGTGGGCGTGTGTAGTGAACCTGACGTAAAACAACGATAGATGCTGTATGCTTGCAGGTAATATACTTTTTAAACTCCTCTGTCCAACACCAGCATCTAGTCAGTTGAACTTATTTCCTACTAAAAAGAATAGAGATTGCATCTTACCCCCAGCCTTTTTCCCCATAACTTATAGGTGTAGGGTAGAGTTTGAGTGTTTCTGTCTCTGGTTTTGAGTGGTATTGCGAAATTTTTTCGCAGCAGGTTAAGACCAATTGTATGGTATGGTCTGTTTTTGCGCTATATTGCGATTTTTAGCCGTCCTTGGGTAGCTGTGTAATTAGGACTGATCTTAGTGATTAATTAAGTAATTAGGGTCGATATTTGCGTCAGTTTCGAGTGGTATTGCCAAATAGTTTCCAAAGAGGGTAAGACCAGTTGTATGGTATTGTTAGTTTTTGCGAATTTAAGCCGTCCTTGTGCAGCGCTATGTATAGTTGTATAATTAGGACTGATCTTTGTGATTCATTGCATAATTAGGATCGATAGTAGGGTAAGACCAGTTGTATGGTATTGTTAGTTTTTGCGACTTTAAGCCGTCCTTGTGCAGCGCTATGTATAGTTGTATAATTAGGACTGATCTTTGTCATTAATTGCACAATTAGGATCGATAGTAGGGTAAGACCAGTTGTATGGTATTGTTAGTTTTTGCGACTTTAAGCCGTCCTTGTGCAGCGCTATTTATAGTTGTATAATTAGGACTGATCTTTGTGATTAATTACATAATTAGGATCGATATTTGAGTCAGTTTCCCGACAAAAATAAATAGTGTGCACTGAGTTAAAATTCCTATCCTGCATCTGGACAGTTTCCATCCAGTAGAATCAGGGTTCGAGTCACTGATAGGTTGCGTTCTTTTTTTGGGTGTACTTGCTTGAGTGTTTGTGCACTGCATTATATTCGGGTGTTTAAGCATGGTGAGCGTGTGTGCATGCATTATTTCGGTGATCTAAGAGGAGTTTACACGTCTGTATGCTGTGTACTGGATTATTCTGGTAATTTATGAGTTGTCTCCGTCTCTGTACATAAGTGTACTGCATTATTTAAGCGTAGTTTCCAGGTCTGTAAACTGTATGCTGTAATCTCAAGCACGTCAGAGTGAGTGTTTTGTATCAGCGTAATAAATAAACTACGTGAAATCCGTCCCTAAATAAATTGTTCCAAAAATATATAAAGTACACCCCTTCCTCTCTCCAGAAGCCCAGAACAGGCTGATTCCTTTTTCCAGCAATTCCCCTCTCCAGACTGCATCGTGATGCTGTGCTCCTATGGACTGAACTGCACAATCATGTGACCTATCGTGGCGCCCTCTAGTGGTGAACTCGCGAACTAGGTCAGTTCTTTGGTCAGGTGTATCGGAGGCAGTTGTCTCTCATGTGGTGGTAGCTTATACATAGGTTTAAGAAATGATAGACAATTCCAGCAGGGGCAGATGTTTCTATGCGTTGTGAATTGCATCTTTAATTCAAAGCATTTATTTGCAGGCCTGTATTCTTCCTCTTCATATGTTCAAGCATTAATATTCGATTCCATTCTTCATACAGTGACCTGTGGATGCACTCCTCAAGTGAATGAGTGCATGTAATACAGCTATTAAAACTCGCTCTGTGTGCCATCAGCATTTCCTCATGCTCCTTCCACACCGACAGCTCATCAAGCACCGATTTCTCAGCCTCTTGTGGTGAAAACACCAAACTTACCCAATAATGCTGTAGGTAGATAATAAATTTAAGGTAATTTTTACAAATTTAAACAAATTATATTCGAATTGAATGACATCATCAACAGTCTCTAGTGGCGGCAACACCGTATTAACTCCCCTCAGATGCAGGAGTAAGGTCTCCAAAGTTCGAAATTCCTACCATACTAACTCCTCTCAGCTGCAGGAGTTAGCTCCTGCAGCAAAATTCCCTCCAAAATTCGAAATTCCCGCCATACTGACTCACCACAGCTGCAGGAGTAAGTTCTTAGAGCAGACTTCCCTCGAAAATTCGAAATTCCCACCCATTTTCCAACAAGATGACGCACCATATCGCAAAAAAGTCGAAAAGTTGGGGTGGGTGACCCATAGAAGCACATAATTCCATTTACCGCCAAAATTCAAACTTCCCGCCAGCAGAGAGTAGCAGGGGGGGGGGGGGGGGGGGGGGGAGTGGCACTTTCCCACCAAAAGCTGCCATCTCGGATAACAGTACTCGCATCATCAGCTGACTTCACGGCCACCATCTTGGATAATGGTACTCGCGTCGTCAGCTGACATCACGGCCGCCATCTTGGATAACGATACTCGTGTCATCAGCTAACGCCATGGCCGCCATCTTGGATAATGGTACTCGCATCATCAGCTGATGTCACAGCCTCCATCTTGGATGATGTCAGTGGGGTGGCACCATTGTAGTTACACTAGTCAGAGCTACCCATCATTCTGTGAAGAGGTACTGTACATTAATCACTAATTTTTAATTCACTTCTTACAGAACTACTCAACAGTTACGATGTGTACCAGATCGATATTCTACAGTTTTCCAGCTCCTTTTATCAGTTTCTTTTTAATTTTGTCCTCCGTTACACTTTTAGAAGATTTTCAAAATTTTCTTTCAGTTTATTAATTGTTTTCAGACTACCAGTTCAAACAACATTGGCGATGAAGTAAAATTCTAACTAACATCATTCTAACACTTCTGTCACTCTCATCAGGCTTTGAAAACAGTGCACATAATCATCGGACTCCGTAGGGTACCTTCACACTGTTTTGAAGAAAGCTTAGACATCTCAGTTCACTTTAATTGTAGTAAATCATAATTAAACACAGAAAGATCTGATAATTTCACGACCATGCGGGAAATATTTTCTTCTGGCTCAATCACTTTCGCCGGCCGGAGTGGCCAAGCGGTTCTAGGGGCTACAGTCTGGAACCGCGCGACCGCTACGGTCGCAGGTTCGAATCCTGCCTCGGGCATGAATGTGCGTGTTATCCTTAGGTTAGTTAGGTTTAAGTAGTTCTAAGTTCTAGGGGACTGATGACCTCAGAAGTTAAGTTCCATAGTGCTCAGAGCCATTTAAACCATTCTTCAATCACTATCTGGTTAGTGAGATCTATCAGCGATATCTTGTTTACTTGTACAAGGGCGTGCTGAAATGTAATGCTTCAGAACTTTTTTATTTTAAAACACGTAAGGATTTTTAAGAGGCAGCATCTTTGATTAGTAATCAAAACGCCCTCGCTCCCGGGTCGAATCTCGCCACTGCTTAAATTTTGATTAATAATAAGCATTGACGGCCGAAGACTTCCGGCATAAGAAGTCACCCAATTCTGCCAACGGCCTTGTCGGGAGGACGGAGGAGCGGACAAAGGTTCAGGGCACTCTCTTGTCCTAGGGGTGGGGAAACGCTCCTAAAGGTGGAAGAATTAGCAATGATCAACGGCATGAGGATGCAGAAGGCAATGAAAACCACTGCATTAGAGACACGTAACGGGTATCCACAGGGCATTTGGCCTGTAACTGAAAAAGTGTCATGTTGATCTCTCCATTGGCAAAAGATTCCGGAATATTTCGCAATTCAGACCTCCGAGATGGGACTGCCAAGAGGGAGGTGAGCATGAAGAAAAGTCTGAATAATCAGCTAAAGTATAATGTTCGACGGGTTGGGGCGTGGAATGTCAGAAACTTGAACGAGGTAGGGAAACTAGAAAATCTGAAAAGGGGAAAGCAAAGGCTCTATCTTGATACAGTAAACCTCAGTGAAAGAAGACAAGGATTTCTGGTCAGATGAGTATAGGGTAATATGAACAGCAGCAGAAAATGCTATAACGTGAGTAGGATCCGCTATGAATAGGAAGGTGCGGCAAAGAATGTGTTACCGGAAACAGTTCAGTGATAGGGTTACTCTTATCAAATTCAGCAGCAACCCAACACCGACAACGATAGTTCAGGTATACATGTCGACATCGCAAGCTGAAGATGAAGAAACAGAGCAAGTATATGAGGATATTGAAAGGGTAATACAATACGCAAAGGGAGATGTCATAGGGGACTGGAATTCAGTTGTAGGGGAAGGAATAGATGAAAAAGTTACAGGAGAATATGGGCCTGGAACAAGGAATGGGACTGGAGAAAGACTAATAGAGTTCTATAAAAAATTCAGCTAGTAATGGCGAACACTCTGTTCACGAATCACAAAAGGAGGAGGTATACTTGGAAAAGGCAGGGTGATACGGGAAGATTTCAGCTAGATTACATCACAGTCAAACAGAGATCCCGAAATCAGATACTGAATTGTGCGGCATACACAGGAACAGATATAGACTCAGATCACAATTCCGTAGTGATGGAGAGTAGGCTGAAGTTTAAGAGATTAGTCAGGAAAAACCAATACGCAAAGAATTGAGATACGGAAGTACTATGGAATGATAAGATACGCTTGAAATTTTTTATGGCTATAGATACAGAAATAAGGAAAAGCTCAGTAGGCGGTACAATTGAAGACGAAAGAACACCTCTAAAAAGGGCCATCACCGAATTTGGAAAGAAAAAACATAGGTACAAAGAAGATAATTGCGAAGAAACCATGGGATGTAGAAGAAATACTTTTGTTGATCGGTGAAAGGAGGAAGTACAAATGTGTTCAGAGAAACGCAGAAATTCAGAAATGCAAGTCCCTGAGGAATGAAATAAATAGGAAGTGCAGGGAAGCTAAGACGAAATGGCTGCATGAAAAATATAAAGAAATCGAGAAAGAAATGATTATTGGAAGGACAGACTCAACATACAGGAAAGTCAAAACAACCTTCGGTGAAATTAAAAGCAGGGGTGTCAACATTAAGGGTGCAACGGGAATTCCACTGTTAAATGCAGAGGAGAGAGCAGAAAGGTGGAAAGAATACGTTGAGAGCCTCTATAAGGCGGAAGATTTGTCTTATGTGATAGAAGAAGGAACTGGAGTCGATTTAGAAGAGACAGGGATCCAGTATTAGACTCAGAATTTAAGAGAGCTTTGGAGGACTTAAGGTCAAATAAGGCAGGAGGGATAGGTAATATTCCATCAGAATTTTTAAAATCATTGGGAGAAATGGCAGCAAAACGACAACTCACATTGGTGTGCAGAATTTATGAGTCCGGCGAAAAAGCATCTGACTTTCGAAAAAACCTCATCCATACAATTCCGAAGACTGCGAGAATTATCACACAGTCAGCTTAACAGCTCATTAATCCAAGTTGCTGGGAAGACTAATACAGAGAAGAATGGAAAAGAAAATTGAGGATGTGCTAGATGACGATCAGTTTGGCTTTAGAAAAGGTAAAGGCATCAGAGAGGCAATTCTGACGTTGCGGTTGATAATGGAAGCAAGAATAAAGAATAATCAAGACGTGTTCATAGGATCTGTCAACCTGGAAAAAGCGTTCGACAATATAAAATCGTGCAAGATGTTCGACATTCTGAGAAAATAGGGTTACGCTATAGGGAGGGACGGGTATGATACAATATGTACAAGAGCCAAGAGGGAATAATCAGAGTGGACGACGAAGAACGAAGTGCTCGTATTAAAAAAGGTGTAAAACAGGGATGTATTCTTTCACCCTACTGTTCAATCTGTACATTGAAGAAGCAATGTTGGAAATAAAAGAAGGTTTAGGAGTGGAGCTAAAACTCAAGGTGAAAGTATATCAGTGATACGATTCGCTGATGAGATTGCAATCCTGAGTGAAAGTGAAGAAGAATTACATGGTTTGTTGAATGTAATGAACTATCTAATGAGTACAGAATATGGATTGAGAGTAAGTGGAGGAAAGACGAAAGTAATGAGAAGTAGCAGAAATGGGAACAGTGAGAAACTTATCATCAGGATTGATGGTCACGAAGTAGTAGAAGTTAAGGAATCCTGCTACCTATGCAGTAAAATAACCAATGACGGACGGAGAAAGGATAACATCAAAAGCAGACTAGCAATGGTAAAAAGGGCATTCCTGACCAAGAGAAGTCTACTAGTATTAAAGATAACCCTTAATTTGAGGAAGAAATTTCTGAGAATGTACGTCTGGAGCACAGCTTTGTGTGGTAGTGAAATACGGATTGTGGGAAAACCAGAACAGAAGAGAATTGAAGCATTTGAGATGTGGTGCTATAGAAGAATGTTGAATAATAGGTGTACTGATAAGGTAAGGTGTAAGGAGGTTCCGCGCATAACCGGATAGGAAAGGAACATGTGGAAAACAGTGGTAAGGAGAAGTGACAGGATGATAGAACATCTGTTAAGAAATGAGGGAATGACTTCCATGGTATTACAGTGAGCTATAGAGGGCAAAAACTGTAGAGGAAGACGGAGATTGGAATACATCCAGCAAATAATTGAGACGTAGGCTGCAAGTGTTACTCTGAAATGAAGAGTTTGGCACAGAGGGGGGGGGGGGGGGATTCGTGGCGGGCCGCATCAAACCAGTCAGAAGACTGATGACCTCAAAAAAGGCTTTTTAACTAAAACATACGTCATTAATATTGAACATCTTCATTCTTCATGTCTAGATATTTATTTCTCACCATAGTCACCCCGGCGACGAACACATTTCTGCCAATGAGAGTCCAGTGTGTTGCCACCGTCACTGTAGAATGTTTGATTTTGTTAATGGAGCCACAATCAGATCTCTGCTTGCACCGCTTCATCACTATAAAAGTGAAGTTCTCGAAGCTGTTCTTTAAGATTTGGAAACGGGTGGACATCGGATGGGACCAAGTCGAGACTGTACGGAGGATGATCAAAGACGTCGGACTGTTGCAGATGTCGCAGCGCTCGTGTGTGGCCGAATGAGAGGGGGTGCTCCATGTCTGGACGAACTCTTCGAATTCGGAATTCGATTACAGCACGCTGTTTCTCACGCACCGACACAGTTACGTTATATATCGCCACTTCATGCGCTACAACGTAGCCCTCTAGCTGCAGAGGGCTACAAATGTTAGACACGAAGAATGAAGATTTAGAACGTTGATAACTTTTGTTTTATTTAGAACGTGTTAAGTATTTTCACATAAAAATCGGAGGTATAACTTTTCAGCACGACTTTATAATTATGAGGTGAATGAAAGAGAAGAAACGGCATAATCCCACTGATTTGTATCCCACCAAGGACGGCGGCAGCAATATTTCCCATAAGTAAGAATTTTTAAAATAGAGATATTCTGCAGAAATGTCTGACAGCCCTTTATAACAGAATCTATGATTCGTGTATTTCTCCGACTTGCAACAGCACGTAAAACATGTGATAAGGTGATAGATATATTCTGTGCTCAAAAGGGTCTTGCAGGTATTAAATATTGGTATGGGGTTGTAGAAGACGTTACTAACATCGTACGTTTGTGGCTTAGCGTTTAAGACCATAATAGACGGTAAGATAAATCTACGGATCTCCTCACTAGAAGATGGGAAACGTTAAGCTGGGAATCTGCTAAGCCACCCGAGAAGAGAAAACATGATAGTTGAAGTTGGAACAGAACAGATGAATCGGAACATTTAAAATAAGTTTGGAGGACATTTGCTGCGACAGATAAACAGAGATGAAAAAAAAATAACTAACGGAAAAATAGCTAAAAGTTGGTGACACACATAAACAGATTATGAGGCAGCACTCGTGACTTTGTTTGTTCTACTCGATTACAGTAATTTGTTCCATGACTGTAAGGTATTTCCTGAGTTAGAGAACATATTAAATGTCTGTTAGGCAACGTATCTGCTCGCGTTGGGAGCCCACCAGACCTACCATATGCAAGAGGTGAAATGAGCGTTACGTTTCCACACTGAATACGTTACCAATAGCCTTGAATAGGATGGACATTCCGCATGACCTACGCATAGTGTGTACTTGGTCCACTAAACATCCTAACAGATGTTAACACGTAAGCTAACGGCTTGAGTAAATTCGGCTATAGTGCACACAGATGAGATATTAATTAACGATATCTCCGCAGACTGCAAATGTACTTCGACAGTTAGCAAGTCAGAAACGCAGTGCATCGCTTATTTAAATGCAACAACACAACTAGATTTAGCATAGCGAAATTACGTTAAGTAAATCAACGTACATTTCACCGAATCTTTTTCTTTCCACAGCCTTTTCTGCTCCTTCGACGGCACTTTACATGGAGTATATTCACAGTTTATGTAAGTCCTATGAGCAGATACACAGAAATTTTAGCATGTACGTGTTCACATCGGAATGCGTAGTCCACGGTCTATATGCAAGTTATAAAGTTAGTAATATTTTCGGTGCTTGATACTGAAGTCAGTAAATCCTCTAGATTTGGGCACGGGTTACACAGCGTTTTTATCATTACTTGACTGATATGACCATAGAAATGAGAAGCCGTGACGTATATTTAATAATAAGTGTGCCAACTTCATGTTAATCAAGATGTTACTAAGTTATACATATCGTGATAGTGCGGACAATAACTGCAGCAAAGGACAACTTCCCTCTACTCATTAACTCCCTGAGTAACTAAACAAGAATCTTTAGGTTTGTAGGAGGTACTGAAATTCTGAGCTGTGTCCTCTAACAGAAAAAACATACTTCGTATGTCAATCGAAAATGGTTTTGTTATTTTTGTGTTCTCCTGTCCGAAGGCTGGTTTTATGCACCTTTCCCCGCTAGTCCAACCTGTGTAAGCCCGTTCATCTCTGCAAGACACAGAGCTATGACGTCAGTTTCTTTCTATTTTTTTTCTCTCTAAGTTCGATTCAATATCTCCTCATTTGTTAGTCGGGCTATCCATCTAATTTTCTGTAGTCTTCTATAGCTGAGATTATCTTCTGTCATGTAATTACAGCCCAGAAACTAAACACAAAATTACTGTTCCATGGCAGTATTATAGAACAGAATGTGTGTGAACGTTTTATATATAACTTCTGACAAGTTCAGACATCTCGTCCAAAATATGTCTCCTATGGGAAAGACACTATAGTAGTCTCATGATGGAATGAAAAAAAAAACAATCATTAAAGTTCCCTGTAGGTTGTAATGAAACTGGACATTACCTGAATTTATTTTGTCTTACAGGATCTGTCTAGAGAGAGATTTTTTATAGAAGTAATAGCAGATCATTTCTAGTGCAGCCTTATTTATATGTATGCGCCCTTTCCGAGTGCTTTCACATGTTTTGCTTGAATCCGATAAGATAACTGGCTCACGAAAACTTATCAATAGCTTCATTTTCAAAGCATATATAGTATGTTACTCACAAGTATTTTATATGTCCTTTAATGGAAAGCTAACATTCCCTGCAAAGTTAGATAGCACGCTTACCCCAATTAGCTAACAATTATTATTTTTAGTGAGCAGATTTTATCAATACGTTGTATTTAAAGTTTCGTATTATTTGAAAATGAGCTCGGCATTGTGTGTATGTTTTATATGAACTTTAAAATAAGATTTCCTTCTAAAATTGCGACGTATAAGATTGCTATTGTCTTTTTATTGATAATAGAAGAAATTAAAACTGGTCATTACAGTTAATACTAAGTAATTAAAATTCAAATATTTTCGTTAAGTACTGGAGAGAGTGTTCGCTGTAGCGCCAGCTTACATCAAATTATTCGTTATTGGTTTAATGTTATTTATTTTAAAACTGATTGTAACAAGAGAAACAATAATTTGTGTAGATCAAATTAATCCAACAATTACGAATGAAAGAAGTTATATCAAAAATTTTATTATAAAACACTAATAACTGAGAGCACCTCTCGTGATCTCTCGCAATTCGTAACTTTTTCGCAGCGCTTCCTTTCTGGGCTCCGCAGTATAGGTCACGTATGAGAAATAAATGTGTGTAAATAAAAATGTGTGAAACAGACAATGCTGCACGTTGTGAAAACTGTTTCAAGAAGAACGAAGTAAGGAAAACCTATAACACATCATTTGCACAAGACGTAATAGCCCAATAAACAGTTTACAACCAGATGCCATCCCCTACAACACGAAAACAGCGAGAACAGCGAGTGCAGAAAGAAGAACCACATTTCAGAGACATAGAGAATTCTCATTTATCTCGATTAAAGATTTACCTTTTTTTTTTCAAACAAAATTTTAAATGCTCGTGGTCTCAGAAGGATACCGTGAGAATGCAAATTTATTTATAAAACGTTTTAACAAGTACAGATGTAGATGTAATTATGGAATTTGGCAGATATACCGAAATGTGGTCTCTAGAAATGGGCTACTTGCGGGGAAGGAAAGTTAGACGTCAACCTTTCGTAGAGAGCATAGTCGTTTGAGGCGGCGCACGGTTTTTAGAAACACTGGCTAAGGAAATAGTCGTGTTCTATTTCAGGAAATAAGTAAAGATACGGGAAACATAATGCAGTTCAACCTTTTCAGTGTAATGTTACGAACTTATGTCCTTTAATATGTGAAAATAGTTTACTTTATTTGCATTTACGATCACCTGCAGCACTGAGATCCACTGCAAGGAGACCAGGTGTGAATAATTAATGAGTGAGGTCGCCTACGAAACAGACGTCTGATCGGTCTCACATTTTTTTATCACGATACGTCGTCCACCAAGATGGACTAACGGGAAAAATAAACAGAATTCAATTATGTGGTTCGTGAGTGTTTGTTCGGTCATGACAAGTGTTACAGAAGTTTTAACAATCTATAATAGAGGATATAATGTGATAGAAGAAACGCAAAGTACCCGGGAACGTACATTAGAGAACGAATAAAGAGATATGTTATTTTCTCTGAGATAAAACACCTAATGATAATGTGTTGTGTTTTGCCTTCAGTTTGAAGACTGGCTTGATGCAGCCCTCCATATTATTTTCTCTGAGATAAAACACGTAATGATCATGTGTTGTGGTTTTGCCTTCAGTTTGAAGATTGGCTTGATGCAGCCTTCCATGCAAGTCTGTCTTGTGCAAGCCTTCTCATATTTGCATAGCTACTACAATTTGTATGCATCTGAACCGGCTTACTGTAGTCAAACACTGATCTCATACCGGAACATTTACCTCTGTCATTTCCTTCCAACAGAAAACTAACGATTCCATGAGACATCAGGGCAGTGCTATCAACCGGCGACTCATTTTTGATCAAATTGATGATGGACTTGAATATTCGGCCTTAATCTAGGGTTTCCCGAAAGTAAATCTTGTATTGCACTACTTATTGAAGGAAATAAGAAAGGGATGAAATGATGCTAGTGCACTGTGCATCCTCCGCTACACTCCGTACAGTGGCACGCAGCATCCATTATACACTGATGGGCCGAGGGCGTGTGACCAGCGCCCACAGCAGGATTGAATAACGCCTCATGACGTTGCGGAAAAGTGACGTAGTGATATATAAATATACAAGCGGGGCAGAGACGAATGTGGAATTATTCTAGCGACGATACAGACAGTAAATTGGGAAATCAAGTAACAAGAGCGACTCTCACGAAGTGTAGATTTATGTGGCCCAGCGCCTAGGAGCGAACCCCTCGGACACGGCGAAGCTGGTCGGCTGTTCAACGGCTGCCGTCGTGACCATGTACGGAAAGCTGAGGTAATAACACGTAGCTGACAAGGTGTTGGACGTCAATGAGTCATCACAGAATGTTGAGGTAGGCCGATCTGCAAAGCAGCGGCGATCTGAAGCAGAGCTGACGGCAGAGTACAGTGCCGGTTCAGGCACAAGTGTTTCGAAGCATACCCTTCAGGGCACATTGGTGAACAAGGGTTTCCGGGGCTGACGACTTGTGCGTATTCCGACATTGGCCCAACGGCATCGTCATTATGTGGCCATGGAATTATCGATATTGAACTGCGTACCAGTGGTAAGAGCTGCCTGGTAGGATGAATCGTATTTCACGTTACATTAGTTCGACGTTCGTGTTCGGATACGCTGTCATCCAAGAGTACAGCTGTTCGACACAGGCACCGCACACGGAAGCAGGTCGATGGAGGCAGTATTACGTTATAGGTGACTTTCACCTCTGCGTCCGTGGTACCTGTGTGATAGTTATTGCCAATCACCTGTATCCCTTCTTGCGTGACCTCTTCCGTGACAGCAATGTCACCTTCCAGTAGGAGTCCTGTCCATATCGCAAGACCAGATAAGTGCTAAAGTAGTTTGCTAAATAAAATGTTGGCCTATCGAATAGTGTTAAGCAATGATTCTCCATTTACCAGCAATAAAACCTCTGTTACAAAAATTATTTTGCTAACATAGACCACCTTTTGAACAGTTTCTAGAGTCAACCACTGTAATTCACGAGAGGAGTACCTGCCAGGCGGGCAGTATTTTTTTAGAGAAAGAGTAACAGGAGTAGCCGAGCAGCCTGAGGCGCCTTGTCACGGTCCGCGCTGCTTCCCCCGTCGGAGGTTCGAGTCCTCCTACGGCCATGGGCGCGTGTGTTGTCCTTAGCGTAAGTTAGTTTAAGTTGGATTAAGTATCGTCTAAGCTTAGGGACTGATGACCTCAACAGTTTGGTCCCACAAGACCTTACCACAAATTTCCAAACAATAACACCGAAAGGGGTTGGTCAGGTAACTTCAAACTGGCTCAAATGGCTCTGAGCACTATGGGACTTAACTTCTGAGATCATCAGTTCTCTAGAACTTAGAACTACTTAAACCTAACTAATCTAAGGACATCACACACATCCATGCCCGATGTAGGATTCGAACCTGCGACCGCAGCGGTCGCGCGGTTCCAGACTGTAGCGCCTAGAACCGCTCGGCCACTCCGGCCGGCCAGTAACTTCGAAGTGGAGTAGTCATTGGATGACACCTGAGTGTCAGGTCCATCGTGGGTGATTGTGAAGCAGAAACGCGTAGGAATAGCTACATATAAACAAAAAAAAAACACAGACCTCATGAACTGACGGACAGTGACCGTTGAACTTTGCGGAAGCTGGTTGTAGAAAATAAGACGAAATCGGTGGAAGGAATCACTTGTGAGTTTCAAATTACCACCAGCGATTGTGCGTAGGGAGTTAAAAAAGTTATCAACGGCTTATTACTGCAGCGTGCTCGGACATTTCCGCTGAAATGCTAGCACGTGTCCAGCAGTCGTTCCATACCAGACTGAGAGCAGCTGCGATGGTCATCTTGAACACAACCTGCGATGGTCAATTGTCTCGTTGCTGGCCAGAATTCACCTAACTTGTCTATGCACTACTGTTGTTCTTCAATATGTGCTACAACAGTTATCGTACAAGTGTCGGTGTGGGTACTTTTTAAAATACGGTATCTCGTAAACGACTCCCACTAGAAGCCTGCTAGAAACACCACTGACACTCTAATTTAACCTACTTTTCGCTTGTTAATGTTAAACAGGCATCGTTCCATTTAAAGAAGTGTATGTTTGCGCAAAAAATGCGCTATTACAATTCGTTGATTGGCTAACAATTATTTTTTTTTTTTTTTTTTGTCATCAGTCTACTGACTGGTTTGATGCGGCCCGCCACGAATTCCTTTCCTGTGCTAACCTCTTCATCTCAGAGTAGCACTTGCAACCTACGTCCTCAATTATTTTCTTGACGTATTCCAATCTCTGTCTTCCTCTACAGTTTTTGCCCTCTACAGCTCCCTCTAGTACCGTGGAAGTCATTCCCTCATGTCTTAGCAGATGTCCTATCATCCTGTCCCTTCTCCTTATCAGTGTTTTCCACATATTCCTTTCCTCTCCGATTCTGCGTAGAACCTCCTCGTTCCTTACCTTATACCTAATTGTCGACATTCGTCTATAGCACCACATCTCAAATGCTTCGATTCTCTTCTGTTCCGGTTTTCCCCACAGCTAACAATACGAGCCCCTAACTACCAATCGATTCTGTGAGAACCGCACATTAACAGCACTTTCCATTTCACGGTGCAAGTTTTACATGATTCAGTCTATGTAAGGAGACAAGTCGACAAGAAAGTAAGAGCCTACGGAATATCAGACCAGCTGTGTGACTGGATTGAAGAGTTTTTAGCAAACAGAACACAGCATGTTGTTCTCAATGCAGAGACGTATACAAATGTTAAAGTAACTTATGGCGTGCCACAGGGGAGTGTTATGGGACCATTGCTTTTCACAATATGCATAAATGACGTAGTAAATAGTGTCGGAAGTTCCATGCGGCTTTTCGCGGATGATGCTGTAGTACACAGAGAAGTTGCAGCATTAGCAAACTGCAGCGAAATGCAGGAATATCTGCAGCGGATAGGTACTTGGTGCAGGGAGTGGCAACTGACCCTTAACATAGACAATGTAATGTATTGCGAATACACAGAAAGAAGGATCCTTTATTGTATGATTATATGATAGCGGAACAAACACTGGTAGCAGTTACTTCTGTAAAATATCTGGGAGTGTGCTTGCGGAACGATTTGAAGTGGAATGATCATATAAAATTAATTGTTGGTAAGGCGGGTACGAGGTTGAGATTCATTGGGAGAGTCCTTAGAAAATGTAGTCCGTCAACAAAGGAGGTGGTTTACAAAACGCTCGTTCGACCTATACTTGAGTATTGATCATCAGTGTGGGATCCGTACCAGGTCGGGTTGACGGAGGAGATAGAGAAGATCCGAAGAAGAGCGGCGCGTTTCGTCACAGGGTTATTTGGTAAGCGTGATAGCGTTACGGAGATGTTTAGCAAACTCAAGTGGCACACTCTGCAAGAGAGGCGCTCTGCATCTCGGTGTAGCTTGCTCGCCAGGTTTCGAGAGGGTGCGTTTCTGGATGAGGTATCGAATATATTGCTTCCCCCTACTTATACCTCCCGAGGAGATTACGAATGTAAAATTAGAGAGATTCGAGCGCGCACGGAGGCTTTCCGACAGTCGTTCTTCCCGCGAACCATACGCGACTGGAACAGAAAAGGGAGGTAATGACAGTGGCACGTAAAGTGTCCTCCGCCACACACCGTTGGGTTGCTTGCGGAGTATAAATGTAGATGTAGATGGTTCGAGTCGATAGACTCTTGCTGTTGCTGGCGACAGATCACAGTTTCAGTGTTGTGTCCACCTTGTCAGTTACATGCGTACGGGTTGGCCTATCTCGGGGGTGACTGACCTTGTGAGCAGAGCGCGGCGCAGACGCAGAGGGCAGCCGCCAGCAGCAGCGACGCTCGCGGACGACCCATCACGTGCCCAGCCAGGTGGAGACTGCAGGGGCCCGCCGCGCCGCGGGCGCAGCCTCTGCCCTGCCGCAACGCCACGCCGCCGCGGCCTCTCCTTACGGCTTCTGCCAAGGTCACCGCGGCTGGCTCACCGTAACACCCTCCCACTTCCAGATGCTCTCACCTTTCAGCACACTAACAGAGTGCGCCCTGTGACTCTTGTGACTCGACAACAATATGGTAATACAAAACACACATTACCATACCCAATACGCCGTAGGGAAACCGTTAGCATTCCAGTCGTCTCGGAATGGATGAATAGAAGTCCTGTATGGTTTGCATACCGTAGTAAAGCTGTCGGAGATTTACAGGCTACTGAACAACATAAGGTCAAACAAAGCTGCTGTAGTTGATTATATACCGTAGGAGTCGGTTAAATTAGGAGGAGGTGAGCAAAGAGAAGGCTATTCGTGACAGCGTCAAAAATCTATGCAACGCGTAAGATACCTTTATATTTTGAGAAAAGAATTGTCATTAGTTTAACGAAGAAGGACATCCGGATGAACGTGAAAATTGTTGGGCTGTTAGTCTGACAATTCATGCTCGTATCCACCTGACCACAATAATACAGAACAGATGAGAAATGTAGAATCACCGTGTAGACGACGATCAGTTTTTGTTTCACCAACCAAGATACCAGTGTACTAAATCTAACGTTGTTCTTCGTAGTAGAAAACAGCCTGAAGAGAATGTACACAATCCTTGGAAGGTTGGAGTTTAAGTGCAGAGAGTGAGAGAGACACGAATAAGCGGCCAAGAAAGACAAATCCGTGCCACTGTTGTTCAACTTGTACGGCGGGGAACCCTAAAATGTAGCAAAAGGAAATTTCGGAAAAGGAAAAAAGTTCAGTGGGGACAGATAGCGATGTTATGGATCGTAAATTATACAGCCCTTCTGATTGGATGGGCAGGAGACTTAGAAAACCAGTTGAGTGAAGTGGACAATGTATCTATCACTGTAAATGGGTTAAGATAAGGACGAGGGTGATGTAGCGTTGCAGAATGGAGAATAACTACTTGTTTAACATCAGAATTGGGAACGACACGTTATCGGAAGAAATACAACAATTCTCATATCTAGGAAGCAAAATTAAAAGGAATGGCCAAAGTAAGAAAGATAACAGCAGCGAATTTCACTGGTGAAGAAAGCCTTCAATATTAAAAAAATAAATAATAAATAAAATAAGAAACACTGTTGGTACCGTATACTGTTATGAAACTCCAGAGGAAATTTGTGAATGCCTCGACCTCAACATTTCACAGAAGTGAAAAGTGGATCTTCGGAAAATCTTGAGAATAGGAAACTGTAAGCATTTCAAGTGTGGTGCTGTGTAAGAACGTTTAAAAATTAACTCTGCAGGTAAAATATGAAATGAATAAGTTCTACGTATCGGAGGGAGGAAGAAGTTTATGGAAAATCCTCAACAGAAGAAGGGACAGACTAACAGAGTATCCGCTGAGACATTCGCTATTAGTAAAGGTTAAGCTGAGTCAGGCAGGAGCAATAGGGAAAGAATAGTGGTAGCTATATCAGAATATCCAAAGAGGTTACAGAAGTTTTTGGATGTAGTAGTTGTATAGAGACAAAATGATTATTGGAACAAGTGACAAGAAATGGTGACCCAGTCGGAAGGCTGATGATTTTAGAGAAAACCCGTAATGCGGTGTACAGCGGTTTCATAAGCAACCCGTCTTGTACACAACGTAGTTTGCAAGAATCCCACCAATAAACCGAACCCTGTCATTTTATTTATCTTCCACTCAGTCCGCGTAATCATTCCATTTCATACCCCCACATTAGGTAAACCGAGGTGAACAGCTGTACTGGGAAGCTGTTTCCTGTCACCTGCCTTTCGTTCTCGACTTCGTATTTTAAAGTAAACGTCAAAGAACGGGGAATATCATAGGCACATAGTGTACTAAGTGAGGAAGGACAGCAGTTGTGAAGCAAGTTCAATTGTCTATGTTTCTCCCTAGAATTCGAAATTCAAATAAATCTACAAGACGGATACGTGGAGAAAATCCCAATATCTTGCGCTGAAGGAACAAACGAATCTTACGCAAACAGCATAGACATGTCTCTTCAATTGCGTGTTTCGTTAAAAGGTGAAACGGGCAGGATAAAACAATTTTGTGAACTAACGCTTAATCAGAACCGAGCCAGTATCATGTTATTAATACTGTAACCGAGACGACAAGCCTTCAAGCTATGGAGATACGCGAACAGGTATAGTTTTTCTTAATTTTTCTCAGGAAATCAGCATGTTTTATAGCAAGTGTTGAATAAACGAACTGTAAATTTCAGTGCCAATAATACAATGTTGTGTAACTCGAATGTTCTGTACTGTTGATAGCTTCTCTTCAGTATACGTAACGAAGTGGTTCTAGCAATTATGGTACATTCTGGCGAAGCCCGTACTCCTAGCATAAGACATATCTCATACTTTCAAGTTCTTATTCTGGGGTGTGGTTAAAGTTAAAATATGTGGCAAAAATTCTCGAAAATATTAAACAGCCGTCCATAATTGTTGTCTCCATGTTCGAGACAGCCTGTTAACAGAGAAATGTAACGAATATTAAAAAGTGAAAAACCCCATAAGAATTCTAAAACAGACATCCGCGAACTTCTTACTATGCTAAACGTTAACTGGCTTTCGCGCTACCCTGCACGGGTATTCATGCTACTGCATGCATGCCTAATATATTCCAAAACTCCTCGCCTAAAAACGGTGCTTTCCAGTGCTTATGCCTCGTATTCTGCTTGTCATAAAAAGGTAGGGTGAAGTATTTTGGATAGCCTTTAGGCTAGAGACCATTTGCATACACAACAGAAGGATTGTCTTAGTGTCACTGTCCTATAGTACAGGGTCCAATGGAGATAATCGGTTGGTTCTTTTTGCATTTAATGCGGTCTATGGCGGGCTAGTTGGGGCTTAAGGAGGCACCATTAGTTCTTGGGTGGTCCGCGGAAAAGCCCATAAAAAGAGATTCTTTAATACATTTTTGCCGTCACTGGCGGACCAAAATCCAGCCGAGGATTACAAGACGGCTATGCACAGCAAATATCTGTAATTGTTACAATGTATTCCTAAGATCTGATATCGAAGAACCTTGAAAATTTTTTTCGTATCTTTATCCGTTGCCGAGATACAGGTAAACTACACACCTAAAATTCAGCGTGAGACGAAAGCGTACTGTAGTTTATAAAGTGACATACCACAGAGAAATATGCTGTAAAGTGTCTCCGTTGTAATCTGGGAAGTCCATGTTCTAGTACTGAACAACATGCAAATATTTCTTGTGCGTAAAATCCAGTCTAAGATGTGAGATTAGTTTTGCGTTATCTCGGTTTCATATAAGTAAACTACACTCCTGGAAATTGAAATAAGAACACCGTGAATTCATTGTCCCAGGAAGGGGAAACTTTATTGACATATTCCTGGGGTCAGATACATCACATGATCACACTGACAGAACCACAGGCACATAGACACAGGCAACAGAGCATGCACAATGTCGGCACTAGTACAGTGTATATCCACCTTTCGCAGCAATGCAGGCTGCTATTCTCCCATGGAGACGATCGTAGAGATGCTGGATGTAGTCCTGTGGAACGGCTTGCCATGCCATTTCCACCTGGCGCTCAGTTGGACCAGCGTTCGTGCTGGACGTGCAGACCGCGTGAGACGACACTTCATCCAGTCCCAAACATGCTCAATGGGGGACAGATCCGGAGATCTTGCTGGCCAGGGTAGTTGACTTACACCTTCTAGAGCATGTTGGGTGGCACGGGATACATGCGGACGTGCATTGTCCTGTTGGAACAGCAAGTTCCCTTGCTGGTCTAGGAATGGTAGAACGATGGGTTCGATGACGGTTTGGATGTACCGTGCACTATTCAGTGTCCCCTCGACGATCACCAGTGGTGTACGGCCAGTGTAGGAGATCGCTCCCCACACCATGATGCCGGGTGTTGGCCCTGTGTGCCTCGGTCGTATGCAGTCCTGATTGTGGCGCTCACCTGCACGGCGCCAAACACGCATACGACCATCATTGGCACCAAGGCAGAAGCGACTCTCATCGCTGAAGACGACACGTCTCCATTCGTCCCTCCATTCACGCCTGTTGCGACACCACTGGAGGCGGGCTGCACGATGTTGGGGCGTGAGCGGAAGACGGCCTAACGGTGTGCGGGACCGTAGCCCAGCTTCATGGAGACGGTTGCGAATGGTCCTCGCCGATACCCCAGGAGCAACAGTGTCCCTAATTTGCTGGGAAGTGGTGGTGCGGTCCCCTACGGCACTGCGTAGGATCCTACGGTCTTGGCGTGCATGCGTGCGTCGCTGCGGTCCGGTCCCAGGTCGACGGGCACGTGCACCTTCCGCCGACCACTGGCGACAACATCGATGTACTGTGGAGACCTCACGCCCCACGTGTTGAGCAATTCGGCGGTACGTCCACCCGGCCTCCCGCATGCCCACTATACGCCCTCGCTCAAAGTCCGTCAACTGCACATACGGTTCACGTCCACGCTGTCGCGGCATGCTACCAGGTTAAAGACTGCGATGGAGCTCCGTATGCCACGGCAAACTGGCTGACACTGACGGCGGCGGTGCACAAATGCTGCGCAGCTAGCGCCATTCGACGGCCAACACCGCGGTTCCTGGTGTGTCCGCTGTGCCGTGCGTGTGATCATTGCTTGTACAGCCCTCTCGCAGTGTCCGGAGCAAGTATGGTGGGTCTGACACACCGGTGTCAATGTGTTCTTTTTTCCATTTCCAGGAGTGTATATAAATTTTTATGACCAATACATTTGTTTTCGTATGAGTTACATGCCCGGCTGATGCATGCTATTGGAGCAGAAAAATGCGAATAAGTTCTTGTTTATTTAAAAGACACTGACTGAAAAGTGGGCCACCCAGCAGCCTCCTTATGTCTTCCTCAGCATCATTAAAAATGTTCCCAAAAATTTTGGTATGAGAACATATTTGTGCTTTTTTTTATTCTGAGAGAGTACAGCGACAGTGGTCAAGAGACGAAAAAGTAATAAATACGGAAGGTAGTACATAGTAGTTGTGTTATACAAAGAGCGAAGGAGACAATGGCAGTGTGAGACAAAGAGAGGGACATAGCGGCAGTGGAACGTAGTTGATAGTGACGGAACAGTGGCAGGAAAAGTGTTATGGAGACAATGCCAGTGGGGAAGGAAGGAAGGGGAAGAGAAACAATGAGAGACAGAGTATATGACAATGACAAGAGGAAGAGAGAAATACTAACAATGAGAAAAGACAGCAGCAGTAGGAAGGAATGACATATCAGCAGTAAGAGAGAGCAAGAGGGAGACAGTGACAGGTGACAGGGGATTTTAGTAGTTCGACAGAATGGACTGTGGCTGTGACGTAGGAGACAATGGCAGGGAAACACAAAGACATAATGACGATGAGTTGGGCTGAATGAGTGAGTGAGAAAGGGCAGCTGAGCGACTTGCAGCAATGGGCTAGTGGGTGTGAGAGAGTTACAGTTAAGGGAGTTTGTGGAAGTTTGAGGAGAGTTGCATGTTGATAAAAGTGCGAGTAAGTTCTCATGCCAAAATTTTTCGGAGGTGCTGAGGAATGTAGAATGAGGCCGGTGATACATCACTATTCAGTCAGTGTCTTTTAAATAAACAGGAACATATTCGCATTCTTTGTTCTCCGATACGAGATTTTCTCTGCTGGTAATCTTTAGCCAGTATCGTTTGTGAAATACAGTATTTTTCTTTGCAAACAACACATAGTACCATTTTAATCAAGGTTTCAATTGAATTTCATGAATTAAGTAAATTTGATTTTTGTACAATTATCAACCAAAACTCTGTTTCTGTAATACTGGAGATATATATTTTACACTCTCATGCAATGAGAATTAATATCTGAAATTCTGTTAAGAGTTTAAAACCCGTAATACTGAGCCAGGTGTCGCAGTGATAAGGTCCCTGAATCCGCTTTCGTGAAGGAAACTGTTAGGTCCTCGTGACAAGTCGCGCATTAGGTTTCCTGCGGTTTTCTTAAGTCATTAAAGGAATGCGATTTCCGTGCCTATTGTCAACCAGAGGCGTGTTAATCTCCTGATCTTCTTTCCTCTATAAAATAATAAAGGCGGAGTACGTCCATGGATATATGAAGTTCTCAGCCTTCCATCTCACCTTAGTCATGACTGTAATTCACCGTAGTTAATGAGCTCCTCGCCTCTGTGAGTGAAACAGTATTAAGAGTACATTGAGAAATTCGTGTTCCTTGAATTATAGTCTTTCGGTACATTTGAACATTGGTGTATATAACATTTAGTGGTAACGCCTCCCAAGCACAGAGCATCCTACCACTGAGATATGAAATGATCTGTTGTGTTTATTGAGATCATTTATTTTACCCAGGCACTTTGTATGAGGCCTTCGTACGTCTGTCGAAGAGTTCATCTTCAGTCCGCTTAGAAAATCAGAATACTTGTGCTGGTCGCTAGTAAACAACACAGATAACATTACGTCCTCTAGCACTAGAAGATAATGAATGCAATAGAGATACCGGGAATGTCATGAATGATGACGTTTCCGTTCGTTGAATATAAGGAATCATGACGATATGTTGTGTGGTTTTGTTTAGAATGACCTTTGATCTGGCCCTTCGCTTCGATCTCAGTGAGACACGGCGGTGAAATATTATTCCTGCCTTGATGTTTCAGCTAGCATAGCCTTATCCTATTCAAACAAGCCATAAACTGCTGCGTCGAATCTTCTCCAATCGTAGTGTTTATAAATGCGAAGGTAGAGGTGGTGTAGTACATGCCTCTTAGGCTATGTGTTCTCAATATCCAATCTCCAACAGTCCCGCAGTCCTATCATTGATATGTCTTAGTTCCAGGAGCTGTGTTATTTGTTGTTTAAGCTAAGGACTTACGGATGTCACAACTAATTTCATTCATAGAACAGACCTGTGCATGTGGCTTTCCGAACAAATAAACAGACACATTGAGTGAACCTCTATACTGTCGGAACCAATTTTGTTGCTGTCGTTGTGTCGTTGTTGTTTGAGAAGCTTTTAACAACAAAGGCTTTTGCACTGTGTTAAACTTTTAAGAAAACATAGTCTTCATCTACTACACCGTTATCACGAATCTTTTATTTACACCAGTTTCCGTCATTCTGACTTGGTCCTGAGCTCATGTGTTCCGGGTGAAATACCTACCCACTGTCAAGGTTTTGACGTTAATGACGCCGTAAATTTATCTGTCGTGTTATTGTGTAATACAATTTATCCTGCCTCGTGCAAATTTAATTATATCAATACTGATACAAAACTACATTAAGTTCCCATGAAAGTGTGTAGATTAAAAACATTGTGTATCTACTACATGCGTAAGGCCGAACGACAGTGGACGTATTGAATCTATCAACATCAGTCATCTGCGCTGACTCATGACGTCATTACAATGCCAGGCATAAAGCACTGGGTGGCTATAATTAAAGTGCAGCTACTCACCCATTAATTCGAAATCGATTTACGCTGGGAAAAACATTTGTTCCACCAGGTGCAAATGTGGCGCTGCGAAAGCAAAAAGTCGTATAGAAATGTTTCCATATGTAATGGATTAAGAAAGGGACGTAGCAGAAAAGATCAACCAAATGAGAAAGGCATAATATCGATTTTACTGTTATCTGTCGCTTATACTATTTATTCAATATGAGCACCAGAGACTTTTACTAGATGCTGTACAGCGCAAGATTCGTACCTGGTGGTGAAAAATGGAAATAATTTTTTTCCAGTATCAGTCCGTTCCACATTAACGCATTAACATATCTATCATACAATAATTACTACCGACAATGGGCGTCCGTGAGTAGCTGCACTTTAATTATAGCCATCCGTTACTTATCGAAATTGAAAATGCTTAAAATAGTCTAATAACAAGAAGTAAAATTACGCTTGTGATATGACATTAATTGTCTTTGCCACTGCACCAGCAAACGGTTACCTTCCAGCTTAACCTTGAGTTCGGGCTATTGCCAGTGTTCTTTACCATCTCTCTTTGTGCACATATGATGTCACACGGCACATCATTACGTCACTGGTCAGGGTTAAGTTCTGGTGTTGGGATGTTCTATACACTGCATTGCGAGACGCTTTTTATTACTTGTGCTGTTACTTGTACTCGTTTCACATAAAGGCAAACCATGAATTTATTAGAATGGACAACGCCCTCACATTTACTGTCATTATTGCTTGTTGGCTTCACACAGTGTCATCAATAAATCATTTAAGTTTCCCTAAAATATCCTGACTATGTATTATTTCTATCGATAATTTTTTGTTAGTCTCTAATTTCCGTATTGCGAGACATGGCCGTTTATACTGAGCCTAAAAATCGTTTTCACTGTTATAGCTTGAAAGGGACTGTGACTACAAAATTCGAATACAGACAAAGACATTAAAAAAACATTTCTTTCGAGTCGTCAGTCTTCTGGTTGTTTTGATGCTACGCCTCGAATTCCTCTCCTGTGCCAATCATTTCATTTAAGTGTAGAAGCTTCATCCTATGTCTCCAATTATTTGCTGAATCTACTGGAGTCTCTGTCTTCCTCCACAGGTTTTACCCTGTACAGCTCCCTCTAGTATGATGGAAGTTATTCCCTCATGTCTTAACACATGTTCTATCATTCCATTCCTTCTTTTGTCAGTGTTTTCCAGATATTCCTTTCCTCGCCGATTCTGGGGAGAATCTTCTCATTCCTTATCTTATCTGTCCACCTAATTTTCCACATTCTTCTGTAACGCCACGTCGCAGATGTTTCTATTCTCTTCTGTTCCGGTTTCGTCACAGTTCATGTTTCACAACCACACCTTGCTGTTCTCTAAATGTACATTCTCAGAAATTTCTTCCTAAAATTAAGGCCTATTTGTTATATTAAGAGACATCTCTTGGCCAGGAATGCCATTTTTGAAGTGCTCGTCTGCTTTCTATGTCTTCCTTGCTTCGTCCATCATGGATTATTTTGCTGCCTAGGTAGCAGAATTCCTTAACTTTGTCTACTTCGTAATCCTCACCTCCTATGATAAGTTTCTTTTTATTTTCATTTCTGCTACTTTTCATTACTTTCGTCTTTCCTTTATTTACTTTCAATCAATATTCTACACTCGTTGCACTGTTCATTCCACTCAACAGATCCTGTAATTATTTTTTCACTCAGGATAGCATAAGCGAGTCGCAGCGTTAATACCGTTTCAACCTGAAATTTAATCCCACTCTTTAAACTTTCGTTTATCTCCTTCATTGCTTTTTGATGTATAAATTGAACAGTAGGGGCGAAAGACTTAGTCCCTATCTCAGACCGTTTTTAATACGTGCAGTTCTTTCTTGGGTTTTCGCTGTTATTGTTCCCTCTTGCTTCTCGTGCATGTGTTCTATTACCCATATTTCTCTATAGCTCATTCCTATTTTTCTCAGAATTTCGAACAATGTGTCTTGATTTGTCATCAGTCTTTCTTCCATTATCAAGCGCAGGGTTGTAACTGCCTCTCTGGTGCCTTACGGTTCCAAAATGCAAACTGATCGTCATCTAATAGATCTTCAATTTTCTTTCCATTCTTCTGTATATATATAAGACATATGGAAAGTGAAAACTGCTTGCCTCATCACGTGTATTACAAACGATTCTGTTTGTAATGTATGTGCACTCTGAAATAGATTCACTGATGCACTTCCTCGTCGACAGTGAGACTAATATCAAAATGAACACTTTTAGACATTACTTATAGTCTAGGCAGGAATGAAAGAAGTAATTTCATATCTTAACTGAAACTGATATACAAAATTAAATGTTAGGAAGGTGGTCATCAGGAAACGACGATTTAGCTCCACGGTTAATTATTATTTAGAGACAATATCAGATTGCCTCAAAGTTGTAACTCTAGTTGTAACTCTGAATACGTAATAATCATTAAAACTTCAATGACAAAATCGTCAGCTGCAGTCTACAGCTAATCCTTTGCCAACTGAACCATAACAGCACGTCATTTTGTTAAACTCATCTTGCCATTGGGTCTCCAATACTGCCAAACTCTACACCCATAGTGCTGTGGGATTTGATACAGTTCTAAAGGAACCAAAGGCAAAATGAATATCAGATATGACGCATGTCCTACTAGCGCAATGAAAAAGCACACACGGAGAAGGTACGTGTCCCGGCTAGAGTCACAATCCAGAAAGCAGTTTTGAGCACATTCTCACTAACTGTAGAGGTAAAACTATTCGATTTCAGTGCCTTATGTGACGCTCACGACTTCCACAGTACCTTTAATTTCATCTCATAGTTCCCTTAAGACATTCTTAAATGCACAAGGACAGTATATGTTGTATACCTGTACACTGTATTACCGTAAAACATTATCAGTTCATGATATAACGTCAAAATAAAAAAAAGTAAATGTATTTCAAAGTAACCTTACTTCGCTGTTTCAATGCGTTGTTTGGCACAGTTATTCTTTACTAACACTGTTAACAAATCGTAGTCATCTCACGCAGTATAATCGGAAACAGAAATTGCAGACTATACTGAGCAAGTTGGTAGAGCATGAGAACAAATAAGACTTCGTGATTCGCCGCAAACAAGCTTTGTACGTCATAAGAGAGCCAGTGAGCAGGCCGTGTCTGCGCGCTGCCACATAGTTGGCAGCTGTGTGTTCTCAACGAATTACCCGTCGACATGAGAGAATCGGTGCCGTATGTGTTTTCTTGTTCGAACGGCAGCGCTAAAAACGTGACTAATGCACCCTACCCTGCCCCATTCCGTTAATCAACCTAGTGGCGGTACCAGCATGATGTTCGTCGCTGGAGGTAGCGCCGACATTACCACAGCAAAAAGTCGCACTGCGCTGTTTACTCCGGCGTTTTTCATAAAGAGGCGTTAACCAAAATAGTGAACAACAAAGCATTTCGCTGTGATTGCGCCACAGGAGAAAGCAAACGAAACAGCTCCTCTAGTAAATATGGGGGCAGAGGGAATGATAAAGTACTTTGAAATAAATGACAATTCTACATATGAAAAGCGTTGAGGCAAAATCTTCCGTCATAGCACAATACCTGCAGCTAAATATTAATTAAAAAATGGACGTCCTGAAATACTTAACGAGTGCAGCACTTAATTTAGTACTTGCAGAGAGTTATTAATACCGACGTTGCGAATGGAAGAATACCAAAAACTAATGTAAAAATGAAAATTGTTAAACTGATAGCCATGTTATGGCAATGTGGTTTCACAGGAAATGTACTGGAGAAAGGGCGAGAAAGAGAAACGTGTGTATGTGGGAGCAGCTAAGTATACTGAGCTTAGATAAAAGAAAGGTTACTCAAAGAAGTGGTGAATCCACGTAGAGAGGGTGCGCAGCCAAATGTCATTTAGAGTTACTCTGCACTATGAGGTGGAAGGAAGAAGAAAATTAGCAGACCAAAGTGGTGATGAATTTGACGGGAGCAAAGCTAAAGCTGTAAAGAACTTTGTGGTCTTCTCATTGACAGCAGATATATCACGGGCTCATTGAGTATTCAGAACGACCGATAGTGTGCAATCCCTATAAAATAGTTTTGTTGATTCGCAAGTCAATTCCTTCGGCTCTCTCACATATAAAGAACCTTCTATGTGCTGTTGTCCCTTAATAATTACAGATCATAATCCCATTTATTCAGTCCCAAAGCGAGAGGAACTGTTTGAATGTCCTCCTTTGAGCTAGGAAATCGTGTAGTCTTGTTATTGGTCTACGTTAACTGAATGATCACAGAGCTCAATTATTTCTGACTTGAATTGCAGGTACCTCACCAGCGCTACTGTGTGTCCCTATGTACATACCTGCAACTGGTATACGGGTGCTTTTCAGGTGGCAAATGAGCAGTGGCTGCCGTTTCACAGGAAAATCCGATATGCCATTTGAGTACGACGTAATAGAAGTCACATTCAATGAACTTTGCAAAAATAGCTGTTTAGTGTAAACACCTGAAACATTAGTCAGCTCTGTCCCATCTTCTCGTGTTCTCTTCTATCGGCACATCAACAACACGGCCTTAGCAATATACTGCAAGCTTGTGCTCTGTAATATGTAAATCTTCCTTTGATACTAAATAACTTTGTTTCAATAGGCTTTCGGGTCATCCGACACTATCCCTCACTATGACATTTATTTATTTATTTAATATGATCAGATTAGAGCATCCTCTCATACATGGGGCAGCGTTTTACAAATACAATACTTTTTACATCACGGTTAAAGAATGACAATGATTTTAACACGAGACATAGCAATGAAATAGTAGTAATAGAGTTAAAAGTTATAAATGTATGACATCAATTTATCTTATCAAAACTGGAGTAACAGTACGTTACTGACTTAGATCTAAGAGCAGTAATGCGAGGGATACTGTTATTGCTGCTAATGATAATGGTAACAATAGTGACAGCAGAAGATACAAAATTGCAAGAACTTATTTGTGTACAAAAACGAGATTTTATGAGAGAGAGAGTACTGAGATAGAGAAAGTCGGATTGACCGTTCTATACAGGGGCTTTGGGAAGTCAGAAAGACGTAGTGGGAAAGAAGAATACTTCAGTTACTGAGACCAGCAGCTGTCACCTGGTGGCTCCGGCGGTGATGTGCAGTCTACCGTCACCTATCAATACAGTCCCCTGTGTTCGGCTTTCTCAGTGTACACTGCTGTAAACCACCGACAGCCATTAACTATATAGGATTCTGGCTGCAACAATTTGCATTGACATTTTCCATACGGGGCGATTGGTGCAAAGGAAATATTGAGAAAGTGAATACAATTTCTGGGAATACATGGAGGGAACGTCATAAGGTTTCCACAACTGAGCATATGACTGCACAGACAGAAATTCACATGTGTCATAGGTAGCCAGTAGCTTGTAAAAAAGGGGAACTGCGATAGCCTCATCCTATTACTGCCTGTTATTAACAAGTGACATCACTTTATGACGTCCTTAATGAGCTGCTGTAAATATCGACTGGTATACCAGGGTTTCTTTACATAGGAGGTTGATTACGCAGCATATGCTCAGGCTTCCACGAAAGCTGATAGCCAGATAAGATGAGAAATGGGGGGCGATCCCTCGGAGGGTAGATGGCAGAGGGGCGAGTCATGCAATACAGTTCCACGTGAGTAATCTTTGCCACCGGCAATATAACGGCAGGACAGCAGTTTTCGTAATTAAATGTGCAAAGATGTTATGTACAACCGAACAAAAAAGCGACACAAGTGCAAACACACACACACACACACACACACACACACACACACACACACTCACACACCGGCGCGCACGCGTGCGAGCGCGCTTGCAAGCAGGCACGCACATCTATTCAAAATTAAAGAAGCAGATCCGTGTAGCTAAACGTCTAATGAAATATACAATGAAAATACTCGAAATCAGTACTGACAACACAACGACATTCGTGGCAATTTGCAAATTTCGTTCAAAAGAATAATTGAATTATATTTTCCACATTACTAGGGCTTAAAATTATAGTTACTGAAATACGTTATAGTCTAAAGGTGTATAATGTGTGAAATGAAAGAGGATTATTTTGACGCCGCTGTCTTTCATGCCACGCGAGATGATTTTGTGGAAAAAGGAACAATTTTATTAATTTTTCTTTTATTTATCGTATGGAAATAAATACGCAGTTTACAGCAATATTTACGCAATACAAAAGAAATAGGTATTTATACATAACAATAGGAATGTACAAGAGTTATGGTCACTAATTATATCACAAAATTATATCCAAAGGGTCTCTCCAATGCAGTGCTGTTGGCGAGGCGTCGATTATGTCGTTCCAGCCTCCATTAAAACAGCTATTGGAACATTCCTCTAAAGAGTGTTCAACAGAGTGTTCTGCTGCTCCATAGTCGCACAACGGGGAGTCTGAGAGTCACAATTTGTACATGAAGGACTTCCATGTCCATTTCGGATTCTGTTGCGCACACACCAGGTTCTTCTAGGTAGTTGGAAGCCTGGTATGCACGTAGGCTCTTCGTGGCCACGGGAAAGTATGCTGGTGTCGTTTTTGCATGTCTTCCTCCACACATCTACAGTCTTGAATGGCTCGTGTTCTCGAGCTGTCCAGAATGGTTTTGTTGATTTGAGACGCATGCAGGGTGGATTGAGCAGTATTTCCTGGGCGGGTAGCTTTAGTGAAAGCTTTACCTTATTAATCTTTTTCCGTTCGCGGGTCGCTGCTTCTTGTCGTCTCATATGTGGTGGGGCGATTCTACTGCCGGCCGAAGTGACCGAGCGGTTCTAGACGCTACAGTCTGGAACCGCGCGACCGCTACGGTCACAGGTTCGAATCCTGCCTCGGGCATGGATGTGTGTGATGTCCTTAGGTTAGTTAGGTTTAAGTAGTTCTAAGTTCTAGGGGACTGATGACCTCAGAGATTAAGTCCTATAGTGCTCAGAGCCATTTAGAACCATTTGGGCGATTCTTCTGAGAGCAGACAGTCAAGGTAGTGGGATTGTTATCAGGGTGCCCGTTACAACTCTCATGGTGTCATTCAGCTGAACCTCAGCTTTTGTATTGTATTGTATTGTATTATATGGAACTGGGGACCTAGAAACGACGGAGAAGCTTCGTCCACGCCTTAACTCTCAGTGGTTCACAACCTCACAAAAGCTACAGCAGTCCACTCAACCCACCGCCGCCCCACAACGAACCCACGGTTATACGTCAACCTTACTGGCATGCACACTCCTGTACCAGACAGGTGCGCAATAATCAGCCACAGGATACACGAGAGACAAGGCCGCTGTACGGAGAGTATCAGCTTGTGCACCCCAGGAAGTTCCAGCTAGTTTCCGAATAATGTTGTTCCTGGTCTTTAACTTCTCTGCTAGTGATGTGAGGTGAGTCCTGTACGTAAGTGATCGGTCCAGTGTGATTCCAAGATTCGTAGGATGATAGTTGTTTTTAACTGACTTGTTACAGAAGGTGACATTTAGTGGCTGGTTTGCTAATCGGTTGTTGAGGTGGAAAGCTGTCACTTCAGTTTTTGTGGGCTTAGGGCACAATCTCCAGTTTCGCTAATAGTCACTCTAAGGTCTTGTGTGAGTACATTTTCTCCCTCCTCTAGGTGCTTGCTTTGATATGGAATGACGGTATCGTCAGCGTAGCAGAACTGCCTAGATATAGTTTGTGGCATGTCAGTTAGGTAAAGGTTAAAAAATAGTGGAGGCAGGACAGAGCCTCGTAGTAGACCGTTCTTAAGTTTATATGACTTGCTCGTTTTGTCATGAAGACCGACTCCGAAATAACGGGTTTTTCAGCATGTTGGACAGCAATGCTGTTAGTCTTAAGCATGGAACAGTTCGCTTTAGCTTTAACATTAGTCCATCCAGCCATAGAGTGTCGTAAGCAGCAGTTAGATCTACAAATGCTACTGAAGTTTTCAGCCCTTTCTGGAAACCAGTTTCGATATACGGAGGGAGCGCCAATACATGGTCACAGCAGCTGCACTTTTGCCTGAAGCGTGCCTGGTAGGGAGGCACTTTACTGTCAACTGTTTGGTAGATCCTGCTGTAGATTAGCCATTCCAGTAGTTTGTAACAGACAATTGGACGATAGCTTGAGAGGTTGTCTTTCAGTTTTTCTGGTTTGAGGACTGAAAGGATTTTTGCTATCTTAAAATCTGCTGGTGCCTGACCCTTGCACAAACAGTCTGTAAAGAATCTCTGCAGCCACGTCCTTCAATTTTTGCCAAGGTGGATCATAAATTCTGGGAACACTCTATCTAGAGCTGCTGGTTTCATTAGCTTTAAGCATGTTATGGTTTTCTCAACTTTGCTGTCAGTAAAAGGATAGCTGAAGGATGACCCTCCGTCAGAAACAATGAAAACGTAGTTTTCAGAGCAGTTATTCATGTTGCGCAATATTCAGACTCACTTACAGCGCTAAAGATACCCTTCAAATGCTCAGCGTTAACTGATCACGCACGAATAGCTACAATGGCGATGTTAATGAAAACTTCCACTACCGCAAAGACTTGATACTTGCCAGTATTAGCATTTAACGTCTTGTTAATTAATTTCATGTACCGAACGGTGCCTCAAAACCTAGATTGGATCGTGTCACTCATCGGAGTTTTATTTTGTGCAATATTGTTATCATAGTTTACATTCAAGACATTCAAAAATTTATCCTGCACAGATAACACTGTTAGGTAATATCAGAATACAAAGTTTTTAAAGTAAGTGCGTAATCAGTTACAAGAACTACCATCATAGAAGGAATCGACATGTGAATACTTCGTAACGAAGTTGTTAATAAATTAAGGCAACATTTTTCTACGCTGCTCCAGCAACTAGGTAAATGTGAAATGCAACTACTGGCTGGAATACTCTCTCTGAAATTCTGAAGGTAGCAAGGGCAAAATACGTACAACCTGTACAGACATCAGATGGTAGTTACGAGAGTCGAGGGGCATGAAAGAGGAGCAATGGGTGAAAGGGGGTGAGACAGATTTGTATCCTATCCCCCATGTTATTCAATCTGTATACTGAGCAAACAGTAAAGGAAACAAAAAAATTTGGAGTGAGAATTGAAGTCCAGGGAGAAGAAATAAAAACTTTGAGGTTTTCCGATGACAGGAGAGGATTAGGAAGAGCAGTTGAATGGATGGGTGGTGTCTTGAAAGTAGGATCCAAGATGAACATCAACAGAAACAAGAGAAGAATAATGGAATCTAGTCGAATTAAACCTGTTGACGCTGAGGGAATTAGATCAGGAAACGAGGCACTTAAAGTAATATATACATTTGGCTATTTGAACAGCAAAATAACTGATGATCGCTGAAATAGGGAGGATGTAAAATGTAAACTGGCAACTGCAAGAAAAGCGTTTTCGAGGAAGAGAAATTTGCTAACATCGAATATAGATTTAAGTTTTGGGAAGTCTCTTCTGAAAGTACTTGTGTGAATTGTAACCATGTTTGGAAAAAAACATCTACGATAAACAATTTAGACGCGAAGAGAATAGAAGCTTTTGATTTGAGTTGCTACAGAAGAATGCTGAAGATTAGAAAAGCATATCATGTAAATAAAGAAGAGGTACTAAACGTAAGTTAGGACAAAAACAATTATTGGTGCAACCTGACTACAAGAAGGGATTGGTTGATACGACAGTTTCGTATTGGAGGGTAGTGCCGGGAAGGGGGGAAGGGAGAGGGTTGGAAAGCGCAGAGGCAGACATAGAAATGAATATAGTAAGCAGATTAAGAAAGATTTGAGTAGCATTAGTTATTCGGAGATGAAGAGACTTGCACAGGACAGAGTAACACGGAGAGATGCATCAAACCTGTCCTCGGCCTGAGGACCACAACAACGAAACAAGCTACTTATAAAACATCGCTTTAACAATTTAGTTACTTGCTCCAGTCGATATACAGTACATACACACATACTCTGCAAACCACCGTGAAGTGCACTGAAGAGGGCACTTGGCGTGTTAGGCTTCCTACCCTTTCCCGTCGTGTATCATGTGCGGGAAGAATTACTGCTTGAACACCTCTGTGCGTGCTGTAACATACCTCATTTTGTCTTCGAGATACCTCCAAAAGAGACTCATGAGGGACTGAAGAACGTCTCTATATTCCCCAGATAATACAGGTTACTGAAACTCTGTAAATACCCTCCCTCGCGATAATTAAATACGATGTAAAAAAGGTACTGTATGTGTAAAACCCTGGCCGATGCAAAAGAGGGCCTGATAGCCTTTACCAGTTATGGTTAAGTTTAGTAATTTGTCCATCTTCAGCAACTGCAGTCGGTTACAATGTCTGCATAAAATACTGTGAACTACATGACCATGTCATTCTGCTGTATGCACGTCATTATTGACACTCGCAAAAAATGCGATAGGCACAATCTTTTGAAGAAGGGCACTAGGTGTCTGAAACCGGTCAATAAATTAAATTTCTTATATGCAACTAGTTGCTTATTATTTCATTATATATATATGGTTAAATAAATAAGTAAATAACTGCCGTCTGCTTTCAAGGTTCTACCGGTTCAGGTTTTTCAACATTTCCTTGACCCCCCTCTGGCGAGTCAAACTAACCTGTGGCCATTTGTGCCGTCCTGTTTTGTACACGTTCGCTATCCCCTGTTAATCCTCTTCGATATGGGTGCCACTTGAACAATACTCTGCGATGGGACAAACAAATATTTGCAATCAGTCTCCTTTGTTTATTGACTGCATTTTCTTTTGCCAATGAACCGAAGTCCGCCACCTCCATTACTTATGACTGTGTCTATCTGGTCATTCCAATTCATATCTCTACAAATAGTTACACTGAACTACTTGTTCTAATCGAGAGATTCTATTTTTGAGTCAGTGACAATGCAGTGATAGAGTACTATGGTACTTTACTACGCTGTGGGAATTTCTGGATATTTAAAATAAACTGCCAATCTTTGCTCCGTTTTGAAGTCATATCGAGATCTGAGTGTCTACTTGTGCAGATTCTTTCACGTGGTACACCATTATAGATAACTGCATCATCAGCAAAAAGTCTGACGTTACTATCAGTATCGTCTGCCTGGTCTTAAAGTACAGTATAAACAACAAGGGTCGCGACACGCTTCGCTGGATCACACCTGAAGTTATTTGTAGTTTTCTTGATGAATCTCTCTCCAAGATAAAACGCTGCTTCCTGCCTACCAAGAAATCCTGAACCCCCTAACGAACTTGGTTGGATACTCCGTATTCTTGACTCAGTATCACGATAACGTTAAGTAACGAACGTACGACCATACGGGGTAATAAACGAAATTTGTGACTGGACTGAGGATTTCTTCATAGGGTGTACGCAGCAAGTTATCTTGGATGGAGAGTCATCGCCAGAGTTACCGAGTGAGGTGGGGCAGTGGTTAGCACACTGGACTCGCATTCGACCGGATGATGGTTCAATTCCGCGCCCAGCCATCCAGATTTACGTTTTCCGTGATTTCCCTAAATCGCTCCAGGCAGATGCGGAGATGGTCCCTTTGACAGGGCATTGTCGATTCTCTTCCCCGTCCCTGACACCATCCGACCTTGTGCTCCGTCACTAATGACCTACTCTGCCTTCCTTTATTTTGAAATAACTTCAGATGTGGCCCAGCAAAATTTGTTGGGACCCTTTTTGTTTACACTATACATTTGGGACCTGTTAAACAATGTTATACCACCCACAGCATTTTTTCACATGATGCCATTATCTATGAAAAAGTTCTATCTGATGAAAGTTGCTCAAATTTTCACATAGTGCCCCAGAATGATAATTTCACTCTGCAGCGGAGTGTGCGCTGATATGAAAGTTCCTGGCGGATTAAAATTGCGTGCCGGACCGAGACTCGAGCTCGGGACCTTTGCCTTTCGGTGCAAGTACTCTACCGTCTGAGCTACCCAAGCACGACTCACACCCCCTCCTCACAGCTTTACTTCCGCCAATACCTCGTCTCCTACTTTCCAAACCTCACAGAAGCTCTCCTGCGAACTGTGAGGTTTGGAAAGTAGGAGACGAGGTATTGGCGGATGTAAAGCTGTGAGGACGGGGCGTGACTCGTGCTTGGATAGCTCAGATGGTAGAGTACTTGCTCGTGAAAGGCAAAGGTCCTGAGTTCGAGTCTCGGTCCGGCACACAGTTTTAATCCGCCAGAAAGTTTCATTCACACAGTTCTTTACAAGATTTCAAAGTGGTGCAAACGTTTGAACGTAATATCCTATGACTACGTTATAATTGGAATCAATCCGTCCATAAAAACAGTTCTTTCAAAGATAGTAATTCACACACAGCTAAAAACTCTATAAACAATGACATACATGATTATTACGTAGTATCTTCGGAAATTAGACCGAAATACACCATTTTATGCACTGAATCGCCAAAGAAACAGGTATGAGTATTCAAATACCGAGACATGTAAACGGGCAGAAAATGGCGCTGCGGTCGATAACGCCTATACAAGACAACAAGTGTCTGGCGCAGTTGTTACATCGGTTACTGCTGCTACAATGGCAAGGTTATCAACTTTTAAGTGAGTTTGAATGTGGTGTTACATTCGGCACACGAGCGATGGGTCACAGCATCTCCGAGGGAGCAATGAAGTGGGGATTTTCCCGTACGACCATTTCATGAATGTACCGTGAATATCAGGAACCCCGTAAAACATCAAATCTCTGACATCGCTGCGGCCGGAAAAATATCCTGCAAGAACGGGGCCAACGACGACTGAAGACAATCGTTCAACGTAACAGAAGTGCAACTCTTCCGCAAATTGCTACAGATTTCAGTTCTGGGCCATCAACAACTGTCAGCATGCGAACCATTTAAGGAAACGTCTTCGATATGGGCTTTCGCAGCCGAAGGACCACTCGTATATCCTCGACCGACTGCACGAGACAAAGCTTTATGCCTCGCCTGGAGCCGACAACACTGACATTGGAGTGTTGATGACTGAAAACATGTGGCCTCGTCGGACATGTCTCGTTTCAAACTGTATCGAGGGGATGGAGTTGTACGGGTATGGAGACAACCTCATGAACCCATGGACTCAGCATGTCAGAAGGGGACTGTTCAAGTTGGTGGAGGCTCTGTAATGGTGTGGAGCGTGTGTAGTTGGAGTGATATGGAACCCCTATTACGTCTAGATACGACTCTGACAGGTGACATGTATGTAAGCATCCTGTATGATAACCTGCATCCATTCATGTCCATCGTGCTGTCCGACTGTCTTGGGCAATTCCAGTACGACAATGTGACATTCTACATGCCAGAATTGCTACAGAGTGGCTCCAAGGACACTATTCTGAGTTTAAACACTTCCGCTGGCCGCCAAACTCCCCCAGACATGAATGTTATTGAGCATATCTGGGATGCCTTGCAACGAGCTCTTCAGAAGAGAGCTACAGCCCTCGTACTCTTATAGATTTATGGACAGCCCTGCAGAATTCATGGTGTCAGTTCCTTCCTGCACTACTACAGCCATTAGCCGAGTCCACGCTGCGTCCTGTTGCGGCACTTCTGCATGCTCAAGAGGGCCCTAAACGATATTAGGCAGGTGTATCAGTTTCTCTGGCTCTTCAGTGTAGGATAATAACCGCTTAATAGATTATTGCTTGAGCAGCAAGAGACAGCTTTACAGTGTTGGAAAACTAAGAACATAGTCGCATTTCAGTGATAATGAAGACATGATTGTGCAAAGGTGGCGGCAAAATATACAAACAAAGGTGACTAATATTCAAGATTGTTTTGAAGTGAATCGTTTATGACAGGAGATCTGAAAGATTCTTTTCAGCAACGAGCCCAGCTTTGCACCTCCTCTGTTGAAAGGTTTTCACGCTGACCCTATGATTACGTTCGACTGGCTATGTTCAAGCATTCTTAAAACACGAGGGTTGTTCAGAAAGAACGTTCCGATCGACCGCGAAATGTAAACAACAGTGAAAATTAGACATTTTTATTTGGAACAGTTAGCAACACCTTCAGTTACTTCTCTACATAGTCGCCACTCCGACTTAGACATTTCTTGTAGCATTGTTTCAATTTTTCAGTACCCTCGTCAGTGCTTTCGGCCAGTTCGCTGGTGTGCTGCTCTTTGTCTGTGCCAAAATGTTGTCTTCTTAGCCAGCGATTAACGAGTGCATTAACGAAAAGCAGAAGGAGACACGTCCGGGCTGTATGGTGGGTGATCAAAGAATTCCCATCGAAAACATTTCAGGAGTGTCTTCACTTCCGCTGTAGTGGGCGGTCGAGAATGTCATGAAGAAGAAAATGGATGAATTCAGACAAAATCTCTCTACAGACACCCATACTTGACGGGAGCCACTACTTCCTAGGCACCTTAAGTGCTCACACTCCTCTCAGAATTGGGAAGTGCAACGTGACGCTGTCGACAGGCATTGCCCAACAAATATGTGCAAAGGTTCCTCGCATATTGACTTTGGTTTTAATTTCGCGACCGATCGGGACTTAACCCATTATCCTATATAGCCGACTCACAGTGGGCCGCATGTTCGAAGTCCGTTACTACATAGCCGGCTGTGAGATGGACAGAGCAGCTATGGCTCATTCTTAGTGTTCCTTCTTCTCTGTTAGCGGATGATATGACACGTAATCGATCTATTTATTTCCATATTTTGCGAACTATAAGCAATTGTTTTCAGGTTTTGTTAAGTTAACTGCTACAATCTCATCAAGAAAACAGACTCCAGAAATTATGTAGTGTACAAAGCAAGAAAGACGAAAAGTGATGCACGGTATGAGGATGAGGAATGTCTAGTGGTGTTGCACATGCCCGTATTTTTCCGGGTGTTCGACACCATAAGGAACTTCTAAAACAGTATTATCTCCACTTCTCATCGCTTTAACACATAATAACGATAGACTTACAAGGAATTCGTATCAAAAAAAATTATATGATTTTGAGCAAAGTGTGTAAAACAAAATACGCTGATTTTCGTAAATTTAAATAGTAAATGTAGATGTGACTATAGAAAAACACATTCGTAAGGCAATAGGGTGATATGGTGACGAAAATCATGTTAAGAATGTAAAAATTTTTCTTTCTTTTGCTTGTCACCAACACGTGTACTTTACGTCCGATAGATATAAATGGACACACGTGTGCATCAGAGCGAAACACTGACTATAATGAGTACCGTTATGTATCATTTAATCCGCATCAACCTACAAACTCCGCAAATCACAGCATGGTAAGTGGTAAGGGGTACGTTGTAACACTAGCCATTTCCTTTCCCTCTTTTACAGTCGCTTGGGGCTTTGCGCTGGGCGAGGGATTCACGATAAATCCAAGCCAAGTAAGGGGCAGTGTCGCAGAATGTTCTCTGTAGAACGCTGCGATTAAAACCTGATGTGATGACTTATTTATTTTCAATTCTTTCAGTTGTTTCCATACGTCAGGGACACCTACTAGTTTTGTCCTCCATGGGAGAGTCTGTGACAGTCATTATATCATCTAGAAATTATGTCTAAGCCATTTTGTATCCTCCCAAGGTTACTCAACGACAATACATTCCCACACACAGCAATATCATCAGCCAACAGCCGCAGATCGTTGCGCACCCTGTCTATCAGATCTTTTATGTACCGTATAGAGAGAATAATAACGGCCCTATCACACTTCCCTGGGGCACTCCTGGCGCTACATCTCTCTGATGTACACTCGCCGTCGAGGACAAAGCACTGGGTTCTCCTGCGTAAGAAATCTTGGATATGACTGGGAAACTATCCCGTATGCTAGTACTGTCATTAAATCTACCGTGGGGCACCGCGTCTGAAGATTTCCGGAGATAGAGCAATATGAAATCTGCCTGTTGTCCTTCATCCATGGTTCGCAGGATATTGTGTGAGAAAAGGACAAGCTGACTTAGCTCTAGCGATGCTTTCTAAAGCCGATTTGATTTGTGGGCAGGAGTTTTTCTATCTCAAGGAAATTTAATATTTTAGAACTGAGAACATGTTCAAGAAATCCGTAGCAAATCGTTGTTAAGGTATTGGCATGCAATTTTGCGGACCCGTTCTTGTACCCTTCTTATATACAAGAGTCACCGACGCTTTTTTCCAGTCGCTTGGGACTTTTCGTTAGGCTAGAGATTCGCGATAACTGCAAGCTAAGTAAGGACCCGATGCCGTAGAGTACACTCTGCAAAACAGAATTGAAATTCCCTCGGAACCTGACGACTTATTTATTTTCAGCGCCTTCAGTTATTTCCCTACATCACGAATGCCAATTACTATCGCCCTCCACTCGCGAGTCTGTGCGACGGTCAAAGGACGGTATGCTTCTACGACGTTACTGCATGGGTTATTTCTTAAAAGATAAGTTTAAAATTTAAAGCTTTCCTTTTACGTCTTCTACTGCCACACCAGACGTGTCACCGAGTGACTGGATAGAAGCGTTCGACCAGCGTAGCGATTTTACTTTGGAACAGAATTTTTTCGTGTTCTCTTTTACTAAGGTATGATCATGATAGTTTTATGCTTCGTGCATCGAGCTTTTTGCACACGCACGAATCTCTAATAAATTTTGCCTGTCGTCATTTGTGTGTTTTTCTTTTATGATCGAGAGTGCAACAGTCTCTGCTTCCTCAGCATTTAACGAATTTTCCTGTTAAACCACGATGGGTCTTCTTCGTCCTTAATCCACTTACTCTGTACACATTTGTTCAGAGCGCGATTTACAGTCCATTGAAACTTTGCCCATAATTCCTCTACGTTCATAATACTACAATAAATGGGATAATGGAACTATGTGGCATGTAATAATTGCTCATCTGCTCTTTCTAGGGAAAATACTCTTCTATCCTCTTGATAGATTTATTAACTTTTTTATCCATTATCGCTATGGAGACATCATGATCCCTTTCACTATACTGACACTATCAATAAGCTCAAGCCTATCTGAGACTACAAAGTCCATATTCTTTACGGGCCGTCGAACTAGCTCCTTAAGACAGTTTGCGGAAACCACATTCAAAAGTACTTCACAACACTGCCTGTCTGTATCATCTGCAATGAAATCATAGACGTCCCAGTTTAAATTCGGTAGGTTAACGTCGCCTCTAATTAATATTGTGTGATCTGGATATTATCGCTCTACTGGGAGAAGACTTTCGTTGAATGTTTTTGACTGTACCGTCAGAATAGGGTGGCCGCTAAAGACGTCCAACGATTAAGTTAAATTTCGCCTAAACCTTTTATAAGCGTCCATATAACTTCACAGTCAGACCCAATTACGACCTCGATAAAGACAATATTTTTGTCGATTGCAATGAACACTCATTCTCCTATCGCGTATAATCTATCATTTCTATACACGTTCTATCACTCGCTAAATATGTTAGTGCGTTATACTTTGGGTTTAGTCAGCTCTCGGTTCCAAGAACAATTTTTGCATGAAGACTTTCTTGGAGGGTAGAGAAGTCAGAAATAATTCGACAATTTGCTGATAACAGTGTCTTTACTCTGAATACGTTCTCATTTCGCTGTCTTTCCGTCGATTAGCGAGAATTCATCAGATGACCTCAAACTACCGCCTAGCCTAAAAAAAAACCCTTGTGCATTCCACAAGTACTGCGCTATGCTAGTTGCTGCTTCCTTTATGTATTGCATCCATCACCTATCAAAGGCACTCGTACAATTCTCGACCCCATAACGCATTTCGAAAAATCTGCAGGCAAGATCGTCACAGAATCGACGAAGCCTTTGACTGAGAAACTCCAACAGGGTCCAAACGAAATGATCCCAGTCAACACTATGAACGATGCTACAAACTGCAAGCTCTGTATGAACTCACGCGCGAGGACAGCAGTCTTCACCACGTCCGCCAGTCGTGGCCTTAGAATCCAAGTGACAATAGTCACTGGTGCCGACGTGAGCCACAACCTGGAGACGACGGCTCCCTGCACACTCTACAGCCAGTCAGGACCTCCTCTGCATCTCGGATGAGGCCCATGGCAGACATATGGAACGCTATTTCCGTAAGGGTCTCCAGGACACGCCTAACACTGGACCTCCCAATAACCAGCAAACCCCTTCCCCATGTGACTGTTCAGACAATGCTGAAGGAGGAGCCACATGTCCACCGATAGGATGAATGGGTGAGACCAGACAGCCAGCTTCCAAATTGAACCTCCGCCCTTACAACACGAACGTGGTACCATCTGCCAGTTACCCAGCATTGAGGGCAGACCCACAGTGTCGTGTTCATTGCATGGTGCTTCGACAGCAAAACCCGTGGGCGAAACAAGCGTCATACGAGGTATCTCATGCGGCGTGCCTATTTCTCCATCAGCACTACAGCTCAAGGCAGCAGCCTGATGAAAGCCAAAAGGGTCTTTAGCTGTTCGCGTGTGTTTCTGCTGACAGAATGCAAACATCCTGTCCATCCTAGGACGACTAATTTAGGAACTAAGCCATAAAAGTACTCAGAGAAACCTAAAAATGCAAGCTGCTATCTTCCTGACGTGTCATCAGTGGAGGCCGATGCCTTAGTGTGTTGTGTAGCTGGCCGTCAAAAAGGAATGAAAACTGCTCTATTGAGCGACTCTACTCTTTACAGATACTAAAACGCGTGATTACAGCTCTTAAATACAAGAACACACACGAAATTTAATTACCAAAAACACAGAAAAAGCTAAGTATGTAATTTGCTCCTCTGCTGGTGCTTGAAAGGTGGCAGCCCGATACTGACGTATGTTGCATAGCTATAAGAATTCTGGCCCAATTTATACTTCATTTGGCCCGCAGGGTCATCATGTGATTACGGTCACGCATGACATCATTAATGACCTTAATCCTGGTGACATCACGGGAGGTCAGTTAACTTTGACCTTGATCTTGGCACATGCGTGTATGAACTCATCAGAAACATTAAAAATGTGAGGTCATCAAGATGTAGGTAGTCTGGAAGTTTTAAACATGACGTAAAAATTGAAAATATGTAGGAGATATTAAGAATTATGGTGGGTGCTAAATTTAAAATATTACATGTTTCTTTTCAACTAGTCACGTGGTAGATTGGCGAAAAATTGAAGACTGCGCAGTATTACTTTTTCTGCAGTACGTATTTTAATATACTAGAGTAGATTGTTTGGCGCCATTGTAAAAATGTATTGACAATACTATATGATTTCTCACCAACTGCGACATTGTCGCGTATACAAACAGTGATCCAATACTGTGAAATGTTTTTTTATTTTTCGAGTCTTTGATCACAATATCAATTTATATTGTGATCAAAGACTGTAAAAATAAAAAACAATAGGATTTCCATGTTTATTAATTTTAATTGAGTAAACTGGTGCTATTCAGCACACACACACACACACACACACACACACACACACACACACACACACACACATGCATAATGCATCACCTACCTCCCCTCTCCTACTGTCAGAGTCTGTATTTTAGCAGCCATTAAAATGAATGAGCCAAATATGATGTAACCGAAGTATCCAAATTATTTGTCAAAATTTATGTATGCGGTATTCCCACAGCTAAAAGAGGTAACTCCTCCTGAATTGCGGAAAATGGCTGCAGGCTGAAAAAACGGTTGTAAAGCTATGTTCTCATTATTGATAGGAAAAGATCGTTTATGGACTGAACCACCTGTCGCATCTGCAAATTTTATTACAATTTATTTATTTCTTTCGTAATGAAATGCTACAACGAGTATAAAACATATTCTCCATAAATAGTGAAAAACCAGTGTTTGGTTATAAATTGTAATCAGTGATACGTAGTTGTCAAAGATGAGGTTTAATGTGAATGCTATTTTACAAAAGTTCAAAGACGTGTAAAAAAATCAATCACTGATTCATGCAACTGTTGTATAGCTTTCCCAAGAGATTGTTGAGCTAGCAATCGTTCAAATTTTCAGTTATGTACCGCAGCATAAGACACAAGAAAGGCTCAAATTTATTACTTAACACATCCTTGATGCTTCTCGAGGTGATACATTCCGTACTAGGCACAATTCGTACTCTGGCGATTGACGTTACAAGGACAATTCAGTGCGTTTCTGTCTTTAATAATGCACGCAGCCAGGCCGGTGTATTTTGGATGCAGTAAAACGAAGTATTCTTTTTTCAGCTGTATTATAAATTACTTAATCTTCTTCAGATGGCTTATTTCTTTGATATAAATGACGGTGCTAGTCTGAGGGACCACGCTTCGTACGAAGAATTCTTCGAAATTCGTTTATACACTGATCAGCCAGAACATCTAACCTACTATCGATAGCGTCACGTGGCAAGGAATGACTGCTAGCCAGACACACGCACGATGCACGTAGCATCAGTGAGCGTGCTGTCTGTGACAGAGCGGGGGGTGCACTCGATCTACCTGAGTTTGACCGAGGGAATATTGTGACAGGCCGGAGGCTCGACACGAGCATTTCGGAAACTGCATAACTTGTCTGATGTTCGAGGAGTGCTGTGGCGAGTGTCTTCAACAGGTGGCGAAACCAAGGTGAAACCACGTCCAGACGTCGTGGGGTTGGGCGGTGACCTCTCCATTAGAGATGTCAGACATCATAGGCTGGGCAGTCTGACAGAACACGCCAGGCGGCGAACTGTGGTGCAACTAACAACACAATTTATTGCTGGACAGCGAACTAATGTGTCTGAACACAAAGTGCACCGAATACTCATAACGATGGGCCTCCACAGCCTATCACCCATGCGCGGGCGAATGTTAACTCCATGACATTGACGACTACGGCTGAAATGGGCACGTGACCATCGGCACTTGACGTTGGCGCAGTGGTACGGCGTTGCATAGTCTGATGAATCCTGATATCTTCTTCATCATGCAGGTCGCAGGGAGCGAATCCGCTGTCTACCAGGGGAGACTTATACTGGCGGACGGAGTAATCTGGCGACGGCTCCAGTATGCTCTGAGGAACATTCACGTGGGCATCCATGGATCCAGTGGAGCTCATGAAAGGCACTGTGAGGCCAAGGAGTGTCGTACACTGGTTTCAGACCACGTACACCGTTTCATGATGATCGTGTTTCGCTATGGCAGTGGCATTTTTCAACAAGATTATGCGCCATGTCACAAGGGCAGGAGTGTGATGGAGTGGTTCGAGGAACGCAGTGGCGAGTTCCAGTTGATGTGTGAGGCCCTCAAATACCTGATCTGATCCGGATGGAAACACGTCGGATATGATTGAACGTGGCGTCAGATCTCGTCGCCGCCCTACATGGAATTTAGCGAAATTAGGTGACTTGTGTGTGCAGATATGGTACAAACTTCCACCAGTTACCTACAAAGTCCTCGTTGTTTCCATGCTACGACGCGTCGCCGCTGTTATCCGTATCAAAGGTTGACATAGCGGCTAATACGTAGGTGGTCATAATGACCTGAGTGATCAATGTATCTTCCGTAATGGAAAATGGATTCCAATTTCTCCCTGTGTACAGTAGGATTGTTTAGTCAGCCTAGCCGAGAACGGACTGCCTTTAAAATTTCATATAAATCGACGCCGACGTTATAGTGTTGCTTTCACCTTTTCACCAAAAGCAATGACAAATCGCAGCTTGAAATACGATTTGGCACAGATACTAATTGACATCTCTGCTGTGTAACATTGACATGTGTCACTTTAATTTGGTTTCCTCTTAAAAAGTCAGTTAATACTTCAGTGACAATGTAAAATTTGTTACTCTTTAGAACTCCTATATCCATTTTAATGTCGAATACATCTATAACTTAAAACTGTTATTAACTAATCTTCTATGAATGTGGGTAAAGTTTGCCTAAGGAGATTACTCTTGAATTACCTCTGAAATCAAATTTTACCTCAAGCAATTATTCAACCTTCCAAAACTGTAATTCTGACAGTTTTTCAGAAACTGGTATGACTTTCAATACACACTGACGGAAAAAAATTGCAACACCAAAACGTAATAAATGTAGTAATGAAATTTCGGGAATACATTTGTCTAGGTAATATATTTAAATGATTAATATTTCAAGATCATAGGTTCATGTAAGCACGATAGTATCCATTGAAAATGTGAAATGCTGGTACATTAATAACTGGTGTAACCGCCAGAATGTCGAATCCAAGCATGCAAATGTGCGTGCATTCTGTCGTACAAGTGCTTGATGCCGGTTTATGGGATGAAATTCCATTCCCGTTACATTTAGTCGGACAGTACAGGGACGGTTAATGCTGTTTCTGGATAACGCTGGAGATATCGTCCAATAATGTGCCATGTGTGCTCAATTTGAGACAGGTCTGATGATCGGGCAGGTCAAGGCAACACGTGGACACTCTGTAGAGTACATTGGGCTACAACGGTGATATGTGGGCGAGTGGAGCTGCCCTTGAAGTAATCGATTTCTAAGAGTTCGTTGCGTCACTGTGGTGACAATTGATGCTCAAACTGCTGCTGCAGATGCCGTACGACGCGCCACAGCCATACGACGAACACGACGATCTTCTCGGTAGTGCCACGACGCCGTCGAGAGCCCGGTCTTCTTGCTACCGTTTGTTCCTGTGACCCTCGCTGCCAGCAGTCACGTGCGGTGGCTATATTGCTGCCAAGTCTTTCTGCAATATCGCCGAAGGAACATTCAGCTTCTCTTGGCCCTATTACATGACCTCGTTCAAACTCAGTGAGGTGTTGACAATGGCGTGGTTCTCACCTTAAAGGAATTCTTGACTAACATCAACTCACCACGTCCAATCTCAAAGGTAACTAACGCTCACAATCATTACAGCATGTGCAAACCTGAAATGTGTTCCCATAGTGGCGCCATTAGTGCCACTAATATTCAAGTGGCTCGAAATTTTAATAGATACCATCTTTCAGATGTAGAAATACGCCTACCAACTTTCTTTTATGTCCCGTAACTTCTTCTTGGTGTTCTGATTTTTTTTTTCGTCAGTATATATTCCGACGTACATCGCAATTCCAAAAATAACTTGCTCACTAATATTTTCAAAGCAGCGTAGAATGATCAGCAACAAGTTAAAATTTAAGTATTTTTCCTTCAATTATAGACAGCAATCGTAAGTATTTCTATGCCATTCCGAAGTAACTAACATTAAAATAATTTCTGTCTTGCTCGTTGGTACAAACATTAAACTTCTCAAGAGATGAAATAACACACATTTCAAATAGAATTCATTTTATGCATAATAGCATCGGAATAAAATACATTAGTCATTACAAGCTCATAGCTTTTTGTGGGCTGATGTATTTATATAGATTCATTTCAAACATCAATGTTATAGTACTGCACAGAGATGATGCTCGTAGTGACGACACGATGTTCTCACTGTCGCAGACCGTCGTCATTCTTGTGATTAATGACCCGAGTTACCAAATGCTGCATAGCGGAACACCATTGGATCATCAGCTAGGATCTTCCCCGTGCAACATAAAACAGTCAGAAAAAACCCAAAAGCATTTTAGTACACACATCACACCAAAACATAAGTAATTAAATCATATTCTTTTCTGACCTATCTTTGTTTCTCATGCTGAAACTAGGACGGTGCTGCTCACTAAAATCTAGAATACCACAACGTTAAATTTTACAATATTATTTCCCAGTCTAAAGTACATTTTAACAAGCGTTCCATAACTGTTACTGAATTGGTGCGGCCAGGTTCAGCAGATACTGCCAAGGAATATCTGAGGCCAGTCATTACAAATAACTTCAGTGATATGAATATTACTCTCAGTACCCCACCAGAAGTAATGTCCACCGAAAAGTGTAGTGGCTGTAATAAAAATCAACAAAGTTTATGAAAGAGTGTAGCAACGTATCTGCTTAGCTGTGTCATTTACCACTGGAAAATTTTCTGAATGGCTGAGACATGCTGGAAGGTGAGCCTTTGTTTAAGAAAGGAGATAAACAAACACTGTCAAATTTCCATTCTGTTTCATTTTCGCTGGTATTTTCGAGAACTTTAGTCGAGGGAATATACAATCATCTTCTTTACCATCTGACAGCAAATAATATACTTAAGTCACGGATCGAATTTACAAAGGGTACTTTCATTGAATAGGCCATCTACACATACATAGGGAAAATTCATAACGCATAGACAGTAAATTAAAGGTTCCTGATGTATTTTGTTATTGCAGTATTTATAACATTCTTTTAAGTAAATTGGAATATTGTGGTGTAACACTGAATGTTGCCTAATTGTTCAGATCCTATGTGTCTGACAGGAAACAAAGGCTGGCTTTAGGAAAGAGATAGATATTAAATTATTGGGCATCATCTATTTGGGAACTAATTACATGTTGTGTTCTCCAAGTTCTCCTCTTAGAGACATTACTTTTTCTGGTGTATATGAATATTACTAGATACCAAGTTTGCTTTGTTTGCAGGTGAAGTAAAGACTGAAATAAATAGCATATCAATTACAGTCTTAGAAAGATTGGTTAATAATTTTTTCCCAGCCAGCCACTCTTTGCTACTAAACTCTAAAAACGTGAAAGAGGTTTCCCATCAGTATATGACTAAAATATTACGACAAACAGACATAACAGAGTGACAGTCTTAAATTCTTGCCATTCCGGCCTAATAATAAATTCACCTGGGAGGAATACACCACAGAACTAACGATGCGCCAAAAGAAATCTCGATTCCATAGTGGCACAGAGGATTATTTTTGGGGTAAAACATCAAACCAACCATTTTTTCTGCATAAGAAAGAGTGAAACGAGAATTGTTTGTGGGTGAGCTCAAGAACATCCTGCACAGTCCTGTTTAGAGAATGAGGGACACTAACTCTTGGTAGCCAATATATATGTGCCGTAATGACATTAGTCATTAAAAGTATTCCTCTTTTTGAGATCAATAACTCAGTGAACGAAATAAATAATAAAAATAAGAATAATCTTCACAAAGATTTAGTAGGTTACTGTGGTCTAGAAAGGTGTCAATTTTTCTGGAACACACATTTTCAGTAAGTTGTTACAAACTGTAAAAGGTTTAACCATTAATAAAATTCAGTTTCAGAGGATGCTAAAGGATTTCTTGGTGGCCAAGTCCTTCTACTCCACTGAGTAACTTGTAAGTAGGATCAACTAATGTGTACACGTGTAAATAACTAATAACGTAAAATAAATAGAATATTAGTACAATTTTGCTACTGTACAAATTCTATGCAGTAATGGAATCAATCTAAACAAGTGTTCTAAAATAATTTTTCTATTTGATGGTAAATGCCTATTATCATACTCACCTCAGTGTATTCAAGATTTATGTCTTTTGTGACAAGTTATTTATCACCATTTAAATGAAAATACCCCTAAGAATTTTTTGACTCATGATGGTACATCCATGAGGACTGTTTCACAGCTCTCTGTGGAAGCAAATTAGCGTATTTGTCTTTCTTTGTAACATTTATGGTGTATTCTTGCTTTCTGATATGTTTAAAATCCTGTAGGATCTCCTCGTTAAAGATCAGTTGTGATGAAACGTGCAAATAATTTGATCGAATCTGCAAAAATGAATCAACAACACAAAAAGGGCAGTACTTACAAGGAGTATCACAATGTCAAGAATCACAACCCCACACCCCATACACCCACACATACATCCGTCCAATAGGTGTTTAAAACGTAATTGTGAACTCTAAACTGCGCTATTTCAGGGCCTAAGTATGTATGGTTAAAAAAAGTAGCAAACAATTGTCATTTAAAGTGAGGACCAAAAGCTCGAAAAATATAATCAGTGATACTGACTAGTAAGTGTTACAGATGAGCGTAGTCGAGCTAAAGTAAAAAACAAACTTTTACATTCAGAACTATGACTTACTAAATGACTAAAACATTTACTAGGCGGAAATAACGCTTTCTAAAACATTTACCGGCTGTATTTCCTATAATTAATCACTAAATAAGATCAACATGTAATAGATATACGAGATGTAGACCACTACACTCATTCATACACACACACACACACACACACACACACACACTCACACACACACATACACACAGAGACTGGCTATTATCGTTATATGCAACTAAAGCTACAGATCTGTATGAAAATTTGAGCAAAATAAAATTAAATTATATCTCGAAATATGTAAGATTTCTTTGAGTTTGCAAGCAAAGTATATTTTCAAGTTAAATAATTCCACATTTAAATACTCTACATAATATCTTAAAATACACATAGCTTGCATGCTTATCGTAAAATGCAAGTATAATAAAAGAGATCTGTCCAGTGAAACAAGTTATATTACTTCTAGAAATACGTAAAATTTCGCGCAATTTGCAAGCACAATGAAACTTCAGATTAAATATTTCTGAATCGAAATTTCTAAATTACATATTTTGTTATATATTGGTGTCATTCTGTGATTGATTACAGGAAATACAGGCTGAAGTTGGTTTTTGAGAGACTTAGTTCCAATTGGTAAAAGTTGTAGAGAGCCATACTGCCGATTCTGCAGTTTTTTTTTTTACCTCAACTTTTTTTACCTCAACTATGCTCAATCATTCGCAATGCTTGCCAACCAATATTATCGACTACATTTTTTACCTATATGTTATCTTCACCGTCGTCCTAAACTGATAGTGAAAAATATTAATTACATTCAAAATGGCTGCATGTTTGTGTGTTTGCCCAATGTTTTAGTCTGCTCAGCCCCGTTTAGATATTTTAGACCTAACTTTAACTGTCAGCTGTCTCTTTTCTTACCATATGCTTTTAATCATGGAAACAGCGTACTTCGGAGTTCATAGTCATGTTTTAGACACGAGTTTGAAGTGTGTGTGTGTGTGTGTGTGTGTGTGTGTGTGTGTGTGTGTGTGTGTGTGCGTGTGTGTTTCTGATGCTTAATGTAAATATTATGATACCTGATGTAAATGTTGCACTTTCTTGCTATTTAATTTTTGCAGATAATTTAGGCTTTGAAAGAATACTGTGACATTTGAAATGCATCGTAAATGTGGTTAATAATTAATTTGAACCTCTGTTATGTCTTACACTATGGTACAGCACACTAACTGGCGCAGCAATCTGTTGATGGGTAGCAGAATCATAAATCATCAGTTGACTGTGTTACAGGTGTTTGAAGCTTAGCAAAATAATTTTTAAAGTAAAACTTATCTTCAACAAATGCATATTAATAACTTGTTATTTACAATCTCTAAGCAAACATTGGTCTTTAACTATTTATGGAGATTATGTTTCACATTCGTTCTAATTTTCCAAAGCAAATGACATACAGCTTTCAATGAAATTTATTAACTCATACGTCCTCTCTTCTTTCCGGAATAAACCCTGTGGTACAGCCAGCCTGTCCCGTAGTTCTTTTTGAAGGAGCGACAACTTAGCAACTTATTCAAGAAATAAGGTAATTCGACGTATGATACAAAAGAGAAAGTTCTGTTATCCAGTGCAAACATGGCACATGTAATCTGTCAGAATGTTTCGCAGCAGCGCACTCGAGACACACAGTGGAAGTTTTGTTTTGAATTATAGGTAATGGCTGATTACAAACTATTTTTCGGTTCGGGGCACGAATAAGATCTTTGCATTTCCCAAGAAATGATGTTACCTATTGAGTTATTCGGATAGGTCTTGTTTAGGGTTTTTTCACTGTCTACGTTTTTGATATTCAGCAGGCCCGCACAAAAACTGTGTAGCTCAAATCGAATGTGACTGCTCCTCATGTACTTGTCTATGTGTTTTATCACAGTTCTGAAGGTGGGGTTACGGAAACCTTTCATGTACATATTTTAATTAAAAGAAGATTACAATCAAGCAAGAATATTGAATAACTGTGAAAATAATCATTTCCCAGCACACAGCTTCAGTATTTTAGTGCCTCTTTCCTACTTTATTAACTCTATTGATATCTTGCATAGTATGGATAGGTTTGAAGTCTTGGATTAAATGATAGAGCATAGAATAAGTTACGCATTACCTAGGCAACTGTCTTCAGTAAGAATCTTTCATCCTTTAGCGAAATACGCGAAACTAAACATTTCCTAAGTGACTGAAAGTCCTTTCCTAACTAGAAATTGAGGCTGGAATCTGCACAACCGTCCTTATTTTCGATGTAGGTAGTTTATGAGTTGCATATTGTAGACAGACGTAGTAACTTTATCGTTAGAAAGCGGTGAAGTTATAGATTTTGTGGCAGACGTAACAGCAAAAGATGTCAACAAATAACGCCGGAGAAATCTTACTACTGGCAACTGTTAGAGGCTATAAATCCGCGATAAAAGTTAGTCATTTTAATTTTGATACACAAATGAATCGCAAATATTTATATGTGGATGCCGGTTGATCAGAAACGGTCTGAAAAGCTTATAATAGTGTCGCAGGGTACGTTGTGCTGAGAAATAACTGATAAGAAAGAAATTCTATAAGTTACACCGTTTACCAGTTATTTAGCAGTGAAGTTAGGCAATCCAGTCATTGCACGCGCTCATTCAAGCGGCCCGCTATGTACGATTAGTCGGTTGTTCGCATAGCGTAGATGATAGCGCACAATACTACTCAGCTTTTGGCTGGGGTTCGATCCTTACTACTGTTCCATGCAAACTTTTTGTATCGCTCTCTTGTTCGGTTTTAGGAAACCAAACGACATGGTCTTTGTTGGGCCGCTTGAATTTGTGTGAGCAACGGCCTGATTGGCTAACTTCAATGCTGATTGACTTGGAAACGGCGGAACGTATCGAATTGTTTACTTAACAGATATTTCTCAACACAACTTACTCTTATGTATATAGACTGAAGCGACGAGTCAAAATTTGTACCGAGGCCGGGAATGGAACCCAGGTGTGCTGCTTTCTAGACAGGTGCCATATTCGCACAGTGGTTCACAGAATTGCACGGATTATCCTGTCTCGCTTCCCTGCTCGATCCAAATTCTCACTGCCGCCACTCTTTGCTTTAAATCCTCCCAGTGTGGCCGAGCGGTTCTAGGCGCAGTCTGTAACTGCGCGACCGCTACGGGCGCAGGTTCGAATCCTGCCTCCGGCATGGATGTGTACGATGTCCTTAGGCTAGTTAGATTTAAGTAGTTCTAAGTTCTAGGGGACTGATGACCTCAGATGTTAAGTCTCACAGTGCTCAGACCTATTTGAACCATTTTCCCCCCTTTACACACGGACAGAATTTCCCAGACTCTCCACTTTCTCGAATAGCGCCTCACTATCGAACGTCAAGGGGTGATCAAGCCTGAAACCCAGGTGCAGGTACTCACACAAATGAAATAACACAATTTCGGAGACTTTACTGGTCTCATACGGACATGTCGTGAAGCGGCGAGAGAAAATTTGTATCAAGGCCAGGAACCGAACCGGGGTCTCCTGCTGACTAGGTAGGTTTGTTAGCCAGTAAACCACCTTGGTGCAGTGGTTTTGTGTGAGACCAGTGAAGTCTCTTGAACTTGTCATTTCATTTCTACAACCTTCTCTGATATATCCATACAAGATTTCAAACTGTTTATGACCACCTCATGTGTGTGTGTGTGTGTGTGTGTGTGTGTGTGTGTGTGTGTGTGTGTATACGGGCGCGCAAAAACTATAGCACGGCGACTGCCAAGATAAAGTTTAACAAGGTCAGACAGATCCAAAGATAACACGCAGTACATTATATTAAATGCTATTATACTTAGGCATATCACCAACCGATCTGAACTTCTTTTAGGTGTCTCTGATATCAGAGTACAAAATTTTGTGCTCTGTTTCCCCTTTATGTTACGGACCACAAAAGCACTGGATAATCTGCTGCTGGCTCACCCTGCAAGTGTACACTGCTAGGGGAGACTTGGTCTGTCATTCCCGGTATAGTTTTTATGTCTGTGTTTGCGAATTCACAAATACCACACATGGCAACTAATGAATCGGAACTCATTTACAAGCTCGATATCTGGAAAATTAACCATGAGGAACAAATTGCGAGCTTGGACAAAACTGTTTAATTGAAAGCCTGCAACACAATGTCGCAAACACAACCTCAGTTCATGGGTGAAGTCCATTTAAATAAGAGAAGTCTCTGATGAGAAAGTTAGCCCCAGTACTGATATTCCTTTCTTTTTTAATTCTTCAATGCGATAAAAAGGAACTACTACATTTGTCGGCCTATAATTTTGTATAGATAAACACGCCTGATGAATTTAGTGCACCAAAACCTTTACTATGCTGCATTTAGGGCTGTCTAGTAGTGGAAGTCTTGTTACAAATGGCTCAGAAAGATGGTTAGCTTATAGCGTAAAAGGACTCATTTCAGTGCTACTAGTAGAGCCTTCTTTATGGCCTCTATCGTTATCAGAAGTCCGGGACTCCGTGTCGATTATTACCTCGTCGTGATGTACAGCGCTTCCGTAGACAGTTAATTGTCCCAGTGAATATGGCTTGTTCCATACTGTCATAATTTTTAGTTATCAGCGTGAGATACACACGGCTGCACATGGGCGAAGAATAAGCTACAGTGGAAGATAACGGCTCCATAGCTTCCGTGGTTTCTTTTTGTTTCTCGTGTGGCCTAGAAAAGATAAACTGAGAGAGCACCGCATTTCACGTTACAGGGCAGAGCCAATTCGTAGCAATGTGCAACTGTCAGCTTCCTCTCAGTTAGAAAATGGAACCGGGACCAGTAATGTAATTCATCGCATTAGTCCAGTTTTCTCTTTCTTTGAATTACTTTAGCTGTAACGATAACATACGTCATCAAACAAAGGCCTCCCCAAACAGCTCTCCTAACGCGATACCGAAAATATTCATTTCCTTTTGAATATACTGTTTGGTTCTCATCTAAATTTTTTTTTCAAAAAAATGTTCCCTTGCCATAGATATATGAACGACGTTACCCCTTTATTTACATGTGATGAAGATCAAATTCATAAGTTCGCTAACACCTTGAATACCTAGTATCCACGTATAAAATCCACCGTGACTTTGAGAAAATAGGTGACTATGATCTTTAACTTCCAATTAAGAAGATAATAATAACTTTGCAATCGAAATTGCTTACCGCAAATCAACTGGAGTGATTTTATCGTTAGCCAAGATTCCTGCCACCACTTGACCCACAAATAATCGTATTTTTGCGATGTGCTCCATATTATAGCGAATTTAAACCTTAGCCATGATACCTGCGATCATGAACACACTGCTAGTAGCCAAGTTGATCGGGCCAGTTGCTGTAAGGCAACAAAGATGCGTGGGTTGTTTCATTCTGTTCTTCCGGCAAGAGCAACACAAAGCCACAGGTGCTTACAAAATGATAAATATATGTCTCTTTCGTACTAAGGCACATTACAAACACTTTTAAAGAAACCAAAGTGAGGGCATGTATCCGCACTAACAAAAAATTGGGTTCATGTCTGTGTCACAGTCTGGCAAAGAAAGACTGATAAATGTAATCCAGTTAGCGCTTACAAGTTAAAATGTGGATCTTTCTCAGACTACTATACTGGGACCCGAGGTGTGATATCAACACCTGTTCCAAAGAACACGATTATGCTAGCAACTGTTTTTGGCTGCCGTCTTAGAGATAACAAAAATCAAATGACTCTATGCACTATGGGACTTAACAGGTGAGGCCATCAGCCCCCTACACTTAGAATTACATAAACCTAACTAACCTAAGGACATCACACACACCCATCTCCGAGGCAGGATTCGAACCTGCGACTGTAGCAGCAGCGCGGTTCCGGACTGAAACGCATAGAACAGCTTTTTTTTTTATTCCACAAAAACAGTAACATAAATGGCTACAATGAAATGACATAAATAAGGTGACAGATAATTGCAGTCATAAATTACAGCACTCAAAGAGTGAGGAATCATATTCAGTCTTCAGCAGTAGCACACATTTAGCACCTCCAATGTCACCTTCAACTGGTGGCAGTTCAGCATGCACATTTTCTTCTTCTGCAGCCTGAGGTTCCTCATCATCATTTCCCAGACCCAAATTAATCAGTCAGTAAATCCTTCTACATCTACATCTACATGACTACTCTGCAATTCACATTTAAGTGCTTGGCAGAGGGTTCATCGAACCACAATCATACTATCTCTCTACCATTCCACTCCCGAACAGCGCGCGGGAAAAACGAACACCTAAACCTTTCTGTTCGAGCTCTGATTTCTCTTATTTTATTTTGACGATCATTCCTACCTATGTAGGTTGGGCTCAACAAAATATTTTCGCATTCGGAAGAGAAAGTTGGTGACTGAAATTTCGTAAATAGATCTCGCCGCGACGAAAAACGTCTTTGCTTTAATGACTTCCATCCCAACTCGCGTATCATATCTGCCACACTCTCTCCCCTATTACGTGATAATACAAAACGAGCTGCCCTTTTTTGCATCCTTTCGATATCTTCCGTCAGTCCCACCTGGTAAGGATCCCACACCGCGCAGCAATATTCTAACAGAGGACGAACGAGTGTAGTGTAAGCTGTCTCTTTAGTGGACTTGTTGCATCTTCTAAGTGTCCTGCCAATGAAACGCAACCTTTGGCTCCCCTTCCCCACAATATTATCTATGTGGTCTTTCCAACTGAAGTTGTTCGTAATTTTAACACCCAGGTACTTAGTTGAATTGACAACCTTGAGAATTTTACTATTTATCGAGTAATCGAATTCTAACGGATTTCTTTTGGAACTCATGTGGATCACCTCACACTTTTCGTTATTTAGCGTCAATTGCCACCTGCCACACCATACAGCAATCTTTTCTAAATCGCCTTGCAACTGATACTGGTCTTCGGATGACCTTACTAGACGGTAAATTACAGAATCATCTGCGAACAGCCTAAGAGAACTGCTCAGATTGTCACCCAGGTCATTTATATACATCAGGAACAGCAGAGGTCCCAGGACGCTTCCCTGGGGAACACCTGATATCACTTCAGTTTTACTCGATGTGTGTTCCTTCTAGGGTAAATTACACCGACAGAAGAGCAGTCCCGAACGAGCGACATCGCAAAGTCCTTCACTGTCTTGTTATTTTTGTCAGTTCCAGCCTTCTAAACGCATCTTCCTTTAAAACAGACACCAGATGTTTGCCGTCATATTCTTGTATCTGCTGTACTACTGATTTATTTTTCATGTGTGACTTGCAGGTGATGTTAGGGTCGGGAACGTGACCCAACCAATTCCCTCTCTACTAGGAATGCAGTTCCTAACCTATACCCATTATGTTGAAGACAATTCGGAGCACGTTACCATATTTCTTATTGTGATTCTGATATTTAAGTATTTTCTGGAATTCATTTTCGATATACATCTTGTATTCAATATGTTCATCGCTCCCAATATTCTTAAAAACGTAACTTGTATATTTGTCATAGCGGCCGGCTAGAGATAACAGCCACGTATCACAATCTATTACTGAAAGTATGAATATTTTATATTCAGCACCGACAGACATTACAACTGATGTCCTCGACCAAACAGAGTTTTTCACGTAACAAAAAAGAACCAGATCGGGTTATATGTGAAAAATTTGGCCTCAATATAAATAGTTTTTCTCTTCATGTTCGACAACCTTTGGTGCCCTATAGTTCAATTAAACAGCACTGTATTGTATTACTTGCTTATAATAAGACTATGACTTCAAACGGTAAACATATTGCTTATTTAATTCATTTTATGTCATGAGCATACCTAAATTTTGAACAATTTCTTTCGTGTTATGCAGGTTGTATATTATTCTTTAACGACCTCACTTCAAATTATAGAAGAGCAGTTTTATTATATTTTTTTAAATGTTTGTTCATTCCTCACGCCTATGCTTCTGCTATGTTTCACAGGTAATGAAATTACAATGCTTGATGACCTCGTTTCGTTTTAGTGTTTTTAATCAGTGATGGCCCCAGTGTCATTTTTAACTTGAGATAACTAAATGTCCCGAGAAAAAGTCAGCTTACGAAACAAATGTTGTAGGTGAAAAGGTAGTATTAGTAAAGGAGACATCTGTCTGTGCCACAGCTGGCCAACTCCTAACCATCCCCCCTGCGTCGCGGCGTCGACTTTACGTTTTATTTTATTGAATACTCGGTTTCTACACCGAAAAATACTTAACGTTTCCTCAAAGCATTATTTCCCACTCGTAGTAATCGACACATATCATGTAACCACCAAATATCAATTAAGAGCCGACGCATTTCATTCTAAATTTAATTTACAATGTCAATGTAAACCTTTGTGTTCTTAAGGTTCATTCTGATGTTCAAACGTTACTTGAGTGTTGCAAATGTGATTGTACTGTACAAATAATGTGGCTAAACATTGACGTTTCTGGCAAAGAAGCTACTTGTAACGTAATTTTCTGTATCCTACAGGGCTGATTTTGGTGAGCCCCCAAACCGTTGCAATCCTTGATTTCGGCGGCCATCCTTGAAGCCCACCATCAGGGTGACTGATTTCGGTGTGTTACGATTTGTGTTTCCATCCAACTGCTACAACTCGCGCTGACCGCTACGTGGCTTGTAACGCCGGAAATGCATATACTCCTATTTCCATCTATTGTACTATTATTTTTTTTCCTTGTTTTGTTACCTCAAGATATGACATTTCTGTCTCTTTATATATTGTAATTGTTTTACTGTTTGTATATATATATTTATGCACTCATGTCGATGTATAATTGGTTTGTTTCGTAAATATTATTTGTATTTTTACGCTGGGTCTTGCCTAGGGAAAACTGCTATCGAACGATTACGTCGATAGGTCGTGTGACGAATCAAAGTGTGTAGGATCTTTGGTAGTGTTAACTCTGCCGCGTGGAGCGCGGGCAGGGCAGTGAGAGTGTGGCGGGAGTAGCGAGTGGAGCAGGTGTTGTGTGACGCTCCCGCGAGTTGCCGCGCTTTCGGGGTTTGGCAGCATGTAATTGCGCTCGACTCGCGATGATAGTTTCTGACATGGTGTCGCGGACGGGAAGCATTAGCTGGCGCACATCAAGAGCCCATTTCGCCTGGTGACCGTGTCGAGAAGAAGGCGCGCCAACATCCAGCTTCTGCAACAGCGACGGCCGACAATGAGTGACTGTCGCCACCTCCTCGATCGACGGCTTCAAACCTTCAATCAACCAACAAGGAAGACTAAAAGCACGTAAAGTTTCAGAACTGTATGGCAGACCTCAGCTTTTCAAATTGTTCCATTTGCCTCGCAAAATTACAGCAACTTAGCATCAACCTTTGTTGCTCATTGTCCCAATTGCATTACCAAGCAGGGTCCCTTCCTTTTCCGAAATGAACCCGAGTGTCGTTGAAATTCAAACGCCAGCATTAAAGTAATATAGCTAACTCGTTTTCACTGCTTTAATTTCAAAGTTCAATTATGGCATTAATAGCTGGCTACAATATTCAGATTACACAAGCACGAATTAAGAGTGCGAGCTTTGTTACCGTATTTTAGCTTACCTGTGACTGCAGCTCAGCTTGGTACGTACTAAATTTTCCTATTGTTAATTGTTCAGAATCATTTAATTCAAGTTCAAAGTTAAATCTCTTCTTTCTAAATTGCGTAGATTCAAGTAGCTTTTGAAATGATTGTTGAGGTTGTCCAAGACTAACCGTATTTTACTGAATTTCGATGTGCTTCAGAAAGAAAGCTCACTATTAACTTCAGTCACTAAATTAACTTTCGATTTTCCGGTTTTAGTAATTCTTTTGCTAAATTAAGTCAGAGTGTAGAGAAATTTATTACTTCTGACAAACTTTCAGTTTTCACACTACACGTGTCAACCTACAGTTGCCACGCTTCTAGTGCTAATTATATGTGTAATAACCTTTCTTTTTCAGTTACTATAGTAATTGTCCTTAGGACTGGCGACCGTGATTTCCCCCAAATCTCAAATACCTAATTACCGCTACTTAATTGTTAACGTAACGGCTGCACATTTACCTTCTTTATTAACTTTACCCCTTTTCAAAATTAATTTCCACCAGTTTCATTAGCACATTTCCTTTCATTTAGATGTAACCCTTTCCTCCCTCTTTACCGATAGATTAACTTCGGTGACGATTGCTTTTCCCAAATTTCCATTAGGTACACGCGGTTTAATTTTTCACTGTCATTAAGGTCGATAAGTGAGGGGGGAGGTTACACGTGGCGACCTGGTGACAGGACAATCTTCAAATTTGAGGTTGTTCTGGACACGAATTTTGCATTGTGCAAATCTCGTAACAAAGTACTGGTTACGAAATGGTCGATACGTCAGCGAGAATATTCGTGTGAGGAATCCTAATTAGAGTTGAGACTTTGCATTTATATTGAAAATTATTAAAATGAGTGAAGGCAACAATTACCAAAATTTGGTAGACTTGGATACGGAACAATCGGTCGAACAGTGGGAAACGCGCACAGCGGTACCCATTGTTCCGGGGCAGGCGGCTAGCATGAAAGATGCGACCGCCGAAACGCAACAAAGAGCAGAAATGGAATTCCAGACTTTAGAAAATGTTTCGGAATCGGAAGTGAAAATCAAATCTGAATCCCTTGATGACGAATACGGGGGGACAATGAAAGAGGAAGCCGCTACGGAAGTAAAACCGGTGGTTTCCGGGAATTTAACTGATTTATTGAATGTTTTGATTAACGAAATCAAGAGTCAATCGGCAGAAATTAAAGATCAGGCTGCCAAGCAAGAAGCTCAGGCTGGTGAGCAAGCAGCTCAGGCTGCCAAGCAAGTAGCTCAGTCTGAAAAAATTGAACGAATGCTAGACAATCAGAACAAAGCTATTAATGTTGTTAACAACAATGTTGAAGTTGTTAACACAAAAATTGATAAAATCAAAGACGATATTGTCGTGATTAATACCGAAATCGGTAGCCTTAAACAGGAAATGATAGGCGTTCAGGCGGAAATTGCGAGCATAAATACTCGTTTTGATTCCGAAATTAGCAGAATCGAGAACAGTGTAGGAGACGCAGTTGCTCCGATCATCGAGAATAAGGTGACGGAACAAATTCAATTAGTGAGAAAAGAGGATCAACAGAAGGTGGAAACTTTAAAGGCTTTAGTATCCGAAGTAGATACCAAAGTGACGAAGCAGGCTAACACCTGCGAAGAGAAAAAGAGGGAAGTGGAAACGCTTGCGACAACCACTTGCCAAGTGATTACGAGGGTGTCGGAATTAGAAAGGAAACTTGACGAAAAACAGAGCTATGTGCCAATCTGTGCACATAGTTCGGAGTTGTTGACGAAAGAGGAGCGGTTCGACCCCTTGAAAAAAGGCGGTATACACCCGACGGATTTCATTAAAAATTGTGAAAGAGTTTTACCCAGATCATGGACTGATGAGAGAAAAATTAATGCGATTATTGATGTGTTGGCTGGTGATGCCAAGCGTTGGGGCTTAAACCTCAACATTACGGACCTGACTTTTGACGAATTTAAAAATTTGTTTCTGGCTGAATACTGGTCAGAGCAAAAACAGCAAAGTGTCTGGCGCGAATTTGTCGTATCGAGGCCTTTCGATGCGAATTCGCGCGGTTCGATGAGGGAGTTTTGTGAGGGCTGGATCCGCAAGTTGGAATATTTGCGTGATCGCCGCACGGAATCCGAAATAGTCTGGGAACTCTACAAAAAGCTTCCAGATGATACAAAACGCTACGTAGGAAGCAATTACAGGACAATAAATGATTTCCTGGAAAGAGTGGAGGACGAGGACAATTGGCGCAATTATTGCGACAGTGGCAGAGGCCGTGGTAACAACAACGGGTACCACAGCAACCACAACAACGATAACCACGGGAATAATGCATACCGCAACCATGGCAGCAATAACAATAATGGTTCGGACCGTAATAACAATCGGTACAATGCAAATAATAACAGGAATGACGGAAACCAGTATCATACAAACGTGATACGGGCTTCACAGAATAGTAATAACGCCAGAGGGTGTGACCAGCCGCCTCAGCAGTATCCAGGGAGCGTATCTGCTGGGACGAGACAGGGAAACCATTAGCCGCGCCGGTGAGGGGCCGACCAGGCGTGGAGAAATTTTGGCGGCCCAATAACAGGAGAAAACCCAGGTGTCGTCGTTATGAAAATTCCGTGTGGAATAATCAACGGCGGGAGAGTGTGCCAGTGTTAAGAGAAAGGAGTGCGCCCACAAGTAGTAGATCAGCTGTATACACGGCAGTAGAAGGTACATTCACTGTCAGTGAGAACAATTTAAGTAGTGTTCCGGAAATCGATTATAAGGTGCCAGCTGTAATACCCACAGCGGAACTGGAGATTGAGTTTAAGAATGATTCGCAATTGTTGAGAGAAGATCAGATGTCGGATAAAACGTCCGTCATCGAGCGAGGGGATGCAGAGAGGGATGAGGTCTGGTTAAGGCAGTTCGGTCGCTTATACGACGAACTAAGAGATTATAGGGGTCTGTATGGGAGAAGTGTTTATGGGGAGCGCGTGCAGTATTTGCCGCGTCTCGTCCCACAGGAAGATAGTATTTGTGAAGTGATTGAAAGTTCTGGCCCTAACCGGCAGACTTTACCAGAAATAGTTGATGTTAATGGGCAGCACGAGCAAGATTCGTCGTGTTTCGTCCCGCAGGAGTTAGATGTTGAAGGAGTAACGGAAAGTTCTGGCCCTAACCGGCAGACTTTACCGAAAGTTATAGTGGTAGAAGTAGCCGACCCATCCGACGCAAACCTCCAGTTTAAACAGTGCGAGAGTATTAAGGGGAAAGATTACGAAAATTTTAGTGATAGCCGGACACAATTGGTAGAAAAGCACATAGATTTCAGCGTGTATGAGGTTAGAGATGACGTTATGCGGTCAGACGGTAGCAGTGTGGGTTGCGCAGATCCAGAGGAAGTAATTTCAGATGCGACTGGGCACATTCCTCCAGGTAGATTGGCAGATGAGATCAATCTGATTAAAGAGGAATCAACGAAGGTGACAATTAGTGAATTGATAGCAAAGCAACACTCACTAGTTGACGAGTTACAGGAAAAGGTTTCGGTATTGGAGGCGAAGCTAGAGACTAAGCCTCAGGACAAACGTGTTGAAATTAAAACTGTATGTGAACAGAGGCTGAAAAAGCCGCCAGATAAACCGGATTTAGGATCAAAGCCGGATGGTTTTTTCTGGAATGACCTGGATATAGACGAGGATTTACTGTGGGAAAATAAAGAAACAGTCGAGGACAAGTGTAGACAGATAGTAGTGTCTGTTAATATGCACGACCTACAACTAAACGTGTTGATTGACACCGGTGCAGAATTTAGTGCTGTATCTGGGAAAATATTTGAGTTACTGAAAGACAGACCTGGCATCGTAGTTATGCCAGTAACAGGAGTGAAAATTATCGGTGCTACTGGGAAGGCCAGTAAACCGGTCACAAAACAGATTTTTGTCAACTTCGAGATATGTGGGGCACGATTTGAACAAGAGTTTGTCGTCGTGCCAGACTTAACTACGGAAGTAATTATTGGGTTAGATTGGCTATTAAAGTACCGTGCAGTGATTAATTGCGAAAGCAAAACTTTGACATGTACGTCACAAGATAAAACAATAGTAGTTAGTTTTGACGAGGCAGGAGACGGTGTGCATAGGCAATACCAGCCTATACACATTGTTAACTGGCCGGATGACATTGACGTAGGTATGAGTTTGAACTACTGTAATGTGAGGAATCTCGGCATTGACAATAATGTAGAAAGTGAATTGGAAAGTATTGTAGAAGGTGTGTCAAACGTAACACACGAACAAAGACGAGGCCGACTTTCCCGTACCTACTGCCATCACAACCATAGGGCATGGGGCAAATATGTAGCAGTATTTGAGAGAATTATGAACACCTTGAGACATGAATCGACGGGATTTTCTCCAGAGGAAATCCTGTTGGATGACAGAAGTAAAAGTTTAGTGGAAGAGATAATCAAATTCCCTCCACGGATTGACATTAGTATTGGTGTGAAAAAAGATCGTTTGCGAGAAGTAATGAAGCTAAAAGCTGATGCTCGCATACGTCGTCATGACGCTAAAGCGCGTTTTGCTAAGTTCGCAATCGGAGACTTAGTACTTGTAAAAGCTCATGAGAAATCGAGCGAGATAGACAATGAAATCTCTAAATTTAAGTTTGTTTATAATGGACCATATAAAGTCATTGGTATACCTCACACTGTAGACCTGAAATTGTACCAACCAAGGATTGATTAGTACCACAGATAGGGTAATTTGTACAGTATGTAAAATAGAGTGTAAGATTTAACGATTTGCTAGATTGCCATGCTTTTGACTGACCAAGGTCATTAAAGAAGTTGTAATTAATAAGTAATTAATTTTGATTAATCAATTTAATTTTAATCAATTTAATCATGATCTAATCAACTGAAAAATCCAAGCTGCTAGTTTAAGTTTTCAGCTGAGTCACAGTAGATTAAGCAACGTAAATATGATTTTGTAACTAGCTGTAAGATTTCATGAATATGTGTTTTACTAGTCATTGCCGATGTACTTAGACGCTGTTTTAAGTTTCAGGCTAGTACATGCGTGTGATGATGGACAGTGTTGAGTTATCCACTGTGATAGTATTAAGGGACTCCTTGAGATTACTCGGGAGTGAGTTTTTCCTAAAGAATTCAGTGAAACGGACGTTCTGGAAACGCCGTCACCAGGGCGAGTGAGATCAAGCGTGCCGCACACGCGGGCGCAACAATACTGGCGAGGCGAGCCGCTGTCGGCTCTTGTGCCGCTGTTGGCTCTTGGGCCGCTGTCGGCATTCTTTATACTTGCGAGTATGGAAGGCGGAATTGTTTTTCTTCCTGGACAGCTGAAAGAATTCTACTGTCAATATTTATGTTTTTTTTCGATCTGATGTGTGCTATTTTCTTGTTTAGCGTTTAATGGACTCCCATGACGAGAATATTAATTATAAAAAGGTTACATAAAAATGTGTATTCTATGTAATTAATCATTAGTTAGCGTATTTTCATAAACCTGTTTTTTTATGACCATGTACTCTGATTAATTTTGCAAATAGTATTCCATTTCTTATAGTGTTACGAATTTTAATGATTTTGGAATAGCTAAACCGTTTTCTATGTTTTCTATGAATTTTGATATGTTGTCAACCTGTTTTTATTTTGTGCAAGATGACAGTGTGGAATAAGATTAGGAGTGTCCCCACTCAATTATTATGGTCTAAAAATTGATTTATGATTAATTAGACGAATGCTAAATTTTGTTGATGTTTTGAGCATATGCATTTCCGCTGTTTCTTTTTTGGGACATTTTCTGAGTCTGTTTACGTTACACGAACATCCTCAGACAATGTGGGGCACGTGTAACGCCGGAAATGCATATACTCCTATTTCCATCTATTGTACTATTATTTTTTTCCTTGTTTTGTTACCTCAAGATATGACATTTCTGTCTCTTTATATATTGTAATTGTTTTACTGTTTGTATATATATATTTATGCACTCATGTCGATGTATAATTGGTTTGTTTCGTAAATATTATTTGTATTTTTACGCTGGGTCTTGCCTAGGGAAAACTGCTATCGAACGATTACGTCGATAGGTCGTGTGACGAATCAAAGTGTGTAGGATCTTTGGTAGTGTTAACTCTGCCGCGTGGAGCGCGGGCAGGGCAGTGAGAGTGTGGCGGGAGTAGCGAGTGGAGCAGGTGTGTTGTGTGACGCTCCCGCGAGTTGCCGCGCCTTCGGGGTTTGGCAGCATGTAATTGCGCTCGACTCGCGATGATAGTTTCTGACATGGTGTCGCGGACGGGAAGCATTAGCTGGCGCACATCAAGAGCCCATTTCGCCTGGTGACCGTGTCGAGAAGAAGGCGCGCCAACATCCAGCTTCTGCAACAGCGACGGCCGACAATGAGTGACTGTCGCCACCTCCTCGATCGACGGCTTCAAACCTTCAATCAACCAACAAGGAAGACTAAAAGCACGTAAAGTTTCAGAACTGTATGGCAGACCTCAGCTTTTCAAATTGTTCCATTTGCCTCGCAAAATTACAGCAACTTAGCATCAACCTTTGTTGCTCATTGTCCCAATTGCATTACCAAGCAGGGTCCCTTCCTTTTCCGAAATGAACCCGAGTGTCGTTGAAATTCAAACGCCAGCATTAAAGTAATATAGCTAACTCGTTTTCACTGCTTTAATTTCAAAGTTCAATTATGGCATTAATAGCTGGCTACAATATTCAGATTACACAAGCACGAATTAAGAGTGCGAGCTTTGTTACCGTATTTTAGCTTACCTGTGACTGCAGCTCAGCTTGGTACGTACTAAATTTTCCTATTGTTAATTGTTCAGAATCATTTAATTCAAGTTCAAAGTTAAATCTCTTCTTTCTAAATTGCGTAGATTCAAGTAGCTTTTGAAATGATTGTTGAGGTTGTCCAAGACTAACCGTATTTTACTGAATTTCGATGTGCTTCAGAAAGAAAGCTCACTATTAACTTCAGTCACTAAATTAACTTTCGATTTTCCGGTTTTAGTAATTCTTTTGCTAAATTAAGTCAGAGTGTAGAGAAATTTATTACTTATGACAAACTTTCAGTTTTCACACTACACGTGTCAACCTACAGTTGCCACGCTTCTAGTGCTAATTATATGTGTAATAACCTTTCTTTTTCAGTTACTATAGTAATTGTCCTTAGGACTGGCGACCGTGATTTCCCCCAAATCTCAAATACCTAATTACCGCTACTTAATTGTTAACGTAACGGCTGCACATTTACCTTCTTTATTAACTTTACCCCTTTTCAAAATTAATTTCCACCAGTTTCATTAGCACATTTCCTTTCATTTAGATGTAACCCTTTCCTCCCTCTTTACCGATAGATTAACTTCGGTGACGATTGCTTTTCCCAAATTTCCATTAGGTACACGCGGTTTAATTTTTCACTGTCATTAAGGTCGATAAGTGAGGGGGGAGGTTACAGGCTACCGGCGGAGTACGAACCACAACCATGGCAATATAGTGAAAGGCACACCTGCCATGGATACTCACCGAAATCAAGCACCCCAATGTTGGGCTGTAAGGAAACTCACCAAAATCAAGAACTCCAGTGGTGAGAGGCAAGGGAACTCACCGGTACCAGGCATAGCGATGGGAACCGAAAATTGTTACATCTACGTCGTTGATACTGAATAACACTAAAAGTAGTTTCTAATCAGACATTAAAACGGCTAACTGTACTGCACGGTACAGTCAAACACGCAGCACTAAAGTAAACTTAGAAAGTACATATCAACCGTTAAAACACAAAGGCTTCAATTTATACAGCAAGTGAAATGTAAAATCAAATGCGTCAGTTCTTGATTGCAAAAACAGGCGTTCTTGATATTTGTCGATTACATCGCCATCTACCACGAATGGAGAAGAATGGTTTGAGCAAACAGTACGTTTTTGGCGTGAAATCCGATTATGCAATAAGAATGAGGCTCCCCATCTGAAAATATAAAGTTGACTCCCCCCATGAAAGAGGGGTAGTGAGAAGTGAGCAATTGTATCACAGACAAATGTGCCCTTTGCTAATATAAACTACTCGCCTAGAACACTTTTTTTCGAATGATGCGTCGTTTTCGACTTATTTTGTGTCTCAAATTAAAACAAACACCCTGTATCTGTGTAACCTCCTACTAGGTCATAAATGTCAATCGTTCATATTCATAGTAATAGATGTTCCTGCTCCATCACCTCCATATTTTTAAAATTTTGTTTTAGATCTCCCTCATTTTTGATTCTACCGTGTACTACTTTAAATATTTTTGTTGAAACTTACGTACCGAGTATTTCCACGTAAGCCGCAAGCCTGTGCGAATACCAGAAACTTGAAGCGCTGGCAGCTGCGTTCATGTTTTTTTTTTCAGATTTGTAATTGTAGTGGCTGATGATATCCATGTTTTGTAGGTATTTGAAATTACTGATAATATCAGTATTATAAATACAAGCTGCTGCTACTACTTCATAAATTTGAATAGTTTTTCATAATCGTATTAATTGCCCAGCTCCCTTCCTTCTAAACTTCTATGGTTTTACATTTAAGGAACTATTTCATGTCGTCATGTACTGTTTTTTTTATTAATATTTTGATTCCAGCACATCTTGAATGCTGCTGCTATAGCCTTGTTGGTACACGTTTGACCCCCTTTATGAACAACTTTATTACTATTATTGTTTTTAATATTATTCACGTCTAGGCCTTACTAGACCACGCAATATAAACAAAGGACATTATTGTAGTTTTTTTCAACAGAATGAGTCCTTTTCCGCTCATCAGACCTAGTTCTTCTGGTCTTCTTGGGTTTCTCCCCCAGGCCAACTCTCCAGTCATTATTTTAATGTGTCACCTTTTTCTGTCTGGTACTCCATGTTGTGTTTTTTCGGCTTCCTTCACGTCTTCTTTTACTGATCTGATCCATTTTATGTATCAGCTTTAGCTTTATTGGAAATTTCGTAGAATTTACGTCCTGTCTAGTTAGTCTGCGTGTACCCATTCTTTTAATACGCCCACCATTTTTTTCGTATCCGAATGAAACCTGGTATACTTGACAGTTTCTTTATTAGCTTTAAGTTTGTATTTTTCTTCTTCAGTACAATTTGTTAAATGGTTCACCAGTTCCTACCAATATTATCGAATAGTGACACCGCTCCTAATCATACGCCGATCGTTTCGCCAATTAGTCCAACCAGCTTCTTTCCGCCCAAATGCAAGTCCTCTCTCAAATGTTGACGTCAGCGGATAATGTTCACACGTCTGTCTGTGAGGCGTAGCTACTGTCCAACTGAACACACGGAATGAAATTCGCAAAGGCCCTCTGCCCCGGTATCTACATGTCCCGTGTTTACTATCCTTGCCATCTGCGCTGTGAAATTGCGCTGCGGCGTCATCCATCGGCCGCCAGCGTCCTGTTTTGCATTTCCCTATTCTCCCTCGACACCTGCATGAATGACAGCTTGCGACCAGTTTAAATAAATCCTTCGTGGTGGGTAGTTTTTTTCCAGATTATATTGAACTCAGATACTCTTTCAATTCTCCCGTATTAAGTCTTTAGAATTTTGGGTGCCTGGTTGTTACCATGCATGTATTCATTCTTTTTTCCAAATATTTGGAGATATACTCCTTCTGCTCTTTAATTTAGAAATTATTTGTTTTTGTGCTCTTTCAATATCCTGACGTATAATTGCAAGGAAGTCTTCGAAAGATAAGCTTTCTAGATATGAGTGGTGTCCGTTCTGTCATGGACACCACTCGCGATGAAACAGCTGGGTATCGTACGGGAATAGTTAGGGTGAATGGAATGGACATCATAGATTTCTGATTCCCTCAGGAATTCGGGTGTTGGTTGTGCATCCGTACTGAAACGCTTTCATCGAACAGCCGTTTTCTCTACGCTGTCACCACCCACGTCTGTTACTTTATGGGCGTGACGGTTGTTCAATTAAAAGTTTCAGTGCGGATGCACAGCCAACGTCCATGCTCCTACAGAAATCATAAATCTGCAAGTAGGTGGTTAATGGGCGGGGGCCGTTGTAGTGTGGTGAACCGGGAGTTGCGAATTTGGTTCTCATGGAAAGTGTGGCCGGATGGCAGAGACGCTTAAGGCAACTGTTATAGAGAAGCGGAGCATCTGTGTTCGAGGCGTGATCTGGCACAAATTTTCCACTCTTACTATTGGATTGCCACATGCTCTGTGCCGCTGGAAGTCATTATTTCGTTTCTGTCTCTCTCCCATCCCGTTTCCCGTCTACGCCTTTCACCCCAGTTATTCATGAGAGGTGAGCAGTCTGTCGTAATATTCGTTTGTATTATTTTGACTAGTTCTCTGTTTTAAGCTTTGATTTAATTTTTCGACGCTCTTGTATTACTCTTTCGAAGACACAGTTGAGAAGAAATGAAGAGAGTCCACCACTTTGTCCCATTCCTTTCATAATTTTAAAATGTTCAAAAATGTCTCATCTCAGCATTTCTTTAGATTCTTACCACTCACTGTTCCACTAATAACTGCAATAGTTTTGAGGTTCTGACCTGTTCTTTCCGTATTCAGAAGATATACTTACGGTCCACAGAGTCATAAAACTTTTTTTCCTGATATGAAAAGCTACAAACTACTTTCTAATTATAGATATTTTGATGTCTAAGAATTAGTTCCAGAATTAAAATTTGTTCTGGACAATATCGGTTTGGTCTGACACCAGTCTGATATTCGACTGTTTACCATACTGGTAACTGTTGTCCTCGATTCAGGAGACAATGAGACAGAATTTTGTATGGGGCAGCAAGACTGGAAATCCCTTTATAGTTTATTAATTCGGTTATGTCTCCCCTTTCGTATCGTGGAAGTAACAATGCACCTTTCCAGTTATTTATTGTATATAGGCTCTGGTAATGGTTCCGGGGAAGTGGACTCATTAAATGGCAGGGAAGTCGTTTCAATCCCTGGGTGGTATGTGCGGTACGGTCCGCCCCTCGTGGTCTCGCGGTAGCGTTCTCGCTTCCTGAGCACGGGATCCCGGGTTCGATTCCCGGCGGGGTCAGGAATTTTTCCTGTCTCGAGATGACTGGGTGTTGTTGTGTCGTCTTCATCATCATCATTCATTCCCATTACGGTCGGAGGAAGGCAACGGCAAACCACCTCCATTAGGACCTTGCCTCGTAAGGCGGTGCGGGTCTCCCGCATCGTTCCCCTACGCTCTGTAAAGAAGCATGGGACTTCATTTCCATTTCATGCGCGGTACGATGAATAATACCAGCACCACAGTGGATATGGAATCAGGAGAGCTTAATTAGCAATAGCATTGTTTGTTTTGTATTTTTTTGTTTCATACAAAAGTTGGTGATGGTGTATCCGTGACTTTCACAGTCTCCCAGCAACCAGTTGTTAACTCAGCATAGTACACAGCAGCATGCTTGCCTTGGAGCAGCGTGGATCTGCCAGGCAGGAGTGCTGCCTCAATGAACTAGCAGCAGCTGCTTTGACCTTGGAGATCCAAGGCCAAAGTCAGGCATTCGGCGGGCGGTAGCATACGCTCCCAGCAGCCGGTCAGCCACGCTGATGCACTGGCGCCGACCCCAGAACCCATTGGAAACGCCCTGCGGCTGGCAGAAGACACTCTATAAGACGTCCTCACTGGTTTGATGCCAAGTATCATCAGGTCTGAAGCCGCTTGGACAACGTGGAACCTACCGCTGACGAGGAGAGAGTCGTAGTGTCGGTAGTATTCGAACACAAGGTGCTGCTAGTGTCTGAGTGGCGAGTGCTTACAGTTGCTCAGCTCAGTTCTGTTGTATCAGGGTCCCATCTACGGTCGCCTAGACGACCAATACTGTGCAGCGTTGGATAACAGTGTGTGGTACTTCAGCTTACCACAGTGATGGGCTGGATTCTTGTACAACACTGTGGCGGCAATAATCCAGCGCCTGGGAACAGAATTCCATATGCAGCTTGCATGGGTTGTGAAGCTGCACACAGTGTTGCCACAACACTCCTACGTTCTTAGGAAAATTCAGTCGACTGGATCCCACGCTGCTACTACACCGATGAATCACTTAAAATTACTTAGTACTGCTTATGTTGTCGTACGTTCTTATTTACGATTTCCACACTCTTTCGTTCTTTGTTACTCTATCACATTGTCTTTGGAGACTGGTATACTAATAACTGTTCAGGTCTTAGGGGAGACACACTCTGTCAGTAGGTAATGGACTGTCAATTCAGTTGGGCGGATGGTTCTCCGTCAGTGATAGACACAGTCCATACAAGTGAGGACCGGGATGAAGATGGTCCCGGAAGACGAAATACTTGTGGTGGTTCCTGCTATGGTATTTCTGAATATGTTGTAACATCTGTTCCGCACTAATGTGCCCCTTCTATATAGCTATAGGCTCATCAAGCGAACCGTGCAGGGTATCTTTTAGGTAAATCAAGTTCCTAGCTGGCAGTATTTCTAACAGTGGATACACTCGACTCAGAGCTGTAGCCCCTGTTATTGTCAGCGGAAGCTGACAAATCGGCCCCAAAATATCAGAGTTCGTATCATGCAGAAGTACCCATTGTCCCATAGCTCTATATGTTCTTTCCCCTTTAAATGTCTGTGCTCGTTGCAAATGGTGATCACTACAACTGAGACGTACACTAAGTAAATCGAGTGATGTCCTGCCTTTTGAAAATAAGGTTGTGTTACGAAGAAGTCCATTTGGCATCTTTCCACATCCTTCCCTCAAAGTAACACCTCTATCTCGCATTTCTCCATGACAGTTTCAGCCACAATGATCTTTCTAATGCCATACTATGTGTCAAATGCGAGTTACTCCCTCGGCCAGTGTTCCATTTAATTTCAAATGAAAAAATAGTCCAAGGACATATGTACACTAAAGTCATACAACAAAACAAACACCAACTCAGGATAAATAAAGAAGTAGGACACTAGTAAAACATATCAATTCAGTAAACAACACACATGATATCCCGAAATAACTGTTAACATGCTACGAGAATAAAATCCACCCACTTATTACAAAATCGAATTACGTATCAAAAAAAGATATAAGTGTAAATAGAAACAAAGCCTCTTCCTAAAAGAATTTGCCTAGTAAAGAAACCCCAAAATACTTAATAAATTATGCCCCACTCCTACACTAGATTAACCTTAGGTCTTAAACCATAAGGCAATATTCAAACAGATTTTTCAGGGTCAGTCTGCTTTCACCTGCTGTGTTGCCTTCCCCTGCCTACTTTCTCCCCCTTATTTTGGGGCAGACGCTGGTAACAATGGTAAAGGTATGGGGTGTCCCAAAACGGGGCCATACATCCAATCGGACGACTGTTGTAAGAGTAGTGGCTTCAGGTTCATCAGTGAGGTCATTCAAATAAAACGATATGGGTCTTAATAACGAGAGGTAAATTTCGCTGTCTTTTCTTTTGTGGTGTATAAGCTCGATAACATCATCCATCATTCTAACCAGTACTCAGGTAACGTAGATTTCCATCACCCCATACATTCCCGACTTTCCAATGCCTTTATACTTGCTCCTTTACTTGACTCTATATTTTCCAAAACTTCTTGCAAAATTTCGTACCGTTTCTCCACTGCCTATATACTACCTCGTATGGTGACAAACTCTGACATTCCTGAGCCTTAGAATTATGTATGCTGCAACAGTGTATTGTAACAGTGTATCGCTATCTTCATCAAGTAATTTTCGGGTTTGCAGCCGGATTCCATCAACATTTTGTCACGACATTTCTGCCCAGAGACGTCCGACCATCCTTCGTGATACGGTACATTACAGCATCACTATCCTTCCGCGGTCAAACTGTGTTGGTGAGCCAGTAAATATAAACCACAGAGCACTTACACTGCGTCACTGCAATACACGTTGGAAGTGTGGCGTGGTGGGACTTCGAGTCCCTTACCATCCTGCAACGGTGACAGTACTTTTCTGTCCTGCATAAAAACTTGATCTTTTGGATAGGGTGGACAGCAATGTGCGGCTGTTTGCTGATGATGCTGTGGTGTACGGGAAAGTGTCGTCGTTGAGTGACTGTAGGAGGATACAAGATGACTTGGACAGGATTTGTGATTGGTGAAAAGAATGGCAGCTAACTCTAAACATCGATAAATGTACATTAATGCAGATGAATAGGAAAAATAATTTTGTAGTGTTTGAATACTCCATTAGTAGTGTAGCGCTTGACAAAGTCACGTCGATTAAATATTTGGGAGTGACGTTCAAAAACGTGTTCAAACGTGTGTGAAATCTTATGGGACTTAACTGTTTGAGCGTAACATTGCAGAGCGATATGGAGTGGGACAAGCATGTAATGGCAGTTGTGGGGAAGGCGGATAGTCGTCTTCGGTTCATTGGTAGAATTTTGGGAAGATGTTGTTCATCTGTAAAGGAAACCGCTTATAAAACACTAATACGACCTATACTTGAGTACTGCTCGAGCGTTTGGGATCCCTATCAGATCGGATTGAGGGAGAACATAGAAGCAATTCAGAGGCGGGCTGCTAGATTTGTTACTGGTAGGTTTGATCATCACGCGAGTGTTACGGAAATGCTTCAGGAACTTGGGTGGGTGTCTCTAGAGGAAAGGAGGCGTTATTTTCGTGAATCGTTACTGTGGAAATTTAGAGAATCAGCATTTGAGGCTGACTGCAGTACAAGTTTACTGCCGCCAACTTACATTTCGCGGAAAGACCACAAAGATAAGATAAGAGAGATTAGGGCTCGTACAGAGGCATATAGGCAGTCATTTTTCCCTCGTTCTGTCTGGGAGTGGAACAGCGAGAGAAGATGCCAGTTGTGGTACAAGATACCCTCCGCCACGCACCGTGTGGTGGATTGCGGAGTATGTATGTAGATGTAGATGTAGAAACTTAGTCCGACGTGGGCAGGTAGGATTGGAAAGTCGTGGACACAGAATGGAGGGCTAGTCCTGGCAAAGGAGGCAGCCGTGGTGGGAGTGCCAGGCCCAGCGCTAGTCCTGTTCGGAAGCCGATTCCTCTAGAATGGTCAGCAGAACCGGATGACGATGCCAACGGCTTGGATGAGTAGTCTCAACGTGGCGTAGCCCATGGACAGTGTCCCGTAGGGCAGCCACTTTCTCATAGAGCCACCACGCGTTGTTGCGTATGGTCTCCCTGAGGGGGACGATATATGCTTCCTCACAGAGAGTCACAATCCTCGTGAGTGGCGGGGCGTGCAGGCTCCACCTGAGAACCTTGTTCTGCAGGCGCTGCAACGTCCGCATCCTGGTGACACTAATCGAGGCCCTTGCAGTGGAGCCACACGTGAGGTCCAGCAGGATAACTGCCCGGTAGATACGGAGCTTGGTAGGCAGGTTAACTTCCCTACTGCGGATGAGGGGGCACAAGACCCTGGTCAGCTTTTGCCCCTTGTTGGCGACATACTCTGCATGACACTGGAACAATAGCTTGTGGTCCATCCGGACCGCAAGATAGGTGGTCGTCGGGGATCAGGGCACCTGCACGCCTGCAATCGAAATATTGCGGCGGAGCACTCGGCGCCGTTTCGTGAAATAGACTGCCGTAGTTTTGGCGGATTAAGAGCGATTTTGATTGTCCGGCACCAGGTGATGGTGGAGTCCACCTGTCGTTGGAGGCTGGCGATGACGGCGTCAGTGATACGTCCAGTGGTATAGAGTGCTGTATCATCAGCATATTGTGCCAGGTGGCACTCAGGATTGACCGGCATATCATTCACGTAGATGTTAAAAAGAATGGGAGACAGCACGGATCCCTGTGGAGTGCCTGCTGTCAATGGGTGAATACCAGAACGCATTCCCCAGTGGGCCACGAGGAAAGTCCTACCGCGAAGGAAGTCATCCACAATCTTCAAATATAAATCCGGTATAGGGGTCTGTGTCAGCATCTTGTGCACGAGGTTGTCGGTCCCGATCTTATCGTAGGCGTTCTGTCAGTCCAGAAAAACGGCAGCTGTCGACTTGGCGGCGTTGAAGCCTTTGCTGACGTGTTCAGTGATTCGGAGGACCTGAAGTTCGGCAGAGAGGTGCGAAGTAAAGCCAAACTGTTCAGGTCGGATCGTCCCAGCCGCCGCCAGAGGTTGGGAAAGTCGGTGGAGGACCACCGATTCAAGGACCTTCGCCATGATGTTTAAGAGGCTGATGGGCCTGTTGTTGGTGGGGACTGTAGGGTCCTTGTACCGCTTGGGGACCGCAATGAGCTTGGCTTGCTTCCACTGAGAGGGGAAAAGGCCAGAAGCGAGACAACCATTTAAGATCTTGGTGAACAAGAGTAGAGGCGTGCGCGGTAGGTGGCAAAGATTTTCATTTAAAATTCCATCCAATCCAGAAGCTGACCGGCCACGTTTCCGGCGTAGGATCCGCTCCATTTCTGCCATGGACGTCAAGTGGGGAGGGGGGGGGGGGGGGGCAGATTGAGGTGGACGGCTGCGAAAAGCGGCAACAGCTATCAAGACATCGTGTTCGTCCCGTAGATCGTCTGGCGAAAGGTCCTGGACAAGGAGATGGTTTTGGGCCTCAAACGCATCCGCCAGCGTTTCCACAATTTGGAGACAAGCCCACTGCTGTGCGAATAGGATGGGCAGTCGCTAGCATAGAACTTCGCACGGCGCGAATGACAGCCCAGTCGGACTTATGGTGTAGGAGGAAAGTGGACATGCGGTCCTCCCATTGTTCTGAGCCTCCAGTCTGAAGAGACCTGATGCAGTCATGGTATTTATAGCGAATTCCACACATGCGAATCGTACTGACAATTTACGGCGCACGCGTTAGGTGATGACATACGCGAGGCAGCCATGTTGCGTGTGCTCCCCTCAGTGGTGAAGTAAGAACAAAGTAATCGCTGAGTATCGACTGAACATTTCGATTCCGTTGTGAGCGCATCATTTTAATAATGGGATTCCAATGTTTATCAAAGTGAAAGCCGTTGTCACGATTCATTAAATTATCAGCAAGACGTATTTTTACGGATTCTTTAATTACAGAGTCCCAGGAGATGGATACCGGTGCTAAAATTTTGGTATTATTGTATTCTATTGAAAATCCCATGGAAATGCAATATTCTGCCACTGCTAATTTTAAAGGTGTGCTTTCGTGTTCTACACAGCGTTCCTGGACCGTTCGTGTCGTCTGACCAATATATGCAGAACCACACTCACGGGGAATTATATGAACACCCACCTTCCTCAATTGTAAATCGTCTTTAACGGATCCAACTAAGGCCCTGCTCTTTGCTGGTGGACGGAATATGACATTAATATTATTCTTCCTAAGCAATCTGCCTATTTTAGAAGACACATTCCCGGCATATGGAAAGAACGCAGTTGATTTATAGTCATCAGTCTCCTCGGAGCGTTGCTTCTTGTTATTATAATTGTGCATGGCCTTCTATATTTGACGCGAAGTATAGCATTTCTCTTAAAAAAACGTTTTCCAGATGCATTAATTCTTCATGAAGGCTATCAGCGTCCATTACACATAATTCTCCCGTTTCAGTTTCGCTTGAGTTAACTGGGAGCATCACTCGGTGGCCCTGTAGTCGCATAACCATTGAACAATGGGTTACCGTTTTCTTTCCGTGCCTTTCTATCATGTCCCCCATTTTTCTCACATTCTCGTTTCCGATACCCAATTCTCCCACATTTTCGGTTGCCTGTTTTTACTACTACAATGTTTTAAACGTTCTAACCTAAAGTAACTTCCAGAGAGGATGAGGAAAGTGTTGAGGATATCATATTTACCGTATATGTTACGAACACTACAAACATCCCGCCACTATTGTTCTTTAATAAGGTTTATAAATGTCTCCATTGCCACTGGATTAACATTTCTGAATAGTCTGGAATCATATATGATATATTTGCACAAATTCCTTTTAGTGTTCAAAATTATGCATCACTACTTGAAAGGGCATTTACCCTTTTACTAGCGGAATAACACTCTAGAATGAAGGATGAACAAAAAAATTGGCGGTAGTTGTGTAGTTGTTCTAGTGTTACCCTGCTGTCTGGCTGCAAAGAATACGGTTTGCATCAAATTATATCAGTGTAAGATATTTTCTGACATTGTTTTGCTCGGACAGCCACCCATAAAATTAATTTTAAAGTCACTACATACAAAGTGAACTAAGTACCCCCTCTAAGCTAATAGTAATGCCCCGAAATCAGAGTTAGGGGACCTACAAATAACTATAATTAAAAGTTTACTTTCACTAAATTCAACTGCTTCTGCACAACATTCAACGACCTGTTCAACGCAGTGCTTTGACACTGCAACAGAGTCAAATTGAGTACCATTTTTCATGTGCATGGCCCTTCCTCCACTATGTAACAAGATCGTTATAAATAACCAGCTAATCATAAATTGTAATGGTATCGAGAGGTGTGGAGGCCTTTAAATGCCAAGATGGTTGTTTCTGTACCACGGTGGCGTGTGGAGGACGATGGGCTGGGTGGTAACAGCAATACAGTCGATGCGGCGACAGGAGAGTTCAGCTAGCAGTAACATTGTTTATTATGTAAGATTCTCGTACGAAAGTTGGTGACGGCGGCTTCGTGGTGTGCGTAGTCATATCAGGCCGCAGTGTTAGCTCAGCATAGCACAGCAGTTTGCTTGGTGCGCTACAGCTCGAATACACCTGGCTGGAGCGGTGCCCCTGCGGAGTAACAGTGGCTGGTGTGCCCTTTGAAGACGTGAGGCTGATGTCAGACATATTACGCTAAACAACCAGTCGCTCCCGGCATTTGGTCAGCCGAGCTGCTTCGCTGGCACCGAACCCAGGACCCCTTGGAGAACCCCACTGACTTCTTTGAGATATCCTAGAGGAGGTCTTCCCTTGATGGCACCAGCTCGAGACCCAGAACCATCAGATCGCCAATAGCTGAAGGTAATATGCTGCTATATTCTGGGCGTCAAATATTTATTGTTGCTCTGTGTAGTTTTATTGTGACAGGATCCACTTTCGAGCATGTAGACTGCCGTGACAGCACAGCTGTGAGGCACACTATGACGAAGTTCATCTCAGTGCACTGGAGACTTACACCATGCTGTGCCAGTATCCCATACCAATCCAATACCTAGTAGTAGGATTCCATAGCAGCTCGCCTGCACCCTTCTCAGGGAATTGTGAAGTCTGGACGGAGGGTGTTGCCACAACAAATTCAAATAACATATGTACTTTTTAATGATCATTTGTCGTATAATGATTATGCCTGATGTCATAGACATTACTTTCACTATCACCATCTAATGGTGAACTGGTTTTCCCCCTACAATTTTGAATTGCCCTTGTCGGTGTAACATTGATGGTGTTGTAGCGCATCGACCATATTTTGTCAGAAACGCACCTAGAGGGGAGTGGTTTGCAGCAGTGCCAGCCACAGACAGGTGTGGGTGTTACGCTTTACAAAATATAAAACAGTCACCACAACATTGTGAGACGAGCTGGTCTGGCGATGTGCGGGAACAGTTGACTCTGCAGTTCCTAAGTGGAAGAGGGCAAAGGCCTTTGCACACCAGCGGCTGCTAAAATGCTCAGTACACGTGCCGGTGCCACAAGGCATGACAAAGCCGAAGCAAGCGCAGATCGAAAGTTTATGAATACCTAGGCACTAAGGCTGCTTCTGTCGGCTTCGCAACTCTGTTGTCATGGTGATGTGACACCTGGGCGCCATCCAGAATGCTGTTCGTGGACCACAATTCGACTCTACTTCAAGGCAGTCGGGATCTGGAGCAGCCACCATATAGGGCCAGCATTAGCCCTAGGAAGCATCTTGCTGGCCATCAACGCAGGGCAGTGGGTCACTGCCATTACATCACCTGCCTGCCTCCTGCTATACAGCACAGGGTGCGTGAGCTGTGCCGCAACACTCGTAGCCACAGCTAGCCAACACCACCTGGACCCAGGGTCACCAATGACACAGGCAGTTGCGTCAAAAGCCGCTGCGCAGTCGACGCTGCGCCCTGTCCGCATCACGGTGCGACAGTGCACAGGAGGCCGCTGCATACCTCAGCCATGCTGACGCTTCCCGCACTGAGCCATGGCGGGCAGCATAACAAAGCAATTTGGAATTTCAGGCTGTTTCACTGCGCCACAAGCGGTTTCCCTGTACCCTAAATCCACCAACTGTTACGAATGGGGCCAGAAGAGTGGTGCCCCCTTTTCAGTGCAATGCCTGAACCTATGGCCTATGGCTTGGTGAGCTATGAAATTTTAACGGTTTTTGTCAAAGTGACTGTCATGGAAAAGAAGCTTGACTGCCATTCTCTTTGCAAGATGAATTTTGTTAAAAGTAAGGAATCGATGGATTTGTTACACCTTAGTGATAAAGGGAGAGACAACCAGTTCGATTTACATAGTGTGATTTGAAAGATCATTCAGCAACATGTATAGAATCCGTATCAGTAGTATGTTTCACACCGAGAGAGGCGGCGTAGTGGTAAACACACGGGACTTACATTCGGGGGGACGATGGTTCAAACCCGTGTTCTGCTATCCTCACTTCGGTTTTCCGTGATTTCCCTAAATCGCGTCAGGCAAATGCCAGGATGGTTCCTTTGAAAGGACACGGCTGCCTTCCTTCCCCACCCTTCTCTAAACCGATGCGACCAATGACCTCGCTGTATGGTCCCCTCCCCCGGATCAACCAACCTATGCTTCACATCTAAGCTCTACAGGCATATAGCTAGACAGTGTTGAGAATCACAGTGGCTGATGGTAATGTGTCTGTTTTTGGTGTTTCCATATTTATGTCCCCTACCTGTACATTAATTACTTTTTAATAGCTTTTTCACTTTTGAATATGCCGGGCGGGGTGGTCGAGCGGTTCTAGACGCTACAGTCTGGAACCGCGCGACCGCTACGGTCGCAGGTTCGAATCCTGCTTCGGGCATGGATGTGTGTGATGTCATTAGGTTAGTTAGGTTTAAGTAGTTCTAAGTTCTAGGGGACTGATGACCTGAGCAGTTAAGTCCCATAGTGCTCAGAGGCATTTGAACCACTTTTGAATCTGCAGTTCATCTGAGACTAATATTCACGCTAGTGTGAACACCATTTAATAAACATTTATTTAGATTAAACTATAACTATTTCGTTATTCGTCATTTGATTTCTTTAAATATGATTTACTAACTTGTCTACTTACTAAAAAAAGGGTTTGAGGATTAATTCAGTATTAAATGTATGGGCTGTAATGTAACGGTGCGCGGCCGACCCCTATGATATCACAATGAATCAATTCAATAAATCAGGTTCCGCAGTGGCCACACCCACAGCGACCAATAAAACCACCAGTGCGCTCCTAACATCTCTATTTACTTCTTAACTTTCAACTATATTTTGTCCAAGTGTGTTTCCTTTCTATAGTCCTTCTGTATATTTTTTCAGCCTTTCAATCTTAACTCCTTTGCCATCTGACCGCTATAAGTTCGTACAACTGCTCCCCCTTTTTTATCAACTGTTTTCTTACTTTTTGTATGAGCAGACATACTCTCTGCTATAGTCAGCATGGTGCTACAGCTTTTCATTTCTTTCCTAGCCAGGAATGTCTTCCCATTCTGAAATTCCTACCAGTCTCATTTTTGGACGTCTGTATTTCCTCTTGCTTATTTCATTTCTATCATCTTTATACTTTCTTACGTAACACAATGTTTTGCGTATTATCCAAATATTGCTACTGGCTCCTGTCCTTTTGCCTAGCTGTTCCTCTGAAGCCTCCACTACGCCATTCCTCAAAGCTACACACGCGTCTTAAATTGTATTCCTTTCTGCTATTCGGGTCAATTTTCGGCTAATGCTCTCTTTAAAACTGATAGCGACCACTGGCTCTAAGAAGATACATTTCTTTAATTCTATATGGTTCTGTAACTTATTCAGCTCTAATCTGCAGTCCATAACCAATAAGTCATAGTGAGGATCCACAACACCAGCTGCTGGAAATGTTTTCCAGTTTGAAATCGCGTTTCAAGACCACTGTGTTACTTTTATACAGAAGGGAAAAAAACAAACACAGTCCGAACAGGCTTTGAAGGCCCAACAGTACCGACGGGCCGCCGTGTCATCCTCAGTCTTAAGCATCGCCGAATGAGGATATGTAGGGGCATTTGGTCAGCATACCGCTCTCCCAGCCATTGTCAGTTTTCGTGACCAGCGCTACTATTTCTCAATCCAGTAGGTCATCAGTTGGCCTCACAAAGGCTGGGGACACCTTGCTGGCCAACAGCACTAAACAGACCTGGACGATGTCCCATCCATGTGCTAGCCAAGCCCGACAACGCTTAACGTTGGTGATCTGACTGGAACCAGTGTTACCACTGCGGCAAGGCCGTTGGTCTACTTTCATACAGGATGTTCGGAAATTCCCGTTACTAACTTCCAGGATTTGTAGAGGGGAGTGAGTACATGATATATTGAGTAGGAAACCAAGTCTACAAAATTATCGTTTCCGTGCTACAGCCGTTTGAAAACATGTTTGCTACATAGGTATGCCACAGGGAAGTCATGGAGGGGAGGGAGGCTGTTACGTCGGATCAACTGACATCATTTGAAGTCTATCCTATCTCTTTAACCTAGTTCGATCCTTATTCACGGGTCTGTGAGAATTACAGCTAAAAGGGCAAGAATCGTTTTCAGAACACATCGACAAGTTTATTGTGATTGGTGAAGCTCACAGTAAAGGAAGAGGTGCTCGTCGCCTTTATCAAGAATGTTCTCCACAACATCCAACCTATACCGTGCGCAACGGCTACGAGAAAAGATACCTTCACCCTCATCAGGCGTGACTGTGATGCCTCAAGGAGACGTCGCACACCCGAATTGGAAGAGGCCGTACTGCATCACGTTGAGGAAAAATCCATCAACGAATACACAAACAAATTATTTGTCTATAAATAAGTGGATTTGCAAAGCAAGTTATCAATCATCGATTATGCCTGATGAATTGCTTGTAAAAGTAGTCGCGTTACCAGCATGTAATCAAACGCACCAAAACGGTACGTTACTGAACATGGGTCCTAGAAGTTTGTACTGGAAACTTCCTAACAGCCTGTATAATACTAAACTTTTCACTGTGGCTTTGCCCCCAGCACATACATTGAACACACCTCCTCCTCCCCGTCTATGTGTCCCCCTCTTTCACTCCCTGTCTGTCCACCTAATCATCCCTCCTCTATCTATCTAATCATCCTCATTCTCTCTGTCTCTTCACCTCCTCCACTCTCTACATCTGTCCATTTTCTTCACCCTCTCTCTATGACAGTGTCTTCCTTCCCCTTCACTCAGACCATATCGTCCTCCCCTCTCCCTTTCCATTTCTACTCCCCCCTTTCCCTTTTCTACCTGCCCACCACCCCTCTAACCCTTACACATACCACATGCATCTTCCCCTCCTCCTCTCTCGCTAACCATCTGGTCCTGCCTCCTTTCTGTCCATCACATCCTTTATCTATCTCAGCCTGTCCTCAGCCATACTTATCAATACATGTAGCCCCTGCAGTACAGTTCAATAAAGCAGGCCAATACTACTCCCATAACATATCTGTCATTCACGAAAGTCTACTTATCAGGGACTTGAAAATCAATTATTTCCCCTGGCCTTAAAGACAACCATGCAGATCAGGTCAATACAGCAGGCCAATACAGCTCCAAAACAACATGTCTGTCATGTAGTTAATCCTATATGTCAGGCCCCAGACAACTGTTTCTTGAACCTGACTTATGGACTGCACTGCAAAGTAGGTTGACTTGGCAGGCCAATATTGTTACCATACAACAAGCCTGTTACGCAGGGCAGCCTATAAGACAGAGTTAATAAACAAACTTTTCCCCACATCTCCACCCTTATTGGTGCTAGGAGCTTATAAACCCCACCATGCTGTTACTCATGAGACCTGCTGTTTCTGTGTTAAATCTGGTTGTAAACATTCCAGGAGTTTAAGATCACAGACATAGACACAAACAATTTGCTTTATATACACAAATCAAGAAAAGTTTTGCGTCACCTCGGTTCCGAGAGTTCCGGAACATGTACAGAAAATTGGAATAGAGATCTACATAAACACCATTCCGCCCTTTTTATTGCTCATGAAAACCACACATTGCTTCTTGTACGACCATACAGCGAGACTTTCAGAGGTGGTAGACCAGATTGCTGTACACACTGGTACCTCTTGTGGTGCCACCGCCAGACACCACACTTGCTAGGTGGTAGCTTAAATCGGCCGCGGTCCAATTAGTGCATGTCGGACCCGCGTGTCGCCACTGTGTGATCGCAGACCTAGCGCCACCACAAGGCAGGTCTCGAGAGACGGACGAGCACTCGCCCCAGTTGTACGACGACATTGCTAGCGACAATACGGACGAAGCCTTCCTCTCATTTGCCGAGAGACAGTTAGAATAGCCTTCTGCTAAGTCCATGGCTACGACCTAGCAAGGCGCCATTAGCCTTACATAGTTAGAGAGTTATAGTACAAATGTCTCATGAAGAACGCTGTAGTCATCAACTAATAAAGTTAAGTATAAAGCAGCTACGTACTTTTCTTGCTACCATTCAATAGTTATCCTGTTTCAGAATTCACGCCCGTCGGCGTGTGTGTACGCGTGCCTTTCTTTCGGCTACCTCAGTGTGGCGTAACAGTCTTGTTACGTCACAACACCTCTAATGCCCAGTACTGCGTCCTCTTGCATTGATGCGTGCCACTATTCGTCGTGGCATACTATCCACAAGTTCATCAAGGCACAGTTGGTCTACATTGTCCCACTCCTGAACGGGCATTCGGCATAGATACCTCAGAGTGGTTGGTGGGTCACGTCATTCATAAACAGCCCTTTTCAATCTATCCCAGAAATGTTCGACAGGGTTCATGTCTGGAGAACATGATGGCCACTCTAGTCGAGCGATGTTGTTATCCTGAAGGAAGTCAATCACAAGATGTGCACGATGGGGGCGAGAATTATCGTCCTTGAAGACGAATGCTTCGCCAGTATGCTGCCGATAAGGTTGCACTATCGGTCGGAGGATGGCATTCACGTCTCCTACAGCCGTTACAGTGCCTTCCAAGACCACCATCGGCGTACGTCGGCCCCACGTAATTCCACCCTAAAACAGCAGGAAACTTCCACCTTGCTGCACTCGCTGGACAGTGTGTCTAATGTTTTCAGCCTGACCGGGTTGCCCCATACATGCCTCTGAAAATTGTCTGGTTGAAGGCATATGCGACACCTCATCGGCGAAGAGAACATGATGCCAATCCTGAGCGGTCAATTCGACATGTTTTCGGGCCCATCTGTACCGCGCTGCATGGTGTCGTGGCTGCAAATATGCACCTCGCCATGAACGTCGGGAGTGAAGTTGCGCATCATACAGCCTACTGTGCACAGTTTGAGTCGTAACACGATCTCCTGTGGCTGCACGATAAGCATTATTCAACATAATCCGTAGGTAGCGGTAATCCACTGCAGTAATAGCCCTTGGGTGGCCTGAGCGTGGCATGTCATCGACAGTTCCTGTCTCTCTGTATCTTCTCCATGTCCGAACAACATCGCTTTGGTTCATTCCGAGTCGCCTGGACACTTCCATTGTTGAGAGCTCTTCCTGGCACAAAGTAACAATGCGGACGGGATCGAACAGCGGTATTGACCGTCTAGGCATGGTTGAACTACAGACAATACGAGCAGTGTACCTCCTTCCTGGTGGAATGACTGGACCTGATCGGCCGTCGGACCCCGTCCGTCCCATAGGCGTTTCTCACGCATGATTGTTTACATCTTTGGGTGGCTTAGTGACATCTCTGAATAGTCAAAGGGACTGAGTTTGTGATACAATATCCACAGTCAACGTCTTTCTTCAGGAGTTCCTGGAACTGGGGTGATGCAAAACTTTTTTTATTTGAATCCATTCAGGCTCATCCTGATCTCACTCACATACATCGCAATTCTTAAACGAACTTTTCATAATAATTAAATGACGCATTCTACCAGGCAGCTTCCCCTTTGATTCCGTTCCCCCAGTCCATCATTTTCTACTATTTACGTCTTTTCCATTGCCTTCAATCGAATTCAAGCAACTGACCACAATTAAATTTTTGTCGCCATTAACGAATAGAATAATTATTTATGCCTTGTATATCAGGTTGGTGCGTAAGTTCATAGAGTTTTTGTTCTTTGTTTGGGTATTCGCGTTTCTATGGATTTATTTATCGACTTTCATTTTTATTTGTAGTTAACTATCGCTATTTGAGTGAACATATTGTCACTTGGAAGTACTGAGTGGCGCTGCGGACGTTAGAAAAATGGAGGGCCAAGTGGAGAAACCGCAACATTTCTGACATATTTTTCTATTTGAGTTCAGCAGAGGGATGACAGCAGAGGAGGCATCCGGAAACATTTGCGCCTTGTATGGGGAAAATGTCATTGGTCACAGCGGAGCAAGAAAATGGTTCTCTCGTTTTGAGGAGGATCGTTTTGTAATTATTGACTCTTCACATTCAGGAAGACCTTTGGAGTTGTTCAAACACATTAACCCACAATGATGCACTTCAGTGTACTCGAGAGGTGGCAAATGTGATGAACTGTGGTCATTCGACGATCGAGCTGCATTTGCATGCAGTGGGGAAGGTAAAAAAATGGGATGTATGCGTACAACATGCTCTAAGCCAAAATCACAAACATCAGCAGTTGGCCATATGTGCATTCTTGCTGCTCGTCGTCAATTGCCTAGTGAAAAACTCGACCATTGCTATCCTGCATCGTTACTGGTGAGGAGAGATTGTGTCTTTATGCTAACATAAGAAAAGGAAAGGAAGGGCTGAGTCCAAAAAAAGCAGAAACTACCAGTACAAAGGCATGCACGCGTCCACAAAAGACAATGTCATGCGTCTGGTGGAACGAATTGTTTTCCCGAGGTGTAACCATCACTGCTGACATTATTCTCAACAACCGAGATGTCTTGCACACCCACTCCAAGAATAACGGCCAGGAAGACTACGTGAAGACTACGTGAAGTGACGCTACTACACGATAAAGACCACCCGTATTCTGCTTGACTGACAAAAAGCACTATACAGGAGGTGAGTTGAAAGTCATTCTGCACACACCTTATTCACCTGATCTTGGCCCTCAGATTTTCATCTTTTCCTCTCTCGATCGGACAGCCTTCCAGGAACCTCCTTTTCGGATGAAAATGCACTCCGAACGTGGCTGGATGAGTTCTTCGCCTCAAAACCATGTGATTTCTACAGTCGCGGAATCAAACATTTACCCCAGCGTTGGCAGACTGTCGTAAATAGTAAAGGAGAATATGTTACCGATGACTAAAATCTCTGTTATGTGTATGTGTTATGTTGATTAAATTTGTCGAAAAACGCTACGAACTTATGCACCATATCAAAACATTCTCTCTGTCTCTTCCTCAACCACATAGCCGGTAGGTCTTAGCTTTGTGTTCATAGTTCAGTGTTCTGTTAATAGTAGCTCATCTGAATACCCATTTCCTTGTTCATTATTAGATCTATTCCCCACATTTTGTTTTTGTATTGATAACCATTAATCAGTGGAGTAGCAATCAACTTCTTCTTGCCACCATAATTTAATGGTGGCCACTATATCTGAGTTCGACCCAAGGTCTCTACCCTAGCTATCCGATGAAACTATCTAAAATTCCACTGTCCGGGGCATGGAACGCCAAATTTAATTCTCTTAGAACACCATACTCCTGAATAGCCTAGTTGGTTGATCTGAATGGAAAACTACTCAATTTCTTAAGTATTTTATGGTGGAGGTATTAATCTTCAGCAATGGTACGGTGCAACTAGGGGTATGCAACGTTGACTGTAAATATGGATTACTCCTACGTTTTGAACAATAGCTGTTAACGAGAATACGTTAATACGATACTGAAACGATAACAGCCGCTATGAGAAATCAGGTATGGTGAAGATCACGGTGTAGTGAAGCAGCCTACTCACACCATATAAAATTCATATGCTTTCCATTGTGTGCCAGCCTAGTCTGCTAACTAGCTATAACGTCACTAATGTTGCGCAACACCTTAAAAGTAAAGTAAATAATCTGAAAATTTAATAGCATGTCAGGAGTGATGTTAAAGTAATAATGTATTAAGTTTCAGTTTAGTAACTTTAACAGTTTTCGAAATTTGGACATTTTATGTAAAAATCATCTGAGCAACAGAAAGGAGTTAGAAACATCAAAATTTATATTCAGATTTCTTTTTCTTTGTAATTTAATGGAAACAGCTTGCTGGATCTCAAAAAGTAATATTTTAGTTGAAATTCATGATTTTCTGTTTTTGTATCCTAAAGTTCGAATGCAAGATAGATTAAGGAAGTGATTAGATAAAGCTAGGATGTTTAGATTTAGGTAGAATGGAGATACGCTATAATAGCAAAGATGTGACAAGTTTCAAAAAGGTAGCTATAAAACTATAGCTGTAGTGTCTCTCCAAAAGGCAAGTTCAGAGCTCATCTATTGCGTACAGTACAACTAAAGTAATTCTCTCGCCAAAAGTATTTAATCTAGCCACATTAGAATTTTATTATAGATACTTACCTGTGTGCAGATTACACAATTAAATCGAGAGCTTCATTGGCCTTCAGCGAATGAAGCAATTACTTATTTAGTAACTTGAAGTGGTGTTCTGCTAGCCCCAGCGGCTAGTCAATAAAGCAAGTTTTGTTGGCTGGGCCTTCGGCGGTACGCACAGCGGCTACATAAATAAGAGCATGCGAGCTAGAGTAAGATCCCAGTTCTCTTCTAGATTCGTATTAGCGTGCACTCCGTGTCGGAAGCCACGCCACATTTGGGCAGTTGCAAGGAACAGCCTTGGATGCCGTATAATGTAACTCGGTATGCACGTAACAAAGAGTTCGCATTGGGGTAAAGAGTGAATAGCGGAACGACTCCAGTGATTTATTCTCAGTTTGCATATGTCGCATTTTCACGTGTCGCCGCAGGACAGACTTTCTACCATTACTAGCGTGGCGTTTGATGAGAATTAACATCAAATTTTGGCGAGCATTCACTCTGAACATTTACATCGATAATGATTATTGAACAGTTTCGTTATCTAGGGATAATAGGATCCGCGCAATAGACTCTGAACAGCTCTGATAGTACAATAGCTGATATGGGTAATCATTTGTCTGGAATTTTATGCTTTATTGTTTTCAGAATATAGTGAAAATTGTTATAGTAAGCTGCATTTTCTATGAAACCCAGACATCATCATAAATCCTCAGAGTAATGAACTTCAATAATCAATAGTTTAATTCTCCATCAGATTCGGCACAGTGAACTCTAATTACAGGCATCACGTTTTTACTAATCACCTTCTGGTTGCCAACATTGTACTTAGAGAGCCCGTGTTGAGAACGGCAAAATACAATACAAAAACAAATAATAGAAATAATAATTCTTTATTTTCCACCCGCCGCCCCGCAACGGAAAGCAGATGTACTGGCCTCAAAGGCCAGTCGTGGTACGTATCACGCAGAACAGTAGCTTCACTATGTGATTAAGAGCAATTATAAGGGTTTATAGATTGATAAGTCCTAAGTAACGCAACTCTTAAAGGCAGTTGGAAGTAGTGCCGTCTATAACATGATCTTCAGTTGTCGAACCACACTTGTAAAACAAAAACAGATCGATAAACGGAAATTTGAAATCAAGTAGTATGAGATGGCAGAGGAGAAATATCTGTGACTCTATGTTATCGGCGTGGAAGCTATTTTGGAACCCTCCTTTTTAGAGGCAACTCATAACTTCCAGTGGCACTGGTTGATATTTTTTGCGATAACACGGAGTCTCCTCCATCTTGATATCAAGACGATCTGAGTGCGTTCTGCTTGTATTAAGAGAACAACTATGTTCAAATGAAAGGCATAATTTTTTTTCACATGTAATTCTCAGCTATTTCAAAGTTACGAGTTGTATTCAAGATGGGTTTCCAAAATGGCAATCTTGTTAGTAACATAGAATCAACATTCTCCCCTCTCCCCTCTGGTACTGATTTACTAAATTTCAGATCATCCACTGGTTTCTGTCTTACAAGAGTGGTTCCACACTTACGGTCGCCTTGTAGATTTTATATGTAACGAAAGGTAGCGAGTTTTCAATTCATAAAATCACAAATGAATGTATTACATTTGTACAATGATGGTGTCACTCCGCGTTTGAGAAGAAAAAGTACACCTCGGAATTCGAAAGCCACAGGGTCGTTGACTGTCCAGTGTGCGCTTTATCGTTGCATGATTTTTTTTCTCCCGTTGGTCGACATCCTATGACTGTCATCTGGCCGTGCTCATCGCCATAGAAGGTCTTGGGTTCCCCGTGTCGCTATAGTCCAAGACGATAGACATTAAGTTTGCTCTGTCGTGCGGGAAAGTACAGTCAGGTTAGTTACCATGATTCGGGAAATGGGCTTGTTTGCACTAAAACAAATATCTGCACGGGCAATATGATAACGTCTGGAGCAACGCAGACTCTCAGCAAGGCGAGCATTGTTGTGGTGTACATTTACGCGTCAGCAGAGAAAGAAGTGTGCAACCAGAGGCACGTCTAACGACACCACTTGACACTGCAGTGGTGACACGTCCTCTTTATAGAGGATTTCCGGTTGTGCATACATCACCAAGGTTGACGTGACCGTATGTCGAGACCCCGAAGAGAATGACCATTGCCAGATTGTAGTCCTCATCGCCTTAGTGCTGATATTTGTGATTTTGGCTTAGAGCATGTTGTACGCATACATCCCATTTTTTTACCTTCCCCACTGCATGCAAATGCAGCTCGATGGTCGCCTTAGTGGCCTAGCACCTGATGTAAGGCTTGCAATACCGTTACTCCTGTCGGTAATTTTGACAGCCGTGGCTGTGCGCTGTCTTCGAAGTCTTCTTGACGAGTACGAATGCAAGGTCTCACAGTCATTTAAACTACACACTGAGACGAAGAAAAACGACGTACCACAAAGGAATTATCCGAATGGGACGGAAATTGGTAGATGTGATGAACATGTACAAAAAAAGTTACTACAATTTCAGAAAAAATGGACGACAAATTCAAGAGAAAACAAACTGAGCAAGTCGGTAACGCTTTGGTCAATCTCTGACCCTTGTGCAATGAGTTATTCGGCTTGGCATAGTTTGACAGAGATGCTGGACTCTCTCCAGAGGGATATAACCCAAATTCTGTACAATTGGTGTGTTAGATCGTCGAAATCCGGAGATGGTCGGAGAGCCCTGCATGTAATGTTCCAAATGTTCTCAGTTGGGGAGAGATCCGCGTACGTTGCTGGCCAAGTTTGGTTTTGGCAAGCACGAAAACAAGCAGTAAGAACTCCCACGGGCCGCAGAATATTGTCGACGTACTCTGTGCTGTAAGGAGGCCGCGGATGGCAACCATAGTGGTTCTGATATGAATCTAAATGGCATCCCAGACGATCACTCATGGTTTTTGGGCCGTATGGTGGACGATAATCAGGTTGATATCTCAGATCCGTCTGTGTGGTCTTTAGACACGTCTTCACTATTCATCAGGGCTAATTTCGAAGCAGGACTCAACACAGAAGATAATTCTACTCGAGTTAATGAGATTCCAGGCCGAAGACGTGTCTGGAGACGTCCCAGAGATTTGTAGGATACCAATGTGACTGCCATCTGGCATCGGCCCGACATCTGGGAATGCTGATCGGCGGTGCCATTTCATTTTATAACAGGACCCATTTGGTCGTCATACACGGCCCCCTTACAGCACAGCGATATGTCGAACAATATTCTACGGCCCGTTTTATTGCACTTCATGGCAAGCCATCCTACGCTTTCATTTTAACAGGATAATGTCTGCCCTCACGCGGTGAGAGTTTCTACTGGTTGTCTTCGTGCATGACAAAACCAAACGACCAGCAAGGTCGCTGGGTCTCTGCCCAATTCAAAACGTTTCGAGCATTATGAGCAGAGTCCTCCAACTATCTCAATAGTTTGAAGATCTAACGCGCCAGATGAGCAGACTTTGGCATGGTGTCCCTCAGGAGGATATTGAACAACTCTGTGAATCAGTACCCAGCAGAGTAACTGCTTGCATACGGGCGAGATGTGGACCACAGTGTTATTGACTTGCTCAGTGTGTGAAGCTCTTTCTTTTCCAATTTTTATAAAACTGTAACAATATGTTTATCTGTATATGTACTTCATATATCTCGATTTCCGTTCCATTCCGATAATTCCATGTGGCGCGTCGTTCTCTCTCTCTTTCTCTCTCTTCTTTTTCTTGCTTTCTTTTTTTAGAGTGTATTACAATTTTCTCAGGCTTCCAGTTAAGACCAATTTTTAAATATCCACAAGGTTTTGGACGAGTGATCCTTGAACATTGTCAGGTGGTGACGCTATCTTTCAACAAAATAATGCTAGATCGCATTTCGCTCGTAGAGACCTAACCTAATTTTATGCGGAGGGCATGGTCAACAAATTTTGCAGATTTCCTACCATTTGAAATCATTTAGTCCTGTGTTGTTGAGGCACTGGTACTCCACCACCAGCCAGTCACTGCTATTAACGGACTCTGGTATAAACTTGAATCACAGGGAATGATCTGCCCTTATATGTTATCCCAATTCATTTCGACGCAATGCCCAGTTGCTGGTGCTGGCAGAGGTGGCAGCCCCGAATGCTAAATTTGACATCCTGTTCACCTGCAAAACACCTTCAGATTTGCTTACGTATTCTGCCTGATATAGAGTAGTCTACTTAGAAAATAAATAAATCATTATTTTCCATACTTCCTCATGTTGCGTTTTTAATTATCTTTTAAGAGACAACCAAGTAATGCGCTGGCCCACGAAAACTAATGGTCAGCATCCTTAAGAAGGTGAATACTTAGAGTTCAGTGAATGACATATTAAATATTTTTCTGCTGTGTGCTCCACAATGATTTTATTAGATCATTTACATAAACGATGAGTTTTGTTTCGGTAGTTTTCCATTTTAAAGTTATTCCTCGTGGTACGAACAGTTCTTTTGTATAAAATTATAAAATATATGTTAGATGACTCATTCTCTGTTTTTAGCTATTTACGCTTCATGTTTCTCACAACAGTTTTGGAGTGTCTGCTGAGATTGTGTCTTAGTTTCCGTGCTTTTGACCCGTTTGTTATAACTTCATGTATTGTATGAAATTTTTTTCGGTTATGTTTATTTGAGGGCACAATCCACTCCATTGGCGCATATGCGTTTAAAATGAACTTAAATTTCACATTCGCTTAGTTTCGACGATAATTGTTACACACAAAGATCGTATATTTTGTGCTTTCATGTAAGGAGGATAATACAGGGAGGATGCGGCCGCGTTGATTCACGGGGAAATTTCCCCGCTTCGGCGCAGGGCGTTGTGTTGTTCTACCGATAGTATTGTCATAATTGAAATTCGACTATTCAGATGGCGGCATGGGCACTTCCTGAAAGCGAATAAATGGAAAAAAATCTTTTGTAATTCTTTTTCATGTAGATTTTTCTGTCTTTTCCTTGCGCTTACATTACTTAATTAATCACTGAACTGGTTTTCATAAAGGTTTCATTAGTGTTTTAATCGAAGCTAGGGGGAACATCGTTGTTTCACGAGGAGAGGAACTATACATACACTGACTGAAAGTATTACATCATTAAGCACCAGTTCCTTACTTATGGACAATCTTCGTGGAAAGTTTCATCACATAATGGATAATAGATGGTGAAACTGTCATGACATTCTGAACTGGTGTCAGTCATCAAAACCAGCATGAGGTGTGATGTCCTGCAAGCACAAATACACTACTCTATTCGTTGTGGCGCAGGAGCAAACAGTCTGCAAATGTCAACATGAATTTCTTGCCATGATTGAAACAAATGCTTTGTCAGGTTATGAAGATTGCTGACTATAGACTGTTATGAAAGAATAGTCTTCTCATTCAATCCAATGCATGCTCTGCTGGTGGAAAACCGGAGGACCATGACGGCCACTCAAAGACCTTCATATTTTTCAAGGCGAGTGACGTGTGTACCGCCATGGGGCAGTCCTATATTATCCTAATGACGTCCCATTTGTCGATATCACAACATTCTGTCCCATTTGTGCCACATACTGTTAAACATTCAGCCTCCTTTCAGTAATTACCAAATCAGTCGTTTTCTCATACCCAACAGCTCCACACGCCATAATTCCAAGAGTTGGAGAAGTATTCGTCTGGAGAATCACTGCTTCTAGTAACATTTTACCAGGTGGTCTACGGACGCGTTGACGTCGGTTGAGAGCAACAAAGAGAAGGGAGGCTCATCGTTGAACACCACTGAATTCCACTCAGCAGACACTCGCTCAGCAGCATGCAACTTCGCGTTTTCTGTTGTGTGGGGTCTGCGGTAAACGACTTGTGACAAACCGAGTTCAGCCAACTTCCTTTAAGATAATAGTGGTTAGTGGTGGCAGGTGGTTATTGCTGATACATTGCCTCAAACCACTCTAATCACAACAGTTCTCTCCCGTGTATTCGTCAGTTTCACTCTAATAATCCAACGATTTTCTTGTAACAGGAAGGACCCATGGCGTAATCTGACATTTTGTTATCCTTAATCCGTCGTGTCACAACTTTTTTTTTACAGACAGTTCACTATAGCCAACTGTCTATGTTCTTACAGACTTCTGATCACTGAATTTTCGTGTTCTTTTCCCAGTCAAAAGCAGCATCCTGCACATTTGTTTCTGTACGCTTTCTATTCCAAAGTTTCTCTCGTACGAACTCATTTCAGAATTTTAGGTGTTACCCATTCCATGACGAAAGCGTCTTAGCTATATAGACTCGCTCTGGAGTCTTTTCATCATATCACGTTCTCAGTCTGAATAAACAAGAGCCTCACTAATCTTCAGGGCGGCTCTTCTACGGCATGTCTCAAAGAAAAACGTTCTTGTAGATGATTTTCTAGCAACAGATCCTTTTTCAGGGCTGCATGAATATTCACCGAGACAGTAAAAACACTAGTAAAATCAGTATTCGGTAACTAAGTGTGGCAAGATTGTGCAATTTGGCGACAGACTGTTGCATTTATGACAACCGATTTAAAATACAGTATCAAAGAACTGAAGTAGCGACGCTGAATTAACCTTCTCGATGCCTCACAGATACTAGTTCTAGAAATTAGTCGTAAATACTTTCCTTAAAGCATTTTAAATATTCTTACGGCTGTAAAGTAGCAACCCAGCATCTTGAGTCTTTATAAATGAGAAGGCTTCTTTCTGTGTTCGTGTCTTTGTCTCAAGCGGCCTATTCACGGGTGGTGTCTACGGCTCCTTTTACCGTTATCTGGTGCGGAAGGGTAAAGAGAAGCTACGGCTCAGCAACTCTTACGGTCTTGCTACGTAATTTTCGCTGGGAATTTCAAGATGCGGCAGTGGAGCTGGGTCCCTTTTACAGCCTCAAGCAATGAGACCGCAATCTTCCCCACTCCACATGACACAGCCTGTTCTCGGCGTCAGCACACTAAATTAGCTAAGCGAGACATTAAAGTCCAACACAATAAGCCAGAAAACGTCCTTATTTGCTTCTAAGACGTGAATGTATTTTAATTTTTCTGTTAAAACGCAGTGGCTTAGTTCTGTTCAAATGGTGAACAAATAACTGTTATTACATAATTTTACTAAAACGTAAAATTTGCTTTAGATGGAAACACCGAAAGTGGACACATGGTTTCCGCGGTCGAGTTTTACCGATTCAACTAATCGAGTACACCTGACGGACAGAGTCAAATTTCTTGCTCTTTATACATCTTTAGCGTGAAGCATCCTCGTCCGTGATGCTGAGGGACGATTTGAACATATAGTCAAGCAGGACAGCTTTGCTACGTTGAACAACTTCGTTGGTTTTTGACAGCGATTATATTTGACGCTCTTGCAACTGCCTAAATTGAAAGAAACAGGCACCAGTGTCAGCATCACACGCATTCAACACTGGCCATCTTACGCATTTTCGGCACTGTCGCTTGTTTATAGGCCGTTATCGATGTTTTTCCTTTCTTCTTCGAGGAGATAATTTTTTGCTAGTCTACAAAAGTGGTTCTCACTCCTCATTCGTTTATATTTCAATAAAGAATATTTTTTCACTTAACATAGAATAAAATTGTCTTTCAAATAACTTTTCATTTGTAAATAATATGTTTCATTTAGATTTAATAATATCATTTGCATTATTTCACCAGGAATTTTAGTGAAAACAAGGTAACTTTTATAACGTGGAACTCTGTAATCTTATCAGTTTACTCCGTCTTTTTTTCTCTGATCCCGGGCTTTCAGTTTTGTTGTACATCGTTTCCAGATAGCGAGATGCATTTAGGCTAAGCCGACAGAAGGCAAGTATCAAAATTATGACGAAATTACAATGCTACTTTCTGGCTCTACAGCCGTTAGTAACGAATGTATCAGTGGAACGTAGCTTAAAGATACAATATTTCGATCATAATCACTGAAAACAAAATGCAGCGTTTCTATTCAACGGAAACGGGTCACCAGACTGCATTGAACAATAATGAGGAAGAAGAGAGTCTCCAACAAGTCCTTTTCGGTTGTATTGAGGCGGAGTGTTCGAGGTTTCATACTATCGGATAACTGTCAGACATAAACGGTTTCTCCCCCGAAACATGGCTGATGAACCTTTATTCTATGTGAAATCTTTGTGTGCATGACTGACCTGGCAATGAAATCTGGGAATATTTATCTCATCATATGAAAAGTTATAATTTTTCTTTTTCCTGCATTGTCATCAGTTGAATCCAGAGAACATTGACTTGATTTCATCGGATAATCTTCTTCTGCTCCTAAAAAGGTTATTTATGAGTCACTTTGACACCACTAATTTAAATAGAAACCTGTGTGTTCCCCCAAGCGGTGATGAATATATGAAAGTTTTATTAAAATTATTTGAGTAATATAATAACTAAACAGTTTGCTAGAGAATGATAGGAAAAAGAATAAAAGTTGAAAATTTAGGAACAAAGCAGGTTCTCAGGGAAACGGAGGCAATGTAGCCCCTTCCGTACAATGTGGAGAAAACCTCGACACATATCTTGATGGAAGGTTGCCTTCCTACGCAGGGGCAGTGCATATCGGATGAACGTTACGCGTAATGATAGCAAGTTTCACTGACATTGAGACTAACACACTCATATCGCCTAGAGGACGACGATGGAAGTATTCACCTGTGGCTTTGTTGGAAGGAAACGGCCTGAAACTAGCTTGAAGTAACTTAGGATAACCTAAATTAGGACTGCCAGACCGTAATTCATCCCTTTCTTCTTCCTTCATACGAGTTATGAGTATTAATCTCAGCATTTCCTCAATCGGTTGCCTGGTGCTGATGTTTTAGCACGAGGAAAATATCACTGCATTATATGCCTTCGATAACTGCGAATATGTGCTTTCAATGTCAATAACACGAGGCAAGTCAACAGTAGATCTCCTTCATAATAGAATGACAAAATGTTTACATAACACTGTCAGCTTCATATCAAATACGATTTTCAAAAGGTAAAGTCACTTGTTGAAATCGGATTAGAAACATCACAATTACTATCAATATATCTAACGCTCTTGTTACTCAACATAGAACCCAGTTGTTTTTTCTTCTCCTACAGTGATGTTAACAATAGAAACTACTCATGCTCCTATAGTCAAATCAGGCGGATGCGCTGTGTTATTTCCTGCGTATTCGCTTAATGAATGAATGCACAGTTCTGACTCCTGAATTACAATGACGGAAATGATGGGACAAAAGTCATGGGATACGTCCTAATAGGATACCTCCTGATACGGTGTTGAAACTCCATTTGCCCGGCGTAGTGCAGTACCACGACGTGACATGGACTCAACAAGTCCTTGTAGATACCCTGCAGAAATATTGCGCCATACTTCCTCTATAGTCGTCCACAACGGCGAAATTGTTGCCTGTGTAGGAGTTTGTGAACGAACTGACTTCGGGATTATGTCCCACAAATAGTTGATGGGATTCATGTCGGGCGATCTGAATGGTTAAATCATTCGCTTGAATTGTGCAGAATGTTCTTCGAACCAAACGTGAACAAATGTGGGCTGGTGACATGGCGCGTTGTCATCCATAAAAATTCCATAATTGCTTGGTAGCATGACGTCCATTAATGGCAGCAAATGGTCTCCAAGTAGCCGAATACAACCGTCTCTAATCAATGATCGCCCCATTTATGTGAACACAGTCCACACCATTATGTAGATACCATCAGCTTGCACAGACTTTGGTACATGGTCCACTCGAATCATATTGTCGGCTATTAACAACTGTCCGGTAGTCTAGGGTCCAACCGATATTGTCACTAGACCAGGAGGGGCGCTGCTGGCGATGTTGTGTTGTTATCAAAGGCATTCGTGTCAGTCGTCTGTTGCCATAGCCCATTACCGCCAAATTTCGCCGCATTGTCCTAACGGATACGTTCGTCGTACGTCCCACATTCATGTCTGCGGTTATTTCACAGTGTGTCTCATCTTTTAGAACTTACAACTCTGAACAAACGCCGCTTTTCTGAGTCGCTAAGGGAAGACCATCGGCCACAGCTTTGTCCGTGTTGAGATGTAATGCCTGAAATTTGGTATTCTCGGCACACTCTTGACGCTGTGGATATCGGAATATTGAATTCGCTAATGATTTCCGAAATGGAATGTGCTGTGCGTCTACCTCTACTATTCCGCGTTGAAGGTCTGTTAATTCCATCACGTGGCCATAATCACGTCGAAAATCTTTTCACGTGAATCACCTGAGTGCAAATGGTAACTCTAGCAATGTACTGCCCTTTTGTAGTTTGTGTATGCTATAATACCGCCATGTGTATATGTGCATATCACTGTCCAATGACTTTCTTTACCTCAGCGTATATGAAGTACTGAGGAAACTGAAGCAGATGGAATACAATTATGCAACTGAATTCCTCATATGCTTGGATGCACAAAGTGCCTTTCTGGTTAATCAATACATGTGTCCTGCGGACAAACAGTTCCAGATGATCTAAGGGTCCTTTTTACAACTAGAGAGCCAGACGAAGGGGGTTTCATTCTGTTGAGAAATGTTGAGCAAGTAGGAATTCAGGAAAATGAAACAGCAGATGAAGCATCCAAGAAAGCATTCATGGAAAGTACAGCTGCATAATGTGCTCTCCCCTAAAATGATATGAAGTTGCAGTTTGGACAGAAGATCATACTTCAGTGGAAGGTGAAGTGGCTGTGGCTGTGGTCTAACGACCCGCAGTTGTTGTAATAAACGATACGGACGTTTAGTTAGACTTGTCGGTGCTGAAGCGGGATGCAATACTTTTAACGCACTGGTAGACAAAGGACAGTTGTATGACGCGTTGACTCCTCCTCCTCCGAGAGAATACACCAGTGTGCAGCGCTTGTAGTCTGCGGTTATCAGCAAATATATAAATAAATATCATTACACAGTATTTTAACGGAACGTGTTTCATATCAAGACATAAGGTATGTCAAGACTCTGTGTAACGTCCGCAGCTCGTGGTCGTGCGGTAGCGTTCTCGCTTCCCACGCCCGGTTTCCCGGGTTCGATTCCCGGTGGGGTCAGGGATTTTCTCTGCCTCGTGATGACTGGGTATTGTGTGATGTTCTTAGGTTACTTAGGTTTACGTAGTTCTATGTTCTAGGGGACTGATGACCATAGATGTTAAGTCTCATAGTGCTCAGAGCCATTTGAACCACTCTGTGTAACGTTTCAGCATCTACGTATGTAGATTTTTTGTTTTTACAGTTGATGGCTTCTCCTATTATTCCATTCATAATTCTCCGTTAGCTACGGTGTAGTTATAGTGTAGATACCTATAATTAAATGACGGACTTCACAAAATGATTGTAAACTGAGTCCTGTTTTTTTTTTTTTTTTTGTTTTGTTTTTTGCTTCTGTCTGAAGGCATGATTGCAAATGACGAAAACAGTACAGAGTGAATGGGATTACAATTCCACATTTTACTTTTTCAAAAGTAATTTGGAACGTTTTAACGTCTTTCGTCCTTAATTACGTTGAGAAGCTCGCCTATGACCTTGATATCAGGAGTCCTGCACTTACAAACAACCTACAGAAAACCGCCGCAGCTAGAGTCGAACAACTCGTAGAAGAGCTCCGTTAACCAGTGGCTAACAGTAACAATAATGACGATCAGTAACCACGGGAGCCTCCAGTACCTCTGACAAGTATGTATCTTATACATTGGGTAGCTCGCTGATAACTTTCAGGGTGAACCTCGTGCAGTCTGGCCAGGTGCACTGTCGAAGTCCTAACTGGCTGTCGGGTATTAGTCGTTCCACAACGCGCGCCGCATGTGTGTGCGTGTGTGTGTGTGTGTGTGTGTGTGTGTGTCCCGGTGCGCGCGTGTGCGTGTGACCTGGAAACTGAAACAACTAGCGCAGCGTGTGCCTCAAGTGTACTTACGTGCACTGCAGTTTCAGGTAACGTAAATATTTGCCTAACATATTTAAAAAGGACGTAACGATATCCTTATATCCTTTACTTGAAGCTTTTCAGTTCTACTCTGTTTTCAAATACAGTAAGTATGTACATCACATTGTATTATTACTGATTCGCTTCAGAAGTGAATAGAGTGAAGGACAATACAGAAAATCTAGCTATTGAACGCCCCTACGATGAAAATTTTTTTGCTGCAGCGTCTCTACTCGACATATTGTAAATTAACTTATCAACAAAAGACAGATTTTGATGTCTTGATTATTTACATACATAGTTGTGCAACTGGAATATTCATATATGAAGTATACTTCCTGGTAAAATGAAAAACTTAGAGCTTATGGGAGTCACTAAATTTATCATTGTGTGTAAACAATTAGGTCATACATAAAATGCGTTTTCCACAACGTTTTACACTCAAAATAGTACACAAAATCGCACGTACACAGCGCTATTTCTTCCCCGTTTTGGCGTTCGTTTTAATGTGTGATGGCAATAATTAGTACTGCCCCATTGATGTTCCTACGTATACAGTCTGTTTCAGAAGTCACTAACAAACTATTTTGAACAACAAGTCACGCACATAGGATCATTTATTTGACGTTACTGTGAAATGTAGTCATTTTAACAGGTCATTTATACGTTATGTGCACGTGAGACTCATGAAGTCCAAACAGCAGATAAATACATAGGTCCGGGATGTCACCGTGGCCCCTTGCATTTCTACAGTTGGGAAAATATGTATTGTTGATAACAGAAGCAAGACTTAACGAAAATTACGACAAGTTCGTGGGATCTATCGATCTAGGAAAAGCGTTCGACACTGTAAAATGGTGCAAGATGTTCCAAACTCTGAGAGATATACTAGTAGAAATTGAAGTAGTAGAAATAGAAGTAGAAATAGATTAAGACGGTGTGCTGGAATTAGGAGGGAGGGTGATAAGAGTGTAATACCACAAAAAAGAACTCAGATTAAAAATAGTGTACGTCTACACAGCGAAGAAAAATAAAACAAGAATGGGATTAAAATCCTGAATTAAACGATATCAATGATCATATTCGCTGATGACATTGCTATCTTCAGTAAAAGTGAAGACGAAGCACAACCCCTGATGAAAGCACTGGAGTAGCGAGAACAGAATATGGATTGGGAATAAGCCGAATAAAGAAGAAAGTAATGGAGAGGAGCAGAAATTAGAATATCGAGAAACTTGAGATAAAAATTGATAACCACGATGACCTCGGAAGCAGACAGACACATAATGGATGAAGGAAAAGTGACATGTAAGGCAGACTAGCAAAGGCACAGATCACGATTCTGGCCAAAAGAAATTTACTACTATCTAACAAAGGCCTTAATTTGAGGAGAAAATTTCTGAAAATAAACGTTTAGTGCTCAGCATTGTATGGTGGTCAATCATGGACTGTGGGAAAACCGAGAAAAAAGGGAAGGGAGAAGTTTGAGATGTGGTGTTATAGAATGTTGTTGAAAAGTAGGTAAACTGTTAATATAATGAATGAGGATATTCCCAGAAGAATCGGCGAAGAAAGAAATACACGAGCAACACTAGCAAGAAGAAGGGACAGAATGTCAGGACGACATCAAAGTATAACTTCCGTAGTATTAGAGGGAGCTGTAGAGGGTAAAAACTATAGGGAATACTTACAACACATAACGGAAGACTTAGGGTGCCACTACTAAACCGAGACGAAAAGCTTGGCAGAAGAGAGGAATGTTAGGCGTGGCGGGCCACATCTAATCAGTCTAAAGACGAATAAATAAAACAATTTTTTTATTGCTGTTTCTCTTTTTATGACGATGAAAGCATTGTCGCTGGCGTTGGATTGTTTCATTTGTGAAGTCATGGCTGCTGTGAGCTGACACACTCACTGCTGAGGAGAGATTACTAAAGCGTGCGTCGGTGCACGAACATCCACAGATGGGGCAAACAATGACAGCGGTAGCGATTGCATTTAGAGATATCTTTGGCAAGGCCACACAGCATAAATCAAGTCTGCTTTGTTGGGATAAAAGTGATTCCGGTTTAGGCAATTTAAAAGTCAAGCCGTGAAGTTAATATAAGAAAACGCGAGAGGAACCATGTGCAGTCGTCACGTACGTGAATGGAAATTGTTCTCTGAACATGTTGAAAAAGCCGTTAGTATCTTAGCTCATAACCACGGAATCATGGACGGAATTGCAGCACGCTTTGCTCCTTAGGAGAGTGAGTTTGTTTTAGTTTAGTTTTAGTTATGTCATGTTCCGTAGATCATTTTCCCGATTACTTTATCGATATGATGTGGAACAAGTCAGATTACAAGATACATATGCACAAATGAATAGTGCTAATATTAATATTACTGAAGTTTTTAGTGCTACACATGCAACTACATTTAGAGGTACAAATATTTTTTTATTTTTTTTATTTTTTTTACCATTTCTGAAACAGAAACTCGTCCATGGAGTAGTCTGTTTTCCCTGGCGCCAGTTGATAATATAATCCACGAAACAACACATAAACATCCAATGTCCTATGCGTATAATCAATCCCTAATGAAGAGACAATATGATATAGACTACCACTCGGTATATATATCGTGCCACTAGTTTAGAATACCAGAGCTTCACGGATAAGAGTTGACAGATATCCTTGTCGTAAATTTATATTCTTCCTGTATTTTGTGCAAAGTGAAATGTAACTGTTGTGCACGTAAAGATCGCGTGCTGAAATTACCAAACAACCAAAGAAATGGTACTTCTATTCGGGCAACATAAACGTCTGTAAGTAGCATTTGTATACGTCCCACTCCTTTTCCGCGATAGAATATTCTATCCAGTCTCGTTAAGTATCTGTTTGTCTGCCGAAGATTTCGAAATATGATTCTATGTTTCATTTTTCTTACGTGTAAATTGGTGTAAATCAAAACAACAATGATTTATTTTAATTGCGAGCCAGAGATGCTGTTCGCCTGAGAATGTTCAGTTTCAGAGACAGAAATACCGTCAAATGATAGTCTTTATATTTTTCTCAAGTCTATGTCTTTTTCCCCATTGGATCGTTTGGTTCTTTATAGACTAAAGCATCCAGATATCTCGCTGCGGTTTGTACCAACAATCTAGCACCTGATCTGAATCCAACGTATCTACGAGGACGTGCTGCAGTAATGTCAACTAATTTTTATGCGAAAACTCTTAAAGCTTTTCAAATAAAACTAGCATTATTAACATTTAATGTTTTCAAAATTTCAAAATGGTAAAGAGCGGCAAACAGTCGTCGTTTCTGTAGTAGATTTATTAGAGCAGATCCAGATTTCAGCTAGTAACAACCATTATCAGCACAATATTTCGGAGTTGTTATACATGCCCTAGTAAGTCTACACCTATTGTTCAGGCTCTTGTCACAGTCATTGCAGTCTTTAATGAACTGTGACAGAAGTATGAAAAACAAGTGTAGACGTACTAGGACATTATAACAACTGCGAAGTACTGCACTGATAATGACTACTTATTAGCCGAAATCTCGGTCTAGTCTAATAAAACTAGAACGGAAACGAAAGTTATATCACAGTCGTGGAGCACATTTCACTTTTCTAGTGGAAGGCAATTTCATGATTAAATGTCTTGGTTAAATGACAACCAACAGTAGTTAAGTAATTGAAAAAATGCGTTTTAACCACGAGGTCTTTGTGTTAAAACTTGTAAAGTAAAATAAACAGTTGATGGTTAAATGTATTTATTTCCAGCTAATAACATTCTACAGCTTTATTCTTCATGCCTACTTATTAGCGGGGCTCTGCCGCAAGAAGCTTCTGAATTGCAGTGTGTAACATGGTGATGTCTAATGCAACTATGTCAGTGCTTGACAAACAGCGTGCTCGAATCGAGTTCCGAATTCAAAGATTTTGTCCTCACAAGGAACAATTGCTCCTTCAACATGATAATGCAAGACCGTACACGAGGGTTGCGACGCCCGCAAAAATCTGAACCCTTTGGTTCACTGTGATCGATTATCATCCATAAAAACTCGACTTGGCCCCAACCGATTTTCATCTGGTTTCAAAAATTAAAGAACACCTTCGAGGACTTCATGTTGACAGTGATGAAGTGGTGCAAAAAGAGTTACAGTTGGGCACCGTCAATAAAGTCAAACATCTTACAGTGACAGTATCAAGAAACTGGTCACTGGTTGGGAGATATGAGTTCGTCGCCAGAGTATGTTGAGAAATACATATGTTAACACGAAGAGTAATGATGCAGAATGTTAATAAGTTTGTTTCATTTTAAAAGATTTAAGACAGTTCACATAAAAAATTCGGAGCTATTACGTTTCACCACGACCTGGTAAATACGAGATGACTTTTTTTATTTATGAAAAATAATACTTTATTAATTCCTCTCGTTATTGTCTTTCGATTTTTTCTCTTAAAGACCATGAGGGCTTAATATACAACATATGACCCTGCATTCCAAATAATTTCTATAGTCTTCTTACTCGAACTTATTCATCCCTCTCCATTTCATTTGCTACATTTTCTACCAAATCGAGAACCGATAAAAATCAACTTCTAAAATACGTATATACCCTTACCTGAATGAAAATCCAGAGGCCACATACTGTTTCCTATCAATTTTTAAGGTTTTATATCAGTTTTCCCTTTACTTTATCCAGTCACTAATATCCATTACCTACTACATTAAACTTCCTCTCCACATCCTCGACTTTGAAATAATTTAAATTTATAAGCTCCATGTGTTCTGTTTCATACAGCTTCTCGCTCCCGATAGGATAGCTTCAGACAACGGAAGACCTTAACTATTTTATAGCGCTCTCCAACGGATAACTGATAGCCTTTGGAGAAAACATTTACGTTGTGGTTGCAAAACATGTGTCTTCAACGTTCCACTGAACAGCTTATATTTGCCACTGTAAACTACATAGGTTTTACCTACTTGGACCTAACATGTTTTAACAAAAATCCGATAAACTAAACCTACACCTACGAAATGACAATATAAACGCAATTTTACTAATGAATAAACACACCCCACCATGAAGATTCAATACCTACATAGCTACTGTAACCACTTCACTCTATTATCTCGTATCCGGCTTTGATTAATATATCTACAAATACTTTGTAGATATACAAAGCAAATCACAAGTAAACTTATCCCTTCTGGTAGGCTCCAGGCTACCTTTCTTCAACTTCAAATTTTGCTTGTTTCTTTCTCTTTCTTTTAGTTTTGATACCTGTCGTACATTTATCCTCCTCCAACAGATTTTTCACTGACCACTTCTTCTCTTTCCGTTTCGAGTTGCATACTAACTTAATACCTTTCTTCTTTCAACTGCTACCATAAACCAAGGTTTTATCAATTTATTATTACCTAATTCGTTATGATAAACGGTACTTCTACATGACTAATGTCTTCACTCACTGTAGTTCCAGATCCAATCTTTGTTTTCAACACAATATTTTGACTCTTATTCGTCCGAAACACGTCGATTAGGCCTCCCACTTGCTTAGTTTCTTGTTATTCCAGATTTCCTATTTTGTTTTGACTGAACCTGTCGTGTACTGTATTCTCTTAACCATAGAAATGTCTTTAGTTTGCGTTTGCTTCTAGGAACTGGACAATTCTCAAGTGCTTCTTCTCGATTTTGATCGGGTCAAATACCCTTTTGACTGATAATATGTCCCAGAAATTTTATTTCACTACACCCAAAAAGAGCCTTAGAAAATTTTATAGCCACACTTTTGGCAGCTAATCTTTCCAACAGATCTTTTGGCATTGTTAGGTGTCCATCCAAAGATTGTGATACCTCTAATACTTCATTTACAAGAACAAACACTTTCCCTAGCAACTCATCTCTCAAAGCGAAATCGAGAGCACTTATGAACTCTGCAGCTGACAAGTCCAAGTCAAACTGGTAACATCTACCTTCAAACAGGAAGGCTGTGTACTTACTAGAGTCTACCGCAAATGGAACCTGCCAGTAGCCAACGCTCATATCTAAAGCACTTGGGCACTTACTGTTGTGAAATATAACTTTCATTGCCCACATTGGAAGAAGTCGTCTCTCTCTCTCTCTCTCTCTCTCTCTCTCTCTCTCTCTCTCTCTCTTTCTCTCTCTCTCTCTCTCTCTCTACTTCAATTATTTTACTGAGAATGTGAGCATATAACACTAACCAAATATGTGGTTTTTTTCACCTTCACAATGAGGTATCTACATTCCAGCCTCTCCATTATACGCCAGATAATCATTCTACTGATTTACCTTTCTACTGCCTCTCTCACATTCAATGGTGGTTTATTTTTCAGCTTACCGTCATAAACTTCTATTGTACCTAGCCCATCACTAAAAACCTCTCCATCACTTTTAAAACATATTCTAAGTGACCTCTTTCGCTTTCTGCCAATCCCGTTGAGTCATTGCGGTCATTTGCTCTTGATTTTACCAATCATTTAGTACTTTATGAGTGCTAAAACTTTCTCTTCAGAAATTTCACTCTAGATTAGTAAGCTTATTGCCCAGCTTAACTTAAAAAATACTTTTAAGAGCACTGTGATCCTGTGCTGGCCCCGGCATTGGGACAGGCTTATCATTTTCCTGAACTTCCGGAATCAACGTAGGTCCATTCACCTGATTATAACATTGCTGTTACTGTTATTATAAATCATATGGTTACCAATCCTGTTTTCACTGTTACAACTATTTCGGTTGTTCCTTCCTCCTGTGTTACTTTGACTTTGTGCTATACTTATCTGTGCCGGATAACTGGGATTTTTATAAGAATTAGTTTGACTCTATTATCGTCCTGAAATCTACTTTTCCTGTACTTACCATTATCTCTATTTTTATTCAATTCTACTTAGTTAACCACATTCGTTTCAGTCTTTTCGTTTGATTAGTGAAGATTATCTGGTCCAGTAACTTTAATAAAAGTTGGAGTTGCGACCACCTATTCGCACTAATATTCTCTGTACTTTTCAGGTAATCTCTTTATCTCTTTATTAATACTCTATTAAATTCTGTTCACTATCTGCCTCATCAGTATATACATCCTAGTTGAGATGATGTTCAACAAAAGTCCTGTACCCATGCCAACTATTATTATATCGCTGAGGATCATACATCTGAAGCCCCAGCTTCGCTCTGAGCATTCTCAGACCAATATTTGGTTTTGAAAGCTAGAGTAAAATTCTCTAAAGTAATAAATTTATTCATATTCAGCATACCCTGAGTTGAGCATAGCCTTCCAAAAGGATAATCATAAATCTGATACACCTACTTCATTCCCACGAGAATGGCAAAGGACTTTGGAAAGACTTCAAAAAAATAACTGAAACGACAACTCCGTTTTGTTTAAAACTTTGCTTTATTGTTAAAAAGTACTAGCAGCGTAGCACGTTTGTCATTTGGTTGCTGAAATTCAGTGAGATATTTAGGACAGTATGGTTTTCATCAGGCATAGTCGATTCTGAGAGTCCGGTTTTGATCTGGGTATAGTCGTCTTGCAAAACCAAGGGTGAGAACGTTAGCTACAGAACTTGACTTCAGGTAATTGCTCAAAGGTCAGATATAGACCAACTTTTTAAAGCAGGTTACCGAAGGTACTTATAGCTGTTCAACTACTATCAGATCTTGAACGGAATTTGAGTTATCGGTCACTTCAAAGGTACTGTATTCGCAGTTAATTGGATTGAGGAAACCCTAAAACGCAAGTGCAGTTTTATGAATGCGTGAAAGATTATATTTGAATCAGAATAAGTTCCTATCAGTACACACTTATAGTAGTGGTCCTGCACAGAACCACTTTCTACTTTCGGGGTGTCTGAGGAATGTATTGAGTACCTAGAGTACATGTGTGATACTAGAGAGCAGATTAAAGTACTGTAAGAAAACAGGCGTATACGTACCTTCCAGCGGCCGGCACCAACAGCTAGCAGTACTTTTCTCCCTTCCTTCCATCTACAATTTTGACAACAATATACACGAAGATACCACAAACAAATTACGTGAGCCTATTCATTGATGCTTTTATCTCCTTACTGTTGACTGATGCATAAAGCTGATAGACACCTGTTTCCTTTTCTGGTGCCAACGCCACGTAAAGTTTGGCATGTAATAAGTTCTTTGAAGAAAATTCTGACGCTGCTGGATTGGTCATGACTCAGTAACGTCTCCAGCCCATTATATGGTCACCACGAATTCTCGACGTTAGCCCACCAGACAAGTCGTTAATGAGAATAATCAGACCGCATGTGCCTCATCAACGGTACAGGGGTAATGAAGAATAGCATCAAAGTGTTGAGGAAATCTTTCGAAGGACAACTATGGATTTCCTCTGCAAGATGTGGAGGACATAAAAGTGCGACAGATCTCTAAGTAAGTTATTATCGAGCACATACAGATCTACTTCATGCATTGTTGTTATATATAAGTATTCCAATATATATTAAGTAAATCTACCACTTGTCTTAGGGTTAACGTAACTTCCCGGACACACTGTAGAATTGTAAACAGACTACATTTTACTACAAAAATGTTCTAATACATTTAAAATAGGTTTTCGAACAGTCCTCCGTATCTCTCCTTAAACGCCCGATACCTTTGCAGCAATGACGATACAACTGCGTAGAATGTAGTAAGTTTCAAATCCATGTCTTATAACAATAAACTGGGCAGTCAGTTCATCTGTGGTGGAAACTGAAGCAATGTACACCACATTATTGAAATGCTTTCAGCAAAAAGGAAGAGTTTTATTAGGCAAGTAACCTGATCACACAATACGTTCTCCTCGACCTATCAAATGTTCCAAAAAGTTGACAGTCATCTACGCTCGTATTAAACATTAAAATATATTAGGATTCCATGACACTCGGACCAGAAGTTTACACACCTGTGGTACAGTGTTAGAGTGTTCAGATTTTCTGTAAGAGTGGTGTTGCCTGATAAACAGTTCCATCATTAGATCGGATGACGTATACATACATGTCCGATTACATTACATCGTTGTTCTTAATAACATAGGAATTGCAATGTCATATTTATCCACTGTCACAGGCAGCGACTTTCAATTAAAATGTCCTCACCAGTGCTGGAATTGTATAATGTGAGTACGAGTACAGGTTGTACCGCAGGAAGGAAAAATATGGAAGTCTGGACTGGTCGCGGGTCGTGCACGGATAGGCAAAGCTGCTAATGCGGCCGCTGGTGTAAAACGTCATTTCCTTATATAGCTGATGGTTGGTTGTATTCGCAGTTGCAAATACATTTCATGTAACAGCATTCGTATGTTGGTTTACATGGTCTCGGATGCTTCTGTGGCGCACTGCTTGACTAACCTTCCTGCACATATATTAATTCGGCCCAACACAGGAACATTCAGTACACTGCCATCTCGAGTGTACAGCTGCAGTCCTGTTAGTGTTGATACAAGGCCGAACCCTTGCCTATCCCGACAGTCAGAATTTTTAACTCCTCATGACGATGGCGGTGACACATGTCGGTAGCACGAGAATTTTAACTCAGTGACAACTGAGTACACTTTTTTCCAATTGAGATCGAATTTATTTATATTTTCCTGTTTTCATCAATTAATATTTTCTGTGTGAAACTTCATGGCAGATTAGAACTGTGTGCCCGACTGGGACTCTAACCTGGGACCTTTGCCTTTCGCGAGTAAGTGATTTACATGTAACCTCCCCTTTCCTAATCGGCCTACTGGATTGCGATATAACTGACCGTGATCGCATATGCCTAATGAAATTTGACAGTGAGTAAGGCTATCCCTACCGAGGGAAAAAAACAACGGTTTGTTGGAGAAAAGTGTGCAACGACTCCTCTGAAGGAAGAATCTATTCTAAACTTAAGCTAAATACTAATGAAAATTTTGAAATGGATGGAATATAGTGCAATCGCTAACGAACCACACAGGGGGCAAAAGGGTTCCACGTAATATTTACTACAAAAATTACTGATGAAGGGAAGCAGTGGTTGGGAAGGGAGTGAGACAGGGTTATTCAATCTGTATATTGAGCAAGCAGTAAAGGAAACAAAAGAAAAATTCGGAGTAGGTATTAAAATCCATGGAGAAGAAATAAAAACTTTGAGGTTCGCCGATGACATTGTAATTGTATCAGAGACAGCAAAGGACTTGGAAGAGCAGTTGAACGAAATGGACAGTGTCTTGAAAGGAGGATATAAGATGAACATCAACAAATGCAAAACTAGGATAATGGAATGTAGTCGAATTAAGTCGGGTGATGCTGAGGGAATTAGATTAGGAAATGAGATACTTAAAGTGGTAAAGGAGTTTTGCTATTTGGGGAGCAAAATAACTGATGATGGTCGAAGTAGAGAGGATATAAAATGTAGACTGGCAATGGCAAGGAAAGCGTTTCTGAAGAAGAGAAATTTGTTAACATCGAGTATAGATTTAAGTGTCAGGAAGTCATTTCTGAAAGTATTTGTATGGAGTGTAGCCATGTATGGAAGTGAAACATGGACGATAAATAGTTTGGACAGGAAGAGAATAGAAGCTTTCGAAATGTGGTGCTACAGAAGAATGCTGAAGATTAGATGGGTAGATCACATAACTAATGAGGAGGTATTGAGTAGAATAGGGGAGAAGAGGAGTTTGTGGCACAACTTGACAAGAAGAAGGGACCGGTTGGTAGGACATGTTCTGAGGCATCAAGGGATCACAAATTTAGCATTGGAGGGCAGCGTGGAGGGTAAAAATCGTATAGGGATACCAAGAGATGAATACATTAAGCAGATTCAGAAGGATGTAGGTTGCAGTAAGTACTGGGAGAAGAAGAAGCTTACACAGGATAGAGTAGCATGGAGAGCTGCGTCAAACCAGTCTCAGGACTGAAGACCACATCAGCAACACAATACAAAGAAAACACTGATTAGTTAAAAAGGGGATAATAAAACTGTCGCCAGCTCGTTAGGGCAATGGAACTCCTGAATCTTAAGAAACGTAATGGGAAAGAAATTTAAGCAAATAATCACTGGCGTGGCAACATAAGGTTGTCACGCTTTTCCATAGCACAACATTTCACGAGAAAACAAATGAATCAGAAAGCAGTGAGTTTGCAGTTACTTATTCTTAAGTACTTAATTCTGAAAGTAAAGCGAAATGGAGTTACTGGTTAGTAGAATACAGGCTTAACTTACAAACTTTGTTATGTAAAAAATGACTTTCAGTAACACCAGTGTGATGTAATCCAAAATTTGGAGAAAGGCAAGCAATTTAGTTTTGAGTGCTGAAAGACTGAATTGAATTTACTTTTGAGCTAACAGGCAACTGATTCTACTTTTAAGGTAATAACAATGTAGCAAAAGTCACTCGCTAAGCCAAATACAGAATAAATGAAATTGCACACTCTTAATTTTTGCTGTATCTTTAGCTATTAGTTTTGCCAGTGAAATTTTACGTCACTTTAAGTGAATGAAGTTAATACTCAAAACTACAAGTATTTAAGCCTCTGTTATGAAATACAAGAATGAATGGTTACTGAGGCAGAAAAATTTGTCTGAAACTGGTGATCAGCAAACACACAAAACTGGCAGTAAATATTTAATCAATTTTCATATTTTTTCGACACTCGGTGATTGCAAGGAAAGGAAAGGGACGCCTGGTAATAATGTCTGAGGACAATAGCAACACAGGTGCCCTACAAGTTTTGAGTGTTGCGGGTTATCGTTCAAGTTAGTCATACTTCGTGAAAGAAATGTCGCTGGGTAATGCCTAAGTAACTTTATAATTTTTCATTTAATAGTCTTATAATGCTGTAGTTGTGCAGACGACGAAGAATGTAGCCGACGACAGTGTTGAGCTGCCGCTGCTGCTAGATGAGAACCCCGAATCGTCTGCAGAGCCATGGATGATTATGGGACGGGCAATAGTTATAATTTCAGCTTCCTCCGCCTATCCACTCCTACCGCGCTCTCAATACTCGCAGGTTAACGAATTGGGTGCTCGTACACTGGCGCGATCATAGCTGCATTCCGCGTCTGTGGGAGCGCCCAATAAAGACTTTCGCACTCCTCCATGACTCAAGCTGCTCTGCCTCCTCTCTGCTTGTAACGCGACAGTGATTCTCCACATGCCAAGATAAACAACGGTGCAGCTACTGCCATTTCATCGTTGCTATCGATACATTTAAATGAAGTTCCCTTGACTACTACCCAGCAATTTACAATATTCTTATTATATTTACAATCAGATATATACAGTTAGAAACAAACACACAATTACATAGATTACGTATTAAAATATAGTTTCTGTAATAAAGCTTACAGATTCAGAACCAGAAGTACAGTACAAGTTATCAAAATGGTTCAAATGGCTCTGAGCACTATGGGACTTAACATGTACGGTCATCAGTCCCCTAGAACTTAGAACTACTTAGACCTAACTAAACTAAGGACATCACACAACACCCAGTCATCACGGGGTAGAGAAAATCCCTGACCCCGCCGGGAATCGAACCCGGGAACCAAGGCGCGGGAAGCGAGAACGCTACCGCACGACCACGAGCTGCGGACAGAACAAGTTGTCAACGGATACTAACATGCAAAATATTGAATGCTGCAGAAGGGATTTTTCTGCAGTTTCGATGTTACATACAGACTAAACTATTCTTGCTTGGAAAACTCAATCGGTACAGCATTTGTCTGCGAGGGGAAAAGGTCCAAGCTTCGAGTCTCGATCCAGCACACAGCTTTAATCCGTCAGGAAGCTTCAAATCACCGCACACTCCACTTCAGGATGAAAAGTCATTTTGTAAATTTTCTGTATTGTCTGAAACACGTGAATTTGTTAACATGTGAATATTGTTGTGTATATGTTCTGTTACATGAATGGTAAGACAAGAGCGATTGATGTTGTTGTTGTTTTGGTCTTCAGTCCTGAGACTGGTTTGATGCAGCTGTCCATGCTACCCTATGCTGTGCAAGCTTCTTCATCTCCCAGTACCTACTGCAGCCTACATCCTTCTGAATCTGCTTAGTGTACTCATCTCTTGGTCTTCCTCTACGATTTTTACCCTCCACGCTGCCCTCCAATGCTAAATTTGTGATCCCTTGATGCCTCAGAACATGTCCCACCAACCGGTCCCTTCTTCTCGTCAAGTTGTGCCACAAACTCCTCTTCTCCCCAATTCTATTCAATACCTCCTCATTAGTTATGTGATCTACCCATCTAATCTTCAGCATTCTTCTGTAGCACCACATTTCGAAAGCTTCTATTCTCTTCCTGTCCAAACTATTTATCGTCCATGTTTCACTTCCATACATGGCTACACTCTATACAAATACTTTCAGAAATGACTTCCTGACACTTAAATCTATACTCGATGTTAACAAATTTCTCTTCTTCAGAAACGCTTTCCTTGCCATTGCCAGTCTACATTTTATATCCTCTCTACTTCGACCATCATCAGTTATTTTGCTCCCCAAATAGCAAAACTCCTTTACCACTTTAAGTATCTCATTTCCTAATCTAATTCCCTCAGCATCACCCGACTTAATTCGACTTCATTCCATGATCCTCGTTTTGCTTTTGTTGGTGTTCATCTTATATCCTCCTTTCAAGACACTGTCCATTTCGTTCAACTGCTCTTCCAAGTCCTTTGCTGTCTCTGATACAATTACAATGTCAGCGGCGAACCTCAAAGTTTTTATTTCTTTTCCATGGATTTTAATACCTACTCCGAATTTTTATTTTGTTTCCTTTACTGCTTGCTCAATATACAGATTGAATAACATTGGGGAGAGGCTACAACCCTGTCTCACTCCCTTCCCAACCACTGCTTCCCTTTCATGTCCCTCGACTCTTATAACTGCCATCTGGTTTCTTTACAAATTGTAAATAGCCTTTCGCTCCCTGTATTTTACCCCTGTCACATTTAGAATTTGAATGAGAGTATTCCAGTCAACATTGTCAAAAGCTTCCTCTAAGTCTACAAATGCTAGAAAAATAGGTTTGCCTTTCCTTAATCTTTCTTCTAAGATAAGTCGTAAGGTCATTATTGCCTCACGTGTTCCAATATTTCTACGAAATCCGAACTGATCTTCCCCGAGGTCGGCTTCTACCAGCTTTTCCATTCGTCTGTAAAGAATTCGTGTTAGTATTTTGCACCTGTGACTTATTAAACTGATAGTTCGGTAATTTTCACATCTGTCAACACCTGCTTTCTTCGGGATTGGAATTATTATATTCTTCTTGAAGTCTGAGGGTACTTCGCCTGTCTCATACATCTTGCTCACCAGATGGTAGAGTTTTGTCAGGACTGCCTCTGCCAAGGCCGTCAGTAGTTCTAATGGAATGTTGTCTACTCCCGTGGCCTTGTTTCGGCTCAGGTCTTTCAGTGCGCTGTCAAACTCTTCACGCAGTATCGTATCTCCTATTTCATCTTCATCTACATTCTCTTCCATTTCTATAATATTGTCCTCAAATTACATCGCCCTTGTATAGACCCTCTATATACTCCTTCCACCTTTCTGCTTTCCCTTCTTTGCTTAGAACTGGGTTTCCATTTGAGCTCTTGATATTCATACAAGTGGTTCTCTTTTCTCCAAAGCTCTCCTTAGTTTTCCTGTGGGCAGTATCTATCTTACCCCTAGTGAGATAAGCCCCTACATCCTTACATTTGTCCTCTAGCCATACCTGCTTAGCCATTTTGCACTTCCTGTCGATCTCATTTTTGAGACGTTTGTATTCCTTTTTGCCTGCTTCATTTACTGCGTTTTTATGTTTCCTCCTTTCATCAAATAAATTCAATATTTCTTCCGTTACCCAAAAATTTCTACTAGCCTCATCTTTTTACGTACTTGATCCTCAGCCGCCTTCACTACTTCATCCCTCAGAGCTACCCATTCTTCTTCTACTGTACTTCTTTCCCCCACTGCTGTCAATTGTTGCCTTATGCTCACCCTGAAATTCTGCACAACCTCTGGTTTAGTCAGTTTATCCAGGTCCCATCTCCTTAAATTTCCACCTTTTTGCAGTTTCTTCAATTTTAATCTGCAGTTCATGACCAATAGATTGTGGTCAGAGTCCACATCTGCCCCTGGAAATGTCTTACAATTTAAAACCTGGTTCCCAAATCTCTGTCTTACCATTATATAATCTGTCAAATACCTTTAGTATCTCCGGGATTCTTCCATGTATACAACCTTCTTTTATGATTCTTGAACCAAGTGTTAGCTATGATTAACTTACCCTCTGTACAAAATTCTAACAGACGGCTTCCTCTTTCATTTCTTACCCCCAATCCATATTCACCTACTATCTTTCCTTCTCTCCCTTTTCCTAAACTCGAATTCCAGTCACCCATGGCTATTAAATTTTCGTCTCCCTTCACTACCTGAATAATTTCTTTTATCTCATCATACATTTCATCAATTTCTTCATCATCTGCAGAGCTAGTTGGCATATAAACTTGTACTATTGTAGTAGGCGTGGGCTTCGCGTCTATCTTGGCCACAATAATTCATTATTAAACCTACTCCTGCGTTACCCCTATTTGATTTGGTATTTATAACCCTGTATTCACCTAACAAAAAGTCTTGTTCCTCCTGCCACCGAACTTCACGAATTCCCACTATATCTAACTTTAACCTATCCATTTCCCTTTTTAAATTTCTAACCTACCTTCCCGATTAAGGGATCTGACATTCCACGCTCCGATCCGTAGAACGCCAGTTTTCTTTCTCCTGATAACAACCTCCTCTTGAGTAGTCCCCGCCCGGAGATCCGAATGGGGGACTATTTTACCTCCGGAATATTTTACCCAAGAGGACGCCATCATCATTTAACCATACAGTAAAGCTGCATGCCCTCGGGAAAAATTACGGCTGTAGTTTCCCCTTGCTTTCAGCCGTTCGCAGTACCAGCACAGCAAGGCCGTTTTGGTTATTGTTACAAGGCCATATCAGTCAGTCATCCAGACTGTTGCCCCTGTAACTACTGAAAAGGTTGCTGCCCCTCTTCAGGAACCATACGTTTGTCTGGCCTCACAACAGATACCCCTCCGTTGTGGTTGCACCTACGGTACGGCCATCTGTATCGGTGAGGCACGCAAGCCTCCCCACCAGCGGCAAGGTCCATGGTTCATGATATCTGTGCAAAATGAGAGGATAGGGTGCATGTAGTATCAGTGGATAGAGAGAAAGAAAAAGAGAACTGGGCTGAAGTTATCGGTCAATTTAAGTGAAGAACTGAAGAATTTAAAGAATAATACTTGTGGCATTTTCCAGAAGGAAACCACACAGAACAAAACTGTTATTTGAGATGGAACAATAAATACTTACTTTTTATGTAACATATTCCGAAAACACACTTATATTTTAACAGGATGTGTACTACTATTAAGTGATTCTTTCCATAATACTGGATATTTTAATGTGACAATAATATTTCCGATAATCATTCACTGGCCCTTTTCCCACAAAACACTCTCAGTAGGCTATAACGAACAAACATTTCTTTCACCTAATGTTGTTTTAACCCTCATGAAAGTAATATTTTCGTATTAATACTTTATTATTCCTAATAAAATATTAACAGTAATATTATTCTTAATAAAAACTACGACCAGAGAACCCTCAGAAAGGTACATATTGTACAACTGTTTTAAGGCTGTCGTCGTTTCCTACTTATTACTACTATTTACTGTCGCACAACTTCGGCATATTTCTTCGTAATTTAAAGAAAACACTAACGGCCGTTGCTCCAAGTAAGCTGACATGCACTTAAACATAACTACGTTAAATTGAATGAGAAGTGTTGCGCACACACACATGAAGAAAATGGTGCCTTGACCTCTAATACTGAAATAATGAAACAAAACTTTCGTAGAACGTTTTACACAACCCGCTAACTAATTTTAAACAATTTCCGGAAAATGCCTCAATTAGTGAAGAGGTATATCAACGTGTAGTGATGGAAATTACTGAAGTTGTCGAGATGATGCAAGTGATTTATGAACACAGAGAAGTTCATTTGTGAGCTATAAATGAAATTTTTTTGAATTGTGTTGAAGAGTGATTAATTCCTAAACAATACTTTTGTGACCGCGTAGTACATCAAATTACTAGATGTGTCTTTTCTATTTCATAAATGATCGCACCCTAACAAGTTTACATCGGGCAGTGCAATAAAAAATTACTGAAAATTGTCGATCATGAGTAAATTAAAGAATTTAGTATCACTCCACCGATCGGGCTAGCGCAGTTGTTAGCGTACTGGATTCGCACTGGTGAAGACGGCGGTTCAAACACAAGTTCGGTCATCCTGATTTATATTTTCCGTGATTTCCCTAAATCGCTTAAGGCAAATGCCTGGATGGCTCCTTCAAAAGGTCACGGCTTCGGAATGGCTACTTGAAAAGGTCACGGCCGGTTACCTTCTCCATCGTTACCTAATCCTAGCTTGTGTTCCATCTCTAATTACCTAGTTATCAAAGGGACATTAAACACTAATCTCTTCCTCCTCCTTCAGTATCACCTTGGCTATTCCTTCTTATATTATTCCGTATAGATCAGTGACTGAAGCAAAACTTTCGCATGAGATCATTAGTAGTTATTTTGGTGTGTATTCGCGTCAAATCAAGAAAGGCCCTATTCCATCTTAGAACAATAAGACAAAGCCGACACTGCAGTATCAGCTACCAACTATACAGTGCGTCATCTAAGAGGAGCTGCTTGTCTGCGTATACACCGATCAGCAAGAGTGTTATGAACGCCGACCTACTACCGATTTAAACCCGTCCACGCGACAGCAGCGTCACCTGGCGAGGAATGACTGCTTGTCAGATGCACGCATGGTGCATGTAGTATTAGGGAGCGTGCTGTCCGTCTGTAGAATGGCGAAAGCGCGCGGTCTGTCTGAGTTTGACCGACAGCAGACTGTAATGGCCCGAAGCTCGGCACGAGTGCTTCAGAAGCCGCACGATTTGTCATGTGTTCGAGGGATGCTGTGGTGAGTGTCTTCAAGACGTGGCGAGACCAAGGTGAAACCACGTCCAGACGACGTGAGGTTGGGCGCCCACCCGTCACTACAGATGTCTGACGTCGCAAGCTCGGCAGACTGGTAAAACAGGGCAGGCGGCCAACTGTGGCGGTACTAATATCAGACTTTAATGCTGGGCAGAGTACAAGTGTGTCTGGACACATAGTGCAACGATGGGCCACGCTTCTGACGACCCTTGCATGTGCCAATGTTAACACCATGGCATCGCCAATTTCGACTGGAATGGGCTCGTGACCATCTGCACTGGACTTTGGCGCAGTGGTAGAGCACTGAATGGTCTGATACACCACGATACCTTCTTCATCATGCCGATAGGAGGGCGCGCATCCGTCGTCTTCCAGGAGAACGGTTCCTTGACACTTGTACTGAGGGACGGATACAAGCTGGCAGCGGCTCCATTATGCTCTGGGGAACATTCACGTGGGCGTCCTTGGGTCCAGTGTAGCTCGTGCAAGACTCTTTGACGGCCAAGGAGTATCGTACACTGGCTGCAAACCAACTACACCCCTTCATGAAGATCGTGTTTCCCGACGGCTGAGGCTTTTTCAACAAGATAATGCGCCATGTCACAAGGCTAGTAGTGTGATAGGATGGTTACAGGAATACAGTGGCGAGTTCCAATTGATGTGGTGACCCCAACTCGCCAGATCTGAACCCGATCGAACACATATCAGATGTGATCTTATGCGTTGTCAAATCTCATAGCACCCCTCCTCGGAATTTACGGGAATTAGGTGACTTGTGCATGCAGATGTGGCGCCAATTCCCTCCAGCGACCAACAAAGGCCTCACTGCTTCCACGACGACGCGTTGCTGTCGCCGCTGTTACATGTGTCAGAGGTGGACATAATGCCTATTAGTTATGTTGTCATTATGTTCCGACTGATCAGTGTATCTTTGAGCGTCGAAATGATTAAAAAAAAAACAGTCCCACGTTGCATAATGGTCTAATTTCTGAACGGCGTGTTGGTTCTTGCTGTGTACGCGTCACTCGGTTTATTATTTATTCCAATCCATTGCGGTGCAGTGGTACAGCAGCCATTATGATGTGATTAACATTTAAAAAACAGTCCCAGGTTCCACAATGTTCTTTACTGGTTAAATAACGACGCGTTTCATTCTGGTACGGCATCTGTATGTACTTCTGTTTTCCCATATAAGTGAAGGAAGTCTGTAACCAACCTACAAACTCGCAGGTGGAAGTAACTGGACAATTAATATATTTATTTTGTTAGTGTAGGAAGTATCTGGTGTTCCTTGAAGTACTAATATATGAAAGATAGATATAATTATTGTTATTGTTATTGTATTTATTGTTAACATTGTAAGGCGTATGGTGATTATAACCGTATTCATGTGGGTGTGTGGGTGGGTAAGTTAGTACAGTTCACCTAAGTGTGTGTGTGTGTGTGTGTGTGTGTGTGGCTGGGCACGTTAGTACACATAGACTGTCTTAGAACATCCCTCCTCCGTGGCAGAGGTCAAACAGTTCGGCTTTTGTAGTCGTGTTACTTTCAGCGGCCGTCGCTTATGGTTCTAGAACCATGGTCAACCATTTTCGGAGATCCACTCTACGATTGACCTTCTGCAATGATTACACCTGACGAAAAGCTTGGAACGCTTCCTATGCGACTTAGCTAATATTCCAGCTTCCGACATTTCGGGCTTTTGTCCGTCTTATGCAGTACGGCGTATGTTAATGATGCGGCGTGTGAACGAATACTTTGTGACACCAAACATGCACTACGCTTTTGCCAAGCCGATAGCAATGCTGGTGCGGTCACGGTCGACCACGCAGGCTCGAGCAAGCGCACCATACGAGTTTTCGATCTACCGTTCGAGCTCCCGGCGAAAGACGTTATCGCAGCTTTGGCATCATATATTGTCACACTGCCGAACGCTGGGTGTAGTTCCAAACGTGTCACGTTCTTAACGGTGTACGAGAGATCATCATCGATCTCCGTGGGCATGTACCGTCTTATACACAAATCAGTGGGCGATGCCCGGTCGTTAGATACGATGGTCTTCGCAAGACGTGTTCCGGGTGCGGAAAAGAGGACCACCTCAAGTCTGAGCGTTTTCAGCCGAGCATCACCCAATTGCCAGCCGCTACAGTGGCACCCCTAACCCCGGCGACTGTTTTACCGATCGTAGCTCTCTTCTCCTCCAGCCGACCTCCGTCAGTCGCACTGCATACCAGTGTCCCTTCGAGCTATCACAACGCTGCCCGCTGCCAACAGCGACGACTGCCGATGCCCTCCCGGTCGATTATATGGACGTCACGTCGCTCATCGTCCACGCGACCGCCTTCCTCCTGGAACACCGCGACTCCCTCCCGTCTTCCGACACAGAGGTATGGACACGCGAACAACTTTCACCTAAACGGTGCAAGAGGAGGGCTGTTGTAACCGCAGGAACAAGCCAAGTCTAATTGCAGTTCCTTAAGAATAGTACGTAGGACGAAGTTAAAACTGTAGCGCTGGACGCCAGGCGTGGCAGAAGGGTTAGCCGAGGCGGCACTCAAACTGCTGGGCAGCTGGGTGCTTTGATAAGAAAGTAAACAGCCAGTAGATACAAACGAAGGTCTGTGCAGGGACTCATGATAAGCATTCAATTAAGAATATCAACAGAAAGCATTCCTGGCTAGAGAGAGAGGTCTGGGAGTGGAGAGAGAAAGAAAGAGGGCCCTTGGTGGGGACCGCACTACGTCATGAGGAGCCAATGAAGGTCTCAGGACGCAGTGCGTGACCATATAGGGAGAGGCGCCTCTGCCCCTCCACTCAGCCTCTGAAGAACAATAGCAACAACAATGTTTTAACGATACCAAATAAGGACACGTTGCCTTCGACGCTACGTCAGGCCAAGCGCTGGCGGGGTCGAAGGGGAAACGCTAACAAAACCCGAGAGCACGCCGCTCTGAGGTCTTGTCGTGTCGGGTCTTGTCTGGTGAGGGCGAAGAGTTAGATAGCAGCAGCCGACTTGGGCTGGGGAACGGGCTGTAGGCAGGCAGCCGGAGATAGTCGCTGGAGAGCGTCAGGGCGTAGCCGCGGGACTCTAACGTAGGGTGTTAAGAAACGTTGCAGAACTTCTAGTAGGCAGTCGGAACGGTGGAGTCAGTCACCGTCTCTGTATTAGACTTGGCCTTCCTGTGAGTGCAACCACCGTCAGATAGGGCGATTTGTACTCACTTAGAATAAACTGCAATTTATTAAAGTTATCACGACTTTAATTTCCATCACCTTCCTAGCCTTGTGAAAACCAGGGATTTTTACATCTTAGCCAGATCAAAAGTCTCCCTCTCATTACGGTCAACCGGCTAAAATCCCATCCACGAACCGTGTCGCTCAATCCCTCGCAATACCCACGCTTGGGACGCGACATAAATAAAAACTTTTTGGTACCAGGTGTGGGGTTATCACAAAGGCGCATAGGCTCCTACCTCCAGGAGACATTAGATTTTGCTACAGCGACTGTGGCAATTGGCAGGAAGTTGTGGCGACTCGCAACTTTCAGCATTAGTAACACCAGTACGTCAGAGTCCAGAAAGGTAGTCCTCGCGGGTGCAGGGCAACGCAGGACAGCGGCAGCGCGACGCAGAGCGACGAGGCACAGAGGTGCCTAAGCAGCCAGCGTTCGAGTCCGAGGGTCCGGGCCGAGCAGTAGCAGAAACGGCAGCAGCCGTAGCAGGGGCAACCGAGGAGAGCGACGGGGTCGGCACAGCCCAGCAGAGCGGCGGCCGGCGCATCGCAGCAGCGCGGGACAGCGCGGGCGCAGAGACAGCGCGGAGCAGCGCGGGACAGCGCGGGCACAAAGAGAGCGCGAAGCAGCGCAGGACGACGCGAGCCAACAGAGCAGACGGCGCACCACACGAGAAGCGGTAATTGTAAAACTGTATTAAGAATATTGTATTTTGTTGTGTAAAGTGTTAACTTAGTTAAGATGCCCCTAAATAATGAAGTTGCGTTATTCTCCACTAGTGGTAAGATGTCAGTGAAAGAGGCCCTATGTATTGTGTCGAAAGTTTTCGAAGGGAACAAGAAGGATTTAAGAGAATTGATCGAAAACGTAGATGCAGCTTTTGAATTAGTAAAGCCTGAGGAACACGAAACGTTATTGAAGTTCGTGAAAGCAAAGATAACCGGTGAGGCCAGGTCGAGATTGCAGGTGCGTGAACGCACAGGTACGTGGCAAGAGGTGAAACACGTTTTAGAGGAAAATTATGCCAGTAAGCGTACTATAGACTACTACGCATGTAAAATTTTCCAAGCCAGACAGGGACAAGGGGAACCGATAGCAATGTGGGCAAGCAGAATTGATGAAATGCAGAGAGACTTTCGCGAAGCGGTAAATAGAGTTACGGCCAGAGAAAACTTGAAAGGTGCAATAGAACTAGTTGACTCCTTAGGAAGAGCGTGTTTTATACAGGGTTTAAGTAATGACAGAATACAAACAATAGTGAGAAGCAGAGGCGATGAAATCACGTTGGCAGCAGCAGTGGAGTTGGCACTGCAGGAGGAGAGTGCGATATTGTCCATGAGAGAGCGGGGACTAGCCCCGAGGGTAACGTACACTCGAAATAAGGAAGCTGTAAAAAACGTGAGAGAAAGTAAAGAGTTGAAATGTTTCAATTGTGGGCTGAGAGGTCACATAGCGAGCAAGTGTAGGAAAAGCAGGCCAGAGCATAGAGTACGAGCCATGACAGGTAAAGAATTTACAAACTTTTGCTATGGGTGTGACAAGCCGGGACACACAGACGTGGAATGCAGGGTGCGGTTAAGGAAAGTTCACGCAATGGATGTAAGGGAATTCAGAGGGAATCATAGAGAAACCGATGGAGGGTTACGAGAGTGGAGATGTCCACAGTGTAATTTACCAGGGAACTGCGGAGTTCCGTGCACAAGAGTAAAAGATGTTGCGTGCTTTAAGTGTAAGCGGCAGGGCCACTACGCGAAAGACTGCCACGAAGGGCCCTGGCACGCCTGGAGAAAAGGCAGGGTGCCAGTATCGAGCAAAACAGGAAAGGTAGTACAGGGAAACTAAGAGGCGGCAAGGCCGCGCAGTCGGGCCTTGTTGCAATAGGTAAACCCACAGTGAGGGTAATCGACTGTGCAACAGAAATCGACGTGGTAATGTTGTACTGCGTAGAACTAAAGAAGTACTTAAAGATGCTAATAGACACAGGAGCACAATTGTGTTCCGGTAAAGAGTAGGCTGGGAATCAACGAAACAGAAAAGCTTCGGTTAAAAGGTGTAACGAGTGAAGCCGTTAGCACAATAGGCACGGTACAAATAAACTTAAGTATAGACGGATCTGAAGAGGTGAAACAGAAATTTCACGTGTACGGTAGAGGTTTAGACATTCCGTACGACGGATTGATAGGAAGAAATTCCTTAACACAGCATAGAGATAAACTGGACTATGCAGGTAAAATAATAAAACTAAAAGGGCGAGATATACCCTTAGTAGTAGAGGAAGAACCAAAGGGACAAGAGACAGAAGCAGATTCAGAAATAGGCGGGGAGATAGGGCCCCGGGAAGAAAGAATAATGTTGTTGAAAGTGGACGGAAAGGTACCACGGGGAATCGAAAGAGAAATGGTCATACCGAGGCAGGAGATTGCACAAGGGGTGCATGTACCTGAGTCCTTAGTAAAAGTGCGAAATGGGAAATGCATAGTAAGTGCATCGAACGTGTCAGAGGACAGAGTTCGACTAGGAAATGTCAGATTAATAACGGAAGAGTTAGAAAGAATAGCGAAAGTACGCGAAGTAAAATGTAGCACTGAAGCAGTAGGTAAGACGGAAAGTCGTGCTAGTGTGTTGCGAAGGCAACTCAGAATGGATCATTTGAATGTCGAAGAAAAGAGCGCTCTAGCAGAGGTCTGCACGGAGTACGGAGATGTATTTCATCTACCGGGGGACAAACTATCCTATACTTCTGCAGTGAAACATAGAATACCGATTGCGCCGGAACACGCGGGAAAGGTAGTGAACGCTAGACCGTACAGAATCCCTGAAGCGCAAAAAGAAGTGCTAAAAGAGCAAATAGAACAGATGCTCAAGGATGACATAATTGTCGAAAGCAAGAGCGCATGGAACGCACCGTTACTGTTGGTTCCAAAGAAGTTGGATGCAAGTGGCAAGCAGAAATGGAGAATAGTAGTGGACTACCGACAATTAAATGACATCACGGTAGGCGATGCATTTCCACTGCCGAATATCTCCGATATCCTGGATCAATTAGGGCAAGCCAAGTACTTCTCGACGCTTGACCTCGCAAGCGGGTACCATCAAATATTGACGGACGAGAAGGACAGAGAGAAAACGGCATTCAGCTCAAACTATCAACATTACGAATACAAAAGAATGCCGATGGGACTGAAAGGAGCCCCAGGATGTTTCCAGAGACTAATGAACACAGTATTGGCAGGTTTACAAGGTGTTAAATGTTTTGTCTATTTGGACGACATAGTATGTTATGGGAAAAACCTGCAGGAGCATAACGAAAAACTCCGGGGAATATTTGACAGGTTGCGAGAGCACAATTTGAAGTTGCAACCGGACAAGTGTGAATTTCTGAGGAAGGAGGTAATCTTCCTAGGTCATTGTATCACGGACAAGGGAATATCACCGGATGTGGCAAAGGTGGAGAAGGTGAAGTTCTTCTCACAGCCGAGAACAACAAAAGAACTAAAAGGGTTTCTAGGATTGATAGGGCACTATCGACGTTTCATTGCAAATTTCAGCAAAATTGCGAAACCTCTCCATGAGCTCTTAAAGAAGGAGTAGAATACCAATGGGGAGAACGACAGAAGAATGCGTTCGAGGAACTGAAAGAGAAATTAGTGAATCATCCGTTACTTCAGTATCCCGACTTTACGAAACCGTTTATAATCACAACGGATGCGAGTAACGCAGCGTTGGGAGCCGTGTTATCGCAAGGGAAAAAGATTGGCGAAGACTTGCCGATTGCATATGCATCAAGAGCACTGAACAAAGCAGAACTGAACTATAGTACAACGGAAAAAGAGTTGTTGGCTATAGTGTACGCGGTAAAACAGTTTAGACCATACGTGTATGGACGAAAATTCACAGTGGTGACAGACCATAAGCCACTAACATGGATATTTAGTGTGAAGGATCCGAGTTCGAGGCTCCTAAAGTGGAGACTGAAGCTCGAAGAGTACGACTACGAGGTAGTATATAAGCCAGGAAGGCTAAACAGTAATGCAGACGCGTTAAGCCGAATAAGGCATGAAGGAAAGGAAGAGATAAGTTCAAAGCGAAATGTGGAGGCAGAAAGAACCTCCGTAGCACAAGCTGAGGCGGAACAGAGTTCCGTAAACGTGCGGCAAGCGCAAGTGTCAGGTGAGATAGACCAGGAAACAAATAGTAATGAGGAAATTAGCCCCGAAGAAAAGGAAAGTATATTAAAGGAGATGCACGATAATCCCTTGGGAGGGCACCAGGGAATGCATAGGACATTCGAGAGGATAAAAGCGTACAAGCAGTGGCGCGGAATGAAGCGGGACATTGAAGATTATATTAGGAAGTGTCCATCATGTCAAAAGAATAAAACACACAAATGAAAACAAGGATGCCTTTAGAAATTACAGACACAGCTGAAACAGTATTTGAAAAATGTGCAGTGGATATAGTGGGTCCACTAGATGTATCTAGTACAGGAAAAAAGTACATGCTAACATTCCAAGACGATCTGAGTAAATTCACAGTAGCAGTCCCTATTGACAAGCAAGACGCTGAAACTGTAGCAGAAGCATTTGTAGAAAATATAGTATTAAGGTATGGGATTCCATCAGTTTTGTTAACAGATCAAGGATCAAATTTTCTGAGTGATGTGTTTAAAAGTGTATGTAAATTGTTGAAGGTAAAACGTATAAATACTACAGCGTACCACCCTGAGTCAAATGGTGCTCTAGAAAGGAGCCATAGAACAATTGTAGAATATCTCAGACACTTTGTAACAGGAGATCAAAGTTCATGGGACAAATGGGTGCCGTATGCAATTTTTGTGTTCAACACTATACCACACAGTAGCACAGGTTATACACCATTCGAGTTAATGTACGGAAGAAAGGTTAACATACCAGGAGTACTGCAGCAAGAAACACCGCAGGTAAGTTACGATTATGATTCGTATGTAAATAAGCTAAGAGCACGAATGCAGGAGGCCCATAGAGTGGCTAAAGATTCTCTTATAAGGAGGAAGATAATCAGTAAAGGACAGTATGATTTGAAACAGAATCCAAAAGAATTTACTGTAGGGGACAAGGTGTTATTACACGACGAATCAGTGAGACGTGGTAGATCTCGGAAACTAGATTCGCAATGGAGAGGTCCATTTGAAGTGTTAAAACTGGAAGGTCCTAACGTTGTCATAAGAGTAAAGAGAAATAAGGAAACAAAAGTACATGCCAACAGGCTGAAACAGTTCTTTAAAATTTCAGGTATGGCACTCAAGTGGCAAGTGGTGCAACTCATCATAGTGGTAGCAACATACAGCTTCGTTGCATCAGGATACGAAACGAACGAACTCAAAGTAACCTCAATACCAAGTTCATCAGGACTGTATTACGATCACGTAGGACAAATAGAGATATACAGTACCACATGGAGAATAGTCACATATGTTAACTTAGATGTAATAACAGAAAGATTTCAAAAAGCAGAGAGGTACGGCAAGGCAGCGGTACAGAGGTGCCGTGACACATTGAAACAACTAAACGTTGGATTAATAGAATGTAGAGTATTAGATCAGCAAGTTACACATCACGTAGAAAAGATTACAGGATTACAGCAACTCACAAAACACGAAACCAGAAGAAAGAGAGGAGTATTCAACTTCGTCGGACAGGTAAGTAAGATACTGTTCGGGACATTGGACGAAGCAGACGCAGCGTACTATAAAGAAAGAATAGACGCTATGGAGAGGAACTCTGAAGGGTTGCTGAGGTTAACTAAGGAACAGGTGGCAGTGGTAAGGGCCACATTAGCAGGAGTAAACAGAACAGTATATACACTAGAATCAAACGAACACATTCTAAGGACAGGCATGCAAAGACTAGAGAGGTTCATGAAGGAATACGTGAAGGAGACAGATATGGGTTTCAAACGAGTAGCAACTTTTGCCACTGTAACGGAACAAGTACTGCAATTAGCGGCAGTGTTTGGCCAAATCGAAGAAGAGTACGAGCAAATGATAAATGCCATTGTAAATGCTCAATAAGGAATACTTCAGCCTCACATCATTAATCCAGTACAAATTGTGAAGTATCTAAGTTTAATCCGAGACGAATTAAAGGACGTGAAGTTTCCTGTTCCTCTCGCGGAGTCATCAGGCTACCTCTTGTTAAGAATAATCGATCTAGATGTTTTTATTTCCGGTAGCATACTAGGGTACGTAATTAATATCCCCTTAATAGACAATAATAATTTCAATTTGTACAGAGTTCTTCCATTACCAAAGGAGATCCCAAATATGAAAGGGAGGTACATATACATACAGCCAGAGAAAGAATTTCTACTGATAGATGAATCCAAAAGGCAGTACGCGAAACTTTCTGCGGATGATTTAAAATGTAAAGAATTGAGTAAGAACAAAAGACTGTGCAGACAGTCATTCGCGTTGCTATCGACATTCGACCATGAGGAATGCGAAGCCAAGTTATTACAACCGGTAAGAGAAATTCCGGAAGATTGTGTGCGAAAAATAGTCGCACTGAATCAGAGCCTTTGGACCCATCTAAACAGTAACGAATGGCTATATGTAGCTCCTAAGGAAGAAGGACTGACAGTATTATGTGGAAAAGAACCCCCGAAGGATTTATTAATGAAAGGGGTAGGAAAGATAAGTTTTTATAGCAAATGTAAAGGGTATGGAACGAGAGTGTTCATACAAACAGATAGAGTAATTCATAGTAACGTAACAAAGAAGGATATAATACCTCAAATTAACTTAGAATTTGACTGTTGTGTAGTAAACGAAGAAAAGAAGAATGTCTCAATGTTAACGCTAGATTTACCACTAGAGCAGGTAGTAACACAATTAGACGACTTGAAAGTCGCTGGGAAAAGGTTGGACGATGTCCAGCGGATGGCCGAAAGGCAGGAGAAGGAACTAAAATACTCCAGATACTTTACCCATTACTCAGTAACTACATACATAGCTATAGCAATTGTCATTGTTATTGTAATAACATGTTGTTGTAAAAATTGTAAATGCTGTAAGGAATGCTTCAAAAGTTTATGGAAGTACTTTGACGATAATAACTGCTGTGGTAAAGTATGTATAAGAAACACTATAGTAAATCAATATCCAGAGACTAGCTTAAGTAGAAGACAAGCTAATAAAGACACTGAAGAGGTAGTAATATACGAAAGATGTGGGAAAAACCAAGAAGATTCAGTTCTGTTCAGAAACAGGCGTTAAGTAAAATCAAAAGATAAAATATATTAATGGAATTAAGTGTATATGAAAGATAAAGAAACATATGAAGTGTTGATGTAACAAAGAAAATGTAATCAAATAAAATGAGAGAATCACAATTGACGGTACTCTGAGGAGTAACGCCAATTTCCCTGGCGGAGGAGGTGTTGTAACCGCAGGAACAAGCCAAGTCTAATTGCAGTACCTTAAGAATAGTACGTAGGACGAAGTTAAAACTGTAGCGCTGGACGCCAGGCGTGGCAGAAGGGTTAGCCGAGGCGGCACGCAAACTGCTGGGCAGCTGGGTGCTTTGATAAGAAAGTAAACAGCCAGTAGATACAAACGAAGGTCTGTGCAGGGACTCATGATAAGCATTCAATTAAGAATATCAACAGAAAGCATTCCTGGCTAGAGAGAGAGGTCTGGGAGTGGAGAGAGAAAGAAAGAGGGCCCTTGGTGGGGACCGCACTACGTCATGAGGAGCCAATGAAGGGCTCAGGACGCAGTGCGTGACCATATAGGGAGAGGCGCCTCTGCCCCTCCACTCAGCCTCTGAAGAACAATAGCAACAACAATGTTTTAACGATACCAAATAAGGACACGTTGCCTTCGACGCTACGTCAGGCCAAGCGCTGGCGGGGTCGAAGGGGAAACGCTAACAAAACCCGAGAGCACGCCGCTCTGAGGTCTTGTCGTGTCGGGTCTTGTCTGGTGAGGGCGAAGAGTTAGATAGCAGCAGCCGACTTGGGCTGGGGAACGGGCTGTAGGCAGGCAGCCGGAGATAGTCGCTGGAGAGCGTCAGGGCGTAGCCGCGGGACTCTAACGTAGGGTGTTAAGAAACGTTGCAGAACTTCTAGTAGGCAGTCGGAACGGTGGAGTCAGTCACCGTCTCTGTATTAGACTTGGCCTTCCTGTGAGTGCAACCACCGTCAGATAGGGCGATTTGTATTCACTTAGAATAAACTGCAATTTATTAAAGTTATCACGACTTTAATTTCCATCACCTTCCTAGCCTTGTGAAAACCAGGGATTTTTACATCTTAGCCAGATCAAAAGTCTCCCTCTCATTACAGTCAACCGGCTAAAATCCCATCCACGAACCGTGTCGCTCAATCCCTCGCAATACCCACGCTTGGGACGCGACAGGGCGTCGTATGGTCTCGGAACAAGACAACTCGCCCCTTTCCCCCCCCCCCCCCCCCCGACACTCCAGAGGGCGTCCGGCCTCAGAGAACCTGCTCGAAGACAAGAATGACGACAACGCGAAGCCAGATATGGCTGTGCCGGTGCCTACTCACCCAGGTGCACCTCAACAAATGGATTCCACGTTGCTAGTGCCGCCGTCACGCACATCGCTCCTACGGACGAGGTAGAACATACACCGATAAACCAAAGCATTGTGACCACCGCCCACCGCGACGTTGGATGCCGCCTGGTGGCGTTGCGGGCAAGTGACGGGGCAACAAAAGTACGTCAGCGGAGCAGACGCGGACGGGGGATCGCTCTAACGAAGTAATGGGCTTAAAATGAGGAGATAGATCGAGATAAGAGACTCTGATAAAGGGCAGATTATTTACGCAGAACTTGAGAACTAGTATCTCGAAAACCGCGAATCTGGTGGAAAGTTCAAGTGCTTCTGTCGTGAGCATCTACGCATAGAGGTGGAGGGACAGTGGAACTGCGACTAGGCACTAAATGGTTGGACTTCCACGACTCTACACAGCACGTGGGGTTCGGAGGCTTTTGTGCTCTTTACAGTAGGATAGATGGTGATCTGTGGCATCTCTGCTGAAAGAGCACAATGCTGGTCCACGCGCAAGTAATTCGGAGAACACCGTTCATAGTACATTGTTTAATATGGAGTTCCGCAGCGGACCACTCCTACGTGTCCACATGATGACCCAGCGGTATCGACAATTACGAGTACAATGAGCACAGGACCATCGGAATTCGACCGTCGATCAATGGAAACGTTTCAGCTCTTAGGGTGAATCACATTTTTGCTACACTAAGTCGATGGTCGTCCACACAAACGCCGTCGTCGAGGTGAACTGTGGCTCGAAACGTGCAGCGCGCTAGTGACACAGGCTGGCAGAAGCAGTATTATACTATGGGAGGCATTATCCTGGGCTTACATGGAATCTGTGGTGATATTCGAACACACGCTGACAGCTGCGCACCAGCTGCATCTCTTCATGTTTAATGTCTTCCACGACCGTGATGTCATCTTGCGGTAGTACAACTCTCCGTGTCTCGGAGCCAGAACCGTGCTACAGTGGTTTGAGGAGCTTTATAGTGAACTCACGTTGTTGCCTCGGCGACCGAATTCGCCTGATGTAAATCCCGTGGAACCCATCCGGATCGCTATCTAGTGTCATCACCGCGTACTGAAATTAGCAGCCCGTTATTTACGCGAATCACATTACCTGATCTAGGTGATAATCTGAGCAGCCCCCTCGGATTGTTTGCAGATGACGCTGTAATTTACCGTCTAGTAAAATCATCAGACGATCAATTCAAATTACAAAATGATCTAGAGAGAGTTTCTATATGGTGCGAAAAGTGGCAATTAGCACTAAACAAAGAAAAGAGCTAGGTCATCCACATGGGTACTAAAAGAAATTCGATAAATTTTGGGTATACGATAAATGGCACAAATCTAAGGGCTGTCAATTCGACTAAATACCTAGGAATTACAATTACGAGAAACTTAAACTGGAAAGACCACATAGATAATATTGTGGGGAAGGCGAAACAAAGACTGCAGTTTGTTGGCAGAACACTCAGAAGATGCGACAAATCCACTTAAGAGACAGCGTACATTACACTTGTCCGTCCTCTGCTGGAATATTGCTCTGCGGTGTGGGATCCTTACGAGGTAGGATTCACGGAGGACATTAAAAAAGTGCAAAGAAGACAGCTCGTTTCGTGTTATCGCGCAATAGGGGTGAGAGTGTCACTGATATGATACGTGAGTTGGGGTGGAAGTCACTGAAAGAAAGGCGGTTTTCCTTGCGGCGAGATCTATTTACGAAATTTCTATCACCAACTTTCTCTTCTGAATGCGTAAATAGTTTGTTGACACCCACCTACGTAGGGAGAAATGATCATCATAATAAAATAGGAGAAATCAGAGCTCGAACGGGAAGATTTAGGTGTTCCTTTTTCCCACGCACCATTCGAGAGTGGAATTGAAGACAAGTAGTATGAAAATGGTTCGATGAACCCTCTGCCATGCACTTAAATGTGAATTGTAGAGTAACCATGTAGACGTAGATCTGTTCGTAGTCATCTAATGCCACATACCTCCATAAACCTACAAATAAACTGTCGGATCGCTGATACGCAGAATCAGTGATGTATTCCTTCTAAAAGACAGAACCAACAAGCTATCAAGCAGGTGTTCATGATGTTCTGGCTCGTCAGTGTAAGAACGCTACAATGACAGTGCTCTCGACGGTGTGGTTTGACGACGTCTATTATGACCAGAACCACATGCTGGGGACGGACGTATTCCAGAGGGAGACATAGTTACGCTGACGCCAACACCGTGAGATGGCGCACGGCACGGCTTACCGCTGCCTCGTCAATTCCACCCCCTCCCCCCCGCCCATTTCTTCCCCCTCCCTTTCACACCTCATGGAGTTCCCCTGCATGGCGAGGATCGACTCCAAATGTACTGAACATCAATGATCAACACTAACAATATCATCTCCCGAGTGAAAAATCAATTGCTGCGAGAGACAATATGGGCACTGGACGTCGACCTCGAACTATTACAGAAGTACACTTTGCCATACTTCCGAACGTTGTGGGCTATGCCACTTATCTCTGACCTGGTGACCACCTCGGACATGACATAGGCATCTACACCGACGAGGGCATCCCGTTACCTAGCGTCACATACCTTCCGTCCGCAACGGCATGACGATCACCGTCGTGGAGGAAGCGTATAGTTAACATTTACGCCACGTCAGGCTCCACCCGCAGACACGACAGGGCACCCCCTGTCCTGCATCCTTAGGATGCATGGCATGCCCTGTCCTGCATCCTAAGGATGGAATCCCTCATACAACGCCTGTCAAGAAATGCGGTATGTCTTCTGTGACCTGTTACTCCGCATATTTGGGACGTTCGGCACGGCGACGGACCTGGACGTAATAACGAGACATGTCACTCCACGAGCCACCTTGACAGTATTTACACCTCTCAGAAACTCACGCCTGTACTCCAAGGAGCAGAACTTCGACCTTTGGCCCATTCGAACCACTGTTCCTACATATGCAGTATTCTCCTCCCGCAACAAGTGGTCTGGTGGAGTCGTGCCCCGTGGAAGTTAAGCATTTCCCACCTCCACGATTCTGAACGTCTTCAACGCGTTATTGAGGCATGGGCAACCTGTGAACGTCGCTTACTTAAGTACTGCACAACCTTGACTTGGTGGCTGGAATGTGCCATATGTGCCATTCGACATATTGGTGCACATTTTCTATCGATTTGATACGTCCTTCTCTGATCATTCTCAATAAATCGGAGTTCTTCCCCAATTTCAATTTTTCTCGATTTCAGCGCCATCTATCAATGGTTTAAAAAAATGATTCAGACAGAACTTGATTACTTTTTTATGGAGAATCCCAATCTGCAATAAAAAAATGGGGGTTTCCATTTAAGATTTAAAAGTTGCCCCCCGCCCCACCCAAGGGGGCGGGGACTGAAGGTCACGTGTAATATCATTTGATGTCCACCTTTGAGCTTACGAACTTGTCGTACCCACAGTTTTACCCGATGTATAGTTTTCGAGATAATCTCATCTGAAACTTCAGATGGACCACCCTGTATGTTAAAATTTGTCATAGTGTGAAAAATCTGTGATAGTGTAAAACATTTTGTGTAGAGCAATATATAGAAGCATGTGTGTGTGAGCTTAAACTAAATAATGGTACTTTTATAACTGTAGCCGTGTATAGGTCCCCATTACAAAATTTTCTCCCCATTAGAAAATTTTCAGCTATTTTTGAAAAACTTGGATTCTTTGTTGTGCTATCTGTCAGACACAGGAAATAAAATTATTGTTTCTAGGGATTTCAATGTAGAGTTTCTGAAACAGTCCGAAGAAAGCTTGACCTTGAAGTATTATTTGGTTCTTTGAATTTTACGTCAGTTATTCATTTTTCTACTCGAGTGGTACAGCAAAGCAGCATACCGAGTTTTTATAGACCAAGATAAATTTAATCAAATAAAAATTTTTCCTGTTAAGAATGGTCTGTCTGATCATGATGCACAGCTAGTTACACTATACGAAATTGCTCCATACAGTAATGCAAAACATTCCTCTACAACAGCGCGTTCAGTTAACGATTTATAAATTGAAAGGTTTAGGGAAAGCTTGCAACAGTTGTACTGGAATGAGTTGTACAGGGAACATGATGCTAATTTAAAATTTAACCTATTACATGATACATTTGTGAGTATATTTGAAAATAGTTCCCTTAGTAAACAGTGAAATATAATTGTAAGAAACCATCTAAAAAGCAGTGGCTTACCAAAGGTATAAAAGTATCTTGTAAACAGAAAGTGGAAATATATCTTATAGCTTGGAGGAGTAATGATCCAGAAATAGTGAAGCATGAGAAAAACTACTGCACTCCATTAAGAAAAGTTATTAAAAAGTCCAGAAGTATTTGCATTATGTCTGAGATTAGCACATCTGATAATAACATTAAGACAACTTGGAATATTGTTAAAAGGGAAACAGGGCAACCGAGACCACAGGAAAACTGTATGTCTATCAAACTGAATGAAACGTTTGTTGAGAAAGAAGTAAAAAACATTTTAATAATCATTTTTAAGTTTTGTAGAGACAATAAGATACAGCTATTCATTAGAAAACGCAAGGTAGTATATGTAAGATGCAATACCTATGCAATTTGATAAAACTCAAATTCTACCCAACTCTCTTACTGAAACTAGGAAAATAACAAATTCACTCAAAAGTAAAAGCTCACATGGAACTGATGCATTTTCAACAGAGTACTAGAAGTTTGTCCCCAACAGATAAGCAGGATTCTCAGCCACATATGTAGTAGCTCACTGAAACAGGGCATTTTTTCAGATAGACTGAAATACGCTATTGTTAAACTATTGCATAAAAAAGAGGATAGGACTGATGCTAAAATCAACCGCCCAATCTCAATTCTGACAGCTTTATCCAAAAATTTTGAAAAAGTAAAGTATTCAAGAGTAGCACCAGAGTATTTGTAAAATTAAAGTGCTAAGAAAATGCCAATTTGGTTTTCACAGAGGCTTTTCAACAGAAAATACTATATATGCTGTCACTGATCACATATTAAATGCATTGAATAACCGAACATCACCCATTGGGATATTCTCTGACTTCTCAAAGGCTTTTGATTACGTGAATCATGAAAGTCTTCTAGTTAAACTTAAGTATTATGGTATGAGTGGGATAGTGCACAAATGGTTTAGTTCATATTTAACTGGAAGAATGTAGGAGGTTGATATTAACAGTACAGATAGCCTGCAAAAATCAGCAGAGTTCACTAATTGCGGAGGCATGAAGAATGGTGTCCCACAGGGTTCATCCTCGGTTCCCTTATTGTTCTTAATATATATTAATGACTTGCTACTGTATATTCATGAAGATGCAAAACTAGTTCTTTTTGTTGATGATACAAGTGTAATAACCACATCCAATAAACAAGAATCAGCTGAGGAAATTGTAAATAACGTCTTTCAGAAAATTATTAAGTGGTTCTCTGCAAATGGACTCTCATTAAATTTCGAGAAAACACAAGAGTGTACAGTTCAGTACAGTAAATGGCATAGCACCATTGATAAATATAGACTATGAGCAAAAGTCTGTTGCTAAGGCAGAATATTCAAAATTCCTTAGTATGTGCAATTGATGAGAAATTGAATTGACAGAAACATATCGATGATCTGCTGAAATGGTTAGGTTCAGCTACTTATGCTATTGCGTTAACTGCAAATTTTGGTGCTAAACATATCAGTATAGTAGCCTACTATGCCTATTTTCATTGATTGCTTTCATATGGCACCATATTTTGGGGTAATTCGTCATTAAGAGAAAAATTATTCATTGCACAAAAGCGTGTAATCACAATAATAGTTGGAGCTCACCGAAGATCACCTTGCAGACATTTATTTAAGGAAGTCGGGATATTCACAGTAGCTTCGCAATACATATATTCTCTTATGAAATTTGTTATTAATAACCCATCCCAGTTCGAAAATAACAGCGAAGATCATAGCTACAACACTAGAAGAAAGGATGATCTACACTGCTCTGGATTAAATCTGACTTTGGCACAGAAACGGGTGAATTATGCTGTCACTAAAATCTTTGGTCATTTGCCAAATAGCATTAAAAGTCTGACAGATAGCCAATCAATATTTAAAAACAAATGAAAGGAATTTATGGATGACAACTTCTTCCAGTCAATACATGAATTTGTAGATATGAAGTAGTAACTGTAAAGAAAAAGAAAAAATTAATTACTTTGTGAAAATAAAACTTTTTTTAAGGTGACATTTTCCACGTCATTACGAAATGTCGCATTCATGATCTTCGGAACAAGTATTAATGAATGAATGAATGAATGAATGAATGAATTACCACACGTAACACGCGTTCTCGCCGGAAACGGGGCAGATGAGCTGACGGGACCAGTTGTGTGTGAAAAGGTCCTCGATGCAATCAACAAAAGTGCTTTGAATAAGTCACCTGGCATCGACGGATTACCAATAGAATTTTATATCGCCAGCTTCCTTGCGCTAACGGCGTCGCGGTGGACGATGAGGTTTCATGAACTTTTGACGACGGACAACGCCGAAACGCCAGCGTTTGTCGCGGTAATTACTGTACCCACTCACAAACCACGACACCGGGAGTGACGATAGCACATTACCGCCCCTGACTCTCTTTACCATAGACTATAAAATTTTTGCACACCTCCTGGCTACGCATTGCCACAAGATACTGCCTTGCATTCTATCCACAAAACATAAAAATCCGGGTGGCTCAGTTAATATACAAAAGGCTACAGTGGAATGTCGCGATTTAATCACACTGGCAGCAGCGTGCAGGTTCCGTGCCACGTTGGTGGCCATTGATTTTGACAGTTCATTCGGCAAGATGCGGCATCGTTTTCTGTTCTCCGTAATGGGCCGCATGGGTTTTCAACCCTGCTTTAATGCTATCATCCGGCACCTACACAGCAACACCAAATTCCTGAGTCAGTTCAATGGCCGTGTTGTGATACCACCGACCATATGCGCCTCCCTGAGGGGCATGACTCGATGCCATAATCCTGGAACCACTCACCGCGTGCCTGACCTTTCTGGTCCCACGCTGCGACAGCAGACTTTTTGTTGTGTGTGTTCTGACGACCTCCTCATAGTCCGTTCGCAGACATGGACACAGATGGTACTCGATTTGGTATCAATGTATGGAACTGCAGCGGGTAGTACCGTGAATGAGGGTAAATCCTCGGCCCTGTCTACTGGACACAGTTTCTTACACGAAGACATAGCAATCCTCCGGTGCATACAGAACGATATCTTGGTACCATTTCCACCTCCCCCATAAGACGGTCCGCTACCATAAATTTTCGGTATGCTCTCCCACTTATCCGCGCGGCGATATGACAAAACTCCTCCTTTACTCGATTCTTTACAACATATCATATTCCGCAATCAAGATATGGCGGTGAAGATGGGACACATCACACAGCTTCTCCCACTGCCAACAACTATTCGACGCAGCCTCGAGGCCGCATTTGGATACTTTCTTACGGCCGCTATGAAACGGTCACCTTCCCCCCATGCGCACGGGGCCTCGGCCTTGCCAATGTGTGGTTTTGAGCAGTGTCTTTGTACATGGCCACCATGCACGAACAGTGGGACGTGGGCGCTTCCCTTACGCACAGCTTAATGGACATTCTTATGTCTACGACCATATCCAGTAGTCCAAATCACGCCGCATTTGGCGCAAGTTTCTGATTTCATCAATGTGTTCAGTTACAATTACACACACTTAGCGAGCACGCACCTTCCTCGAACCAAATGTTTCTACATCCCACATTCCTAAGAAAAATATAAACAGCCAGGCTACAATCCCTTGAAGTCCAGAACCTACCACTCTGAGGCGAAGGGCAACATCGAAAAAAAGAGCTTCTCAACGTGCTCTAGGGCAATCAGTGAGCAGTGCTAGCCTCCATGAATACATGGCAATTAAGAAGCACTACAAAATATTGCTTCCGGAAACTAAAAGAACACACTGAGAGATTGACTAAAAAAATTAAGACACCTAGTATCATGTTCACAGTTAGTAAGGAGGACGGCTGCAATGATGGCTGCATGGAGGGAATCTGCATAATATCTGGTAACCACCCTATTTCCTGATAACACAGACACTGTAATACATGTACTACTTGGAAGTGAACTACATAACGAATACGACAGTTAGATGTTGGTGATACATTTCGCTCAAGAAGACTTTGCTGTCACCGTTTCCTACCTCAAAACTGGTAAGGTAGCTGATCCAGATGGCGTCTACTCAGAGGTCGTGTGGATGGAAAGTCCCTTGATGATGCCATATTTGACTGCATTACTAAACGAGGCGTTGCAAACAGGTAGGATCCCGGTGATATGGAAAACAGCTAGAGTAGTAGTGATTAAAAAGGGAAAGCACAAACACCCGGCATCATCGAAAAGCTGTAGACCTATTTGTTTGTTAAATATCTTGGCCAAGGTTCAGGAATGTCCGCTCTGTGATCGGATGCAAGCGCACAGGGTTCTCTTGGGTCTAAACCAGTGTCAATATGGATTCAGAAAGGGTAAGTCTACGGATGATGCGGTTAATAGAGCTCTTCAGATTGCAGAAAATTCGGCAACGAAATATGCGGTCTCGCTCATGACTGACATCGCAGTCGCATTCGACAATCTTTGGTGCCTACGATGTTCGCATCCCTTTGTAGATTATTGTAACGGACGTAGCGACCAGTGGCTTGCGGGGCAGAGGAAGGAACCAAAAAGGTTACCAAAGGCTGTCCTGAAGACTTCAAAAGTTGTCTGCTGTTCCGGGATGTTAGTATTGAACTCCTCTTACATCCGTTAGACAGGGAAAATGCTATGAAAGTATTGTCGCATATGAAGATGACATCTTAGTAGTTGTGTCTGCACACTCCAGGGTGAGATTTGAAGAAAGTTGCGTCTGCAGACTCTAGGGCGAGACTTGAGGAAAAGGCGAAAGATGTGCTTGCTCAGATGCAGCAATTGTGGAAGTGCAACAAACTGACTATACTGTTCATAAAACCACATGCCTTTCGCACCACACCTGTAGAGGGTTTACTGGTAATCCTCAGGATATGTGCGATGGATATTGTGGCAGAAGAGCAGCGCTGTGTTGGTTGGGGAGTGACCAATATGATCGTGTGTGCCAGATCACAGGAATGCATATTACTGATGAAAGACATTTACGTGGCTGGAAGTTAGAGCACTGCAGGGCATATTCACAGCATATTCCCAAGCATCACGAACAGCCTCAAACTGCGCAATATTGCCCCTACTCGAAGTGTGGTGCACCTATTAACAGCAGGTCGCGGACCACATCCCAAACCGCTTGATCGAGTGGGATGTAGTAACACACCTATCTGTGAATGTGGAAAGGAAGTTGCGCTGATCATATCGTTCTCAGATGCTCCATTTTACAGGTAGAGAGACTGCAAGCAATCTGACTGAGATCTGCAAACAATAGTAAGTGATCAAAACTTGTGGACTAAAGTCAATATGATAGCACATTGGACATGTAAGTGGCAATTGCTTAACTTTCACTTTATGAGAACAAGTGGACGCTTTGAACATAAAAGTAATATCAACAGGTAACAAGAAGCGTTTCCTCAATTGCAAATAATGATAGCGACATATAGATTTAAGTAAGAGAATTAAGAGAATTTACTTAAGAGAAACTTCAAGTACTTCAAAGAAAATAAAATGAAAGGAAACAGTCCTGTGGTTTCCCACACGGGTATGCGTAGACTGAAGGATTTCCGAGGCACGATTTAGGGATATCGCAGAAAACCAAAATCAAGATGACTCGACGCGAGTAATGTAAGATGGAAGTTTTTCACGTGGAACTTAATTCTCTATATGTTATGTTATCAGTGTGAGTGGTGTAGAATAATGTAGCATCAATAGGTTTAGCGGTAGGTACAGTTGTAGTTCGTCAGCCGGCAAACGTCGAGTTCTGCAAAGGCTGCCAGTAACATATCTAGTAATGTAAAGCTGGGCGGCTGTTTGGTTGGTTGGTTGATTCGGGGCGAGTGGACCAAACAGCAACGTCATAGGTGCCATTGGATTAGGCAAGGATGGGAAATGAAGTCGGATTTGCCCTTTCGAAGGAACCATCTCGGCGTTTGATTAAAGCGGTTTAGGGAAATCGCTTAAAACCTCAATCACGATGGTCGCACTCGAGTAATGTAGGATGGAAGTTTTTCACTTAGAGCTTAACTCCCGTTATTTTAAGTTATTTTTTTAACTGATTCTTATTTTTCAAATGTTCTGTTTTATTTCTACATTATATTACCAATGGTTGTTGTTAACATGATTTACTATTACATATAGAATATAAAACATTGTATGTCACCATGATTAACGAACTTGAACGACCCGTTTAGAGTTTCCAGATAACAAATCTAAAATTCGTGGCAGTAAATTTAATTGAATTGAACCCCACTACTTCCTTTCATTTACTGCTACAACGTCGAACACGAACACCCATCAACACGATTTGGTGTCATGTCCACCAGCCTTTCCTTCCCTCCTACGTCCAGGCAACATGTTACTATGTTGCATGCGGAAAATTCGGCACAAATCAACGTCTTCACTCAATCGGATTGTCGGACATTCCTCTTTGTACAATTTGCTCACCACCTGACTAGTGCCACTACCACTGATGCCTGGAAACTAGACCGGCCGCTGTGACCGAGAGGTCCTAGGCGCTTCAGTCCGGAATGTGTGTGATGTCCTTAGGTTAGTTAGGTTCAAGTAGTTCTAAGTTCTACGGGACTGATGACCTCAGATGTTAAGTCCCATAGTGCTCTGGGCCATTTGAACATGGAAACTGGGCCAACAGTAAGTTAGTTGCCTGCTGCCTCCGCGTTCCGTCGGACTCGATTGACCCATTGATTTTTACCCGTTATAAGGATACTCATTTCCCCGCCACCAAAAATCTGCTGTTGTATGGATCATGGGATGGATGATCACTCACCAGCAGACTGATGGCGATAAATCACGC